>NC_133567.1:30806504-31466504 GCF_048773025.1 Camelus bactrianus
ATTCTTCACCTAGAATGTTGGGATCACAAAGAGTCTTTCCAGTTGCAATCTACATTCCTTACATATATATGATTAGGTTCTAGCTCCAACTCTCTTTTATAGTGAAAATTACAGGATATTCAAAACGGCACTGTGAAACTCCCTGAGAAACCAGAGTAAAATATGCCCATCAACCTATTCCCCTTGTGCAAGTTGAACGTACTTCTCTACACATGCTCATTTCTGAGGGATAGGTGTGTGTGAAAGCCGTTCTTCAACTAGCTTGTTTGGAACGCAAAGTAATTTTTAATGGCAAACTACCCTCCATAGATATATATGGGGTGGTACAAGCTCCAACTCGGTTTTACAGTTGAAAATGCAGGAACATCAAACAGGCACTTGGAAACAGGCTGAGAAAAGAGTGTAAAAGTTTCCCTTTAAACCAGTTCCATTTGTGATAGTTGAAAGAACGTCACTCCACATGCTGAGTTCTGAGAGATAAGTGTGTGTGAAAGCCGTCCTTCACTAGAGTGTTGGGAACACAAAGTTACTTTCCTGTTGCAATCTACATTCCATACATATATGAGGAGGTAGTAGCTCCAACGTGGTTTAACATTGAAAACAGCAGGAACTTCAAACCGGCACTAGGAAACAGCAGAGGATCCAGAGTAAAATTTTCTCCAGCAAACCCGTTCTTTTATGCTATATGAGAGCACGTCCCTCCACATGATCTTTTCTGAGAGATAAGAGTGTGTGAAAGCTGTCCTTCAAATAGCTTGTTAGGAACACAAATTTTCTTTTCCGTTGTAAACTACAATCCATACATATATATGGGGTGGTACAAGCTAGAACACGGTTTTACAGAGAAGACTTCAGGAACTTCAACAGACACTAGGAAACATACTGTGAAAGCAGAGTAAAACTTTCTCCTGCAGAACGTGCCTTTTGTGCTAGATGAACGAACGACTCTCCAAATGCTCAGTTCTGAGAGAATATTGTGTCTGAAAGCCGTCTTTACCTAGCTTATTCGGAACACAAAGTTTCTTTTCAGTTGCATACTATATTCCATACATATATATTGGGAGTTACCTGCTCCAAATGGTTTTTTCAGTGATAATTGCAGGAACTTCCATCCGGTAGAAAGGAACATGGTTAGAAATCAGAGAAAAAGTTTCTCCTGCAAAACGTTCACAGTTTGCTAGATGAACGAACGACACTTCACATGCTCAGTTCTGAGAGATAAGTGTGTTTGAATGCCGAACTTCACCAAGGTTGTTGGGAACACAAAGTTCATTTTCAGTTGCAAACTACACTCCATACATTTATATGGGGAGGTGCTAGCACCAACACGGGTTTCCAGTGAAACCTGAATGTAATTCAAACCGGCATTAGGAAACAGACTGTGAATGCAGAGTAATACATTCCCCTGCAGCCCGATCCATTTGTGCTAGATGAACGAACTTCTCTCCACATACTCAGTTCGGAGAGATAAGTGTTCTTGAAAGCCTTCTTCAATAAGTTTTTGGCAACACAATGTTCCTTTTCAGTTGCAATCTACACTCCATATATATATGTGGAGATAGTAGCTCCAAATCGGTTTAACAGTGGAAACTGCAGGAAATTCAAACAGAAACTAGGAAACAGGCACAGAAACCAGAGTAAAATATTCTCCTGCAACCCGTTCTTTTAGTGTTATATGAACGCAAGTCTCTCCACGTGCACAGTTCTGAGAGATAAGAGTGTGTGAAAGCCGTCCTTCAAATAGCTTGTTAGGAACGCAAAGTTTCTTTTCAGTTGTAAACTACAATCCATACATATATATGGGGAGGTATAAGCTAGAACACGGTTTTACAGGGAAGACTTCAGTAACTTCAACCGACACTAGGAAACATACTGAGAATGCAGAGTAAAAGTATCCCCTGCAGCCCGTTCCTTTGTGCTAGATGAACGTTTTTCTATCCACAAGCTCATTTCTGAGGGATAGGTGTGTGTGAAAGCCATTCTTCAACTAGCTTGTTTGGAACGCAGAGTAATCTTAAATGGCAATTTTCAAACCTTACATATATATGAGGTGGTACTAGCTCCAACTCTGTGTTACAGTTGAAACTGCAGGAACATCAAACAGGCATTAGGAAACAAGCTGAGAAACGAGAGTAACATATTCTCCTGCACACAGTTCCATTTGTGCTAGAAGAACGAAAGTGTCTCTAGTGGCTCAGTTCTCATAGATATGTGTGTGTGAACTCCGTCGTGCATCTAGGTTATTCGGAAAAAAAATTCCTTTTAATTTGCAATCTACACTCCATACGTATATGGGGAGGAAGTAGCTCCAACTCGGTTTAACAGTGAAAACTGCAGGAACTTCAAACCAGTACTAGAAAACAGGCAGAGAATCCTGAGTAAAATTTTCTCCTACAACACGTTCCTTTTGTGCTATATGAACGCACGTCTCTCCACGTGCACATTTCTGAAAGATAAGAGTGTGTGGAAGCCATCTTTCGAATAGCTTGTAAGGAACACAATGTTTCTTTTCAGTTGTAAACTACATTCCATACATATATATGGGGAGGTATAAGCTAGAACACGGTTTTACAGGGAAGACTTCAATAACTTCAACCGACACTAGGAAACATACTGAGAATGCAGAGTAAAATTATCACCTGCCGCCCGTTTATTTGTGGTAGATGAAAGTCTCTCCACTTGCTCAGATCTGAGAGAAAATTTTCTTTGAAACCCGTCCTTAACTTAGCTCCTTGGGAACACAAAGTTTATTTTCATTTGCGATCTAAATTCCATACTTATATATATGGGGATGTACTAGCTCCAACTCGGTTTAGAGTGAATTTTGAAGAATCTCCAAACCCGAAATTGGAAACAGGCTAGGAAACCAGAATAAATGTTTCTCCTGCAAAACGTTCCTTTAGTGCTAGATGAACGAACGTCTCTCCACTAGTTCAGTTCTGAGATATACATTTGTGTTAAAGCCTTTCTTCACATAGCATGTTGGGAACACAAAGAATCTTTTCAGTTGCAAACCACAATCCGTACTTATATATGGATATGTAATAGCACCAACTCTCTTGTATAGTGAAAACTACAGGAACTTCAAACCGGCACTAGGAAACATACTGAGAATCAAGAAAAAATTTTCTCCTGCAACCCGTTCCCTTTGTGCTAGATGAAAGTATTTCTCTCCACATGCTCTGTTCTGAGGGCTAGGTGAGTGTGAAAGCCATTCTTCATCTAGCTTTTTTGGAACGCAAAGTAATTTTGAATGGCAAACTACCTTCCATACATATATATGGGGTGGTACTAGCTCCATCTCGGTTTTACAGTTGAAACTGCAGGAACATTAAACAGGCACTAGGAAACAGGCTAAGAAACGAGTGTATAAGTTTATCTTGCAACCCGTTCCAATTGTGCTAGTTGAAAGAACGTCACTCCACATGCTCAGTTCTGAGAGATAAGTATGTGTGAAAGCCGTCCTTCTTCTAGCTTGTTGGGAACACAATTTTACTTTCCTGTTGCAAACTACACTCCATACATATATATGGGGAGGTACTATCTCCTACTCGATTTTACAGTGAAAACTGCAGGAACTTCAAACCGGCACTAGGAAACAGGCACAGAAACCAGAGTAAAATATTCTCCTGCAACCCGTTCCTTTTGTGCTATATAACGCACGTCTCTTCACGTGCACAGTTCTGAGAAATAAGAGTGTGTGAAGCCATCCTTCAAATTGCTTGATAGGAACACAAAGTTTCTTTTCACTTGTAAACTACACTCCATACATATATATGGGGAGGTATAAGCTAGAACACGGTTTTACAGGGAAGACTTCAATAACTTCAACCGACACTAGGAAACATACTGAGAATGCAGAGTATAAGTATCCCCTGCAGCCCGTTCCATTTGTGGTACATGAATGAAAGTCTCTCAACTTGCTCAGTTCGGAGAGAAAATTTTCTTTGAAAGCTGTCATTATCCTAGCTTCTTGGGAACACAAAGTTTCTTTTCAGTTGCTAACTACATTCCATACATATATATATGGGGATGTACTACCTCCAACTCGGTTTACAGTGAATACTGAAGGAACTCCAAACCCGAAATTGGAAACAGGATAGGAAATCCGAATAAATGTTTCTCCTGCAAACCTTTCCTTTAGCGCTAGATGAACGAACGTCTCTCCATTAGCACAGTTCTGAGATATACATGTGTGTTAAAGCCATTCTTCACCTAGCATGTTTGGAACACAAAGAATCTTTTCAGTTGCAAACTACAATCCGTACATATATAAGGATAGGTACTAGCATCAACTCTCTTTTATAGTGAAATCTACAGGAACTTCAAACCGGCACTAGGAAACATACTGAGAATCAAGAGTAAAATTTTCTCCTGCAACCCGTTCACTTTGGCTAGGAGAACGTAGTTCTCTCCACATGCTCAGTTCTGAGGGATAGGTGTGTGTGAAAGCCGTTCTTCAACTAGCTTGTCTGGAACGCAAAGTAATTTTTAATGGCAAACTCCCCTCCATACTTATATATGGTGTGGTACTAGCTCCAACTCGGTTTAACAATGAAAACTGCAGGAACTTCAAACAGGAACTAGGAAACAGGCATAGAAAGCAGAGTAAAATTTTCTCCTGCAACCCGTTCCCTTTGGGCTAGATGAACGAAATTCTCTCCACATTCTCAGTTCTGAGAGATAATTATGTGCTAAAGCCGTACTTCACCTAGCTTCTTGGGAACACAATGTTTCTTTTCAGTTGCAAACTACATTCCATACATATATATGGGGAGGTTCTAGCTACACATCTGTTTTACAGTGAAAATTTCAGGAACTTCAATCCCGAACATGGAAACTGGCTGAGAAACCAGAATTATAGTTATCCTGCAACCCATTCTTTTGTGCTAGATGAACGAAAGTCTCTCCATTTGCTCAGGTATGAGAAATAAGTGTGTGTTAAAGGCATTCTTCACCTAGAATGTTGGGATCACAAAGATTCTTTTCAGTTGCAATCTACATTCCTTACGTATATATGGTTAGGTACTAGCTCCAACTCTCTTTTATAGTGAAAACTACAGGATATTCAAAACGTCACTGTGAAACACCCTGAGAAACCAGAGTAAAATATGCCCATCAACCCGTTCCCCTTGTGCAAGATGAACGTACTTCTTTACACATGCAAATTTCTGAGGGATAGGTGTGTGTGAAAGCCGTTCTTCAACTAGCTTGTTTGGAACGCAAAGTAATTTTTAATGGCAAACTACCCTCCATACATATATATGGGGTGGTACAAGCTCCAAATCGGTTTTACAGTTGAAACTGCAGGAACATCAAACAGGCACTTGGAAACAGGCTGAGAAACGAGTGTAAAAGTTTCCCTTGCAACATGTTCCAATTGTGCTAGTTGAAAGAACGTCACTCCACATGCTGAGTTCTGAGAGATAAGTGTGTGTGAAAGCCGTCCTTCACCTAGATTGTTGGGAACACAAATCTACTTTCCTGTTGCAATCTACACTGCAAACTTATATGAGGAGGTAGTAGCTCCAACGTGGTTTAACAGTGAAAACAGCAGGAACTTCAAACCAGCACTAGGAAACAGCAGAGAATCCAGAGTAAAATTTTCTCCAGCAAACCCGTTCTTTTATGCTATATGAGAGCACATCTCTCCACATGATCTTTTCTGAGAGATAAGAGTGTGTGAATGCCGTCCTTCAAATAGCTTGTTAGGAACACAAATTTTCTTTTCCGTTGTAAACTACAATCCATACATATATATGGGGTGGTACAATCTAGAACACGGTTTTACAGAGAAGACTTCAGGAACTTCAACAGACACTAGGAAACATACTGTGAATGCAGAGTAAAACTTTCTCCTGCAGAATGTGCCTTTTGTGCTAGATGAACGAACGACACTCCACATGCTCAGTTCTGAGAGATAAGTGTGTTTGAATGCCGTCCTTCACCAAGGTTGTTGGGAACACAAAGTTCATTTTCAGTTGCAAACTACACTCCATACATTTATATGGGGAGGTGCTAGCACCAACACGGGTTTCCAGTGAAACCTGAATGTAATTCAAACCGGCATTAGGAAACAGACTGAGAATGCAGAGTAATACATTCCCCTGCAGCCCGATCCATTTGTGCTAGATGAACGAACTTCTCTCCACATACTCAGTTCGGAGAGATAAGTGTTCTTGAAAGCCTTCTTCAATAAGTTTTTGGCAACAAAATGTTCCTTTTCAGTTGCAATCTACACTCCATATATATATGTGGAGATAGTAGCTCCAACTCGGTTTAACAGTGGAAACTGCAGGAAATTCAAACTGAAACTAGGAAACAGGCACAGAAACCAGAGTAAAATATTCTCCTGCAACCCGTTCCTTTAGTGCTATATGAACGCACGTCTCTCCACGTGCACAGTTCTGAGAGATAAGAGTGTGTGAAAGCCGTCCTTCAAATAGCTTGTTAGGAACACAAAGTTTCTTTCAGTTGTAAACTACACTCCATACATATATATGGGGAGGTATAAGCTAGAACACGGTTTTACAGGGAAGACTTCAATAACTTCAACCGACACTAGGAAACATACTGAGAATGCAGAGTAAAATTATCACCTGCCGCCCGTTTATTTGTGGTAGATGAAAGTCTCTCCACTTGCTCAGATCTGAGAGAAAATTTTCTTTGAAACCCGTCCTTAACTTAGCTCCTTGGGAACACAAAGATTATTTTCTTTTGCGATCTAAATTCCATACTTATATATATGGGGATGTACTAGCTCCAACTCGGTTTAGAGTGAATTTTGAAGAATCTCCAAACCCGAAATTGGAAACAGGCTAGGAAACCAGAATAAATGTTTCTCCTGCAAACCGTTCCATTAGTGCTAGATGAACGAACGTCTCTCCACTAGCTCAGTTCTGAGATATACATGTGTGTTAAAGCCTTTCTTCACATAGCATGTTGGGAACACAAAGAATCTTTTCAGTTGTAAACCACAATCCGTACTTATATATGGATATGTAATAGCACCAACTCTCTTGTATAGTGAAAACTACAGGAACTTCAAACAGGCACTAGGAAACATACTGAGAATCAAGAAAAAATTTTCTCCTGCAACCCGTTCCCTTTGTGCTAGATGAAAGTATTTCTCTCCACATGCTCTGTTCTGAGGGCTAGGTGAGTGTGAAAGCCGTTCTTCATCTAGCTTTTTTGGAACGCAAAGTAATTTTGAATGGCAAACTATCTTCCATACATATATATGGGGTGGTACTAGCTCCATCACGGTTTTACAGTTGAAACTGCGGGAACATTAAACAGGCTCTAGGAAACAGGCTAAGAAACGAGTGTATAAGTTTATCTTGCAACCCGTTCCAATTGTGCTAGTTGAAAGAACGTCACTCCACATGCTCAGTTCTGAGAGATAAGTATGTGTGAAAGCCGTCCTTCTTCTAGCTTGTTGGGAACACAATTTTACTTTCCTGTTGCAAACTACACTCCATACATATATATGGGGTGGTATTAGCTCCTACTCGATTTTACAGTGAAAACTGCAGGAACTTCAAACCGGCACTAGGAAACAGGCACAGAAACCAGAGTAAAATATTCTCCTGCAACCCGTTCCTTTTGTGCTATATAACGCACGTCTCTTCACGTGCACAGTTCTGAGAAATAAGAGTGTGTGAAGCCATCCTTCAAATAGCTTGATAGGAACACAAAGTTTCTTTTCACTTGTAAACTACACTCCATACATATATATGGGGAGGTATAAGCTAGAACACGGTTTTACAGGGAAGACTTCAATAACTTCAACCGACACTAGGAAACATACTGAGAATGCAGAGTATAAGTATCCCCTGCAGCCCGTTCCATTTGTGGTACATGAATGAAAGTCTCTCAACTTGCTCAGTTCGGAGAGAAAATTTTCTTTGAAAGCCGTCATTATCCTAGCTTCTTGGGAACACAAAGTTTCTTTTCAGTTGCTAACTACATTCCATACATATATATATGGGGATGTACTACCTCCAACTCGGTTTACAGTGAATACTGAAGGAACTCCAAACCCGAAATTGGAAACAGGATAGGAAATCCGAATAAATGTTTCTCCTGCAAACCTTTCCTTTAGCGCTAGATGAACGAACGTCTCTCCATTAGCACAGTTCTGAGATATACATGTGTGTTAAAGCCATTCTTCACCTAGCATGTTTGGAACACAAAGAATCTTTTCAGTTGCAAACTACAATCCGTACATATATAAGGATAGGTACTAGCATCAACTCTCTTTTATAGTGAAATCTACAGGAACTTCAAACCGGCACTAGGAAACATACTGAGAATCAAGAGTAAAATTTTCTCCTGCAACCCGTTCACTTTGGCTAGGAGAACGTAGTTCTCTCCACATGCTCAGTTCTGAGGGATAGGTGTGTGTGAAAGCCGTTCTTCAACTAGCTTGTCTGGAACGCAAAGTAATTTTTAATGGCAAACTCCCCTCCATACTTATATATGGTGTGGTACTAGCTCCAACTCGGTTTAACAATGAAAACTGCAGGAACTTCAAACAGGAACTAGGAAACAGGCATAGAAAGCAGAGTAAAATTTTCTCCTGCAACCCGTTCCCTTTGGGCTAGATGAACGAAATTCTCTCCACATTCTCAGTTCTGAGAGATAATTATGTGCTAAAGCCGTACTTCACCTAGCTTCTTGGGAACACAATGTTTCTTTTCAGTTGCAAACTACATTCCATACATATATATGGGGAGGTTCTAGCTACACATCTGTTTTACAGTGAAAATTTCAGGAACTTCAATCACGAACATGGAAACTGGCTGAGAAACCAGAATTATAGTTATCCTGCAACCCATTCTTTTGTGCTAGATGAACGAAAGTCTCTCCATTTGCTCAGGTATGAGAGATAAGTGTGTGTTAAAGGCATTCTTCACCTAGAATGTTGGGATCACAAAGATTCTTTTCAGTTGCAATCTACATTCCTTACGTATATATGGTTAGGTACTAGCTCCAACTCTCTTTTATAGTGAAAACTACAGGATATTCAAAACGGCACTGTGAAACACCCTGAGAAACCAGAGTAAAATATGCCCATCAACCCGTTCCCCTTGTGCAAGATGAACGTACTTCTTTACACATGCACATTTCTGAGGGATAGGTGTGTGTGAAAGCCGTTCTTCAACTAGCTTGTTTGGAACACAAAGTAATTTTTAATGGCAAACTACCCTCCATACATATATATGGGGTGGTACAAGCTCCAAAACGGTTTTACAGTTGAAACTGCAGGAACATCAATCAGGCACTTGGAAACAGGCTGAGAAACGAGTGTAAAAGTTTCCCTTGCAACATGTTCCAATTGTTCTAGTTGAAAGAACGTCACTCCACATGCTGAGTTCTGAGAGATAAGTGTGTGTGAAAGCCGTCCTTCACCTAGATTGTTGGGAACACAAATCTACTTTCCTGTTGCAATCTACACTCCAAACATATATGAGGAGGTAGTAGCTCCAACGTGGTTTAACAGTGAAAACAGCAGGAACTTCAAACCGGCACTAGGAAACAGCAGAGAATCCAGAGTAAAATTTTCTCCAGCAAACCCGTTCTTTTATGCTATATGAGAGCACATCTCTCCACATGATCTTTTCTGAGAGATAAGAGTGTGTGAATGCCGTCCTTCAAATAGCTTGTTAGGAACACAAATTTTCTTTTCCGTTGTAAACTACAATCCATACATATATATGGGGTGGTACAAGCTAGAACACGGTTTTACAGAGAAGACTTCAGGAACTTCAACAGACACTAGGAAACATACTGTGAATGCAGAGTAAAACTTTCTCCTGCAGAACGTGCCTTTTGTGCTAGATGAACGAACGACTCTCCAAATGCTCAGTTCTGAGAGAATATTGTGTCTGAAAGCCGTCCTTTACCTAGCTTATTCGGAACACAAAGTTTCTTTTCAGTTGCATACTATATTCCATACATATATATTGGGAGTTACCTGCTCCAAATGGTTTTTTCAGTGATAATTGCAGGATCTTCCATCCGGTAGAAAGGAACATGGTTAGAAATCAGAGAAAAAGTTTCTCCTGCAAAACGTTCACATTTTGCTAGATGAACGAACGACACTCCACATGCTCAGTTCTGAGAGATAAGTGTGTTTGAATGCCGTCCTTCACCAAGGTTGTTGGGAACACAAAGTTCATTTTCAGTTGCAAACTACACTCCATACATTTATATGGGGAGGTGCTAGCACCAACACGGGTTTCCAGTGAAACCTGAATGTAATTCAAACCGGCATTAGGAAACAGACTGAGAATGCAGAGTAATACATTCCCCTGCCGCCCGATCCATTTGTGCTAGATGAACGAACTTCTCTCCACATACTCAGTTCGGAGAGATAAGTGTTCTTGAAAGCCTTCTTCAATAAGTTTTTGGCAACACAAAGTTCCTTTTCAGTTGCAATCTACACTCCATATATATATGTGGAGATAGTAGCTCCAACTCGGTTTAACAGTGGAAACTGCAGGAAATTCAAACTGAAACTAGGAAACAGGCACAGAAACCAGAGTAAAATATTCTCCTGCAACCCGTTCCTTTAGTGCTATATGAACGCAAGTCTCTCCACGTGCACAGTTCTGAGAGATAAGAGTGTGTGAAAGCCGTCCTTCAAGTAGCTTGTTAGGAACACAAAGTTTCTTTTCAGTTGTAAACTACACTCCATACATATATATGGGGAGGTATAAGCTAGAACACGGTTTTACAGGGAAGACTTCAATAACTTCAACCGACACTAGGAAACATACTGAGAATGCAGAGTAAAAGTATCCCCTGCAGCCCGTTCCTTTGTGCTAGATGAACGTTTTTCTATCCACAAGCTCATTTCTGAGGGATAGGTGTGTGTGAAAGCCATTCTTCATCTAGCTTGTTTGGAACGCAGAGTAATTTTAAATGGCAAATTTCAAACCTTACATATATATGAGGTGGTACAAGCTCCAACTCTGTGTTACAGTTGAAACTGCAGGAACATCAAACAGGCATTAGGAAACAAGCTGAGAAACGAGAGTAACATATTCTCCTGCACACAGTTCCATTTGTGCTAGAAGAACGAAGATGTCTCCAGTGGCTCAGTTCTCATAGATATGTGTGTGTGAACTCCGTCGTGCATCTAGGTTATTCGGAAAAACAATTCCTTTTAATTTGCAATCTACACTCCATACGTATATGGGGAGGTAGTAGCTCCAACTCGGTTTAACAGTGAAAACTGCAGGAACTTCAAACCCGTAGTAGAAAACAGGCAGAGAATCCTGAGTAAAATTTTCTCCTACAACCCGTTCCTTTTGTGCTATATGAACGCACGTCTCTCCACGTGCACATTTCTTAAAGATAAGAGTGTGTGGAAGCCATCTTTCGAATAGCTTGTAAGGAACACAATGTTTCTTTACAGTTGTAAACTACATTCCATACATATATATGGGGAGGTATAAGCTAGAACACGGTTTTACAGGGAAGACTTCAATAACTTCAACCGACACTAGGAAACATACTGAGAATTCAGAGTAAAAGTATCACCTGCAGCCCGTTCATTTGTGGTAGATGAAAGTCTCTCCACTTGCTCAGATCTGAGAGAAAATTTTCTTTGAAACCCGTCCTTAACCTAGCTCCTTGGGAACACAAAGTTTATTTTCAATTGCGAACTAAATTCCATACTTATATATATGGGGATGTACTAGCTCCAACTCGGTTTAGAGTGAATTTTGAAGAATCTCCAAAACCGAAATTGGAAACAGGCTAGGAAACCAGAATAAATGTTTCTCCTGCAAACCGTTCCATTAGTGCTAGATGAACGAAAGTCTCTCCACTAGCTCAGTTCTGAGATATAAATGTGTGTTAAATCCTTTCTTCACATATCATGTTGGGAACACAAAGAATCTTTTCAGTTGCAAACCACAATCCGTACTTATATATGGATATGTAATAGCACCAACTCTCTTGTATAGTGAAAACTACAGGAACTTCAAACCGGCACTAGGAAACATACTGAGAATCAAGAAAAAATTTTCTCCTGCAACCCGTTCCCTTTGTGCTAGATGAAAGTATTTCTCTCCACATGCTCTGTTCTGAGGGCTAGGTGAGTTTGAAAGCCGTTCTTCATCTAGCTTTTTTGGAAAGCAAAGTAATTTTGAATGGCAAACTACCTTCCATACATATATATGGGGTGGTACTAGCTCCATCTCGGTTTTACAGTTGAAACTGCAGGAACATTAAACAGGCACTAGGAAACAGGCTAAGAAACGAGTGTATAAGTTTATCTTGCAACCCGTTCCAATTGTGCTAGTTGAAAGAACGTCACTCCACATGCTCAGTTCTGAGAGATAAGTATGTGTGAAAGCCGTCCTTCTTCTAGCTTGTTGGGAACACAATTTTACTTTCCTGTTGCAAACTACACTCCATACATATATTTGGGGAGGTACTAGCTCCTACTCGATTTTACAGTGAAAACTGCAGGAACTTCAAACCGGCACTAGGAAACAGGCACAGAAACCAGAGTAAAATATTCTCCTGCAACCCATTCCTTTTGTGCTATATAACGCACGTCTCTTCACGTGCACAGTTCTGAGAAATAAGAGTGTGTGAAGCCATCCTTCAAATAGCTTGATAGGAACACAAAGTTTCTTTTCACTTGTAAACTACACTCCATACATATATATGGGGAGGTATAAGCTAGAACACGGTTTTACAGGGAAGACTTCAATAACTTCAACCGACACTAGGAAACATACTGAGAATGCAGAGTACAAGTATCCCCTGCAGCCCGTTCCATTTGTGGTACATGAATGAAAGTCTCTCAACTTGCTCAGTTCGGAGAGAAAATTTTCTTTGAAAGCCGTCATTATCCTAGCTTCTTGGGAACACAAAGTTTCTTTTCAGTTGCTAACTACATTCCATACATATATATATGGGGATGTACTACCTCCAACTCGGTTTACAGTGAATACTGAAGGAACTCCAAACCCGAAATTGGAAACAGGATAGGAAATCCGAATAAATGTTTCTCCTGCAAACCTTTCCTTTAGCGCTAGATGAACGAACGTCTCTCCATTAGCACAGTTCTGAGATATACATGTGTGTTAAAGCCATTCTTCACCTAGCATGTTTGGAACACAAAGAATCTTTTCAGTTGCAAACTACAATCCGTACATATATAAGGATAGGTACTAGCATCAACTCTCTTTTATAGTGAAATCTACAGGAACTTCAAACCGGCACTAGGAAACATACTGAGAATCAAGGGTAAAATTTTCTCCTGCAACACGTTCACTTTGGCTAGGAGAACGTAGTTCTCTCCACATGCTCAGTTCTGAGGGATAGGTGTGTGTGAAAGCCGTTCTTCAACTAGCTAGTCTGGAATGCAAAGTAATTTTTAATGGCAAACTCCCCTCCATACTTATATATGGTGTGGTACTAGCTCCAACTCGGTTTAACAATGAAAACTGCAGGAACTTCAAACAGGAACTAGGAAACAGGCATAGAAAGCAGAGTAAAATTTTCTCCTGCAACCCGTTCCCTTTGGGCTAGATGAACGAAATTCTCTCCACATTCTCAGTTCTGAGAGATAATTATGTGCTAAAGCCGTACTTCACCTAGCTTCTTGGGAACACAATGTTTCTTTTCAGTTGCAAACTACATTCCATACATATATATGGGGAGGTTCTAGCTTCACATCTGTTTTACAGTGAAAATTTCAGGAACTTCAATCACGAACATGGAAACTGGCTGAGAAACCAGAATTATAGTTATCCTGCAACCCATTCTTTTGTGCTAGATGAACGAAAGTCTCTCCATTTGCTCAGGTATGAGAGATAAGTGTGTGTTAAAGGCATTCTTCACCTAGAATGTTGGGATCACAAAGATTCTTTTCAGTTGCAATCTACATTCCTTACGTATATATGGTTAGGTACTAGCTCCAACTCTCTTTTATAGTGAAAACTACAGGATATTCAAAACGGCACTGTGAAACACCCTGAGAAACCAGAGTAAAATATGCCCATCAACCCGTTCCCCTTGTGCAAGATGAACGTACTTCTTTACACATGCACATTTCTGAGGGATAGGTGTGTGTGAAAGCCGTTCTTCAACTAGCTTGTTTGGAACGCAAAGTAATTTTTAATGGCAAACTACCCTCCATACATATATATGGGGTGGTACAAGCTCCAAAACGGTTTTACAGTTGAAACTGCGGGAACATCAAACAGGCACTTGGAAACAGGCTGAGAAACGAGTGTAAAAGATTCTCTTGCAACATGTTCCAATTGTGCTAGTTGAAAGAACGTCACTCCACATGCTGATTTCTGAGAGATAAGTGTGTGTGAAAGCCGTCCTTCACCTAGAATGTTGGGAACACAAATCTACTTTCCTGTTGCAATCTACACTCCAAACATATATGAGGAGGTAGTAGCTCCAACGTGGTTTAACAGTGAAAACAGCAGGAACTTCAAACCGGCACTAGGAAACAGCAGAGAATCCAGAGTAAAATTTTCTCCAGCAAACCCGTTCTTTTATGCTATATGAGAGCACATCTCTCCACATGATCTTTTCTGAGAGATAAGAGTGTGTGAATGCCGTCCTTCAAATAGCTTGTTAGGAACACAAATTTTCTTTTCCGTTGTAAACTACAATCCATACATATATATGGGGTGGTACAAGCTAGAACACGGTTTTACACAGAAGACTTCAGGAACTTCAACAGACACTAGGAAACATACTGTGAATGCAGAGTAAAACTTTCTCCTGCAGAACGTGCCTTTTGTGCTAGATGAACGAACGACTCTCCAAATGCTCAGTTCTGAGAGAATATTGTGTCTGAAAGCCGTCCTTTACCTAGCTTATTCGGAACACAAAGTTTCTTTTCAGTTGCATACTATATTCCATACATATATATTGGGAGTTACCTGCTCCAAATGGTTTTTTCAGTGATAATTGCAGGATCTTACATCCGGTAGAAAGGAACATGGTTAGAAATCAGAGAAAAAGTTTCTCCTGCAAAACGTTCACATTTTGCTAGATGAACGAACGACACTCCACATGCTCAGTTCTGAGAGATAAGTGTGTTTGAATGCCGTCCTTCACCAAGGTTGTTGGGAACACAAAGTTCATTTTCAGTTGCAAACTACACTCCATACATTTATATGGGGAGGTGCTAGCACCAACACGGGTTTCCAGTGAAACCTGAATGTAATTCAAACCGGCATTAGGAAACAGACTGAGAATGCAGAGTAATACATTCCCCTGCAGCCCGATCCATTTGTGCTAGATGAACGAACTTCTCTCCACATACTCAGTTCGGAGAGATAAGTGTTCTTGAAAGCCTTCTTCAATAAGTTTTTGGCAACACAATGTTCCTTTTCAGTTGCAATCTACACTCCATATATATATGTGGAGATAGTAGCTCCAACTCGGTTTAACAGTGGAAACTGCAGGAAATTCAAACTGAAACTAGGAAACAGGCACAGAAACCAGAGTAAAATATTCTCCTGCAACCCGTTCCTTTAGTGCTATATGAACGCAAGTCTCTCCACGTGCACAGTTCTGAGAGATAAGAGTGTGTGAAAGCCGTCCTTCAAATAGCTTGTTAGGAACACAAAGTTTCTTTTCAGTTGTAAACTACACTCCATACATATATATGGGGAGGTATAAGCTAGAACACGGTTTTACAGGGAAGACTTCAATAACTTCAACCGACACTAGGAAACATACTGAGAATGCAGAGTAAAAGTATCCCCTGCAGCCCGTTCCTTTGTGCTAGATGAACGTTTTTCTATCCACAAGCTCATTTCTGAGGGATAGGTGTGTGTGAAAGCCATTCTTCATCTAGCTTGTTTGGAACGCAGAGTAATTTTAAATGGCAAATTTCAAACCTTACATATATATGAGGTGGTACAAGCTCCAACTCTGTGTTACAGTTGAAACTGCAGGAACATCAAACAGGCATTAGGAAACAAGCTGAGAAACGAGAGTAACATATTCTCCTGCACACAGTTCCATTTGTGCTAGAAGAACGAAGATGTCTCCAGTGGCTCAGTTCTCATAGATATGTGTGTGTGAACTCCGTCGTGCATCTAGGTTATTCGGAAAAAAAATTCCTTTTAATTTGCAATCTACACTCCATACGTATATGGGGAAGTAGTAGCTCCAACTCGGTTTAACAGTGAAAACTGCAGGAACTTCAAACCAGTACTAGAAAACAGGCAGAGAATCCTGAGTAAAATTTTCTCCTACAACACGTTCCTTTTGTGCTATATGAACGCACGTCTCTCCACGTGCACATTTCTTAAAGATAAGAGTGTGTGGAAGCCATCTTTCGAATAGCTTCTAAGGAACACAATGTTTCTTTTCAGTTGTAAACTACATTCCATACATATATATGGGGAGGTATAAGCTAGAACACGGTTTTACAGGGAAGACTTCAATAACTTCAACCGACACTAGGAAACATACTGAGAATGCAGAGTAAAAGTATCACCTGCAGCCCGTTCATTTGTGGTAGATGAAAGTCTCTCCACTTGCTCAGATCTGAGAGAAAATTTTCTTTGAAACCCGTCCTTAACCTAGCTCCTTGGGAACACAAAGTTTATTTTCATTTGCGAACTAAATTCCATACTTATATATATGGGGATGTACTAGCTCCAACTCGGTTTAGAGTGAATTTTGAAGAATCTCCAAAACCGAAATTGGAAAGAGGCTAGGAAACCAGAATAAATGCTTCTCCTGCAAACGGTTCCATTAGTGCTAGATGAACGAACGTCTCTCCACTAGCTCAGTTCTGAGATATAAATGTGTGTTAAAGCCTTTCTTCACATATCATGTTGGGAACACAAAGAATCTTTTCAGTTGCAAACCACAATCCGTACTTATATATGGATATGTAATAGCACCAACTCTCTTGTATAGTGAAAACTACAGGAACTTCAAACCGGCACTAGGAAACATACTGAGAATCAAGAAAAAATTTTCTCCTGCAACCCGTTCCCTTTGTGCTAGATGAAAGTATTTCTCTCCACATGCTCTGTTCTGAGGGCTAGGTGAGTGTGAAAGCCATTCTTCATCAAGCTATTTTGGAAAGCAAAGTAATTTTGAATGGCAAACTACCTTCCATACATATATATGGGGTGGTACTAGCTCCATCTCGGTTTTACAGTTGAAACTGCAGGAACATTAAACAGGCACTAGGAAACAGGCTAAGAAACGAGTGTATAAGTTTATCTTGCAACCCGTTCCAATTGTGCTAGTTGAAAGAACGTCACTCCACATGCTCAGTTCTGAGAGATAAGTATGTGTGAAAGCCGTCCTTCTTCTAGCTTGTTGGGAACACAATTTTACTTTCCTGTTGCAAACTACACTCCATACATATATATGGGGAGATACTAGCTCCTACTCGATTTTACAGTGAAAACTGCAGGAACTTCAAACCGGCACTAGGAAACAGGGACAGAAACCAGAGTAAAATATTCTCCTGCAACCCATTCCTTTTTTGCTATATAACGCACGTCTCTTCACGTGCACAGTTCTGAGAAATAAGAGTGTGTGAAGCCATCCTTCAAATAGCTTGATAGGAACACAAAGTTTCTTTTCACTTGTAAACTACACTCCATACATATATATGGGGAGGTATAAGCTAGAACACGGTTTTACAGGGAAGACTTCAATAACTTCAACCGACACTAGGAAACATACTGAGAATGCAGAGTACAAGTATCCCCTGCAGCCCGTTCCATTTGTGGTACATGAATGAAAGTCTCTCAACTTGCTCAGTTCGGAGAGAAAATTTTCTTTGAAAGCCGTCATTATCCTAGCTTCTTGGGAACACAAAGTTTCTTTTCAGTTGCTAACTACATTCCATACATATATATATGGGGATGTACTACCTCCAACTCGGTTTACAGTGAATACTGAAGGAACTCCAAACCCGAAATTGGAAACAGGATAGGAAATCCGAATAAATGTTTCTCCTGCAAACCTTTCCTTTAGCGCTTGATGAACGAACGTCTCTCCATTAGCACAGTTCTGAGATATACATGTTTGTTAAAGCCATTCTTCACCTAGCATGTTTGGAACACAAAGAATCTTTTCAGTTGCAAACTACAATCCGTACATATATAAGGATAGGTACTAGCATCAACTCTCTTTTATAGTGAAATCTACAGGAATTTCAAACCGGCACTAGGAAACATACTGAGAATCAAGGGTAAAATTTTCTCCTGCAACACGTTCACTTTGGCTAGGAGAACGTAGTTCTCTCCACATGCTCAGTTCTGAGGGATAGGTGTGTGTGAAAGCCGTTCTTCAACTAGCTAGTCTGGAATGCAAAGTAATTTTTAATGGCAAACTCCCCTCCATACTTATATATGGTGTGGTACTAGCTCCAACTCGGTTTAACAATGAAAACTGCAGGAAATTCAAACAGGAACTAGGAAACAGGCATAGAAAGCAGAGTAAAATTTTCTCCTGCAACCCGTTCCCTTTGGGCTAGATGAACGAAATTCTCTCCACATTCTCAGTTCTGAGAGATAATTATGTGCTAAAGCCGTACTTCACCTAGCTTCTTGGGAACACAATGTTTCTTTTCAGGTGCAAACTACATTCCATACATATATATGGGGAGGTTCTAGCTACACCTCTGTTTTACAGTGAAAATTTCAGGAACTTCAATCCCGAACATGGAAACTGGCTGAGAAACCAGAATTATAGTTATCCTGCAACCCATTCTTTTGTGCTAGATGAACGAAAGTCTCTCCATTTGCTCAGGTATGAGAGATAAGTGTGTGTTAAAGGCATTCTTCACCTAGAATGTTGGGATCACAAAGATTCTTTTCAGTTGCTATCTACATTCCTTACGTATATATGGTTAGGTACTAGCTCCAACTCTCTTTTATAGTGAAAACTACAGGATATTCAAAATGGCACTGTAAAACACCCTGAGAAACCAGAGTAAAATATGCCCATCAACCCGTTCCCCTTGTGCAAGATGAACGTACTTCTCTACACATGCACATTTCTGAGGGATATTTGTGTGTGAAAGCCGTTCTTCAACTAGCTTGTTTGAAACGCAAAGTAATTTTTAATGGCAAACTACCCTCCATACATATATATGGGGTGGTACAAGCTCCAAATCAGTTTTACAGTTGAAACTGCAGGAACATCAAACAGGCACTTGGAAACAGGCTGAGAAACGAGTGTAAAAGTTTCTCTTGCAACCTGTTCCAATTGTGCTAGTTGAAAGAACGTCACTCCACATGCTGAGTTCTGAGAGATAAGTGTGTGTGAAAGCCGTCCTTCACCTAGATTGTTGGGAACACAAATCTACTTTCCTGTTGCAATCTACACTCCAAACATATATGAGGAGGTAGTAGCTCCAACGTAGTTTAACAGTGAAAACAGCAGGAACTTCAAACCGGCACTAGGAAACAGCAGAGAATCCAGAGTAAAATTTTCTCCAGCAAACCCGTTCTTTTATGCTATATGAGAGCACATCTCTCCACATGATCTTTTCTGAGAGATAAGAGTGTGTGAATGCCGTCCTTCAAATAGCTTGTTAGGAACACAAATTTTCTTTTCCGTTGTAAACTACAATCCATACATATATATGGGGTGGTACAAGCTAGAACACGGTTCTACAGAGAAGACTTCAGGAACTTCAACAGACACTAGGAAACATACTGTGAATGCAGAGTAAAACTTTCTCCTGCAGAACGTGCCTTTTGTGCTAGATGAACGAACGACTCTCCAAATGCTCAGTTCTGAGAGAATATTGTGTCTGAAAGCCGTCCTTTACCTAGCTTATTCGGAACACAAAGTTTCTTTTCAGTTGCATACTATATTCCATACATATATATTGGGAGTTACCTGCTCCAAATGGTTTCTTCAGTGATAATTGCAGGATCTTCCATCCGGTAGAAAGGAACATGGTTAGAAATCAGAGAAAAAGTTTCTCCTGCAAAACGTTCACAGTTTGCTAGATGAACGAACGACACTCCACATGCTCAGTTCTGAGAGTTTAGTGTGTTTGAATGCCGAAATTCACCAAGGTTGTTGGGAACACAAAGTTCATTTTCAGTTGCAAACTACACTCCATACATTTATATGGGGAGGTGCTAGCACCAACACGGGTTTCCAGTGAAACCTGAATGTAATTCAAACCGGCATTAGGAAACAGACTGAGAAAGCAGTGTAATACATTCCCCTGCAGCCCGATCCATTTGTGCTAGATGAACTTACTTCTCTCCACATACTCAGTTCGGAGAGATAAGTGTTTTTGAAAGGCTTCTTCAATAAGTTTTTGGGAACACAATGTTCCTTTTCAGTTGCAATCTACACTCCATATATATATGTGGAGATAGTAGCTCCAACTCGGTTTAACAGTTAAAACTGCAGGAAATTCAAACCGAAACTAGGAAACAGGCACAGAAAACAGAGTAAAATATTCTCCTGCAACCCGTTCCTTTTGTGCTATGTGAACGCAAGTCTCTCCACGTGCACAGTTCTGAGAGATAAGAGTGTGTGAAAGCCGTCCTTCAAATAGCTTGTTAGGAACACAAAGTTTCTTTTCAGTTGTAAACTACACTCCATACATATATATGGGGAGGTATAAGCTAGAACACGGTTTTACAGGGAAGACTTCAATAACTTCAACCGACACTAGGAAACATACTGAGAATGCAGAGTAAAAGTATCCCCTGCAGCCCGTTCCTTTGTGCTAGATGAACGTTTTTCTATCCACAAGCTCATTTCTGAGGGATAGGTGTGTGTGAAAGCCATTCTTCATCTAGCTTGTTTGGAACGCAGAGTAATTTTAAATGGCAAATTTCAAACCTTACATATATATGAGGTGGTACTAGCTCCAACTCTGTGTTACAGTTAAAACTGCAGGAACATCAAACAGGCATTAGGAAACAAGCTGAGAAACGAGAGTAACATATTCTCCTGCACACAGTTCCATTTGTGCTAGAAGAACGAAGATGTCTCCAGTGGCTCAGTTCTCATAGCTATGTGTGTGTGAAATCCGTCGTGCATCTAGGTTATTCGGAAAAAAAATTCCTTTTAATTTGCAATCTACACTCCATACGTATATGGGGAGGTAGAAGCTCCAACTCGGTTTAACAGTGAAAACTGCAGGAACTTCAAACCCGTACTAGAAAACAGGCAGAGAATCCTGAGTAAAATTTTCTCCTACAACACGTTCCTTTTGTGCTATATGAACGCAAGTCTCTCCACGTGCACATTTCTGAAAGATAAGAGTGTGTGGAAGCCATCCTTCAAATAGCTTGTAAGGAACACAAAGTTTCTTTTCAGTTGTAAACTACATTCCTTACATATATAAGGGGAGGTATAAGCTAGAACACGGTTTTACAGGGAAGACTTCAATAACTTCAACCGACACTAGGAAACATACTGAGAATGCAGAGTAAAAGAATCGCCTGCAGCCCGTTCCTTTGTGCTAGATGAATGAAAGTCTCTCCACTTGCTCAGATCTGAGAGAAAATTTTCTTTGAAACCCGTCCTTAACCTAGCTCCTTGGGAACACAAAGTTTCTTTTCAGTTGCTAACTAAATTCCATACTTATATATATGGGGATGTACAAGCTCCAACTCGGTTTAGAGTGAATTTTGAAGGATCTCCAAACCCGAAATTGGAAACAGGCTAGGGAACCAGAATAAATGTTTCTCCTGCAACCGGTTCCATTAGTGCTATTTGAACGAACTTCTCTCCACTAGCTCTGTTCTGTGATATACATGTGTATTAAAGCCTTTCTTCACATAGCATGTTGGGAACACAAAGAATCTTTTCAGTTGCAAACTACAATCCGTACATATATATGGATATGTAATAGCACCAAATCTCTTGTATAGTGAAATCTACAGGAACTTCAAACCGGCACTGGGAATCATACTGAGAATCAAGATAAAATTTTCTCCTGCAACACGTTCACTTTGTGCTATTTGAATTAAATTCACTCCACATGCTCAGTTCTGAGGGATTGTTGTGTGTGAAAGCCGTTCTTCAAATACCTTGTTTGGAACGCAAAGTAATTTAAATGGCAAACTACCTTCCATACATATATATGGGGCGGTACTAGCTCCAACTCGGTTTAACAGTGAAAACTGCAGGAACTTCAAACAGGAACTAGGAAACAGGCTTTGAAAGCACAGTAAAATTTTCCCCTGGAACCCGTTCCCTTTGGGCAAGATGAACGAAATTCTCTCCACATTCTCAGTTCTGAGAGATAATTATGTGCTAAAGCCGTACTTCACCTAGCTTCTTGGGAACACAATGTTTCTTTTCAGGTGCAAACTACATTCCATACATATATATGGGGAGGTTCTAGCTACACCTCTGTTTTACAGTGAAAATTTCAGGAACTTCAAACCCGAACATGGAAACAGGCTGAGAAACCAGAATTATTGTTACCCTGCAACCCATCTTTTGTGCTAGATGAACGAAAGTCTCTCCATTTGCTCAGGTATGAGAGATAAGTGTGTGTTAAAGGCATTCTTCACCTAGAATGTTGGGATCACAAAGAGTCTTTTCAGTTGCAATCTACATTCCTTACATATAAATGGTTAGGTTCTAGCTCCAACTCTCTTTTATAGTGAAAACTACAGGATATTCAAAACGGCACTGTGAAACTCCCTGAGAAACCAGAGTAAAATATGCCCATCAACCCGTTCCCCTTGTGCAAGATGAACGTACTTCTCTACACATGCTCATTTCTGAGGGATAGGTGTGTGTGAAAGCCGTTCTTCAACTAGCTTGTTTGGAACGCAAAGTAATTTTTAATGGCAAACTACCCTCCATACATATATATGGGGTGGTACTAGCTCAACCTCGGTTTTACAGTTGAAACTGCAGGAACATTAAACAGGCAGTAGGAAACAGGCTAAGAAACGAGTGTATAAGTTTCTCTTGCAACCCGTTCCAATTGTGCTATTTGAAAGAACGTCACTCCACATGCTGAGTTCTGAGAGATAAGTGTGTGTGAAAGCCGTCCTTCTCCTAGCTTGTTGGGAACACAAAGTTAGTTACCTGTTGCAAACTAAACTCCATACATATATGAGGAGTTAATAGCTCCAAATTGGTTTTCCATTCAAATCTACAGGAAATTCAAACTGGCAATAGAAATCAGGCTGAGAAACCAGAGTAACATATTCTGCTGCACACACATCCTTTTGTGCTAGAGGAACCAACGTGTCTCCAGATGCTCAGTTCTCATAGATATATGTGTGTGAAATCCGTCGTACAACTTGCTTGTTGTGAAAAAAAAGTTCCTTTTCAGTTGCAATCTACAATCCATTCATATAAGGGGAGGTAGTAGCTCCAACTCGGTTTAAAAGTGAAAACAGTAGGAACTTCAAACCGGCACTCGGAAACAGCATAGAAACCAGAGAAAAATTTTCTCCTGCATCCCGTTCCTTTTTTGCTATATGAACGCACTTCCCTCCACATGCTCAGTTCTGAGAGATAAGAGTGTGTGAAAGCCGTCCTTCAAATAGCTTGTTAGGAACACAAATTTTCTTTTCCGTTGTAAATAACACTCCATACATATATATGGGGTGGTAAAAGATTGAACACTGTTTTACAGAGAAGACTTCAGGAGCTTCAACGGACACTAGGAAACAAACTGAGAATGCAGAGCAAAACTTTCTCCTGCAACCTCTTCCCTTTGTGCTAGATGAATGAATGTCTCTCCACCTGCTCAGTTGTGAGAGAAAATTGTGTGTGAAAGCCGTCCTTCACCTAGCTTGTTCAGAACACAAAGTTTCTTTTCAGTTGCAAACTATATTCCATACATATATATTGGGAGTTACTAGCTCCAGATCGTTTTTTCAGTGATAATTGCAGGAAATTCCATCCAGTACAAAGAAACAGAGTTAGAAAAGAGAGTAAATGTTTCACCTGCAAAACGTTCACATTTTGCTAGATGAACGAACGACACTCCACATGCTCAGTTCTGAGAGATTAGTGTGTTTGAATGCCGTCCTTCACCAAGGTTGTTGGGAACACAAAGTTCATTTTCAGTTGCACACTAAACTCCATACATTTATATGGGGAGGTGCTAGCTCCAACACTGTTTTCCAGTGAAACCTGAATGTAATTCATACCGACACTAAGAAACAGACTGAGAATGCAGAGTAATACTTTCCCCTGCAGCCCGATCCCTTTGTGCTAGATGAACGAACTTCTCTGCACATACTCAGTTCAGAGAGATAAGTGTTTTTGAAATCCTTCTTCAATAAGTTTTTGGGATCAAAATGTTACTTTACAGTTGCAATTTACACTTCACTCATATATGGGTAGAGAGTAGCTCCAACTCGGTTTAACAGTGAAAACTGCAGGAAATTCAAACCGACAGTAGGAAACAGGCACAGAAACCAGAGTAAAATATTCTCCTGCAACCCGTCCATTTTGTGCTATATAACGCACGTCTCTCCACGTGCACAGTTCTGAGAGATAAGAGTGTGTGAAAACCGTCTTTCAAATAGCTTGTTAGGAACACAAAGTTTTTTCTGTTGTAAACTACACTCCATACATATATATGGGGAGGTATAAGCTAGAACACGGTTTTACAGGGAAGACTTCAATAACTTCAACCGACACTAGGAAACATAATGAGAATGCAGAGAAAAAGTATCCCCTGCAACCCGTTCCATTTGTGGTACATGAATGAAAGTCTCTCCACTTGCTCAGTTCGGAGAGAAAATTTTCTTTGAAAGCCGTCCTTAACCTAGCTCCTTGGGAACACAAAGTTTATTTTCAGTTGTAACTATACTCCATACTTATGTATATGGGGATATACTAGATCCAACTCGGTTTACAGTGATTACTGAAGGATCTCCAAACCCGAAATTGGAAACAGGATAGAAACCAGAATAAATGTTTCTCCTGCAACCCATTCCATTAACGCTAGATGAACGAAAGTCTCTCCATTAGCTCAGTTCTGAGATATACATGTGTGTTAAAGCCTTTCTTCACACAGCATGTTGGGAACACAAAGAATCTTTTCAGTTGCAAATTACAATCCGTACATATATATGGTTATGTAATAGCACCAACTATCTTGCATAGTGAAAACTACAGGAATTTCAACCCGGCACTAGGAAACATATTGAGAATCAAGAGTAAAATTTTCTCCAGCAACCCGTTCCCTTTGTGCTAGATGAAAGAAATTCTCTCCACATGCTCAGTTCTGAGAGATAATTATGTGCTAAAGCCGTACTTCACCAAGCTTCTTGGGAACACAAATTTTCTTTTCAGGTGCAAAGTACACTCCATAAATATATATGGGGAGGTAGTAGCTCCAACTCGTTGTTACAATGAAAATTTCAGAGACTTCAAACCCGAACATGGAAACAGGCTGAGAAACCAGAATTATAGTTACCCTGCAACCCATTCTTTTGTGCTAGATGAGCGAAAGTCTCTCCATTTGCTCAGGTATGAGAGACAAGTGGGTGTTAAAGGCATTCTTCACCTAGAAAGTTGGGATCACAAAGATTCTTTTCAGTTGCAATCTACATTCCTTACATATATATGGTTAGGTACTAGCTCCAACTCTCTTTTATAGTGAAAACTACAGGATATTCAAAACGGCACTGTGAAACACCCTAAGAAACCAGAGTAAAATATGCCCATCAACCCGTTCCCCTTGTGCAAGATGAACGTACTTCTCTACACATGCTCATTTCTGAGGGATAGGTGTGTGTGAAAGCCGTTCTTCAACTAGCTTGTTTGGAACGCAAAGTAATTTTTAATGGCAAACTACCCTCCATACATATATATGGGGTGGTACAAGCTCTAAATCTGTTTTACAGTTGAAACTGCAGGAACATCAAACAGGCACTTGGAAACAGGCTGAGAAACGAGTGTAAAAGTTTCTCTTGTAACCTGTTCCAATTGTGCTAGTTGAAAAAACGTCACTCCACATGCAGAGTTCTGAGAGATAAGTGTGTGTGAAAGCCGTCCTTCACCTAGATTGTTGGGAACACAAATCTACTTTCCTGTTGCAATCTACACTCCAAACATATATGAGGAGGTAGTAGCTCCAACGTGGTTTAACAGTGAAAACAGCAGGAACTTCAAACCGGCACTAGGAAACAGCAGATGATCCAGAGTAAAATTTTCTCCAGCATACCCGTTCTTTTATGCTATATGAGAGCACGTCCCTCCACATGATCTTTTCTGAGAGATAAGAGTGTGTGAAAGCTGTCCTTCAAATAGCTTGTTAGGAACACAAATTTTCTTTTCCGTTGTAAACTACAATCCATACATATATATGGGGTGGTACAAGCTAGAACACGGTTCTACAGAGAAGACTTCAGGAACTTCAACAGACACTAGGAAACATACTGTGAATGCAGAGTAAAACTTTCTCCTGCAGAACGTGCCTTTTGTGCTAGATGAACGAACGACTCTCCAAATGCTCAGTTCTGAGAGAATATTGTGTCTGAAAGCCGTCCTTTACCTAGCTTATTCGGAACACAAAGTTTCTTTTCAGTTGCATACTATATTCCATACATATATATTGGGAGTTACCTGCTCCAAATGGTTTTTTCAGTGATAATTGCAGGAACTTCCATCCGGTAGAAAGGAACATGGTTAGAAATCAGAGAAAAAGTTTCTCCTGCAAAACGTTCACAGTTTGCTAGATGAACGAACGACACTCCACATGCTCAGTTCTGAGAGATTAGTGTGTTTGAATGCCGTCCTTCACCAAGGTTGTTGGGAACACAAAGTTCATTTTCAGTTGCAAACTACACTCCATACATTTATATGGGGAGGTGCTAGCACCAACACGGGTTTCCAGTGAAACCTGAATGTAATTCAAACCGGCATTAGGAAACAGACTGGGAATGCAGAGTAATACATTCCCCTGCAGCCCGATCCATTTGTGCTAGATGAACGAACTACTCTCCACATTCTCAGTTCAGAGAGATAAGTGTTTTTGAAAGGCTTTTTCAATTAGTTTTTGGGAACACAAAGTTCCTTTTCAGTTGCAATCTCCACTCCATATATGTATGTGGAGATAGTAGCTCCAACTCGGTTTAACAGTGGAAACTGCAGGAAATTCAAACCGAAACTAGGAAACAGGCACAGAAATCAGAGTAAAATATTCTCCTGCAACCCGTTCCTTTTGTGCTATGTGAACGCAAGTCTCTCCACGTGCACAGTTCTGAGAGATAAGAGTGTGTGAAAGCCGTCCTTCAAATAGCTTGTTAGGAACACAAAGTTTCTTTTCAGTTGTAAACTACACTCCATACATATATATGGGGAGGTATAAGCTAGAACACGGTTTTACAGGGAAGACTTCAATAACTTCAACCGACACTAGGAAACATACTGAGAATGCAGAGTAAAATTATCCCCTGCAGCCCGTTCCTTTGTGCTAGATGAACGTTTTTCTATCCACAAGCTCATTTCTGAGGGATAGGTGTGTGTGAAAGCCATTCTTCATCTAGCTTGTTTGGAACGCAGAGTAATTTTAAATGGCAAATTTCAAACCTTACATATATATGAGGTGGTACTAGCTCCAACTCTGTGTTACAGTTGAAACTGCAGGAACATCAAACAGGCATTAGGAAACAAGCTGAGAAACGAGAGTAACATATTCTCCTGCACACAGTTCCATTTGTGCTAGAAGAACGAAGGTGTCTCCAGTGGCTCAGTTCTCATAGCTATGTGTGTGTGAAATCCGTCATGCATCTAGGTTATTCGGAAAAAAAATTCCTTTTAATTTGCAATCTACACTCCATACGTATATGGGGAGGTAGTAGCTCCAACTCGGTTTAACAGTGAAAACTGCAGGAACTTCAAACCCGTACTAGAAAACAGGCAGAGAATCCTGAGTAAAATTTTCTCCTACAACACGTTCCTTTTGTGCTATATGAACGCACGTCTCTCCACGTGCACATTTCTGAAAGATAAGAGTTTGTGGAAGCCATCTTTCAAATAGCTTGTAAGGAACACAATGTTTCTTTTCAGTTGTAAACTGCATTCCATACATATATATGGGGAGGTATAAGCTAGAACACGGTTTTACAGGGAAGACTTCAATAACTTCAACCGACACTAGGAATCTTACTGAGAATGCAGAGTAAAAGTATCACCTGCAGCCCTTTCATTTGTGGTAGATGAAAGTCTCTCCACTTGCTCAGATCTGAGAGAAAATTTTCTTTGAAACCCGTCCATAACCTAGCTCCTTGGGAACACAAAGTTTATTTTCATTTGCGAACTAAATTCCATACTTATATATATGGGGATGTACTAGCTCCAACTCGGTTTAGAGTGAATTTTGAAGAATCTCCAAACCCGAAATTGGAAAGAGGCTAGGAAACCAGAATAAATGTTTCTCCTGCAAACGGTTCCATTTGTGCTAGATGAACGAACGTCTCTCCACTAGCTCAGTTCTGAGATATACATGTGTGTTAAAGCCTTTCTTCACATAGCATGTTGGGAACACAAAGAATCTTTTCAGTTGCAAACCACAATCCGTACTTATATATGGATATGTAATAGCACCAACTCTCTTGTATAGTGAAACCTACAGGAACTTCAAACCGGCACTAGGAAACATACTGAGATTCAAGAAAAAATTTTCTCCTGCAACCCGTTCCCTTTGTGCTAGATGAACGTATTTCTCTCCACATGCTCTGTTCTGAGGGCTAGGTGAGTGTGAAAGCCGTTCTTCATTTAGCTTTTTTCGAACGCAAAGTATTTTTGAATGGCAAACTACCTTCCATACATATATATGGGGTGGTACTAGCTCCATCTCGGTTTTACAGTTGAAACTGCAGGAACATTAAACAGGCACTAGGAAACAGGCTAAGAAACGAGTGTATAAGTTTATCTTGCAACCCGTTCCAATTGTGCTAGTTGAAAGAACGTCACTCCACATGCTCAGTTCTGAGAGATAAGTATGTGTGAAAGCCGTCCTTCTTCTAGCTTGTTGGGAACACAATTTTACTTTCCTGTTGCAAACTACACTCCATACATATATATGGGGAGGTACTAGCTCCTACTCGATTTTACAGTGAAAACTGCAGGAACTTCAAACCGGCACTAGGAAACAGGCACAGAAACCAGAGTAAAATATTCTCCTGCAACCCGTTCTTTTGTGCTATATAACGCACGTCTCTTCACGTGCACTGTTCTGAGAAATAAGAGTGTGTAATAAGAGTGTGTGAAGCCATCCTTCAAATAGCTTGATAGGAACACAAAGTTTCTTTTCACTTGTAAACTACACTCCATACATATATATGGGGAGGTATAAGCTAGAACACGGTTTTACAGGGAAGACTTCAATAACTTCAACCGACACTAGGAAACATACTGAGAATGCAGAGTATAAGTATCCCCTGCAGCCCGTTCCATTTGTGGTACATGAATGAAAGTCTCTCAACTTGCTCAGTTCGGAGAGAAAATTTTCTTTGAAAGCCGTCATTATCCTAGCTTCTTGGGAACACAAAGTTTCTTTTCAGTTGCTAACTACATTCCATACATATATATATGGGGATGTACTACCTCCAACTCGGTTTACAGTGAATGCTGAAGGAACTCCAAACCCGAAATTGGAAACAGGATAGGAAATCCGAATAAATGTTTGTCCTGCATACCTTTCCTTTAGCGCTAGATGAACGAACGTCTCTCCATTAGCACAGTTCTGAGATATACATGTGTGTTAAAGCCATTCTTCACCTAGCATGTTTGGAACACAAAGAATCTTTTCAGTTGCAAACTACAATCCGTACATATATAAGGATAGGTACTAGCATCAACTCTCTTTTATAGTGAAATCTACAGGAACTTCAAACCGGCACTAGGAAACATACTGAGAATCAAGAGTAAAATTTTCTCCTGCAACACGTTCACTTTGGCTAGGAGAACGTAGTTCTCTCCACATGCTCAGTTCTGAGGGATAGGTGTGTGTGAAAGCCGTTCTTCAACTAGCTAGTCTGGAACGCAAAGTAATTTTTAATGGCAAACTCCCCTCCATACTTATATATGGTGTGGTACTAGCTCCAACTCGGTTTAACAATGAAAACTGCAGGAACTTCAAACAGGAACTAGGAAACAGGCATAGAAAGCAGAGTAAAATTTTCTCCTGCAACCCGTTCCCTTTGGGCTAGATGAACGAAATTCTCTCCACATTCTCAGTTCTGAGAGATAATTATGTGCTAAAGCCGTACTTCACCTAGCTTCTTGGGAACACAATGTTTCTTTTCAGTTGCAAACTACATTCCATACATATATATGGGGAGGTTCTAGCTACACCTCTGTTTTACAGTGAAAATTTCAGGAACTTCAAACCCGAACATGGAAACTGGCTGAGAAACCAGAATTATAGTTATCCTGCAACCCATTCTTTTGTGCTAGATGAACGAAAGTCTCTCCATTTGCTCAGGTATGAGAGATAAGTGTGTGTTAAAGGCATTCTTCACCTAGAATGTTGGGATCACAAAGATTCTTTTCAGTTGCAATCTACATTCCTTACATATATATGGTTAGGTACTAGCTCCAACTCTCTTTTATAGTGAAAACTACAGGATATTCAAAACGGCACTGTGAAACACCCTGAGAAACCAGAGTAAAATATGCCCAACAACCCGTTCCCCTTGTGCAAGATGAACGTACTTCTCTACACATGCACATTTCTGAGGGATAGGTGTGTGTGAAAGCCGTTCTTCAACTAGCTTGTTTGGAACGCAAAGTAATTTTTAATGGCAAACTACCCTCCATACATATATATGGGGTGGTACAAGCTCCAAATCGGTTTTACAGTTGAAACTGCAGGAACATCAAACAGGCACTTGGAAACAGGCTGAGAAACGAGTGTAAAAGTTTCTCTTGCAACCCGTTCCAATTGTGCTAGTTGAAAGAACGTCACTCCACATGCAGAGTTCTGAGAGATAAGTGTGTGTGAAAGCCGTCCTTCACCTAGATTGTTGGGAACACAAATCTACTTTCCTGTTGCTATCTACACTCCAAACATATATGAGGAGGTAGTAGCTCCAACATGGTTTAACAGTGAAAACAGCAGGAACTTCAAACCGGCACTAGGAAACAGCAGAGAATCCAGAGTAAAATTTTCTCCAGCAAATCCGTTCTTTTATGCTATATGAGAGCACATCTCTCCACATGATTTTTTCTGAGAGATAAGAGTGTGTGAATGCCGTCCTTCAAATAGCTTGTTAGGAACACAAATTTTCTTTTCCGTTGTAAACTACAATCCATACATGTATATGGGGTGGTACAAGCTAGAACACGGTTTTACAGAGAAGACTTCAGGAACTTCAACAGACACTAGGAAACATACTGTGAATGCAGAGTAAAACTTTCTCCTGCAGAACGTGCCTTTTGTGCTAGATGAACGAACGACTCTCCAAATGCTCAGTTCTGAGAGAATATTGTGTCTGAAAGCCGTCCTTTACCTAGCTTATTCGGAACACAAAGTTTCTTTTCAGTTGCATACTATATTCCATACATATATATTGGGAGTTACCTGCTCCAAATGGTTTTTTCAGTGATAATTGCAGGATCTTCCATCCGGTAGAAAGGAACATGGTTAGAAGTCAGAGAAAAAGTTTCTCCTGCAAAACGTTCACATTTTGCTAGATGAACGAACGACACTCCACATGCTCAGTTCTGAGAGATTAGTGTGTTTGAATGCCGAACTTCACCAAGGTTGTTGGGAACACAAAGTTCATTTTCAGTTGCAAACTACACTCCATACATTTATATGGGGAGGTGCTAGCACCAACACGGGTTTCCAGTGAAACCTGAATGTAATTCAAACCGGCATTAGGAAACAGACTGGGAATGCAGAGTAATACATTACCCTGCAGCCCGATCCATTTGTGCTAGATGAACGAACTTCTCTCCACATACTCAGTTCAGAGAGATAAGTGTTTTTGAAAGGCTTTTTCAATTAGTTTTTGGGAACACAAAGTTCCTTTTCAGTTGCAATCTCCACTCCATATATGTATGTGGAGATAGTAGCTCCAACTCGGTTTAACAGTGGAAACTGCAGGAAATTCAAACTGAACCTAGGAAACAGGCACAGAAATCAGAGTAAAATATTCTCCTGCAACCCGTTCCTTTAGTGCTATATGAACGCAAGTCTCTCCACGTGCACAGTTCTGAGAGATAAGAGTGTGTGAAAGCCGTCCTTCAAATAGCTTGTTAGGAACACAAAGTTTCTTTTCAGTTGTAAACTACACTCCATACATATATATGGGGAGGTATAAGCTAGAACACGGTTTTACAGGGAAGACTTCAATAACTTCAACCGACACTAGGAAACATACTGAGAATGCAGAGTAAAATTATACCCTGCAGCCCGTTCCTTTGTGCTAGATGAACGTTTTTCTATCCACAAGCTCATTTCTGAGGGATAGGTGTGTGTGAAAGCCATTCTTCATCTAGCTTGTTTGGAACGCAGAGTAATTTTAAATGGCAAATTTCAAACCTTACATATATATGAGGTGGTACTAGCTCCAACTCTGTGTTACAGTTGAAACTGCAGGAACATCAAACAGGCATTAGGAAACAAGCTGAGAAACGAGAGTAACATATTCTCCTGCACACAGTTCCATTTGTGCTAGAAGAACGAAGTTGTCTCCAGTGGCTCAGTTCTCATAGCTATGTGTGTGTGAAATCCGTCATGCATCTAGGTTATTCGGAAAAAAAATTCCTTTTAATTTGCAATCTACACTCCATACGTATATGGGGAGGTAGTAGCTCCAACTCGGTTTAACAGTGAAAACTGCAGGAACTTCAAACCCGTACTAGAAAACAGGCAGAGAATCCTGAGTAAAATTTTCTCCTACAACACGTTCCTTTTGTGCTATATGAACGCACGTCTCTCCACGTGCATATTTCTGAAAGATAAGAGTGTGTGGAAGCCATCTTTCAAATAGCTTGTAAGGAACACAATGTTTCTTTTCAGTTGTAAACTACATTCCATACATATATATGGGGAGGTATAAGCTAGAACACGGTTTTACAGGGAAGACTTCAATAACTTCAACCGACACTAGGAAACTTACTGAGAATGCAGAGTAAAAGTATCCCCTGCAGGCCGTTCCATTTGTGGTACATGAATGAAAGTCTCTCAACTTGCTCAGTTCGGAGAGAAAATTTTCTTTGAAACCCGTCCATAACCTAGCTCCTTGGGAACACAAAGTTTATTTTCATTTGCGAACTAAATTCCATACTTATATATATGGGGATGTACTAGCTCCAACTCGGTTTAGAGTGAATTTTGAAGAATCTCCAAACCCGAAATTGGAAAGAGGCTAGGAAACCAGAATAAATGTTTCTCCTGCAAACGGTTCCATTTGTGCTAGATGAACGAACGTCTCTCCACTAGCTCAGTTCTGAGATATACATGTGTGTTAAAGCCTTTCTTCACATAGCATGTTGGGAACACAAAGAATCTTTTCAGTTGCAAACCACAATCCGTACTTATATATGGATATGTAATAGCACCAACTCTCTTGTATAGTGAAACCTACAGGAACTTCAAACCGGCACTAGGAAACATACTGAGATTCAAGAAAAAATTTTCTCCTGCAACCCGTTCCCTTTGTGCTAGATGAACGTATTTCTCTCCACATGCTCTGTTCTGAGGGCTAGGTGAGTGTGAAAGCCGTTCTTCATCTAGCTTTTTTGGAACGCAAAGTAATTTTGAATGGCAAACTACCTTCCATACATATATATGGGGTGGTACTAGCTCCATCTCGGTTTTACAGTTGAAACTGCAGGAACATTAAACAGGCACTAGGAAACAGGCTAAGAAACGAGTGTATAAGTTTATCTTGCAACCCGTTCCAATTGTGCTAGTTGAAAGAACGTCACTCCACATGCTCAGTTCTGAGAGATAAGTATGTGTGAAAGCCGTCCTTCTTCTAGCTTGTTGGGAACACAATTTAACTTTCCTGTTGCAAACTACACTCCATACATATATATGGGGAGGTACTAGCTCCTACTCGATTTTACAGTGAAAACTGCAGGAACTTCAAACCGGCACTAGGAAACAGGCACAGAAACCAGAGTAAAATATTCTCCTGCAACCCGTTCTTTTGTGCTATATAACGCACGTCTCTCCACGTGCATATTTCTGAAAGATAAGAGTGTGTGGAAGCCATCTTTCAAATAGCTTGTAAGGAACACAATGTTTCTTTTCAGTTGTAAACTACATTCCATACATATATATGGGGAGGTATAAGCTAGAACACGGTTTTACAGGGAAGACTTCAATAACTTCAACCGACACTAGGAAACTTACTGAGAATGCAGAGTATAAGTATCCCCTGCAGGCCGTTCCATTTGTGGTACATGAATGAAAGTCTCTCAACTTGCTCAGTTCGGAGAGAAAATTTTCTTTGAAACCCGTCCATAACCTAGCTCCTTGGGAACACAAAGTTTATTTTCATTTGCGAACTAAATTCCATACTTATATATATGGGGATGTACTAGCTCCAACTCGGTTTAGAGTGAATTTTGAAGAATCTCCAAACCCGAAATTGGAAAGAGGCTAGGAAACCAGAATAAATGTTTCTCCTGCAAACGGTTCCATTTGTGCTAGATGAACGAACGTCTCTCCACTAGCTCAGTTCTGAGATATACATGTGTGTTAAAGCCTTTCTTCACATAGCATGTTGGGAACACAAAGAATCTTTTCAGTTGCAAACCACAATCCGTACTTATATATGGATATGTAATAGCACCAACTCTCTTGTATAGTGAAACCTACAGGAACTTCAAACCGGCACTAGGAAACATACTGAGATTCAAGAAAAATTTTCTCCTGCAACCCGTTCCCTTTGTGCTAGATGAACGTATTTCTCTCCACATGCTCTGTTCTGAGGGCTAGGTGAGTGTGAAAGCCGTTCTTCATCTAGCTTTTTTGGAACGCAAAGTATTTTTGAATGGCAAACTACCTTCCATACATATATATGGGGTGGTACTAGCTCCATCTCGGTTTTACAGTTGAAACTGCAGGAACATTAAACAGGCACTAGGAAACAGGCTAAGAAACGAGTGTATAAGTTTATCTTGCAACCCGTTCCAATTGTGCTAGTTGAAAGAACGTCACTCCACATGCTCAGTTCTGAGAGATAAGTATGTGTGAAAGCCGTCCTTCTTCTAGCTTGTTGGGAACACAATTTTACTTTCCTGTTGCAAACTACACTCCATACATATATATGGGGAGGTACTAGCTCCTACTCGATTTTACAGTGAAAACTGCAGGAACTTCAAACCGGCACTAGGAAACAGGCACAGAAACCAGAGTAAAATATTCTCCTGCAACCCGTTCTTTTGTGCTATATAACGCACGTCTCTTCACGTGCACTGTTCTGAGAAATAAGAGTGTGTAATAAGAGTGTGTGAAGCCATCCTTCAAATAGCTTGATAGGAACACAAAGTTTCTTTTCACTTGTAAACTACACTCCATACATATATATGGGGAGGTATAAGCTAGAACACGGTTTTACAGGGAAGACTTCAATAACTTCAACCGACACTAGGAAACATACTGAGAATGCAGAGTATAAGTATCCCCTGCAGCCCGTTCCATTTGTGGTACATGAATGAAAGTCTCTCAACTTGCTCAGTTCGGAGAGAAAATTTTCTTTGAAAGCCGTCATTATCCTAGCTTCTTGGGAACACAAAGTTTCTTTTCAGTTGCTAACTACATTCCATACATATATATATGGGGATGTACTACCTCCAACTCGGTTTACAGTGAATACTGAAGGAACTCCAAACCCGAAATTGGAAACAGGATAGGAAATCCGAATAAATGTTTGTCCTGCATACCTTTCCTTTAGCGCTAGATGAACGAACGTCTCTCCATTAGCACAGTTCTGAGATATACATGTGTGTTAAAGCCATTCTTCACCTAGCATGTTTGGAACACAAAGAATCTTTTCAGTTGCAAACTACAATCCGTACATATATAAGGATAGGTACTAGCATCAACTCTCTTTTATAGTGAAATCTACAGGAACTTCAAACCGGCACTAGGAAACATACTGAGAATCAAGAGTAAAATTTTCTCCTGCAACACGTTCACTTTGGCTAGGAGAACGTAGTTCTCTCCACATGCTCAGTTCTGAGGGATAGGTGTGTGTGAAAGCCGTTCTTCAACTAGCTAGTCTGGAACGCAAAGTAATTTTTAATGGCAAACTCCCCTCCATACTTATATATGGTGTGGTACTAGCTCCAACTCGGTTTAACAATGAAAACTGCAGGAACTTCAAACAGGAACTAGGAAACAGGCATAGAAAGCAGAGTAAAATTTTCTCCTGCAACCCGTTCCCTTTGGGCTAGATGAACGAAATTCTCTCCACATTCTCAGTTCTGAGAGATAATTATGTGCTAAAGCCGTACTTCACCTAGCTTCTTGGGAACACAATGTTTCTTTTCAGTTGCAAACTACATTCCATACATATATATGGGGAGGTTCTAGCTACACCTCTGTTTTACAGTGAAAATTTCAGGAACTTCAAACCCGAACATGGAAACTGGCTGAGAAACCAGAATTATAGTTATCCTGCAACCCATTCTTTTGTGCTAGATGAACGAAAGTCTCTCCATTTGCTCAGGTATGAGAGATAAGTGTGTGTTAAGGCATTCTTCACCTAGAATGTTGGGATCACAAAGATTCTTTTCAGTTGCAATCTACATTCCTTACATATATATGGTTAGGTACTAGCTCCAACTCTCTTTTATAGTGAAAACTACAGGATATTCAAAACGGCACTGTGAAACACCCTGAGAAACCAGAGTAAAATATGCCCAACAACCCGTTCCCCTTGTGCAAGATGAACGTACTTCTCTACACATGCACATTTCTGAGGGATAGGTGTGTGTGAAAGCCGTTCTTCAACTAGCTTGTTTGGAACGCAAAGTAATTTTTAATGGCAAACTACCCTCCATACATATATATGGGGTGGTACAAGCTCCAAATCGGTTTTACAGTTGAAACTGCAGGAACATCAAACAGGCACTTGGAAACAGGCTGAGGAACGAGTGTAAAAGTTTCTCTTGCAACCCGTTCCAATTGTGCTAGTTGAAAGAACGTCACTCCACATGCAGAGTTCTGAGAGATAAGTGTGTGTGAAAGCCGTCCTTCACCTAGATTGTTGGGAACACAAATCTACTTTCCTGTTGCTATCTACACTCCAAACATATATGAGGAGGTAGTAGCTCCAACATGGTTTAACAGTGAAAACAGCAGGAACTTCAAACCGGCACTAGGAAACAGCAGAGAATCCAGAGTAAAATTTTCTCCAGCAAATCCGTTCTTTTATGCTATATGAGAGCACATCTCTCCACATGATTTTTTCTGAGAGATAAGAGTGTGTGAATGCCGTCCTTCAAATAGCTTGTTAGGAACACAAATTTTCTTTTCCGTTGTAAACTACAATCCATACATGTATATGGGGTGGTACAAGCTAGAACACGGTTTTACAGAGAAGACTTCAGGAACTTCAACAGACACTAGGAAACATACTGTGAATGCAGAGTAAAACTTTCTCCTGCAGAACGTGCCTTTTGTGCTAGATGAACGAACGACTCTCCAAATGCTCAGTTCTGAGAGAATATTGTGTCTGAAAGCCGTCCTTTACCTAGCTTATTCGGAACACAAAGTTTCTTTTCAGTTGCATACTATATTCCATACATATATATTGGGAGTTACCTGCTCCAAATGGTTTTTTCAGTGATAATTGCAGGATCTTCCATCCGGTAGAAAGGAACATGGTTAGAAGTCAGAGAAAAAGTTTCTCCTGCAAAACGTTCACATTTTGCTAGATGAACGAACGACACTCCACATGCTCAGTTCTGAGAGATTAGTGTGTTTGAATGCCGAACTTCACCAAGGTTGTTGGGAACACAAAGTTCATTTTCAGTTGCAAACTACACTCCATACATTTATATGGGGAGGTGCTAGCACCAACACGGGTTTCCAGTGAAACCTGAATGTAATTCAAACCGGCATTAGGAAACAGACTGGGAATGCAGAGTAATACATTACCCTGCAGCCCGATCCATTTGTGCTAGATGAACGAACTTCTCTCCACATACTCAGTTCAGAGAGATAAGTGTTTTTGAAAGGCTTTTTCAATTAGTTTTTGGGAACACAAAGTTCCTTTTCAGTTGCAATCTCCACTCCATATATGTATGTGGAGATAGTAGCTCCAACTCGGTTTAACAGTGGAAACTGCAGGAAATTCAAACTGAACCTAGGAAACAGGCACAGAAATCAGAGTAAAATATTCTCCTGCAACCCGTTCCTTTAGTGCTATATGAACGCAAGTCTCTCCACGTGCACAGTTCTGAGAGATAAGAGTGTGTGAAAGCCGTCCTTCAAATAGCTTGTTAGGAACACAAAGTTTCTTTTCAGTTGTAAACTACACTCCATACATATATATGGGGAGGTATAAGCTAGAACACGGTTTTACAGGGAAGACTTCAATAACTTCAACCGACACTAGGAAACATACTGAGAATGCAGAGTAAAATTATACCCTGCAGCCCGTTCCTTTGTGCTAGATGAACGTTTTTCTATCCACAAGCTCATTTCTGAGGGATAGGTGTGTGTGAAAGCCATTCTTCATCTAGCTTGTTTGGAACGCAGAGTAATTTTAAATGGCAAATTTCAAACCTTACATATATATGAGGTGGTACTAGCTCCAACTCTGTGTTACAGTTGAAACTGCAGGAACATCAAACAGGCATTAGGAAACAAGCTGAGAAACGAGAGTAACATATTCTCCTGCACACAGTTCCATTTGTGCTAGAAGAACGAAGTTGTCTCCAGTGGCTCAGTTCTCATAGCTATGTGTGTGTGAAATCCGTCATGCATCTAGGTTATTCGGAAAAAAAATTCCTTTTAATTTGCAATCTACACTCCATACGTATATGGGGAGGTAGTAGCTCCAACTCGGTTTAACAGTGAAAACTGCAGGAACTTCAAACCCGTACTAGAAAACAGGCAGAGAATCCTGAGTAAAATTTTCTCCTACAACACGTTCCTTTTGTGCTATATGAACGCACGTCTCTCCACGTGCATATTTCTGAAAGATAAGAGTGTGTGGAAGCCATCTTTCAAATAGCTTGTAAGGAACACAATGTTTCTTTTCAGTTGTAAACTACATTCCATACATATATATGGGGAGGTATAAGCTAGAACACGGTTTTACAGGGAAGACTTCAATAACTTCAACCGACACTAGGAAACTTACTGAGAATGCAGAGTAAAAGTATCCCCTGCAGGCCGTTCCATTTGTGGTACATGAATGAAAGTCTCTCAACTTGCTCAGTTCGGAGAGAAAATTTTCTTTGAAACCCGTCCATAACCTAGCTCCTTGGGAACACAAAGTTTATTTTCATTTGCGAACTAAATTCCATACTTATATATATGGGGATGTACTAGCTCCAACTCGGTTTAGAGTGAATTTTGAAGAATCTCCAAACCCGAAATTGGAAAGAGGCTAGGAAACCAGAATAAATGTTTCTCCTGCAAACGGTTCCATTTGTGCTAGATGAACGAACGTCTCTCCACTAGCTCAGTTCTGAGATATACATGTGTGTTAAAGCCTTTCTTCACATAGCATGTTGGGAACACAAAGAATCTTTTCAGTTGCAAACCACAATCCGTACTTATATATGGATATGTAATAGCACCAACTCTCTTGTATAGTGAAACCTACAGGAACTTCAAACCGGCACTAGGAAACATACTGAGATTCAAGAAAAATTTTCTCCTGCAACCCGTTCCCTTTGTGCTAGATGAACGTATTTCTCTCCACATGCTCTGTTCTGAGGGCTAGGTGAGTGTGAAAGCCGTTCTTCATTTAGCTTTTTTCGAACGCAAAGTATTTTTGAATGGCAAACTACCTTCCATACATATATATGGGGTGGTACTAGCTCCATCTCGGTTTTACAGTTGAAACTGCAGGAACATTAAACAGGCACTAGGAAACAGGCTAAGAAACGAGTGTATAAGTTTATCTTGCAACCCGTTCCAATTGTGCTAGTTGAAAGAACGTCACTCCACATGCTCAGTTCTGAGAGATAAGTATGTGTGAAAGCCGTCCTTCTTCTAGCTTGTTGGGAACACAATTTTACTTTCCTGTTGCAAACTACACTCCATACATATATATGGGGAGGTACTAGCTCCTACTCGATTTTACAGTGAAAACTGCAGGAACTTCAAACCGGCACTAGGAAACAGGCACAGAAACCAGAGTAAAATATTCTCCTGCAACCCGTTCTTTTGTGCTATATAACGCACGTCTCTTCACGTGCACTGTTCTGAGAAATAAGAGTGTGTAATAAGAGTGTGTGAAGCCATCCTTCAAATAGCTTGATAGGAACACAAAGTTTCTTTTCACTTGTAAACTACACTCCATACATATATATGGGGAGGTATAAGCTAGAACACGGTTTTACAGGGAAGACTTCAATAACTTCAACCGACACTAGGAAACATACTGAGAATGCAGAGTATAAGTATCCCCTGCAGCCCGTTCCATTTGTGGTACATGAATGAAAGTCTCTCAACTTGCTCAGTTCGGAGAGAAAATTTTCTTTGAAAGCCGTCATTATCCTAGCTTCTTGGGAACACAAAGTTTCTTTTCAGTTGCTAACTACATTCCATACATATATATATGGGGATGTACTACCTCCAACTCGGTTTACAGTGAATACTGAAGGAACTCCAAACCCGAAATTGGAAACAGGATAGGAAATCCGAATAAATGTTTGTCCTGCATACCTTTCCTTTAGCGCTAGATGAACGAACGTCTCTCCATTAGCACAGTTCTGAGATATACATGTGTGTTAAAGCCATTCTTCACCTAGCATGTTTGGAACACAAAGAATCTTTTCAGTTGCAAACTACAATCCGTACATATATAAGGATAGGTACTAGCATCAACTCTCTTTTATAGTGAAATCTACAGGAACTTCAAACCGGCACTAGGAAACATACTGAGAATCAAGAGTAAAATTTTCTCCTGCAACACGTTCACTTTGGCTAGGAGAACGTAGTTCTCTCCACATGCTCAGTTCTGAGGGATAGGTGTGTGTGAAAGCCGTTCTTCAACTAGCTAGTCTGGAACGCAAAGTAATTTTTAATGGCAAACTCCCCTCCATACTTATATATGGTGTGGTACTAGCTCCAACTCGGTTTAACAATGAAAACTGCAGGAACTTCAAACAGGAACTAGGAAACAGGCATAGAAAGCAGAGTAAAATTTTCTCCTGCAACCCGTTCCCTTTGGGCTAGATGAACGAAATTCTCTCCACATTCACAGTTCTGAGAGATAATTATGTGCTAAAGCCGTACTTCACCTAGCTTCTTGGGAACACAATGTTTCTTTTCAGTTGCAAACTACATTCCATACATATATATGGGGAGGTTCTAGCTACACCTCTGTTTTACAGTGAAAATTTCAGGAACTTCAAACCCGAACATGGAAACTGGCTGAGAAACCAGAATTATAGTTATCCTGCAACCCATTCTTTTGTGCTAGATGAACGAAAGTCTCTCCATTTGCTCAGGTATGAGAGATAAGTGTGTGTTAAGGCATTCTTCACCTAGAATGTTGGGATCACAAAGATTCTTTTCAGTTGCAATCTACATTCCTTACATATATATGGTTAGGTACTAGCTCCAACTCTCTTTTATAGTGAAAACTACAGGATATTCAAAACGGCACTGTGAAACACCCTGAGAAACCAGAGTAAAATATGCCCAACAACCCGTTCCCCTTGTGCAAGATGAACGTACTTCTCTACACATGCACATTTCTGAGGGATAGGTGTGTGTGAAAGCCGTTCTTCAACTAGCTTGTTTGGAACGCAAAGTAATTTTTAATGGCAAACTACCCTCCATACATATATATGGGGTGGTACAAGCTCCAAATCGGTTTTACAGTTGAAACTGCAGGAACATCAAACAGGCACTTGGAAACAGGCTGAGAAACGAGTGTAAAAGTTTCTCTTGCAACCCGTTCCAATTGTGCTAGTTGAAAGAACGTCACTCCACATGCAGAGTTCTGAGAGATAAGTGTGTGTGAAAGCCGTCCTTCACCTAGATTGTTGGGAACACAAATCTACTTTCCTGTTGCTATCTACACTCCAAACATATATGAGGAGGTAGTAGCTCCAACATGGTTTAACAGTGAAAACAGCAGGAACTTCAAACCGGCACTAGGAAACAGCAGAGAATCCAGAGTAAAATTTTCTCCAGCAAATCCGTTCTTTTATGCTATATGAGAGCACATCTCTCCACATGATTTTTTCTGAGAGATAAGAGTGTGTGAATGCCGTCCTTCAAATAGCTTGTTAGGAACACAAATTTTCTTTTCCGTTGTAAACTACAATCCATACATGTATATGGGGTGGTACAAGCTAGAACACGGTTTTACAGAGAAGACTTCAGGAACTTCAACAGACACTAGGAAACATACTGTGAATGCAGAGTAAAACTTTCTCCTGCAGAACGTGCCTTTTGTGCTAGATGAACGAACGACTCTCCAAATGCTCAGTTCTGAGAGAATATTGTGTCTGAAAGCCGTCCTTTACCTAGCTTATTCGGAACACAAAGTTTCTTTTCAGTTGCATACTATATTCCATACATATATATTGGGAGTTACCTGCTCCAAATGGTTTTTTCAGTGATAATTGCAGGATCTTCCATCCGGTAGAAAGGAACATGGTTAGAAGTCAGAGAAAATGTTTCTCCTGCAAAACGTTCACATTTTGCTAGATGAACGAACGACACTCCACATGCTCAGTTCTGAGAGATTAGTGTGTTTGAATGCCGAACTTCACCAAGGTTGTTGGGAACACAAAGTTCATTTTCAGTTGCAAACTACACTCCATACATTTATATGGGGAGGTGCTAGCACCAACACGGGTTTCCAGTGAAACCTGAATGTAATTCAAACCGGCATTAGGAAACAGACTGGGAATGCAGAGTAATACATTCCCCTGCAGCCCGATCCATTTGTGCTAGATGAACGAACTTCTCTCCACATACTCAGTTCAGAGAGATAAGTGTTTTTGAAAGGCTTTTTCAATTAGTTTTTGGGAACACAAAGTTCCTTTTCAGTTGCAATCTCCACTCCATATATGTATGTGGAGATAGTAGCTCCAACTCGGTTTAACAGTGGAAACTGCAGGAAATTCAAACTGAACCTAGGAAACAGGCACAGAAATCAGAGTAAAATATTCTCCTGCAACCCGTTCCTTTAGTGCTATATGAACGCAAGTCTCTCCACGTGCACAGTTCTGAGAGATAAGAGTGTGTGAAAGCCGTCCTTCAAATAGCTTGTTAGGAACACAAAGTTTCTTTTCAGTTGTAAACTACACTCCATACATATATATGGGGAGGTATAAGCTAGAACACGGTTTTACAGGGAAGACTTCAATAACTTCAACCGACACTAGGAAACATACTGAGAATGCAGAGTAAAATTATACCCTGCAGCCCGTTCCTTTGTGCTAGATGAACGTTTTTCTATCCACAAGCTCATTTCTGAGGGATAGGTGTGTGTGAAAGCCATTCTTCATCTAGCTTGTTTGGAACGCAGAGTAATTTTAAATGGCAAATTTCAAACCTTACATATATATGAGGTGGTACTAGCTCCAACTCTGTGTTACAGTTGAAACTGCAGGAACATCAAACAGGCATTAGGAAACAAGCTGAGAAACGAGAGTAACATATTCTCCTGCACACAGTTCCATTTGTGCTAGAAGAACGAAGTTGTCTCCAGTGGCTCAGTTCTCATAGCTATGTGTGTGTGAAATCCGTCATGCATCTAGGTTATTCGGAAAAAAAATTCCTTTTAATTTGCAATCTACACTCCATACGTATATGGGGAGGTAGTAGCTCCAACTCGGTTTAACAGTGAAAACTGCAGGAACTTCAAACCCGTACTAGAAAACAGGCAGAGAATCCTGAGTAAAATTTTCTCCTACAACACGTTCCTTTTGTGCTATATGAACGCACGTCTCTCCACGTGCATATTTCTGAAAGATAAGAGTGTGTGGAAGCCATCTTTCAAATAGCTTGTAAGGAACACAATGTTTCTTTTCAGTTGTAAACTACATTCCATACATATATATGGGGAGGTATAAGCTAGAACACGGTTTTACAGGGAAGACTTCAATAACTTCAACCGACACTAGGAAACTTACTGAGAATGCAGAGTAAAAGTATCCCCTGCAGGCCGTTCCATTTGTGGTACATGAATGAAAGTCTCTCAACTTGCTCAGTTCGGAGAGAAAATTTTCTTTGAAACCCGTCCATAACCTAGCTCCTTGGGAACACAAAGTTTATTTTCATTTGCGAACTAAATTCCATACTTATATATATGGGGATGTACTAGCTCCAACTCGGTTTAGAGTGAATTTTGAAGAATCTCCAAACCCGAAATTGGAAAGAGGCTAGGAAACCAGAATAAATGTTTCTCCTGCAAACGGTTCCATTTGTGCTAGATGAACGAACGTCTCTCCACTAGCTCAGTTCTGAGATATACATGTGTGTTAAAGCCTTTCTTCACATAGCATGTTGGGAACACAAAGAATCTTTTCAGTTGCAAACCACAATCCGTACTTATATATGGATATGTAATAGCACCAACTCTCTTGTATAGTGAAACCTACAGGAACTTCAAACCGGCACTAGGAAACATACTGAGATTCAAGAAAAAATTTTCTCCTGCAACCCGTTCCCTTTGTGCTAGATGAACGTATTTCTCTCCACATGCTCTGTTCTGAGGGCTAGGTGAGTGTGAAAGCCGTTCTTCATCTAGCTTTTTTGGAACGCAAAGTAATTTTGAATGGCAAACTACCTTCCATACATATATATGGGGTGGTACTAGCTCCATCTCGGTTTTACAGTTGAAACTGCAGGAACATTAAACAGGCACTAGGAAACAGGCTAAGAAACGAGTGTATAAGTTTATCTTGCAACCCGTTCCAATTGTGCTAGTTGAAAGAACGTCACTCCACATGCTCAGTTCTGAGAGATAAGTATGTGTGAAAGCCGTCCTTCTTCTAGCTTGTTGGGAACACAATTTAACTTTCCTGTTGAAAACTACACTCCATATATATATATGGGGAGGTACTAGCTCCTACTCGATTTTACAGTGAAAACTGCAGGAACTTCAAACCGGCACTAGGAAACAGGCACAGAAACCAGAGTAAAATATTCTCCTGCAACCCGTTCTTTTGTGCTATATAACGCACGTCTCTTCACGTGCACTGTTCTGAGAAATAAGAGTGTGTAATAAGAGTGGGTGAAGCCATCCTTCAAATAGCTTGATAGGAACACAAAGTTTCTTTTCACTTGTAAACTACACTCCATACATATATATGGGGAGGTATAAGCTAGAACACGGTTTTACAGGGAAGACTTCAATAACTTCAACCGACACTAGGAAACATACTGAGAATGCAGAGTATAAGTATCCCCTGCAGCCCGTTCCATTTGTGGTACATGAATGAAAGTCTCTCAACTTGCTCAGTTCGGAGAGAAAATTTTCTTTGAAAGCCGTCATTATCCTAGCTTCTTGGGAACACAAAGTTTCTTTTCAGTTGCTAACTACATTCCATACATATATATATGGGGATGTACTACCTCCAACTCGGTTTACAGTGAATACTGAAGGAACTCCAAACCCGAAATTGGAAACAGGATAGGAAATCCGAATAAATGTTTGTCCTGCATACCTTTCCTTTAGCGCTAGATGAACGAACGTCTCTCCATTAGCACAGTTCTGAGATATACATGTGTGTTAAAGCCATTCTTCACCTAGCATGTTTGGAACACAAAGAATCTTTTCAGTTGCAAACTACAATCCGTACATATATAAGGATAGGTACTAGCATCAACTCTCTTTTATAGTGAAATCTACAGGAACTTCAAACCGGCACTAGGAAACATACTGAGAATCAAGAGTAAAATTTTCTCCTGCAACCCGTTCACTTTGGCTAGGAGAACGTAGTTCTCTCCACATGCTCAGTTCTGAGGGATAGGTGTGTGTGAAAGCCGTTCTTCAACTAGCTTGTCTGGAACGCAAAGTAATTTTTAATGGCAAACTCCCCTCCATACTTATATATGGTGTGGTACTAGCTCCAACTCGGTTTAACAATGAAAACTGCAGGAACTTCAAACAGGAACTAGGAAACAGGCATAGAAAGCAGAGTAAAATTTTCTCCTGCAACCCGTTCCCTTTGGGCTAGATGAACGAAATTCTCTCCACATTCTCAGTTCTGAGAGATAATTATGTGCTAAAGCCGTACTTCACCTAGCTTCTTGGGAACACAATGTTTCTTTTCAGTTGCAAACTACATTCCATACATATATATGGGGAGGTTCTAGCTACACCTCTGTTTTACAGTGAAAATTTCAGGAACTTCAAACCCGAACATGGAAACTGGCTGAGAAACCAGAATTATAGTTATCCTGCAACCCATTCTTTTGTGCTAGATGAACGAAAGTCTCTCCATTTGCTCAGGTATGAGAGATAAGTGTGTGTTAAAGGCATTCTTCACCTAGAATGTTGGGATCACAAAGATTCTTTTCAGTTGCAATCTACATTCCTTACATATATATGGTTAGGTACTAGCTCCAACTCTCTTTTATAGTGAAAACTACAGGATATTCAAAACGGCACTGTGAAACAACCTGAGAAACCAGAGTAAAATATGCCCATCAACCCGTTCCCCTTGTGCAAGATGAACGTACTTCTCTACACATGCACATTTCTGAGGGATAGGTGTGTGTGAAAGCCGTTCTTCAACTAGCTTTTTTGGAACGCAAAGTAATTTTTAATGGCAAACTACCCTCCATACATATATATGGGGTGGTACAAGCTCCAAATCGGTTTTACAGTTGAAACTGCAGGAACATCAAACAGGCACTTGGAAACAGGCTGAGAAACGAGTGTAAAAGTTTCTCTTGCAACCTGTTCCAATTGTGCTAGTTGAAAGAACGTCACTCCACATGCTGAGTTCTGAGAGATAAGTGTGTGTGAAAGCCGTCCTTCACCTAGATTGTTGGGAACACAAATCTACTTTCCTGTTGCAATCTACACTCCAAAAATATATATGAGGAGGTAGTAGCTCCAACGTGGTTTAACAGTGAAAACAGCAGGAACTTCAAACCGGCACTAGGAAACAGCAGAGAATCCAGAGTAAAATTTTCTCCAGCAAATCCGTTCTTTTATGCTATATGAGAGCACATCTCTCCACATGATTTTTTCTGAGAGATAAGAGTGTGTGAATGCCGTCCTTCAAATAGCTTGTTAGGAACACAAATTTTCTTTTCCGTTGTAAACTACAATCCATACATATATATGGGGTGGTACAAGCTAGAACATGGTTTTACAGAGAAGACTTCAGGAACTTCAACAGACACTAGGAAACATACTGTGAATGCAGAGTAAAACTTTCTCCTGCAGAACGTGCCTTTTGTGCTAGATGAACGAACGACTCTCCAAATGCTCAGTTCTGAGAGAATATTGTGTCTGAAAGCCGTCCTTTACCTAGCTTATTCGGAACACAAAGTTTCTTTTCAGTTGCATACTATATTCCATACATATATATTGGGAGTTACCTGCTCCAAATGGTTTTTTCAGTGATAATTGCAGGATCTTCCATCCGGTAGAAAGGAACATGGTTAGAAGTCAGAGAAAATGTTTCTCCTGCAAAACGTTCACATTTTGCTAGATGAACGAACGACACTCCACATGCTCAGTTCTGAGAGATTAGTGTGTTTGAATGCCGAACTTCACCAAGGTTGTTGGGAACACAAAGTTCATTTTCAGTTGCAAACTACACTCCATACATTTATATGGGGAGGTGCTAGCACCAACACGGGTTTCCAGTGAAACCTGAATGTAATTCAAACCGGCATTATGAAACAGACTGAGAATGCAGAGTAATACATTCCCCTGCAGCCAGATCCATTTGTGCTAGATGAACGAACTTCTCTCCACATACTCAGTTCGGAGAGATAAGTGTTCTTGAAAGCCTTCTTCAATAAGTTTTTGGCAACACAAAGTTCCTTTTCAGTTGCAATCTACACTCCATATATATATGTGGAGATAGTAGCTCCAACTCGGTTTAACAGTGAAAACTGCAGGAAATTCAAACCGAAACTAGGAAACAGGCACAGAAACCAGAGTAAAATATTCTCCTGCAACCCGTTCCTTTTGTGCTATGTGAACGCAAGTCTCTCCACGTGCACAGTTCTGAGATATAAGAGTGTGTGAAAGCCGTCCTTCAAATAGCTTGTTAGGAACACAAAGTTTCTTTTCAGTTGTAAACTACACTCCATACATATATATGGGGAGGTATAAGCTAGAACACGGTTTTACAGGGAAGACTTCAATAACTTCAACTGACACTAGGAAACATACTGAGAATGCAGAGTAAAAGTATCCCCTGCAGCCCGTTCCTTTGTGCTAGATGAACGTTTTTCTATCCACAAGCTCATTTCTGAGGGATAGGTGTGTGTGAAAGCCATTCTTCATCTAGCTTGTTTGGAACGCAGAGTAATTTTAAATGGCAAATTTCAAACCTTACATATATATGAGGTGGTACTAGCTCCAACTCTGTGTTACAGTTGAAACTGCAGGAACATCAAACAGGCATTAGGAAACAAGCTGAGAAACGAGAGTAACATATTCTCCTGCACACAGTTCCATTTGTGCTTGAAGAATGAAGGTGTCTCCAGTGGCTCAGTTCTCATATTTATGTGTGTGTGAAATCCGTCGTGCATCTAGGTTATTCGGAAAAAAATTCCTTTTAATTTGCAATCTACACTCCATACGTATATGGGGAGGTAGTAGCTCCAACTCGGTTTAACAGTGAAAACTGCAGGAACTTCAAACCCGTACTAGAAAAAAGGCAGAGAATCCTGAGTAAAATTTTCTCCTACAACACGTTCCTTTTGTGCTATATGAACGCACGTCTCTCCACTTGCACAGTTCTGAAAGATAAGAGTGTGTGGAAGCCATCCTTCAAATAGCTTGTAAGGAACACAAAGTTTCTTTTCAGTTGTAGACTACATTCCATACATATATATGGGGAGGTATAAGCTAGAACACGGTTTTACAGGGAAGACTTCAATAACTTCAACCGACACTAGGAAACATACTGAGAATGCAGAGTAAAAGAATCTCCTGCAGCCCGTTCCTTTGTGCTAGATGAATGAAAGTCTCTCCACTTGCTCAGATCTGAGAGAAAATTTTCTTTGAAACCCGTCCTTAACCTAGCTCCTTGGGAACACAAAGTTTCTTTTCAGTTGCTAACTAAATTCCATAATTATATATATGGGGATGTACCAGCTCCAACTCGGTTTAGAGTGAATTTTGAAGGATCTCCAAACCCGAAATTGGAAACAGGCTAGGGAACCAGAATAAATGTTTCTCCTGCAACCCGTTCCATTAGTGCTAGTTGAACGAACTTCTCTCCACTAGCTCTGATCTGTGATATACATGTGTATTAAAGCCTTTCTTCACATAGCATGTTGGGAACACAAAGAATCTTTTCAGTTGCAAACTACAATCCGTACATATATATGGATATGTAATAGCACCAACTCTCTTGTATAGTGAAATCTACAGGAACTTCAAACCGGCACTGGGAATCATACTGAGAATCAAGATAAAATTTTCTCCTGCAACCCGTTCCCTTTGTGCTATTTGAATTAAATTCACTCCACATGCTCAGTTCTGAGGGATTGGTGTGTGTGAAAGCCGTTCTTCAAATACCTTGTTTGGAACGCAAAGTAATTTAAATGGCAAACTACCTTCCATACATATATATGGGGCGGTACTAGCTCCAACTCGGTTTAACAGTGAAAACTGCAGGAACTTCAAACAGGAACTAGGAAACAGGCTTTGAAAGCACAGTAAAATTTTCCCCTGGAAACCGTTCCCTTTGGGCAAGATGAACGAAATTCTCTCCACATTCTCAGTTCTGAGAGATAATTATGTGCTAAAGCCGTACTTCACCTAGCTTCTTGGGAACACAATGTTTCTTTTCAGGTGCAAACTACATTCCATACATATATATGGGGAGGTTCTAGCTACACCTCTGTTTTACAGTGAAAATTTCAGGAACTTCAAACCCGAACAGGGAAACAGGCTGAGAAACCAGAATTATTGTTACCCTGCAACCCATCTTTTGTGCTAGATGAACGAAAGTCTCTCCATTTGCTCAGGTATGAGAGATAAGTGTGTGTTAAAGGCATTCTTCACCTAGAATGTTGGGATCACAAAGAGTCTTTTCAGTTGCAATCTACATTCCTTACATATATATGGTTAGGTTCTAGCTCCAACTCTCTTTTATAGTGAAAACTACAGGATATTCAAAACGGCACTGTGAAACTCCCTGAGAAACCAGAGTAAAATATGCCCATCAACCCGTTCCCCTTGTGCAAGATGAACGTACTTCTCTACACATGCTCATTTCTGAGGGATAGGTGTGTGTGAAAGCCGTTCTTCAACTAGCTTGTTTGGAACGCAAAGTAATTTTTAATGGCAAACTACCCTCCATACATATATATGGGGTGGTACTAGCTCAACCTCGGTTTTACAGTTGAAACTGCAGGAACATTAAACAGGCAGTAGGAAACAGGCTAAGAAACGAGTGTATAAGTTTCTCTTGCAACCCGTTCCAATTGTGCTAGTTGAAAGAACGTCACTCCACATGCTGAGTTCTGAGAGATAAGTGTGTGTGAAAGCCGTCCTTCTCCTAGCTTGTTGGGAACACAAAGTTAGTTACCTGTTGCAAACTAAACTCCATACATATATGAGGAGTTAATAGCTCCAAATTGGTTTTCCATTCAAATCTACAGGAAATTCAAACTGGCAATAGAAATCAGGCTGAGAAACCAGAGTAACATATTCTGCTGCACACACATCCTTTTGTGCTAGAGGAACCAACGTGTCTCCAGATGCTCAGTTCTCATAGATATATGTGTGTGAAATCCGTCGTACAACTTGCTTGTTGTGAAAAAAAAGTTCCTTTTCAGTTGCAATCTACAATCCATTCATATAAGGGGAGGTAGTAGCTCCAACTCGGTTTAAAAGTGAAAACAGTAGGAACTTCAAACCGGCACTCGGAAACAGCATAGAAACCAGAGAAAAATTTTCTCCTGCATCCCGTTCCTTTTTTGCTATATGAACGCACTTCCCTCCACATGCTCAGTTCTGAGAGATAAGAGTGTGTGAAAGCCGTCCTTCAAATAGCTTGTTAGGAACACAAATTTTCTTTTCCGTTGTAAATAACACTCCATACATATATATGGGGTGGTAAAAGATTGAACACTGTTTTACAGAGAAGACTTCAGGAGCTTCAACGGACACTAGGAAACAAACTGAGAATGCAGAGCAAAACTTTCTCCTGCAACCTCTTCCCTTTGTGCTAGATGAACGAATGTCTCTCCACCTGCTCAGTTATGAGAGAAAATTGTGTGTGAAAGCCGTCCTTCACCTAGCTTGTTCAGAACACAAAGTTTCTTTTCAGTTGCAAACTATATTCCATACATATATATTGGGAGTTACTAGCTCCAGATCGTTTTTTCAGTGATAATTGCAGGAAATTCCATCCAGTACAAAGAAACAGAGTTAGAAAAGAGAGTAAATGTTTCACCTGCAAAACGTTCACATTTTGCTAGATGAACGAACGACACTCCACATGCTCAGTTCTGAGAGATTAGTGTGTTTGAATGCCGTCCTTCACCAAGGTTGTTGGGAACACAAAGTTCATTTTCAGTTGCACACTAAACTCCATACATTTATATGGGGAGGTGCTAGCTCCAACACTGTTTTCCAGTGAAACCTGAATGTAATTCATACCGACACTAAGAAACAGACTGAGAATGCAGAGTAATACTTTCCCCTGCAGCCCGATCCCTTTGTGCTAGATGAACGAACTTCTCTGCACATACTCAGTTCAGAGAGATAAGTGTTTTTGAAATCCTTCTTCAATAAGTTTTTGGGATCAAAATGTTACTTTACAGTTGCAATTTACACTTCACTCATATATGGGTAGATAGTAGCTCCAACTCGGTTTAACAGTGAAAACTGCAGGAAATTCAAACTGACAGTAGGAAACAGGCACAGAAACCAGAGTAAAATATTCTCCTGCATCCCGTCCATTTTGTGCTATATAACGCACGTCTCTCCACGTGCACAGTTCTGAGAGATAAGAGTGTGTGAAAACCGTCTTTCAAATAGCTTGTTAGGAACGCAAAGTTTTTTCAGTTGTAAACTACACTCCATACATATATATGGGGAGGTATAAGCTAGAACACGGTTTTACAGGGAAGACTTCAATAACTTCAACCGACACTAGGAAACATACTGAGAATGCAGAGAAAAAGTATCCCCTGCAACCCGTTCCATTTGTGGTACATGAATGAAAGTCTCTCCACTTGCTCAGTTCGGAGAGAAAATTTTCTTTGAAAGCCGTCCTTAACCTAGCTCCTTGGGAACACAAAGTTTATTTTCAGTTGTAACTATACTCCATACTTATGTATATGGGGATATACTAGATCCAACTCGGTTTACAGTGAATACTGAAGGATCTCCAAACCCGAAATTGGAAACAGGATAGAAACCAGAATAAATGTTTCTCCTGCAACCCATTCCATTAACGCTAGATGAACGAAAGTCTCTCCATTAGCTCAGTTCTGAGATATACATGTGTGTTAAAGCCTTTCTTCACACAGCATGTTGGGAACACAAAGAATCTTTTCAGTTGCAAATTACAATCCGTACATATATATGGTTATGTAATAGCACCAACTATCTTGTATAGTGAAAACTACAGGAATTTCAACCCGGCACTAGGAAACATACTGAGAATCAAGAGTAAAATTTTCTCCAGCAACCCGTTCCCTTTGTGCTAGATGAACGAAATTCTCTCCACATGCTCAGTTCTGAGAGATAATTATGTGCTAAAGCCGTACTTCACCTAGCTTCTTGGGAACACAAATTTTCTTTTCAGGTGCAAAGTACACTCCATAAATATATATGGGGAGGTAGTAGCTCCAACTCGGTGTTACAATGAAAATTTCAGAGACTTCAAACCCGAACATGGAAACAGGCTGAGAAACCAGAATTATAGTTACCCTGCAACCCATTCTTTTGTGCTAGATGAGCGAAAGTCTCTCCATTTGCTCAGGTATGAGAGATAAGTGTGTGTTAAAGGCATTCTTCACCTAGAATGTTGGGATCACAAAGATTCTTTTCAGTTGCAATCTACATTCCTTACATATATATGGTTAGGTACTAGCTCCAACTCTCTTTTATAGTGAAAACTACAGGATATTCAAAACGGCACTGTGAAACACCCTAAGAAACCAGAGTAAACTATGCCCATCAACCCGTTCCCCTTGTGCAAGATGAATGTACTACTCTACACATGCTCATTTCTGAGGGATAGGTGTGTGTGAAAGCCGTTCTTCAACTAGCTTGTTTGGAACGCAAAGTAATTTTTAATGGCAAACTACCCTCCATACATATATATGGGGTGGTACAAGCTCTAAATCGGTTTTACAGTTGAAACTGCAGGAACATCAAACAGGCACTTGGAAACAGGCTGAGAAACGAGTGTAAAAGTTTCTCTTGCAACCTGTTCCAATTGTGCTAGTTGAAAAAACGTCACTCCACATGCTGAGTTCTGAGAGATAAGTGTGTGTGAAAGCCGTCCTTCACCTAGATTGTTGGGAACACAAATCTACTTTCCTGTTACAATCTACACTCCAAACATGTATGAGGAGGTAGTAGCTCCAACGTGGTTTAACAGTGAAAACAGCAGGAACTTCAAACCGGCACTAGGAAACAGCAGAGGATCCAGAGTAAAATTTTCTCCAGCATACCCGTTCTTTTATGCTATATGAGAGCACGTCCCTCCACATGATCTTTTCTGAGAGATAAGAGTGTGTGAAAGCTGTCCTTCAAATAGCTTGTTAGGAACACAAATTTTCTTTTCCGTTGTAAACTACAATCCATACATATATATGGGGTGGTACAAGCTAGAACATGGTTTTACAGAGAAGACTTCAGGAACTTCAACAGACACTAGGAAACATACTGTGAATGCAGAGTAAAACTTTCTCCTGCAGAACGTGCCTTTTGTGCTAGATGAACGAACGACTCTCCAAATGCTCAGTTCTGAGAGAATATTGTGTCTGAAAGCCGTCCTTTACCTAGCTTATTCGGAACACAAAGTTTCTTTTCAGTTGCATACTATATTCCATACATATATATTGGGAGTTACCTGCTCCAAATGGTTTTTTTCAGTGATAATTGCAGGAACTTCCATCCGGTAGAAAGGAACATGGTTAGAAATCAGAGAAAAAGTTTCTCCTGCAAAACGTTCACAGTTTGCTAGATGAACGAACGACACTCCACATGCTCAGTTCTGAGAGATTAGTGTGTTTGAATGCCGTCCTTCACCAAGGTTGTTGGGAACACAAAGTTCATTTTCAGTTGCAAACTACACTCCATACATTTATATGGGGAGGTGCTAGCACCAACACGGGTTTCCAGTGAAACCTGAATGTAATTCAAACCGGCATTAGGAAACAGACTGAGAATGCAGAGTAATACATTCCCCTGCAGCCCGATCCATTTGTGCTAGATGAACGAACTTCTCTCCACATACTCAGTTCGGAGAGATAAGTGTTTTTGACAGGCTTTTTCAATTAGTTTTTGGGAACACAAAGTTCCTTTTCAGTTGCAATCTCCACTCCATATATGTATGTGGAGATAGTAGCTCCAACTCGGTTTAACAGTGGAAACTGCAGGAAATTCAAACTGAACCTAGGAAACAGGCACAGAAATCAGAGTAAAATATTCTCCTGCAACCCGTTCCTTTAGTGCTATATGAACGCAAGTCTCTCCACGTGCACAGTTCTGAGAGATAAGAGTGTGTGAAAGCCGTCCTTCAAATAGCTTGTTAGGAACACAAAGTTTCTTTTCAGTTGTAAACTACACTCCATACATATATATGGGGAGGTATAAGCTAGAACACGGTTATACAGGGAAGACTTCAATAACTTCAACCGACACTAGGAAACATACTGAGAATGCAGAGTAAAAGTATCCCCTGCAGCCCGTTCCTTTGTGCTAGATGAACGTTTTTCTATCCACAAGCTCATTTCTGAGGGATAGGTGTGTGTGAAAGCCATTCTTCATCTAGCTTGTTTGGAACGCAGAGTAATTTTAGATGGCAAATTTCAAACCTTACATATATATGAGGTGGTACAAGCTCCAAATCTGTGTTACAGTTGAAACTGCAGGAACATCAAACAGGCATTAGGAAACAAGCTGAGAAACGAGAGTAACATATTCTCCTGCACACATTTCCATTTGTGCTTGAAGAACGAAGGTGTCTCCAGTGGCTCAGTTCTCATAGCTATGTGTGTGTGAAATCCGTCGTGCATCTAGGTTATTCGGAAAAAAAATTCCTTTTAATTTGCAATCTACACTCCATACGTACATGGGGAGGTAGTAGCTCCAACTCGGTTTAACAATGAAAACTGCAGGAACTTCAAACCCGTACTAGAAAACAGGCAGAGAATCCTGAGTAAAATTTTCTCCTACAACACGTTCCTTTTGTGCTATATGAACGCACGTCTCTCCACGTGCACATTTCTGAAAGATAAGAGTGTGTGGAAGCCATCTTCCAAATAGCTTGTAAGGAACACAATGTTTCTTTTCAGTTGTAAACTACATTCCATAAATATATATGGGGAGGTATAAGCTAGAACACGGTTTTACAGGGAAGACTTCAATAACTTCAACCGACACTAGGAAACATACTGAGAATGCAGAGTAAAAGTATCACCTGCAGCCCGTTCATTTGTGGTAGATGAAAGTCTCTCCACTTGCTCAGATCTGAGAGAAAATTTTCTTTGAAACCCGTCCATAACCTAGCTCCTTGGGAACACAAAGTTTATTTTCATTTGCGAACTAAATTCCATACTTATATATATGGGGATGTACTAGCTCCAACTCGGTTTAGAGTGAATTTTGAAGAATCTCCAAACCCGAAATTGGAAAGAGGCTAGGAAACCAGAATAAATGTTTCTCCTGCAAACCGTTCCATTAGTGCTAGATGAACGAACGTCTCTCCACTAGCTCAGTTCTGAGATATACATGTGTGTTAAAGCCTTTCTTCACATAGCATGTTGGGAACACAAAGAATCTTTTCAGTTGCAAACCACAATCCGTACTTATATATGGATATGTAATAGCACCAACTCTCTTGTATAGTGAAAACTACAGGAACTTCAAACCGGCACTAGGAAACATACTGAGAATCAAGAAAAAATTTTCTCCTGCAACCCGTTCCCTTTGTGCTAGATGAACGTATTTCTCTCCACATGCTCTGTTCTGAGGGCTAGGTGAGTGTGAAAGCCGTTCTTCAACTAGCTTTTTTGGAACGCAAAGTAATTTTGAATGGCAAACTACCTTCCATACATATATATGGGGTGGTACTAGCTCCATCTCGGTTTTACAGTTGAAACTGCAGGAACATTAAACAGGCACTAGGAAACAGGCTAAGAAACGAGTGTATAAGTTTATCTTGCAACCCGTTCCAATTGTGCTAGTTGAAAGAACGTCACTCCACATGCTCAGTTCTGAGAGATAAGTATGTGTGAAAGCCGTCCTTCTTCTAGCTTGTTGGGAACACAATTTTACTTTCCTGTTGCAAACTACACTCCATACATATATATGGGGAGGTACTAGCTCCTACTCGATTTTACAATGAAAACTGCAGGAACTTCAAACCGGCACTAGGAAACAGGCACAGAAACCAGAGTAAAATATTCTCCTGCAACCCGTTCTTTTGTACTATATAACGCACGTCTCTTCACGTGCACAGTTCTGAGAAATAAGAGTGTGTGAAGCCATCCTTCAAATAGCTTGATAGGAACACAAAGTTTCTTTTCACTTGTAAACTACACTCCATACATATATATGGGGAGGTATAAGCTAGAACACGGTTTTACAGGGAAGACTTCAATAACTTCAACCGACACTAGGAAACATACTGAGAATGCAGAGTATAAGTATCCCCTGCAGCCCGTTCCATTTGTGGTACATGAATGAAAGTCTCTCAACTTGCTCAGTTCGGAGAGAAAATTTTCTTTGAAAGCCGTCATTATCCTAGCTTCTTGGGAACACAAAGTTTCTTTTCAGTTGCTAACTAAATTCCATATATATATATATGGGGATGTACTACCTCCAACTCGGTTTACAGTGAATACTGAAGGAACTTCAAACCCGAAATTGGAAACAGGATAGGAAATCCGAATAAATGTTTCTCCTGCAAACCTTTCCTTTAGCGCTAGATGAACGAACGTCTCTCCATTAGCACATTTCTGAGATATACATGTGTGTTAAAGCCATTCTTCACCTAGCATGTTTGGAACACAAAGAATCTTTTCAGTTGCAAACTACAATCCGTACATATATAAGGATAGGTACTAGCATCAACTCTCTTTTATAGTGAAATCTACAGGAACTTCAAACCGGCACTAGGAAACATACTGAGAATCAAGAGTAAAATTTTCTCCTGCAACACTTTCACTTTGGCTAGGAGAACGTAGTTCTCTCCACATGCTCAGTTCTGAGGGATAGGTGTGTGTGAAAGCCGTTCTTCAACTAGCTAGTCTGGAACGCAAAGTAATTTTTAATGGCAAACTCCCCTCCATACTTATATATGGTGTGGTACTAGCTCCTACTCGGTTTAACAATGAAAACTGCAGGAAATTCAAACAGGAACTAGGAAACAGGCATAGAAAGCAGAGTAAAATTTTCTCCTGCAACCCGTTCCCTTTGGGCTAGATGAACGAAATTCTCTCCACATTCTCAGTTCTGAGAGATAATTATGTGCTAAAGCCGTACTTCACCTAGCTTCTTGGGAACACAATGTTTCTTTTCAGTTGCAAACTACATTCCATACATATATATGGGGAGGTTCTAGCTACACCTCTGTTTTACAGTGAAAATTTCAGGAACTTCAAACCCGAACATGGAAACTGGCTGAGAAACCAGAATTATAGTTATCCTGCAACCCATTCTTTTGTGCTAGATGAACGAAAGTCTCTCCATTTGCTCAGGTATGAGAGATAAGTGTGTGTTAAAGGCATTCTTCACCTAGAATGTTGGGATCACAAAGATTCTTTTCAGTTGCAATCTACATTCCTTACATATATATGGTTAGGTACTAGCTCCAACTCTCTTTTATAGTGAAAACTACAGGATATTCAAAACGGCACTGTGAAACACCCTGAGAAACCAGAGTAAAATATGCCCATCAACCCGTTCCCCTTGTGCAAGATGAACGTACTTCTCTACACATGCTCATTTCTGAGGGATAGGTGTGTGTGAAAGCCATTCTTCAACTAGCTTGTTTGGAACGCAAAGTAATTTTTAATGGCAAACTACCCTCCATACATATATATGGGGTGGTACAAGCTCCAAATCGGTTTTACAGTTGAAACTGCAGGAACATCAAACAGGCACTTGGAAACAGGCTGAGAAACGAGTGTAAAAGTTTCTCTTGCAACCTGTTCCAATTGTGCTAGTTGAAAGAACGTCACTCCACATGCTGAGTTCTGAGAGATAAGTGTGTGTGAAAGCCGTCCTTCTCCTAGCTTGTTGGGAACACAAAGTTAGTTACCTGTTGCAAACTAAACTCCATACATATATGAGGAGTTAATAGCTCCTAATTGGTTTTCCATTCAAATCTACAGGAAATTCAAACTGGCAATAGAAAACAGGCTGAGAAACCAGAGTAACATATTCTGCTGCACACACATCCTTTTGTGCTAGAGGAACCAACGTGTCTCCAGATGCTCAGTTCTCATAGATATATGTGTGTGAAATCCGTCGTACAACTTGCTTGTTGTGAAAAAAAAGTTCCTTTTCAGTTGCAATCTACAATCCATTCATATAAGGGGAGGTAGTAGCTCCAACTCGGTTTAAAAGTGAAAACAGTAGGAACTTCAAACCGGCACTCGGAAACAGCATAGAAACCAGAGAAAAATTTTCTCCTGCATCCCGTTCCTTTTTTGCTATATGAACGCACTTCCCTCCACATGCTCAGTTCTGAGAGATAAGAGTGTGTGAAAGCCGTCCTTCAAATAGCTTGTTAGGAACACAAATTTTCTTTTCCGTTGTAAATAACACTCCATACATATATATGGGGTGGTAAAAGATTGAACACTGTTTTACAGAGAAGACTTCAGGAGCTTCAACGGACACTAGGAAACAAACTGAGAATGCAGAGCAAAACTTTCTCCTGCAACCTCTTCCCTTTGTGCTAGATGAACGAATGTCTCTCCACCTGCTCAGTTGTGAGAGAAAATTGTGTGTGAAAGCCGTCCTTCACCTAGCTTGTTCAGAACACAAAGTTTCTTTTCAGTTGCAAACTATATTCCATACATATATATTGGGAGTTACTAGCTCCAGATCGTTTTTTCAGTGATAATTGCAGGAAATTCCATCCAGTACAAAGAAACAGAGTTAGAAAAGAGAGTAAATGTTTCACCTGCAAAACGTTCACATTTTGCTAGATGAACGAACGACACTCCACATGCTCAGTTCTGAGAGATTAGTGTGTTTGAATGCCGTCCTTCACCAAGGTTGTTGGGAACACAAAGTTCATTTTCAGTTGCACACTAAACTCCATACATTTATATGGGGAGGTGCTAGCTCCAACACTGTTTTCCAGTGAAACCTGAATGTAATTCATACCGACACTAAGAAACAGACTGAGAATGCAGAGTAATACTTTCCCCTGCAGCCCGATCCCTTTGTGCTAGATGAACGAACTTCTCTGCACATACTCAGTTCAGAGAGATAAGTGTTTTTGAAATCCTTCTTCAATAAGTTTTTGGGATCAAAATGTTACTTTACAGTTGCAATTTACACTTCACTCATATATGGGTAGATAGTAGCTCCAACTCGGTTTAACAGTGAAAACTGCAGGAAATTCAAACCGACAGTAGGAAACAGGCACAGAAACCAGAGTAAAATATTCTCCTGCAACCCGTCCATTTTGTGCTATATAACGCACGTCTCTCCACGTGCACAGTTCTGAGAGATAAGAGTGTGTGAAAACCGTCTTTCAAATAGCTTGTTAGGAACGCAAAGTTTTTTCAGTTGTAAACTACACTCCATACATATATATGGGGAGGTATAAGCTAGAACACGGTTTTACAGGGAAGACTTCAATAACTTCAACCGACACTAGGAAACATACTGAGAATGCAGAGAAAAAGTATCCCCTGCAACCCGTTCCATTTGTGGTACATGAATGAAAGTCTCTCCACTTGCTCAGTTCGGAGAGAAAATTTTCTTTGAAAGCCGTCCTTAACCTAGCTCCTTGGGAACACAAAGTTTATTTTCAGTTGTAACTATACTCCATACTTATGTATATGGGGATATACTAGATCCAACTCGGTTTACAGTGAATACTGAAGGATCTCCAAACCCGAAATTGGAAACAGGATAGAAACCAGAATAAATGTTTCTCCTGCAACCCATTCCATTAACGCTAGATGAACGAAAGTCTCTCCATTAGCTCAGTTCTGAGATATACATGTGTGTTAAAGCCTTTCTTCACACAGCATGTTGGGAACACAAAGAATCTTTTCAGTTGCAAATTACAATCCGTACATATATATGGTTATGTAATAGCACCAACTATCTTGTATAGTGAAAACTACAGGAATTTCAACCCGGCACTAGGAAACATACTGAGAATCAAGAGTAAAATTTTCTCCAGCAACCCGTTCCCTTTGTGCTAGATGAACGAAATTCTCTCCACATGCTCAGTTCTGAGAGATAATTATGTGCTAAAGCCGTACTTCACCTAGCTTCTTGGGAACACAAATTTTCTTTTCAGGTGCAAAGTACACTCCATAAATATATATCGGGAGGTAGTAGCTCCAACTCGGTGTTACAATGAAAATTTCAGAGACTTCAAACCCGAACATGGAAACAGGTTGAGAAACCAGAATTATAGTTACCCTGCAACCCATTCTTTTGTGCTAGATGAGCGAAAGTCTCTCCATTTGCTCAGGTATGAGAGATAAGTGTGTGTTAAAGGCATTCTTCACCTAGAATGTTGGGATCACAAAGATTCTTTTCAGTTGCAATCTACATTCCTTACATATATATGGTTAGGTACTAGCTCCAACTCTCTTTTATAGTGAAAACTACAGGATATTCAAAACGGCACTGTGAAACACCCTAAGAAACCAGAGTAAAATATGCCCATCAACCCGTTCCCCTTGTGCAAGATGAAAGTAATTCTCTACACATGCTCATTTCTGAGGGATAGGTGTGTGTGAAAGCCGTTCTTCAACTAGCTTGTTTGGAACGCAAAGTAATTTTTAATGGCAAACTACCCTCCATACATATATATGGGGTGGTACAAGCTCTAAATCGGTTTTACAGTTGAAACTGCAGGAACATCAAACAGGCACTTGGAAACAGGCTGAGAAACGAGTGTAAAAGTTTCTCTTGCAACCTGTTCCAATTGTGCTAGTTGAAAAAACGTCACTCCACATGCTGAGTTCTGAGAGATAAGTGTGTGTGAAAGCCGTCCTTCACCTAGATTGTTGGGAACACAAATCTACTTTCCTGTTACAATCTACACTCCAAACATGTATGAGGAGGTAGTAGCTCCAACGTGGTTTAACAGTGAAAACAGCAGGAACTTCAAACCGGCACTAGGAAACAGCAGAGGATCCAGAGTAAAATTTTCTCCAGCATACCCGTTCTTTTATGCTATATGAGAGCACGTCCCTCCACATGATCTTTTCTGAGAGATAAGAGTGTGTGAAAGCTGTCCTTCAAATAGCTTGTTAGGAACACAAATTTTCTTTTCCGTTGTAAACTACAATCCATACATATATATGGGGTGGTACAAGCTAGAACATGGTTTTACAGAGAAGACTTCAGGAACTTCAACAGACACTAGGAAACATACTGTGAATGCAGAGTAAAACTTTCTCCTGCAGAACGTGCCTTTTGTGCTAGATGAACGAACGACTCTCCAAATGCTCAGTTCTGAGAGAATATTGTGTCTGAAAGCCGTCCTTTACCTAGCTTATTCGGAACACAAAGTTTCTTTTCAGTTGCATACTATATTCCATACATATATATTGGGAGTTACCTGCTCCAAATGGTTTTTTTCAGTGATAATTGCAGGAACTTCCATCCGGTAGAAAGGAACATGGTTAGAAATCAGAGAAAAAGTTTCTCCTGCAAAACGTTCACAGTTTGCTAGATGAACGAACGACACTCCACATGCTCAGTTCTGAGAGATTAGTGTGTTTGAATGCCGTCCTTCACCAAGGTTGTTGGGAACACAAAGTTCATTTTCAGTTGCAAACTACACTCCATACATTTATATGGGGAGGTGCTAGCACCAACACGGGTTTCCAGTGAAACCTGAATGTAATTCAAACCGGCATTAGGAAACAGACTGAGAATGCAGAGTAATACATTCCCCTGCAGCCCGATCCATTTGTGCTAGATGAACGAACTTCTCTCCACATACTCAGTTCGGAGAGATAAGTGTTTTTGACAGGCTTTTTCAATTAGTTTTTGGGAACACAAAGTTCCTTTTCAGTTGCAATCTCCACTCCATATATGTATGTGGAGATAGTAGCTCCAACTCGGTTTAACAGTGGAAACTGCAGGAAATTCAAACTGAACCTAGGAAACAGGCACAGAAATCAGAGTAAAATATTCTCCTGCAACCCGTTCCTTTAGTGCTATATGAACGCAAGTCTCTCCACGTGCACAGTTCTGAGAGATAAGAGTGTGTGAAAGCCGTCCTTCAAATAGCTTGTTAGGAACACAAAGTTTCTTTTCAGTTGTAAACTACACTCCATACATATATATGGGGAGGTATAAGCTAGAACACGGTTATACAGGGAAGACTTCAATAACTTCAACCGACACTAGGAAACATACTGAGAATGCAGAGTAAAAGTATCCCCTGCAGCCCGTTCCTTTGTGCTAGATGAACGTTTTTCTATCCACAAGCTCATTTCTGAGGGATAGGTGTGTGTGAAAGCCATTCTTCATCTAGCTTGTTTGGAACGCAGAGTAATTTTAGATGGCAAATTTCAAACCTTACATATATATGAGGTGGTACAAGCTCCAAATCTGTGTTACAGTTGAAACTGCAGGAACATCAAACAGGCATTAGGAAACAAGCTGAGAAACGAGAGTAACATATTCTCCTGCACACATTTCCATTTGTGCTTGAAGAACGAAGGTGTCTCCAGTGGCTCAGTTCTCATAGCTATGTGTGTGTGAAATCCATCGTGCATCTAGGTTATTCGGAAAAAAAATTCCTTTTAATTTGCAATCTACACTCCATACGTACATGGGGAGGTAGTAGCTCCAACTCGGTTTAACAATGAAAACTGCAGGAACTTCAAACCCGTACTAGAAAACAGGCAGAGAATCCTGAGTAAAATTTTCTCCTACAACACGTTCCTTTTGTGCTATATGAACGCACGTCTCTCCACGTGCACATTTCTGAAAGATAAGAGTGTGTGGAAGCCATCTTCCAAATAGCTTGTAAGGAACACAATGTTTCTTTTCAGTTGTAAACTACATTCCATAAATATATATGGGGAGGTATAAGCTAGAACACGGTTTTACAGGGAAGACTTCAATAACTTCAACCGACACTAGGAAACATACTGAGAATGCAGAGTAAAAGTATCACCTGCAGCCCGTTCATTTGTGGTAGATGAAAGTCTCTCCACTTGCTCAGATCTGAGAGAAAATTTTCTTTGAAACCCGTCCATAACTTAGCTCCTTGGGAACACAAAGTTTATTTTCATTTGCGAACTAAATTCCATACTTATATATATGGGGATGTACTAGCTCCAACTCGGTTTAGAGTGAATTTTGAAGAATCTCCAAACCCGAAATTGGAAAGAGGCTAGGAAACCAGAATAAATGTTTCTCCTGCAAACCGTTCCATTAGTGCTAGATGAACGAACGTCTCTCCACTAGCTCAGTTCTGAGATATACATGTGTGTTAAAGCCTTTCTTCACATAGCATGTTGGGAACACAAAGAATCTTTTCAGTTGCAAACCACAATCCGTACTTATATATGGATATGTAATAGCACCAACTCTCTTGTATAGTGAAAACTACAGGAACTTCAAACCGGCACTAGGAAACATACTGAGAATCAAGAAAAAATTTTCTCCTGCAACCCGTTCCCTTTGTGCTAGATGAACGTATTTCTCTCCACATGCTCTGTTCTGAGGGCTAGGTGAGTGTGAAAGCCGTTCTTCAACTAGCTTTTTTGGAACGCAAAGTAATTTTGAATGGCAAACTACCTTCCATACATATATATGGGGTGGTACTAGCTCCATCTCGGTTTTACAGTTGAAACTGCAGGAACATTAAACAGGCACTAGGAAACAGGCTAAGAAACGAGTGTATAAGTTTATCTTGCAACCCGTTCCAATTGTGCTAGTTGAAAGAACGTCACTCCACATGCTCAGTTCTGAGAGATAAGTATGTGTGAAAGCCGTCCTTCTTCTAGCTTGTTGGGAACACAATTTTACTTTCCTGTTGCAAACTACACTCCATACATATATATGGGGAGGTACTAGCTCCTACTCGATTTTACAATGTAAACTGCAGGAACTTCAAACCGGCACTAGGAAACAGGCACAGAAACCAGAGTAAAATATTCTCCTGCAACCCGTTCTTTTGTACTATATAACGCACGTCTCTTCACGTGCACAGTTCTGAGAAATAAGAGTGTGTGAAGCCATCCTTCAAATAGCTTGATAGGAACACAAAGTTTCTTTTCACTTGTAAACTACACTCCATACATATATATGGGGAGGTATAAGCTAGAACACGGTTTTACAGGGAAGACTTCAATAACTTCAACCGACACTAGGAAACATACTGAGAATGCAGAGTATAAGTATCCCCTGCAGCCCGTTCCATTTGTGGTACATGAATGAAAGTCTCTCAACTTGCTCAGTTCGGAGAGAAAATTTTCTTTGAAAGCCGTCATTATCCTAGCTTCTTGGGAACACAAAGTTTCTTTTCAGTTGCTAACTAAATTCCATATATATATATATGGGGATGTACTACCTCCAACTCGGTTTACAGTGAATACTGAAGGAACTTCAAACCCGAAATTGGAAACAGGATAGGAAATCCGAATAAATGTTTCTCCTGCAAACCTTTCCTTTAGCGCTAGATGAACGAACGTCTCTCCATTAGCACATTTCTGAGATATACATGTGTGTTAAAGCCATTCTTCACCTAGCATGTTTGGAACACAAAGAATCTTTTCAGTTGCAAACTACAATCCGTACATATATAAGGATAGGTACTAGCATCAACTCTCTTTTATAGTGAAATCTACAGGAACTTCAAACCGGCACTAGGAAACATACTGAGAATCAAGAGTAAAATTTTCTCCTGCAACCCGTTCACTTTGGCTAGGAGAACGTAGTTCTCTCCACATGCTCAGTTCTGAGGGATAGGTGTGTGTGAAAGCCGTTCTTCAACTAGCTAGTCTGGAACGCAAAGTAATTTTTAATGGCAAACTCCCCTCCATACTTATATATGGTGTGGTACTAGCTCCAACTCGGTTTAACAATGAAAACTGCAGGAAATTCAAACAGGAACTAGGAAACAGGCATAGAAAGCAGAGTAAAATTTTCTCCTGCAACCCGTTCCCTTTGGGCTAGATGAACGAAATTCTCTCCACATTCTCAGTTCTGAGAGATAATTATGTGCTAAAGCCGTACTTCACCTAGCTTCTTGGGAACACAATGTTTCTTTTCAGTTGCAAACTACATTCCATACATATATATGGGGAGGTTCTAGCTACACCTCTGTTTTACAGTGAAAATTTCAGGAACTTCAAACCCGAACATGGAAACTGGCTGAGAAACCAGAATTATAGTTATCCTGCAACCCATTCTTTTGTGCTAGATGAACGAAAGTCTCTCCATTTGCTCAGGTATGAGAGATAAGTGTGTGTTAAAGGCATTCTTCACCTAGAATGTTGGGATCACAAAGATTCTTTTCAGTTGCAATCTACATTCCTTACATATATATGGTTAGGTACTAGCTCCAACTCTCTTTTATAGTGAAAACTACAGGATATTCAAAACGGCACTGTGAAACACCCTGAGAAACCAGAGTAAAATATGCCCATCAACCCGTTCCCCTTGTGCAAGATGAACGTACTTCTCTACACATGCTCATTTCTGAGGGATAGGTGTGTGTGAAAGCCATTCTTCAACTAGCTTGTTTGGAACGCAAAGTAATTTTTAATGGCAAACTACCCTCCATACATATATATGGGGTGGTACAAGCTCCAAATCGGTTTTACAGTTGAAACTGCAGGAACATCAAACAGGCACTTGGAAACAGGCTGAGAAACGAGTGTAAAAGTTTCTCTTGCAACCTGTTCCAATTGTGCTAGTTGAAAGAACGTCACTCCACATGCTGAGTTCTGAGAGATAAGTGTGTGTGAAAGCCGTCCTTCTCCTAGCTTGTTGGGAACACAAAGTTAGTTACCTGTTGCAAACTAAACTCCATACATATATGAGGAGTTAATAGCTCCTAATTGGTTTTCCATTCAAATCTACAGGAAATTCAAACTGGCAATAGAAAACAGGCTGAGAAACCAGAGTAACATATTCTGCTGCACACACATCCTTTTGTGCTAGAGGAACCAACGTGTCTCCAGATGCTCAGTTCTCATAGATATATGTGTGTGAAATCCGTCGTACAACTTGCTTGTTGTGAAAAAAAAGTTCCTTTTCAGTTGCAATCTACAATCCATTCATATAAGGGGAGGTAGTAGCTCCAACTCGGTTTAAAAGTGAAAACAGTAGGAACTTCAAACCGGCACTCGGAAACAGCATAGAAACCAGAGAAAAATTTTCTCCTGCATCCCGTTCCTTTTTTGCTATATGAACGCACTTCCCTCCACATGCTCAGTTCTGAGAGATAAGAGTGTGTGAAAGCCGTCCTTCAAATAGCTTGTTAGGAACACAAATTTTCTTTTCCGTTGTAAATAACACTCCATACATATATATGGGGTGGTAAAAGATTGAACACTGTTTTACAGAGAAGACTTCAGGAGCTTCAACGGACACTAGGAAACAAACTGAGAATGCAGAGCAAAACTTTCTCCTGCAACCTCTTCCCTTTGTGCTAGATGAACGAATGTCTCTCCACCTGCTCAGTTGTGAGAGAAAATTGTGTGTGAAAGCCGTCCTTCACCTAGCTTGTTCAGAACACAAAGTTTCTTTTCAGTTGCAAACTATATTCCATACATATATATTGGGAGTTACTAGCTCCAGATCGTTTTTTCAGTGATAATTGCAGGAAATTCCATCCAGTACAAAGAAACAGAGTTAGAAAAGAGAGTAAATGTTTCACCTGCAAAACGTTCACATTTTGCTAGATGAACGAACGACACTCCACATGCTCAGTTCTGAGAGATTAGTGTGTTTGAATGCCGTCCTTCACCAAGGTTGTTGGGAACACAAAGTTCATTTTCAGTTGCACACTAAACTCCATACATTTATATGGGGAGGTGCTAGCTCCAACACTGTTTTCCAGTGAAACCTGAATGTAATTCATACCGACACTAAGAAACAGACTGAGAATGCAGAGTAATACTTTCCCCTGCAGCCCGATCCCTTTGTGCTAGATGAACGAACTTCTCTGCACATACTCAGTTCAGAGAGATAAGTGTTTTTGAAATCCTTCTTCAATAAGTTTTTGGGATCAAAATGTTACTTTACAGTTGCAATTTACACTTCACTCATATATGGGTAGATAGTAGCTCCAACTCGGTTTAACAGTGAAAACTGCAGGAAATTCAAACCGACAGTAGGAAACAGGCACAGAAACCAGAGTAAAATATTCTCCTGCAACCCGTCCATTTTGTGCTATATAACGCACGTCTCTCCACGTGCACAGTTCTGAGAGATAGGAGTGTGTGAAAACCGTCTTTCAAATAGCTTGTTAGGAACGCAAAGTTTTTTCAGTTGTAAACTACACTCCATACATATATATGGGGAGGTATAAGCTAGAACACGGTTTTACAGGGAAGACTTCAATAACTTCAACCGACACTAGGAAACATACTGAGAATGCAGAGAAAAAGTATCCCCTGCAACCCGTTCCATTTGTGGTACATGAATGAAAGTCTCTCCACTTGCTCAGTTCGGAGAGAAAATTTTCTTTGAAAGCCGTCCTTAACCTAGCTCCTTGGGAACACAAAGTTTATTTTCAGTTGTAACTATACTCCATACTTATGTATATGGGGATATACTAGATCCAACTCGGTTTACAGTGAATACTGAAGGATCTCCAAACCCGAAATTGGAAACAGGATAGAAACCAGAATAAATGTTTCTCCTGCAACCCATTCCATTAACGCTAGATGAACGAAAGTCTCTCCATTAGCTCAGTTCTGAGATATACATGTGTGTTAAAGCCTTTCTTCACACAGCATGTTGGGAACACAAAGAATCTTTTCAGTTGCAAATTACAATCCGTACATATATATGGTTATGTAATAGCACCAACTATCTTGTATAGTGAAAACTACAGGAATTTCAACCCGGCACTAGGAAACATACTGAGAATCAAGAGTAAAATTTTCTCCAGCAACCCGTTCCCTTTGTGCTAGATGAACGAAATTCTCTCCACATGCTCAGTTCTGAGAGATAATTATGTGCTAAAGCCGTACTTCACCTAGCTTCTTGGGAACACAAATTTTCTTTTCAGGTGCAAAGTACACTCCATAAATATATATCGGGAGGTAGTAGCTCCAACTCGGTGTTACAATGAAAATTTCAGAGACTTCAAACCCGAACATGGAAACAGGTTGAGAAACCAGAATTATAGTTACCCTGCAACCCATTCTTTTGTGCTAGATGAGCGAAAGTCTCTCCATTTGCTCAGGTATGAGAGATAAGTGTGTGTTAAAGGCATTCTTCACCTAGAATGTTGGGATCACAAAGATTCTTTTCAGTTGCAATCTACATTCCTTACATATATATGGTTAGGTACTAGCTCCAACTCTCTTTTATAGTGAAAACTACAGGATATTCAAAACGGCACTGTGAAACACCCTAAGAAACCAGAGTAAAATATGCCCATCAACCCGTTCCCCTTGTGCAAGATGAAAGTAATTCTCTACACATGCTCATTTCTGAGGGATAGGTGTGTGTGAAAGCCGTTCTTCAACTAGCTTGTTTGGAACGCAAAGTAATTTTTAATGGCAAACTACCCTCCATACATATATATGGGGTGGTACAAGCTCTAAATCGGTTTTACAGTTGAAACTGCAGGAACATCAAACAGGCACTTGGAAACAGGCTGAGAAACGAGTGTAAAAGTTTCTCTTGCAACCTGTTCCAATTGTGCTAGTTGAAAAAACGTCACTCCACATGCTGAGTTCTGAGAGATAAGTGTGTGTGAAAGCCGTCCTTCACCTAGATTGTTGGGAACACAAATCTACTTTCCTGTTGCAATCTACACTCCAAACATGTATGAGGAGGTAGTAGCTCCAACGTGGTTTAACAGTGAAAACAGCAGGAACTTCAAACCGGCACTAGGAAACAGCAGAGGATCCAGAGTAAAATTTTCTCCAGCATACCCGTTCTTTTATGCTATATGAGAGCACGTCCCTCCACATGATCTTTTCTGAGAGATAAGAGTGTGTGAAAGCTGTCCTTCAAATAGCTTGTTAGGAACACAAATTTTCTTTTCCGTTGTAAACTACAATCCATACATATATATGGGGTGGTACAAGCTAGAACATGGTTTTACAGAGAAGACTTCAGGAACTTCAACAGACACTAGGAAACATACTGTGAATGCAGAGTAAAACTTTCTCCTGCAGAACGTGCCTTTTGTGCTAGATGAACGAACGACTCTCCAAATGCTCAGTTCTGAGAGAATATTGTGTCTGAAAGCCGTCCTTTACCTAGCTTATTCGGAACACAAAGTTTCTTTTCAGTTGCATACTATATTCCATACATATATATTGGGAGTTACCTGCTCCAAATGGTTTTTTCAGTGATAATTGCAGGAACTTCCATCCGGTAGAAAGGAACATGGTTAGAAATCAGAGAAAAAGTTTCTCCTGCAAAACGTTCACAGTTTGCTAGATGAACGAACGACACTCCACATGCTCAGTTCTGAGAGATTAGTGTGTTTGAATGCCGTCCTTCACCAAGGTTGTTGGGAACACAAAGTTCATTTTCAGTTGCAAACTACACTCCATACATTTATATGGGGAGGTGCTAGCACCAACACGGGTTTCCAGTGAAACCTGAATGTAATTCAAACCGGCATTAGGAAACAGACTGAGAATGCAGAGTAATACATTCCCCTGCAGCCCGATCCATTTGTGCTAGATGAACGAACTTCTCTCCACATACTCAGTTCGGAGAGATAAGTGTTTTTGAAAGGCTTTTTCAATTAGTTTTTGGGAACACAAAGTTCCTTTTCAGTTGCAATCTCCACTCCATATATGTATGTGGAGATAGTAGCTCCAACTCGGTTTAACAGTGGAAACTGCAGGAAATTCAAACTGAACCTAGGAAACAGGCACAGAAATCAGAGTAAAATATTCTCCTGCAACCCGTTCCTTTAGTGCTATATGAACGCAAGTCTCTCCACGTGCACAGTTCTGAGAGATAAGAGTGTGTGAAAGCCGTCCTTCAAATAGCTTGTTAGGAACACAAAGTTTCTTTTCAGTTGTAAACTACACTCCATACATATATATGGGGAGGTATAAGCTAGAACACGGTTATACAGGGAAGACTTCAATAACTTCAACCGACACTAGGAAACATACTGAGAATGCAGAGTAAAAGTATCCCCTGCAGCCCGTTCCTTTGTGCTAGATGAACGTTTTTCTATCCACAAGCTCATTTCTGAGGGATAGGTGTGTGTGAAAGCCATTCTTCATCTATCTTGTTTGGAACGCAGACTAATATTTAATGGCAAATTTCAAACCTTACATATATATGAGGTGGTACTAGCTCCAACTCTGTGTTACAGTTGAAACTGCAGGAACATCAAACAGGCATTAGGAAACAAGCTGAGAAACGAGAGTAACATATTCTCCTGCACACAGTTCCATTTGTGCTTGAAGAACGAAGTTGTCTCCAGTGGCTCAGTTCTCATAGCTATGTGTGTGTGAAATCCGTCGTGCATCTAGGTTATTCGGAAAAAAAATTCCTTTTAATTTGCAATCTACACTCCATACGTATATGGGGAGGTAGTAGCTCCAACTCGGTTTAACAGTGAAAACTGCAGGAACTTCAAACCCGTACTAGAAAACAGGCAGAGAATCCTGAGTAAAATTTTCTCCTACAACACGTTCCTTTTGTGCTATATGAACGCACGTCTCTCCACGTGCACATTTCTGAAAGATAAGAGTGTGTGGAAGCCATCCTTCAAATAGCTTGTAAGGAACACAAAGTTTCTTTTCAGTTGTAAACTACATTCCATACATATATATGGGGAGGTATATGCTAGAACACGGTTTTACAGGGTAGACTTCAATAACTTCAACCGACACTAGGAAACATACTGAGAATGCAGAGTAAAAGAATCGCCTGCAGCCCGTTCCTTTGTGCTAGATGAATGAAAGTCTCTCCACTTGCTCAGATCTGAGAGAAAATTTTCTTTGAAACCCGTCCTTAACCTAGCTCCTTGGGAACAAAAAGTTTCTTTTCAGTTGCTAACTAAATTCCATACTTATATATATGGGGATGTACCAGCTCCAACTCGGTTTAGAGTGAATTTTGAAGGATCTCCAAACCCGAAATTGGAAACAGGCTAGGGAACCAGAATAAATGTTTCTCCTGCAACCCGTTCCATTAGTGCTAGTTGAACGAACTTCTCTCCAATATCTCTGATCTGTGATATACATGTGTATTAAAGCCTTTCTTCACATAGCATGTTGGGAACACAAAGAATCTTTTCAGTTGCAAACTACAATCCGTACATATATATGGATATGTAATAGCACCAACTCTCTTGTATAGTGAAATCAACAGGAACTTCAAACCGGCACTGGGAATCATACTGAGAATCAAGATAAAATTTTCTCCTGCAACCCGTTCCCTTTGTGCTATTTGAATTAAATTCACTCCACATGCTCAGTTCTGAGGGATTGGTGTGTGTGAAAGCCGTTCTTCAAATAGCTTGTTTGGAACGCAAAGTAATTTTGAATGGCAAACTACCCTCCATACATATATATGGGGTGGTACAAGCTCTAAATCGGTTTTACAGTTGAAACTGCAGGAACATCAAACAGGCACTTGGAAACAGGCTGAGAAACGAGTGTAAAAGTTTCTCTTGCAACCTGTTCCAATTGTGCTAGTTGAAAAAACGTCACTCCACATGCTGAGTTCTGAGAGATAAGTGTGTGTGAAAGCCGTCCTTCACCTAGATTGTTGGGAACACAAATCTACTTTCCTGTTGCAATCTACACTCCAAACATGTATGAGGAGGTAGTAGCTCCAACGTGGTTTAACAGTGAAAACAGCAGGAACTTCAAACCGGCACTAGGAAACAGCAGAGGATCCAGAGTAAAATTTTCTCCAGCATACCCGTTCTTTTATGCTATATGAGAGCACGTCCCTCCACATGATCTTTTCTGAGAGATAAGAGTGTGTGAAAGCTGTCCTTCAAATAGCTTGTTAGGAACACAAATTTTCTTTTCCGTTGTAAACTACAATCCATACATATATATGGGGTGGTACAAGCTAGAACATGGTTTTACAGAGAAGACTTCAGGAACTTCAACAGACACTAGGAAACATACTGTGAATGCAGAGTAAAACTTTCTCCTGCAGAACGTGCCTTTTGTGCTAGATGAACGAACGACTCTCCAAATGCTCAGTTCTGAGAGAATATTGTGTCTGAAAGCCGTCCTTTACCTAGCTTATTCGGAACACAAAGTTTCTTTTCAGTTGCATACTATATTCCATACATATATATTGGGAGTTACCTGCTCCAAATGGTTTTTTCAGTGATAATTGCAGGAACTTCCATCCGGTAGAATGGAACATGGTTAGAAATCAGAGAAAAAGTTTCTCCTGCAAAACGTTCACAGTTTGCTAGATGAACGAACGACACTCCACATGCTCAGTTCTGAGAGATTAGTGTGTTTGAATGCCGTCCTTCACCAAGGTTGTTGGGAACACAAAGTTCATTTTCAGTTGCAAACTACACTCCATACATTTATATGGGGAGGTGCTAGCACCAACACGGGTTTCCAGTGAAACCTGAATGTAATTCAAACCGGCATTAGGAAACAGACTGAGAATGCAGAGTAATACATTCCCCTGCAGCCCGATCCATTTGTGCTAGATGAACGAACTTCTCTCCACATACTCAGTTCGGAGAGATAAGTGTTTTTGAAAGGCTTTTTCAATTAGTTTTTGGGAACACAAAGTTCCTTTTCAGTTGCAATCTCCACTCCATATATGTATGTGGAGATAGTAGCTCCAACTCGGTTTAACAGTGGAAACTGCAGGAAATTCAAACTGAACCTAGGAAACAGGCACAGAAATCAGAGTAAAATATTCTCCTGCAACCCGTTCCTTTAGTGCTATATGAACGCAAGTCTCTCCACGTGCACAGTTCTGAGAGATAAGAGTGTGTGAAAGCCGTCCTTCAAATAGCTTGTTAGGAACACAAAGTTTCTTTTCAGTTGTAAACTACACTCCATACATATATATGGGGAGGTATAAGCTAGAACACGGTTATACAGGGAAGACTTCAATAACTTCAACCGACACTAGGAAACATACTGAGAATGCAGAGTAAAAGTATCCCCTGCAGCCCGTTCCTTTGTGCTAGATGAAAGTTTTTCTATCCACAAGCTCATTTCTGAGGGATAGGTGTGTGTGAAAGCCATTCTTCATCTAGCTTGTTTGGAACGCAGAGTAATATTAGATGGCAAATTTCAAACCTTACATATATATGAGGTGGTACAAGCTCCAACTCTGTGTTACAGTTGAAACTGCAGGAACATCAAACAGGCATTAGGAAACAAGCTGAGAAACGAGAGTAACATATTCTCCTGCACACAGTTCCATTTGTGCTTGAAGAACGAAGTTGTCTCCAGTGGCTCAGTTCTCATAGCTATGTGTGTGTGAAATCCGTCGTGCATCTAGGTTATTCGGAAAAAAAATTCCTTTTAATTTGCAATCTACACTCCATACGTATATGGGGAGGTAGTAGCTCCAACTCGGTTTAACAGTGAAAACTGCAGGAACTTCAAACCCGTACTAGAAAACAGGCAGAGAATCCTGAGTAAAATTTTCTCCTACAACACGTTCCTTTTGTGCTATATGAACGCACGTCTCTCCACGTGCACATTTCTGAAAGATAAGAGTGTGTGGAAGCCATCTTTCAAATAGCTTGTAAGGAACACAATGTTTCTTTTCAGTTGTAAACTACATTCCATAAATATATATGGGGAGGTATAAGCTAGAACACGGTTTTACAGGGAAGACTTCGATAACTTCAACCGACACTAGGAAACTTACTGAGAATGCAGAGTAAAAGTATCACCTGCAGCCCGTTCATTTGTGGTAGATGAAAGTCTCTCCACTTGCTCAGATCTGAGAGAAAATTTTCTTTGAAACCCGTCCATAACCTAGCTCCTTGGGAACACAAAGTTTATTTTCATTTGCGAACTAAATTCCATACTTATATATATGGGGATGTACTAGCTCCAACTCGGTTTAGAGTGAATTTTGAAGAATCTCCAAACCCGAAATTGGAAAGAGGCTAGGAAACCAGAATAAATGTTTCTCCTGCAAACGGTTCCATTTGTGCTAGATGAACGAACGTCTCTCCACTAGCTCAGTTCTGAGATATACATGTGTGTTAAAGCCTTTCTTCACATAGCATGTTGGGAACACAAAGAATCTTTTCAGTTGCAAACCACAATCCGTACTTATATATGGATATGTAATAGCACCAACTCTCTTGTATAGTGAAAACTACAGGAACTTCAAACCGGCACTAGGAAACATACTGAGAATCAAGAAAAAATTTTCTCCTGCAACCCGTTCCCTTTGTGCTAGATGAACGTATTTCTCTCCACATGCTCTGTTCTGAGGGCTAGGTGAGTGTGAAAGCCGTTCTTCAACTAGCTTTTTTGGAACGCAAAGTAATTTTGAATGGCAAACTACCTTCCATACATATATATGGGGTGGTACTAGCTCCATCTCGGTTTTACAGTTGAAACTGCAGGAACATCAAACAGGCACTTGGAAACAGGCTGAGAAACGAGTGTAAAAGTTTCTCTTGCAACCTGTTCCAATTGTGCTAGTTGAAAAAACGTCACTCCACATGCTGAGTTCTGAGAGATAAGTGTGTGTGAAAGCCGTCCTTCTCCTAGCTTGTTGGGAACACAAAGTTAGTTACCTGTTGCAAACTAAACTCCATACATATATGAGGAGTTAATAGCTCCAAATTGGTTTTCCATTCAAATCTACAGGAAATTCAAACTGGCAATAGAAATCAGGCTGAGAAACCAGAGTAACATATTCTGCTGCACACACATCCTTTTGTGCTAGAGGAACCAACGTGTCTCCAGATGCTCAGTTCTCATAGATATATGTGTGTGAAATCCGTCGTACAACTTGCTTGTTGTGAAAAAAAAGTTCCTTTTCAGTTGCAATCTACAATCCATTCATATAAGGGGAGGTAGTAGCTCCAACTCGGTTTAAAAGTGAAAACAGTAGGAACTTCAAACCGGCACTCGGAAACAGCATAGAAACCAGAGAAAAATTTTCTCCTGCATCCCGTTCCTTTTTTGCTATATGAACGCACTTCCCTCCACATGCTCAGTTCTGAGAGATAAGAGTGTGTGAAAGCCGTCCTTCAAATAGCTTGTTAGGAACACAAATTTTCTTTTCCGTTGTAAATAACACTCCATACATATATATGGGGTGGTAAAAGATTGAACACTGTTTTACAGAGAAGACTTCAGGAGCTTCAACGGACACTAGGAAACAAACTGAGAATGCAGAGCAAAACTTTCTCCTGCAACCTCTTCCCTTTGTGCTAGATGAACGAATGTCTCTCCACCTGCTCAGTTGTGAGAGAAAATTGTGTGTGAAAGCCGTCCTTCACCTAGCTTGTTCAGAACACAAAGTTTCTTTTCAGTTGCAAACTATATTCCATACATATATATTGGGAGTTACTAGCTCCAGATCGTTTTTTCAGTGATAATTGCAGGAAATTCCATCCAGTACAAAGAAACAGAGTTAGAAAAGAGAGTAAATGTTTCACCTGCAAAACGTTCACATTTTGCTAGATGAACGAACGACACTCCACATGCTCAGTTCTGAGAGATTAGTGTGTTTGAATGCCGTCCTTCACCAAGGTTGTTGGGAACACAAAGTTCATTTTCAGTTGCACACTAAACTCCATACATTTATATGGGGAGGTGCTAGCTCCAACACTGTTTTCCAGTGAAACCTGAATGTAATTCATACCGACACTAAGAAACAGACTGAGAATGCAGAGTAATACTTTCCCCTGCAGCCCGATCCCTTTGTGCTAGATGAACGAACTTCTCTGCACATACTCAGTTCAGAGAGATAAGTGTTTTTGAAATCCTTCTTCAATAAGTTTTTGGGATCAAAATGTTACTTTACAGTTGCAATTTACACTTCACTCATATATGGGTAGATAGTAGCTCCAACTCGGTTTAACAGTGAAAACTGCAGGAAATTCAAACCGACAGTAGGAAACAGGCACAGAAACCAGAGTAAAATATTCTCCTGCAACCCGTCCATTTTGTGCTATATAACGCACGTCTCTCCACGTGCACAGTTCTGAGAGATAAGAGTGTGTGAAAACCGTCTTTCAAATAGCTTGTTAGGAACGCAAAGTTTTTTCAGTTGTAAACTACACTCCATACATATATATGGGGAGGTATAAGCTAGAACACGGTTTTACAGGGAAGACTTCAATAACTTCAACCGACACTAGGAAACATACTGAGAATGCAGAGAAAAAGTATCCCCTGCAACCCGTTCCACTTGTGGTACATGAATGAAAGTCTCTCCACTTGCTCAGTTCGGAGAGAAAATTTTCTTTGAAAGCCGTCCTTAACCTAGCTCCTTGGGAACACAAAGTTTATTTTCAGTTGTAACTATACTCCATACTTATGTATATGGGGATATACTAGATCCAACTCGGTTTACAGTGAATACTGAAGGATCTCCAAACCCGAAATTGGAAACAGGATAGAAACCAGAATAAATGTTTCTCCTGCAACCCATTCCATTAACGCTAGATGAACGAAAGTCTCTCCATTAGCTCAGTTCTGAGATACACATGTGTGTTAAAGCCTTTCTTCACACAGCATGTTGGGAACACAAAGAATCTTTTCAGTTGCAAATTACAATCCATACATATAAATGGTTATGTAATAGCACCAACTATCTTGTATAGTGAAAACTACAGGAATTTCAACCCGGCACTAGGAAACATACTGAGAATCAAGAGTAAAATTTTCTCCAGCAACCCGTTCCCTTTGTGCTAGATGAAAGAAATTCTCTCCACATGCTCAGTTCTGAGAGATAATTATGTGCTAAAGCCGTACTTCACCAAGCTTCTTGGGAACACAAATTTTCTTTTCAGGTGCAAAGTACACTCCATAAATATATATGGGGAGGTAGTAGCTCCAACACGGTGTTACAATGAAAATTTCAGAGACTTCAAACCCGAACATGGAAACAGGCTGAGAAACCAGAATTATAGTTACCCTGCAACCCATTCTTTTGTGCTAGATGAGCGAAAGTCTCTCCATTTGCTCAGGTATGAGAGATAAGTGTGTGTTAAAGGCATTCTTCACCTAGAATGTTGGGATCACAAAGATTCTTTTCAGTTGCAATCTACATTCCTTACATATATATGGTTAGGTACTAGCTCCAACTCTCTTTTATAGTGAAAACTACAGGATATTCAAAACGGCACTGTGAAACACCCTAAGAAACCAGAGTAAAATATGCCCATCAACCCGTTCCCCTTGTGCAAGATGAAAGTAATTCTCTACACATGCTCATTTCTGAGGGATAGGTGTGTGTGAAAGCCGTTCTTCAACTAGCTTGTTTGGAACGCAAAGTAATTTTTAATGGCAAACTACCCTCCATACATATATATGGGGTGGTACAAGCTCCAAATCGGTTTTACAGTTGAAACTGCAGGAACATCAAACAGGCACTTGGAAACAGGCTGAGAAACGAGTGTAAAAGTTTCTCTTGCAACCTGTTCCAATTGTGCTAGTTGAAAAAACGTCACTCCACATGCTGAGTTCTGAGAGATAAGTGTGTGTGAAAGCCGTCCTTCACCTAGATTGTTGGGAACACAAATCTACTTTCCTGTTGCAATCTACACTCCAAACATGTATGAGGAGGTAGTAGCTCCAACGTGGTTTAACAGTGAAAACAGCAGGAACTTCAAACCAGCACTAGGAAACAGCAGAGGATCCAGAGTAAAATTTTCTCCAGCATACCCGTTCTTTTATGCTATATGAGAGCACGTCCCTCCACATGATCTTTTCTGAGAGATAAGAGTGTGTGAAAGCTGTCCTTCAAATAGCTTGTTAGGAACACAAATTTTCTTTTCCGTTGTAAACTACAATCCATACATATATATGGGGTGGTACAAGCTAGAACACGGTTTTACAGAGAAGACTTCAGGAACTTCAACAGACACTAGGAAACATACTGTGAATGCAGAGTAAAACTTTCTCCTGCAGAACGTGCCTTTTGTGCTAGATGAACGAACGACTCTCCAAATGCTCAGTTCTGAGAGAATATTGTGTCTGAAAGCCGTCCTTTACCTAGCTTACTCGGAACACAAAGTTTCTTTTCAGTTGCATACTATATTCCATACATATATATTGGGAGTTACCTGCTCCAAATGGTTTTTTCAGTGATAATTGCAGGAACTTCCATCCGGTAGAAAGGAACATGGTTAGAAATCAGAGAAAAAGTTTCTCCTGCAAAACGTTCACAGTTTGCTAGATGAACGAACGACACTCCACATGCTCAGTTCTGAGAGATTAGTGTGTTTGAATGCCGTCCTTCACCAAGGTTGTTGGGAACACAAAGTTCATTTTCAGTTGCAAACTACACTCCATACATTTATATGGGGAGGTGCTAGCACCAACACGGGTTTCCAGTGAAACCTGAATGTAATTCAAAACGGCATTAGGAAACAGACTGAGAATGCAGAGTAATACATTCCCCTGCAGCCCGATCCATTTGTGCTAGATGAACGAACTTCTCTCCACATACTCAGTTCGGAGAGATAAGTGTTTTTGAAAGGCTTTTTCAATTAGTTTTTGGGAACACAAAGTTCCTTTTCAGTTGCAATCTCCACTCCATATATGTATGTGGAGATAGTAGCTCCAACTCGGTTTAACAGTGGAAACTGCAGGAAATTCAAACTGAACCTAGGAAACAGGCACAGAAATCAGAGTAAAATATTCTCCTGCAACCCGTTCCTTTTGTGCTATATGAACGCAAGTCTCTCCACGTGCACAGTTCTGAGAGATAAGAGTGTGTGAAAGCCGTCCTTCAAATAGCTTGTTAGGAACACAAAGTTTCTTTTCAGTTGTAAACTACACTCCATACATATATATGGGGAGGTATAAGCTAGAACACGGTTTTACAGGGAAGACTTCAATAACTTCAACCGACACTAGGAAACATACTGAGAATGCAGAGTAAAAGTATCCCCTGCAGCCCGTTCCTTTGTGCTAGATGAACGTTTTTCTATCCACAAGCTCATTTCTGAGGGATAGGTGTGTGTGAAAGCCATTCTTCATCTAGCTTGTTTGGAACGCAGAGTAATTTTAAATGGCATATTTCAAACCTTACATATATATGAGGTGGTACTAGCTCCAACTCTGTGTTACAGTTGAAACTGCAGGAACATCAAACAGGCATTAGGAAACAAGCTGAGAAACGAGAGTAACATATTCTCCTGCACACAGTTCCATTTGTGCTAGAAGAACGAAGGTGTCTCCAGTGGCTCAGTTCTCAAAGCTATGTGTGTGTGAAATCCGTCGTGCATCTAGGTTATTCGGAAAAAGAATTCCTTTTAATTTGCAATCTACACTCCATACGTATATGGGGAGGTAGTAGCTCCAACTCGGTTTAACAGTGAAAACTGCAGGAACTTCAAACCCGTACTAGAAAACAGGCAGAGAATCCTGAGTAAAATTTTCCCCTACAACCCGTTCCTTTTGTGCTATATGAACGCACGTCTCTCCACGTGCACATTTCTGAAAGATAAGAGTGTGTGGAAGCCATCTTTCAAATAGCTTGTAAGGAACACAATGTTTCTTTTCAGTTGTAAACTACATTGCATAAATATATATGGGGAGGTATAAGCTAGAACACGGTTTTACAGGGAAGACTTCAATAACTTCAACCGACACTAGGAAACTTACTGAGAATGCAGAGTAAAAGTATCACCTGCAGGCCGTTCATTTGTTGTAGATGAAAGTCTCTCCACTTGCTCAGATCTGAGAGAAAATTTTCTTTGAAACCCGTCCTTAACCTAGCTCCTTGGGAACACAAAGTTTATTTTCAATTGCGAACTAAATTCCATACTTATATATATGGGGATGTACTAGCTCCAACTCGGTTTAGAGTGAATTTTGAAGAATCTCCAAACCCGAAATTGGAAACAGGCTAGGAAACCAGAATAAATGTTTCTCCTGCAAACCGTTCCATTAATGCTAGATGAACGAACGTCTCTCCACTAGCTCAGTTCTGAGATATACATGTGTGTTAAAGCCTTTCTTCACATAGCATGTTGGGAACACAAAGAATCTTTTCAGTTGCAAACCACAATCCGTACTTATATATGGATATGTAATAGCACCAACTCTCTTGTATAGTGAAAACTACAGGAACTTCAAACCAGCACTAGGAAACATACTGAGAATCAAGAAAAAATTTTCTCCTGCAACCCGTTCCCTTTGTGCTAGATGAACGTATTTCTCTCTACATGCTCTGTTCTGAGGGCTAGGTGAGTGTGAAAGCCGTTCTTCAACTAGCTTTTTTGGAACGCAAAGTAATTTTGAATGGCAAACTACCTTCCATACATATATATGGGGTGGTACTAGCTCCATCTCGGTTTTACAGTTGAAACTGCAGGAACATTAAACAGGCACTAGGAAACAGGCTAAGAAACAAGTGTATAAGTTTATCTTGCAACCCGTTCCAATTGTGCTAGTTGAAAGAACGTCACTCCACATGCTCAGTTCTGAGAGATAAGTATGTGTGAAAGCCGTCCTTCTTCTAGCTTGTTGGGAACACAATTTTACTTTCCTGTTGCAAACTACACTCCATACATATATATGGGGAGGTACTAGCTCCTACTCGATTTTACAATGAAAACTGCAGGAACTTCAAACCGGCACTAGGAAACAGGCACAGAAACCAGAGTAAAATATTCTCCTGCAACCCGTTCTTTTGTGCTATATAACGCACGTCTCTTCACGTGCACAGTTCTGAGAAATAAGAGTGTGTGAAGCCATCCTTCAAATAGCTTGATAGGAACACAAAGTTTCTTTTCACTTGTAAACTACACTCCATACATATATATGGGGAGGTATAAGCTAGAACACGGTTTTACAGGGAAGACTTCAATAACTTCAACCGACACTAGGAAACATACTGAGAATGCAGAGTATAAGTATCCCCTGCAGCCCGTTCCATTTGTGGTACATGAATGAAAGTCTCTCAACTTGCTCAGTTCGGAGAGAAAATTTTCTTTGAAAGCCGTCATTATCCTAGCTTCTTGGGAACACAAAGTTTCTTTTCAGTTGCTAACTACATTCCATATATATATATATGGGATGTACTACCTCCAACTCGGTTTACAGTGAATACTGAAGGAACTCCAAACCCGAAATTGGAAACAGGATAGGAAATCCGAATAAATGTTTCTCCTGCAAACTTTTCCTTTAGCGCTAGAAGAACGAACGTCTCTCCATTAGCACAGTTCTGAGATATACATGTGTGTTAAAGCCATTCTTCACCTAGCATGTTTGGAACACAAAGAATCTTTTCAGTTGCAAACTACAATCCGTACATATATAAGGATAGGTACTAGCATCAACTCTCTTTTATAGTGAAATCTACAGGAACTTCAAACCGGCACTAGGAAACATACTGAGAATCAAGAGTAAAATTTTCTCCTGCAACACGTTCACTTTGGCTAGGAGAACGTAGTTCTCTCCACATGCTCAGTTCTGAGGGATAGGTGTGTGTGAAAGCCGTTCTTCAACTAGCTAGTCTGGAACGCAAAGTAATTTTTAATGGCAAACTCCCCTCCATACTTATATATGGTGTGGTACTAGCTCCAACTCGGTTTAACAATGAAAACTGCAGGAACTTCAAACAGGAACTAGGAAACAGGCATAGAAAGCAGAGTAAAATTTTCTCCTGCAACCCGTTCCCTTTGGGCTAGATGAACGAAATTCTCTCCACATTCTCAGTTCTGAGAGATAATTATGTGCTAAAGCCGTACTTCACCTAGCTTCTTGGGAACACAATGTTTCTTTTCAGTTGCAAACTACATTCCATACATATATATGGGGAGGTTCTAGCTACACCTCTGTTTTACAGTGAAAATTTCAGGAACTTCAAACCCGAACATGGAAACTGGCTGAGAAACCAGAATTATAGTTATCCTGCAACCCATTCTTTTGTGCTAGATGAACGAAAGTCTCTCCATTTGCTCAGGTATGAGAGATAAGTGTGTGTTAAAGGCATTCTTCACCTAGAATGTTGGGATCACAAAGATTCTTTTCAGTTGCAATCTACATTCCTTACATATATATGGTTAGGTACTAGCTCCAACTCTCTTTTATAGTGAAAACTACAGGATATTCAAAACGGCACTGTGAAACACCCTGAGAAACCAGAGTAAAATATGCCCATCAACCCGTTCCCCTTGTGCAAGATGAACGTACTTCTCTACACATGCACACTTCTGAGGGATAGGTGTGTGTGAAAGCCGTTCTTCAACTAGCTTGTTTGGAACGCAAAGTAATTTTTAATGGCAAACTACCCTCCATACATATATATGGGGTGGTACAAGCTCCAAATCGGTTTTACAGTTGAAACTGCAGGAACATCAAACAGGCACTTGGAAACAGGCTGAGAAACGAGTGTAAAAGTTTCTCTTGCAACCTGTTCCAATTGTGCTAGTTGAAGGAACGTCACTCCACATGCTGAGTTCTGAGAGATAAGTGTGTGTGAAAGCCGTCCTTCACCTAGATTGTTGGGAACACAAATCTACTTTCCGGTTGCAATCTACACTCCAAACATATATGAGGAGGTAGTAGCTCCAACGTAGTTTAACAGTGAAAACAGCAGGAACTTCAAACCGGCACTAGGAAACAGCAGAGGATCCAGAGTAAAATTTTCTCCAGCAAACCCGTTCTTTTATGCTATATGAGAGCACATCTCTCCACATGATTTTTTCTGAGAGATAAGAGTGTGTGAATGCCGTCCTTCAAATAGCTTGTTAGGAACAGAAATTTTCTTTTCTGTTGTAAACTACAATCCATACATATATATGGGGTGGTACAAGCTAGAACACGGTTTTACAGAGAAGACTTCAGGAACTTCAACAGACACTAGGAAACATACTGTGAATGCAGAGTAAAACTTTCTCCTGCAGAACGTGCCTTTTGTGCTAGATGAACGTACGACTCTCCAAATGCTCAATTCTGAGAGAATATTGTGTCTGAAAGCCGTCCTTTACCTAGCTTATTCGGAACACAAAGTTTCTTTTCAGTTGCATACTATATTCCATACATATATATTGGGTGTTACCTGCTCCAAATGGTTTTTTCAGTGATAATTGCAGGATCTTCCATCCGGTAGAAAGGAACATGGTTAGAAATCAGAGAAAAAGTTTCTCCTACAAAACGTTCACAGTTTGCTAGATGAACGAACGACACTCCACATGCTGAGTTCTGAGAGATTAGTGTGTTTGAATGCCGTCCTTCACCAAGTTTGTTGGGAACACAAAGTTCATTTTCAGTTGCAAACTACACTCCATACATTTATATGGGGAGGTGCTAGCACCAACACGGGTTTCCAGTGAAACCTGAATGTAATTCAAACCGGCATTAGGAAACAGACTGAGAATGCAGAGTAATACATTCCCCTGCAGCCCGATCCATTTGTGCTAGATGAACGAACTTCTCTCCACATACTCAGTTCGGAGAGATAAGTGTTCTTGAAAGCCTTCTTCAATAAGTTTTTGGCAACACAATGTTCCTTTTCAGTCGCAATCTACACTCCATATATATATGTGGAGATAGTAGCTCCAACTCGGTTTAACAGTGAAAACTGCAGGAAATTCAAACCGAAACTAGGAAACAGGCACAGAAACCAGAGTAAAATATTCTCCTGCAACCCGTTCCTTTTGTGCTATGTGAACGCAAGTCTCTCCACGTGCACAGTTCTGAGAGATAAGAGTGTGTGAAAGCCGTCCTTCAAATATCTTGTTAGGAACACAAAGTTTCTTTTCAGTTGTAAACTACACTCCATACATATATATGGGGAGGTATAAGCTAGAACACGGTTTTACAGGGAAGACTTCAATAACTTCAACTGACACTAGGAAACATACTGAGAATGCAGAGTAAAAGTATTCCCTGCAGCCCGTTCCTTTGTGCTAGATGAACGTTTTTCTATCCACAAGCTCATTTCTGAGGGATAGGTGTGTGTGAAAGCCATTCTTCATCTAGCTTGCTTGGAACGCAGAGTAATTTTAAATGGCAAATTTCAAACCTTACATATATATGAGGTGGTACTAGCTCCAACTCTGTGTTACAGTTGAAACTGCAGGAACATCAAACAGGCATTAGGAAACAAGCTGAGAAACGAGAGTAACATATTCTCCTGCACACAGTTCCATTTGTGCTTGAAGAACGAAGGTGTCTCCAGTGGCTCAGTTCTCATAGCTATGTGTGTGTGAAATCCGTCGTGCATCTAGGTTATTCGGAAAAAAAATTCCTTTTAATTTGCAATCTACACTCCATACGTATATGGGGAGGTAGTAGCTCCAACTCGGTTTAACAGTGAAAACTGCAGGAACTTCAAACCCGTACTACAAAACAGGCAGAGAATCCTGAGTAAAATTTTCTCCTACAACACGTTCCTTTTGTGCTATATGAACGCACGTCTCTCCACGTGCACATTTCTGAAAGATAAGAGTGTGTGGAAGCCATCCTTCAAATAGCTTGTAAGGAACACAAAGTTTCTTTTCAGTTGTAAACTACATTCCATACATATATATGGGGAGGTATAAGCTAGAACACGGTTTTACAGGGAGACTTCAATAACTTCAACCGACACTAGGAAACATACTGAGAATGCAGAGTAAAAGAATCGCCTGCAGCCCGTTCCTTTGTGCTAGATGAATGAAAGTCTCTCCACTTGCTCAGATCTGAGAGAAAATTTTCTTTGAAACCCGTCCTTAACCTAGCTCCTTGGGAACACAAAGTTTCTTTTCAGTTGCTAACTAAATTCCATACTTATATATATGGGGATGTACCAGCTCCAACTCGGTTTAGAGTGAATTTTGAAGGATCTCCAAACCCGAAATTGGAAACAGGCTAGGGAACCAGAATAAATGTTTCTCCTGCAACCCGTTCCATTAGTGCTAGTTGAACGAACTTCTCTCCACTAGCTCTGATCTGTGATATACATGTGTATTAAAGCCTTTCTTCACATAGCATGTTGGGAACACAAAGAATCTTTTCAGTTGCAAACTACAATCCGTACATATATATGGATATGTAATAGCACCAACTCTCTTGTATAGTGAAATCTACAGGAACTTCAAACCGGCACTGGGAATCATACTGAGATTCAAGATAAAATTTTCTCCTGCAACCCGTTCCCTTTGTGCTATTTGAATTAAATTCACTCCACATGCTCAGTTCTGAGGGATTGGTGTGTGTGAAAGCCGTTCTTCAAATAGCTTGTTTGGAACGCAAAATAATTTTGAATGGCAAACTACCCTCCATACATATATATGGGGCGGTACTAGCTCCAACTCGGTTTAACAGTGAAAACTGCAGGAACTTCAAACAGGAACTAGGAAACAGGCTTTGAAAGTACAGTAAAATTTTCCCCTGGAACCCGTTCCCTTTGGGCAAGATGAACGAAATTCTCTCCACATTCTCAGTTCTGAGAGATAATTATGTGCTAAAGCCGTACTTCACCTAGCTTCTTGGGAACACAATGTTTCTTTTCAGGTGCAAACTACATTCCATACATATATATGGGGAGGTTCTAGCTACACCTCTGTTTTACAGTGAAAATTTCAGGAACTTCAAACCCGAACATGGAAACAGGCTGAGAAACCAGAATTATTGTTACCCTGCAACCCATCTTTTGTGCTAGATGAACGAAAGTCTCTCCATTTGCTCAGGTATGAGAGATAAGTGTGTGTTAAAGGCATTCTTCACCTAGAATGTTGGGATCACAAAGAGTCTTTTCAGTTGCAATCTACATTCCTTACATATATATGGTTAGGTTCTAGCTCCAACTCTCTTTTATAGTGAAAACTACAGGATATTCAAAACGGCACTGTGAAACTCCCTGAGAAACCAGAGTAAAATATGCCCATCAACCCGTTCCCCTTGTGCAAGATGAACGTACTTCTCTACACATGCTCATTTCTGAGGGATAGGTGTGTGTGAAAGCCGTTCTTCAACTAGCCTGTTTGGAACGCAAAGTAATTTTTAATGGCAAACTACCCTCCATACATATATATGGGGTGGTACTAGCTCAACCTCGGTTTTACAGTTGAAACTGCAGGAACATTAAACAGGCACCAGGAAACAGGCTGAGAAACCAGAGTAACATATTCTCCTGCACAGAGTTCCATTTGTGCTAGAAGAACGAACGTGTCTCCAGTGGCTCAGTTCTCATAGATATGTGTGTGTTAAATCCATCGTACATCTAGCTTGTTGGGAAAAAAAGTTCCTTTTAATTTGCAATCTGCATTCCATACATATATGGGGAGGTAGTAGCTCCAACTCAGTTTAACAGTGAAAACTGCAGGAACTTCAAACCCGCACTAGGAAACCGGCAGAGAATCCTGAGTATAAGTTTCTCCTGCAAACAGTTCCTTTTGTGCTATATGAATGCACTTCACTCCACGTGCACAGTTCTGAGAGATAAGAGTGTGTGGAAGCCATCCTTCAAATATCTTGTAAGGAACACAAAGTTTCTTTTCATTTGTAAACTACACTCCATACATAAATATGGGGAGGTATAAGCTAGAACACGGTTTTACAGGGAAGACTTCAATAACTTCAACCAACACTAGGAAACATACTGAGAATGCAGAGTAAAAGTATCCCCTGCAGCCCGTTCTATTTGTGCTACATGAATGAATGTCTCTCCACTTGCTCAGTTCTGAGAGAAAATTTTCTTTGAAAGCCGTCCTTAACCTAGCTTCTTGGGAACTCAAAGATTCTTTTCAGTTGCTAACTTCACTCCATACATATGTATATGGGGATGTACTAGCTCAAACTCGCTTTACAGTGAATATTCTAGGAAATCCAAACCCGAAATTGGAAACAGTATAGGAAAGCAAAATAAATGTTTCTCCTGCAAACCGTTCCTTTAGTACTAGATGAACGAACGACTCTCCAAATGCTCATTTCTTAGAGAAAGTTGTGTCTGAAAGCCGTCCTTTACCTAGCTTGTTCGGAACACAAAGTTTCTTTTCAGTTGCAAACTATATTCCATACAAATATATTGGAAGTTACTAGTTCCAAATCGGGTATAAAGTGAAAATTGAAGGAACTTCCAACCGGTACAAAGAAACAGGTTGAGAAATCAGAGAAAAAGTTTCTCCTGCAAAACGTTCACATTTTGCTAGATGAATGAACGACACTACACATGCTCAGTTCTGAGAGATTACTGTGTTTGAAAGCCGACCTTCACCAAGCTTGTTGGGAACACAAAGTTCATTTTCAGTTGCAAACTACACTCCATACATTTATATTGGGAGGTACAAGCTACAACACGTGTTTCCAGTGAAAACTGCAGGATATTCAAACTGGCACTTGGAAACAGGATGAGAAACCAGAGTAATATATTCCCCTGCAAAAATTTCCATTTGTGCTAGATGAACGAACATTTCTCCACATGCTAAATTCTGAGAGATAGGTGTGTGTGAATGTCGTCCTTCACATAGCTTGTTAGGAAAAAAAGTTTCTTTTCAGTTGCTAACTACACTCCTTTCAAATACATGGGGAGGTACAAGCTCCAACACGATTTCACAGTGAAAACTGCAGGAACTTCAAACCGACAATAGGAAACAGTCTGAGAATGCAGAGTAATACTTTCCCCTGCAGCCCGATCCCTTTGTGCTATATGAACGCACGTCTCTCCACATGCTCAGTTCTGAGAGATATTTGTGTGTGAAAGCTGTACTTCAACTAGGTTGTTGGTAACACAAAGTTTGTTTTCAGTTGCAAACTCCACTCCATACATATATATGGGGAGGTACTAGCTCCGACTCGGTATTACACTGAAATCTGCAGGAACTTCCAACCAGCACTAGGAAACAGACTGAGAAACCAGAGTAAAGTTTCTCCTGCAAACCGTTCCCTTGGTGCTAGATGAACGAACGTGTCTCCACATGCTCAGTTCTGAGAGATAAGTGTTTGTGAAAGCCTTTTTCACCTAGCTTTTTGGGAACACAAAGTTTCTTTTCAGTTGCAATCTACACTCCATACATATATGGGGGGTAGTAATTCCAACTCAGTTTAACAGTGAAAACTGCAGGAACTTCAAACCGGCAGTAGGAAACAGACTGAAAAACTGAGTAAAATTTTGTCCTGCAACCCTTTCCTTTTGTACTAGATGAATGCACGTCTCTCCACATGCTCTGTTCTGAGAGATAAGATTGTGTGAAAGCGTTCCTTAAAATAGCTTGTTAGGAACCGAAAGTTTCTTTTCAATTGTAAACAACACTCCATAAATATATATGGGGTGGTCCTAGCTCCAACTTGGTGTAACAGTGAAAACTGCAGTAACTTCAAACCGGCACTAGGGAATAGCAGAGAAACCAGAGAAAAATTTTCTCTTGCAAACCATTAATTTTGTGCTAGTTCAAAGAACGTCACTCCATATGCTCTGTTCAGAGATATAATTGTCTTTGAATGCCGTATTTCATCTAGCTTCTTTGGAACACAAAGTTTCTTTTCAGTTGCAATCTACACTCCATATATATATGGGGAGGTACAAGCTCCAAATCAGTTTTCCAGTGAAAACTGCAGGAAATTCAAACCGGCACTAGGGAACAGCAGAGAAACCAGAGAAAAATTTTCTCTTGCAAACCATTAATTTTGTGCTAGTTCAAAGAACGTCACTCCATATGCTCTGTTCAGAGATATAATTGTCTTTGAATGCCGTATTTCATCTAGCTTCTTTGGAACACAAAGTTTCTTTTCAGTTGCAATCTACACTCCATATATATATGGGGAGGTACAAGCTCCAAATCAGTTTTCCAGTGAAAACTGCAGGAAATTCAAACCGGCACTAGGGAACAGCCGAGAAACCAGAGAAAAATTTTCTCTTGCAAACCATTAATTTTGTGCTAGTTCAAAGAACGTCACTCCATATGCTCTGTTCAGAGATATAATTGTCTTTGAATGCCGTATTTCATCTAGCTTCTTTGGAACACAAAGTTTCTTTTCAGTTGCAATCTACACTCCATATATATATGGGGAGGTACAAGCTCCAAATCAGTTTTCCAGTGAAAACTGCAGGAAATTCAAAACGGCACTAGGAAATAGGCTGAGAAACCAGAGTAAAATTTTCTCGTAAAAACCGTTCCTTTTATGCTAGAAGAACGAACTTCTCTCAACCTGCTCAGTTCTGAGAGATATGTGCGTGTGAAAGCCGACCTTCACATAGCCTGTTAGGAACACAAAGTTTCTTTTCAGTTGCAAACTACACTCCATTCATATATATGGGGAGGTACAAGCTCCAACACGATTTCACAGTGAAAACTGCAGGAACTTCAAACTGACACTAGGAAAGAGACTGAGAATGCAGAGTAATTTTTTCCACTGCAGCCCGATCCCTTTGTGCTACATGAACAAACTTCTCTCCACATTCTCTTTTTGGAGAGATAAGTATGTGTGAAAGCCTTCTTCACCTAGCTTCTTGGGAACACAAAGTTCCTTTTCAGTTACAATATACACTCCATACATATATGTGGAGTTAATAGCTCCAACTCGGTTTTCCATTGAAAACTGAAATAACTTGAAATCGGCACTAAGAAACTGGCTGAGAAACCAGAGTAAACTTCTTCCTGCAACCCGTTCCTTTTTACTACATGAAAGAACGTCTCGCCACATGCTAGATGTGAGAGATAATTGTGTGTGAAATCCGTCCTTCACATATCTTTTTGGGAATACATTATTTCTTTTCAGTTACAAACTACATTCCTTAAATATATATGGGGAGGTACTAGCTCCAATTCAATTTTACAGTGAAAACTGCAGGAACTTCAAACCTGAAGATGGCAACAGGCTGATAAACCAGAATTATAGTTTCCCCAGCAACCCGTTCCTTTTATGCTACATGAATGAAAGTATCTCCACTTGCTATGTTCTGAGGAATATTTTCTTTGAAAGCCGTCCTTAACCTAGCTTCTTCGGAACACAAAGTTTCTTTCCACTTTCTAACTATACTCTGTACATATATATTGGGAGGTACTTTCTCCAACTCGGTTTTACAGTAAAAACTGCAGGAACTTCAAACAGGAACAAGGAAAAATTATGAGAAACGTGTGTAAATGTTTCTCCTGCAAACCGTTCCATTTGTGCTAGTTGAACGAAAGTCAATCCACATGCTCAGTTCTGAGAGATATGTGTGTGTGAAAGCCGTCCTTCTCCTGGCTTGATGGGAACACAAAGTTTCTTTCCAGTTGCAATCTACACTCCATAAATGTATGGGGAGTTAATAGCTCCAGCTCGGTTTTCCATTGAAAACTGAGGGAACTTCAACCCGGCACTAAGAAACTGGCTGAGAAACCAGAGTAAACTTCTTCCTGCAACCCGTTCCTTTGTACTATTTAAATGAAATTCTCGCCACATGCAAGTTCTGAGAGAAAACTGTGTGTGAAATCTGTCCTTCACATAGCTTTTTGGGAACAAAAAATTTCTTTTCAGTTTCAAAACACACTCCATATATATATATGGGGAAGTACCAGCCAGAACGTAGTTTTACAGTGAAAACTGCAGGAAATTCAAACCGGCACTAGGAAACAGTGTGAGAAACGAGATTAAAAGTTTCTCCTGCATCCCATACCCTTGGTGATAGATGAACGAAATTCTCTCCACATTCTCTGTTCTGAGATATAATTATGTGTGAAAGTCACCCTTCATCTAGCTTCTTGGGAACACAAAGTTTCTTTTCAGTTGCAAACTACAATCGATACATATACATGGGGAGGTAGTAGCTCCTAATAGGTTTTACAGTGAAAACTGCAGGAAATTCAAACCTGCACTAGGAAACCGACTGAGAAACCAGAATTATAGCTTCCACTGAAAACAGTTCACCTTGTGCTAGATGAACGAAAGTCTCTCCACTTGCTACATTCTGAGAGATAAGTGTGAGTGAAAGCCTTCCTTCACCTAGCTCGTTGGGAACAGAAAGTTTCTTTTGAGTTGCAAACTACACTCCATATATATATATGGGGAGGTTCTAGTTCCAACTCGGTTTTACTGTGAAAACTGCAGGAAATTCAAACCGGCACTAGGAAACAGACTGAGAAACGTGAGTGTAAGATTCACCTGCAGTCCCTTCCAATTGTGCTAGATGAACAAAAGTCTCTTCACATGCTCAGTTCTGAGAGATAACTGTGTTTGAAAGCCGTGTTTCACCTAGCTTGTTTGGAACACAAAGTTTCTTACCAGTTGATATCTTCACTCCATACATATATGGGGAGGTACTAGCTCCAACTCGGTTTTCCAGTGAACACTGGAGGAACATCAAACCAGCAGTAGGAAACAAGCTGAGAAATCAGAGTAAAATTTTCTCCTGAAAACCGTTCCCTTTGTGCCAGATGAACGAAAGTCTCTCCACAACTAATTTCTGAGAGATAATTGTGTGTGAAAGCCTTCCTTCAAATAGCTCCTTGGGAACACAAAGTTTCTCTTCACTTGTAAATTACACTCTATAAATATATATATGTGTATATACTAGCTCCAAGTCGATATTACATGAAATTTGCAGGAAATTAAAACCGGCACTATGAAACTCTCTGGGAAACCAGAGAAACACTGTCTGCTACAGACCATTCCATTTGTGCTAGATGAACGAAAGTCTCTCCACATGCTTAGATCTGACAGAAAATTTTCTTTGAAAGCCGTCCTTAACCTAGCTCCTTGGGAAGACAAAGTTTCTTTTCAGTTGTTAACTAAACACCATACTTATATATATGGGGATGTACTATCTCCAAATCGGTTTACAGTGAATGTTGAAGGATCTCCAAAACCGAATTTGGAAACAGGTTAGGAAACCAGAATAAATGTTTCTCCTGCAACCCGTTCAATTAGTGCTAGATGAACGAACGTATCTCCACTAGCTCACTTCTGAGATATACATGTGTGTTAAAGCCTTTCTTCACATAGCATGTTGGGAACACAAAGAATCTTTTCAGTTGCAAACTACAATCCGTACATATATATGGATAGGTAATAGCACCAACTCTCTTGTATACTGAAAACTACAGGAACTTCAAACGGGCACTAGGAAACATACTGAGAATCAAGAGTAAAATTTTCTCCTGCATCCCGTTCCCTTTGTGCTAGATGAATGAAATTCACTCCACATGCTCAGGTCTGAGGGATTGGTGTGTGTGAAAGCCGATCTTCAACTAGCTTCTTTGGAACGCAAAGTAATTTTTAATGGGAAACTATCCTCCATACATATATATGGGGTGGTAGTAGCTCCAACTCGGTTTAACAATGAAAACTGCAGGAACTTCAAGCCGGCACTAGGAAAGAGACTCAGAAATGAGAGTAAAAGCTCCTCCTGCAGTCCTTTCTCATTGTGCTAGATGAACAAACGTCCCTCCACATGCTCAGATCTGAGAAATATATGTGTGTGAAAGCCATCTTACACATAGCTTGTTTAGAACCCAAAGATTCTTTCCAGTTGCAATCTAAACTTCATACAAATATGGGGAGGTACTAGCTCCAACTCGGTTTTCCCATGAAAAATGCAGGAACTTAAAACGATCACTAGGAAACAGGCTGAGAAACCACAGTATAATTTCCTCTTGCAACCTGTTCAATTTGAGCTAGATGAGGGAACGTCTCTCCACATCTAAGTTCTGAGAGATAAGTGTGTGTGAAAGCCGTCCTTCAAATAGTTTGTTAGGAACACAAAGTTTATTTTCAGTTTTAAATTACACTCCATACATACATTTGGTGTGTTACAAGCTCGAACACGTTTGTACAGTGAAAACTGTAGGAACTTAAAACCGAAACTAGGAAACAGTCTGAGAAAGCAGAGTAAAGGTTTCTCCTACAGCCCATTCTCTTTATGCTAGATGAACAAACGTCTCTAAACATGCTCATTTCTGGGAGATATTTGTGAGTTAAAGCCGTCCTTCAACTAGCTATCTGGGAACACAAAGTTTGTTTACATTTTCAAACTTCACTACATACATATATAATGGGAGGTACAAGCTCAAAATCGGTGTTACAGTGAAAATTGCAAGACATCCAACCGGCAGTAGGAAATGGGCTAAGAAAAAGAGTAAATTTTCTCTTGCAACCCATTCATTTTGTGCTAGATGAACAAAAGTCTCTCCACATGCTCAGTTGTGAGGGATAAGTGTGTGTGAAAGCCTTCCTTCAACTAGCATGTTGGGAACACAAAGTTTCTTTTCAGTTTCAAACTATACTCCATACATTTATATAGGGAGGTACAAGCTCAAACTCGGTTTTACAGTGGAAAGTGCAGGAACTTCAAACCCAAACAAGGAAACATTCAGATAAACCACAATTAAAGTTTCCCATGCAGCCCCTTCCCTTTGTGCTAGATAAACTAACGTCTCTAAACATGCTCATTTCTGGGAGATATTTGTGAGTGAAAGCCGTCCTTCACCTAGCTTTTTGGGAACACAAAGTTTCTTTACACATGCAAACTTCACTACATACATATTTAATGGTTGTTACAAGCTCAAACAAGGTGTTACAGAGAAAATTGCAAGAATATGCACCGGCAATAGGAAACAGGCTGAGAAAGCAGAGTATACTTTCTCCAGCAACACGTGCATTTTGGGCTAGATGAACGAACGTCTCTCCACATGCTCAGATCTGAGGGAAATGTTTGTGTGAAAGCCGTCCTTCAACTAGCATGTTGGGAAGACCAAGTTCCTTTTCAGTTTCAAACTATACCCCATTTATTTATATGGGGAGGAACTAGCTGCAACTCGGTTAAACAGTGAGAACTGCAGGAACGTCAAACAGGCACATAGAAACAGGTTGAGAATCGACTGCAAAAGTTTTTCCTGAAAAAATTTCCCTTTGTTTTAGATGAACAAACGTCTCTCCACATGCTTAGTTCTGAGAGAAACTTGTGTGTGAAAGCCATCCTTCACCTAGCTTGTGTGGAACACAAAGTTACTTTTCAGTTGCAAACTACACTCTAGACATATATATGGGGATGTAATACCTCCAAATCTGTTTTATTGTGAAAACTACAGGAACTTCAAACCGGCACTTGGAAACAGACTGAGTAACGGGAGTAATAACTTTTTCTGCAGCCATTTCTCATTGTGCTAGATGAACAAATATCTCTCCACATGCTCAGTTCTGAGAGACAATTGTGTGTTATAGCTGCCCTTCACCTATCTTGTTCGGAACACAAAGTTTCTTTTCAGTTGCAAACTGCACTCCAAACATATATATTGGAAGTTACAAGTTCCAAATCCGTTTTTGAGTGAATATTGCAGGAACCTCCATCATCAATAGTAAACAGGCTGAGAAACGACTGTAAGAGTTTCTCCTGCAATTCGTTCCCTTTGTGTGAGTTGAACGAACGAAACTGCACATGCTCCGTTCTGAGAGATAACTGTGTCTGAAAGCCGTCTTTCAACTAGCTTTTTGGGAACACAAAGATTCTTTTCAGTTGCAAACTACACTCCATAAATATATACAGGGTTTTAGTTCCAAAACGGATTTACTGTGAAAACTGCAGGAACTTCAAGCCGGCACTAGGAAACAGACTCAGAAATGAGAGTAAAAGCTTCTCCTGCAGTCCTTTCCCATTGTGCTAGATGAACAAATGTCCCTCCACATGCTCTGATCTGAGAAATATATGTGTGTGAAAGCCATCTTACACATAGCTTGTTTAGAACCCAAAGATTCTTTCCAGTTGCAATCTAAACTTCATACAAATATGGGGAGGTACTAGCTCCAACTCGGTTTTCCCGTGAAAACTGCAGGAACTTCAAACGGGCACTAGGAAACAGGCTGAGAATCCAGAGTAAAATTTCCACATGCAACCCGTTCCCTTGAGCTAGCTGAAGGAACGTCTCTCCACATCTCAGTTCTGAGAGATAAGTGTGTGTGAAAGCCGTCCTTCAAATAGTTTGTTAGGAACACAAACTTTATTTTCAGTTGTAAATTACACTCCATACATACATTTGGGGTGGTACAAGCTAGAACAAGTTTGTACAATGAAAACTGTAGGAACTTCAAACCGAAACTAGGAAACAGTCTGAGAATCCAGAGTAAAAGTTTCTCCTACAGTCCATTCTCTTTATGCTAGATGAACAAACGTCTCTAAACATGCTCATTTCTGGCAGATATTTGTGAGTTAAAGCCGTCCTTCAACTAGCTATCTGGGAACACAAAGTTTGTTTACAGTTTCAAACTGCACTACGCACATATATTATGGGAGGTACAAGCTCAAAATCGGTGTTACAGTGAAAATTGCAAGACATCCAACCGGCAGTAGGAAATGGGCTAAGAAAAAGAGTAAATTTTCTCCTGCAAACTGTTCATTTTGTGCTAGATGAACAAAAGTCTCTCCACATGCTCAGTTGTGAGATATAAGTGTGTGTGAAAGCCTTCCTTCAACTAGCATGTTGGGAACACAAAGTTTCTTTTCAGTTTCAAACTATACTCCATACATTTATATAGGGAGGTACAAGCTCAAACTCGGTTTTACAGTGGAAAGTGCAGGAACTTCAAACCCAAACAAGGAAACATTCAGATAAACCACAATTAAAGTTTCCCATGCAGCCCCTTCCCTTTGTGCTAGATAAACTAACGTCTCTAAACATGCTCATTTCTGGGAGATATTTGTGAGTGAAAGCCGTCCTTCACCTAGCTTTTTGGGAACACAAAGTTTCTTTACACATGCAAACTTCACTACATACATATATAATGGTAGTTACAAGCTCAAACTCGGTGTTACAGAGAAAATTGCAAGAATATGCACCGGCACTAGGAAACAGACTGAGAAAGCAGAGTATACTTTCTCCAGCAACCCGTGCATTTTGGGCTAGATGAACGAACGTCTCTCCACATGCTCAGATCTGAGGGAAATGTTTGTGTGAAATCCGTCCTTCAACTGGCATGTTGGGAAGACCAAGTTCCTATTCAGTTTCAAACTACACCCCATTTATTTATATGGGGAGGAACTAGCTCCAACTAGGTTAAACAGTGAGAACTGCAGCAACGTCAAACAGGCACATAGAAACAGGCTGAGAATCGACTGCAAAAGTTTTTCCTAAAAAAATTTCCCTTTGTGCTAGATGAAAAATCTTCTCTCCACATGCTCAGTTCGGAGTGATAATTGTGTGTGAAAGCCATAATTTACCTATCTTGTTCAGAACACAAAGTTTCCTTTCAGTTGCAAACTGCACTCCATATATACATATTCGAAGGTACTAGCTCCATATCCGTTTTAAAGTGAATATTGCAGGAACCTCCATCCTGCACTAGGAAAAAGGCTGAGAAACGACTGTAAGGGTTTCTCCTGCAACTCGCTCCCTTTGTGCGAGTTGAATGAATGTCAATCCACATGCTCCGTTCTGAGAGATATTTGTGTGTGAAACCCGTCCTTCAACTAGCTTGTTGGGAACACAAAGATTATTTTCGGTTGCAAACTACACTCGATAAATATATACAGGGTTTTAGTTCCAAAACGGATTTACTGTGAAAACTGCAGGAACTTCAAGCCGGCACTAGGAAACAGACTCAGAAATGAGAGTAAAAGCTTCTCCTGCAGTCCTTTCTCATTGTGCTAAATGAAAAAACGTCCCTCCAAATGCTCAGATCTGAGAAATATATGTGTGTGAAAGCCATCTTACACATAGCTTGTTTAGAACCCAAAGATTCTGTTTAGTTGCCATCTACACTTCATACATATATGGGGAGGAACTATCTCCAACACGGTTTTCCAGTGAAAACTGCAGGAAATTCAAATGGGCACTAGGAAACAGGCTGAGAAAACAGAGTAAAATTTCCTCTTGAAACCCGTTCACTTTGAGCTAGATGAAGGAACGTCTCTCCACATCTCAGTTCTGAGATATAAGTGTGTGGGTAAGCCGTCTTTCAAATAACTTTTTAGGAACCCTAAGTTTCTTTTCAGTTGCAAACTACACACCATTATTATATATGGGGATGTAAACGCCCCAAAACGATTTTGCAGTGAAAACTGAAAGAACTTGAAACAGACACTAGGAAAAATCTGAGAATCTAGAGTAAAAGTTTCTCCTGCAGCCCATTCCCTTTGTGGTAGATGAACAAACGTCTCTCCACATGCATAGTTCTGAGTGAAAATTCTGTGTGAAAGCCATCCTTCACCTAGCTTGTGTGGAAAACAAAGTTACTTTTCAGGTGCAAACTACACTCTAGACATATATATGGGGATATAATACCTCCAACTCTGCTTTATTGTGAAAACTACAGGAACTTCAAACCGGCACTTGGAAACAGACTGAGAAAAGGGAGTAATAACTTTTTCTGAAGCCATTTCTCATTGTGCTAGATGAACAAATGTCTCTCCACATGCTCAGTTCTGAGAGACAATTGTGTGTTATAGCAGCCCTTCACCTATCTTGTTCGGAACACAAAGTTTCTTTTCAGTTGCAAACTGCACTCCAAACATATATATTGGAAGTTACAAGTTACAAATCCGTTTTTGAGTGAATATTGCAGGAACATCCATCGTCAATAGTAAACAGGCTGAGAAACGACTGTAAGAGTTTCTCCTGCAACTCTTTCCCTTTGTGCGTGTTGAACGAACGTCACTCCACATGATCGGTTCTGAGAGATATGTGTGTGTGAAAGCCATTCTTCACCTAGCTTGTTGAGAACACAAAAATTCTTTTCAGTTTCAAACTACATCCTTTATATTTATATGGGTTGGTACTAGTTCCAACCATGTTTTACTGTGAAAACTGCAGGAACTTCAATCCGGCTCTAGGAAACAGACTGAGAATCGAGAGCAAAAGCTTTTCCTGCAGACCTTTCCCTTTGTGCTAGATGAACAAACGACTATCCGTATGCTCTGTTCTGAGATATATATGTGTGTGAAAGCCTTCTTAGACATAGCTTGTTTGGAACACAGTGATTCGTTTCAGTTGCAATCTACACTCCATATATATATGAGGAGGTACAAGCTCCAACTCGATTTTCCAGTGAAAATTGTAGGAAATTCCAACTGGCACTAGGAACCAGGCTGAGAAACCAGAGTAAAATTTTCTCTTGCAACCCGTTTTTTTTGAGCTAGATGAAGGAACTTCTCTCCACATCTCAGTTCTGAGAGATAAGTTTTTGTGAATGCCATCCTTCAAATAGCTTGCTAGGAACACAGAGTTTCTTTTCAGTTGTAAACTACACTCCATAGATACATATGGGGTGGTAGAAGCTAGAACACGGTTGTACAGTGAAAAGTGTAGAAACTTCAATCTGAATGTAGGAAATAGACTGATAATCCAGAGTAATGTTTTCCCTGCACCCCATTCCTTTGTGCTAGATGAACTAACGTCTCTAAACATGCTCATTTCTGGGAGGTATTTGTCAGTTAAAGCCGTCCTTCACCTAGCTTTTTGGGAACACAAAGTTTGTTTTCAGTTTCAAACTTCACTACATTCATTTATATTGTGAGGTAGAAGCTCAATCTCAGTGTTACAGTGAAAATTGCAAGAACATACAAACGGCACTAGGAAACGGGGTGAGAAAGCAGAGTAAAGTTTCTCCTGCAACCCTTTTATTTTGTGCTAGATGAACAAACGTCTCTCCACATGCTCAGTTCTGAGGGATAAGCGTGTGTGAAAGCCGTATTTCATCTTGCAAGTTGGGAACACAAATTTCCTCTTCAGGATCTAACTACAATCCAAAAATATATATGGGAAGTACTAGCTCCAGCTCGGTTTTACAGTGGAAACTGCTGGAACTTCAACCCGAACAAGGAAACAGTCCGAGAAACCAGAATTAAAGTTTCCCAAGCAAACCGTTGCTTTTGTGCTAGATGAACGAACGTCTCTCCACTTGCTCAGTTCTGAGAGATATCTCTGTGTTAAAGCCGTCCTTCACCTAGCTGTTTGGAAACACAAAGTTTCTTGTCAGTTGCAAAATACATTCTAGACAGATATATGGGAGGCAATACCTCTAACTCTGTTTTACTGTGAAAACTACAGGAACTTCAAACCAGCACTTGGAAACAGACTGAAAAACGGGAGTAATAGCTTCTTCTGCAGACACTTCCCATTGTGCTAGATGAACAAAAGTCCCTACACATGCTCATTTCTGAGAGATTATTGTGTGTGAAACCCGCCCTTCACCTATCATGTTAGGAACACAAAGTTTCTTTTAATTGCAAACTGCAATCCGTACATATATATTTTAAGGTACTAGATCCAACAACATTTTACAGTGAGTATTGCAGGAACCTCCATCTGGCATTAGGAAACAGGCTGAGAAATGACTGTAATTGTTTCTCATGCAACTCCTTCCCTTTGTGCGAGTTGAATGAAAGTCACTCCACATGCTTCGTTCTGAGAGATAATTGTGTGTGAAAGCAGTCCTTCAACTAGCTTGTTGGGAACACAAAGATACTTTTCATTTGCAACCTACAATCCTTAAATATATATGGGGTGTAATTCCCAACTCAGTTTTACTGTGAAAATTGCAGGAACTTCAAACCGGCACAAGGAAACAGACTGAGAAACGAGAGTAAAAGCTTCTCCTGAAGTCCTTTCCCATTGTGCTAGATGAACAAACGTCTCTCCACATGCTCAGTTCAGAGAGATATATGTGTGTGAAAGCCGTCTTACATGTGCCTTGTTTGGAACACAAAGTTTCTATTCAGTTGCAATCTACACTCCATACATAGATGTGGAGGCACTAGCTCCAACTCGGTTTTAAGGCGAAAAATGCAGGAACTTCAAACCGGCACTAGGAACCAGGCTGAGAAACCAGAGTAAAATTTTCTCCTGCAAACTGTTCCCTTTGTGCTAGATGAATAAACGTCTCTTCACATCTCAGTTCTGAGACAAAAGTGTGTGTAAAAGCCGTCCTTCAAATAGCTTGTTAGGAACACAAAGTTTCTTTTCATTTGGAAAATACACTCCATACATATAAATGGGGAGGTATAAGCTAGAACACGGTTGTACAGTGAAAACTGCAGGAACTTCAAAATGACACTAGGAAACAGACTGAGAATCCTGAGTAAATGTTTCTCATGCAGCCCGTTCCCTATGTGCTAGATGAACTAACCTCTCTAAACATGCTAATTTCTGGGAGATATTTTGAGTGAAAGCCTTCCTTCACCAAGCTTGTTGGGAACACAAAGTTTCTTTTCACATGCATACTTCACTACATACATATTTATTGGGAGGTACAAGCTCAAACTCGGTGTTACAGTGAAAATTGCAAGAACATACAACCAGCACTAGGAAACAGGCCGAGAAAGCAGAGTAAAGTTTCTCCTGCATCCCGTTCATTTTGGGCTAGGTGAACGAATGTCTATCCACAAGCTCAGTTCTAAGGGATAAGTGTGTGTGAAAGCCATCCTTCACCTAGCATGTTGGGAACACAAAGTTCCTTTTCAGTTTCCAACTACACTCCATACATTTATATGGGGAGGAACTAGCTCCAACTCGTTTTAACAGTGAGAACTGCAGGAACGTCAAACAGGCACTTAGAAACAGGCTGAGAAACTACTGCAAAAGTTTTTCCTGAAAAATGTTCCCTTTGTGCTAGATGAACAAAAGTCTCTCCACATGCTCAGTTCTGAGAGATAATTGTGTGTGAAAGCCGTAATTTACCTATCTTGTTTGGAACACAAAGTTTCTTTTTATTTGCCAACTATACTCCATGCATATTTATAGGAAGGTTCTAGCTCCAACTCGGTTTTACAGTGAAAATTGCAGGAACTTCCATCAAGCAATTGGAAACAGGCTGAGAAATGACTGCAAACATTTCTCCTGCAACTCGTTCCCTTTGTGCGAGTTGAACGAACGTCACTCCACATGATCGGTTCTGAGAGATATGTGTGTGTGAAAGCCATTCTTCACCTAGCTTGTTGAGAACACAAAAATTCTTTTCAGTTTCAAACTACACCCTGTATATTTATATGGGTTGGTACTAGTTCCAACCATGTTTTACCGTGAAAACTGCAGGAACTTCAATCCGGCACTAGGAAACAGACTGAGAATCGAGAGCAAAACTTTTCCTTCAGACCTTTCCCATTGTGCTAGATGAACAAACGACTATCCGCATGCTCTGTTCTGAGATATATATGTGTGTGAAAGCCTTCTTACACATAGCTTCTTTGGAACACAGTGATTCGTTTCAGTTGCAATCTACACTCCATATATATATGAGGAGGTACAAGCTCCAACTCGATTTTCCAGTTAAAATTGCAGGAAATTCCAACCGGCACTAGGAACCAGGCTGAGAAGCCAGAGTAATATTTTCTCTTGCAACCCGTTCCCTTTGAGCTAGATGAAGGAACTTCTCTCCACATCTCAGTTCTGAGAGATAAGTTTTTGTGAATGCCTTCCTTCAAATAGCTTGCTAGGAACACAAAGTTCCTTTTCAGTTGTAAACTACACTCCATAGATACATATGGAGTGGTAGAAGCTAGAACACGTTTGTACAGTGAAAACTGTAGTAACTTCAAACTGAAACTAGGAAATAGACTGAGAATCCAGAGTAATGTTTTCCCTGCACCCCATTCCTCTGTGCTAGATGAACTAACGTCTCTAAACATGCTCATTTCTGGGAGGTATTTGTGAGTTAAAGCCGTCCTTCACCTAGCTTTTTGGGAACACAAAGTTTGTTTTCAATTTCAAACTTCACTACATTCATTTATATTGTGAGGTAGAAGCTCAAATTCAGTGTTACAGTGAAAATTGCAAGAACATCCAAACGGCACTAGGAAACGGGCTGAGAAAGCAGAGTATAGTTTCTCCTGCAACCCTTTTATTTTGTGCTAGATGAACAAACGTCTCTCCACATGCTCAGTTCTGAGGGATAAGCGTGTGTGAAAGCCGTATTTCATCTAGCAAGTTGGGAACACAAATTTCCTCTTCAGGATCTAACTACAATCCAAAAATATATATGGGAAGTACTAGCTCCAGCTCGGTTTTACAGTGGAAACTGCTGGAACTTCAACCCGAACAAGGAAACAGTCCGAGAAACCAGAATTAAAATTTCCCAAGCAAACCGTTGCTTTTGTGCTAGATGAACGAACGTCTCTCCACTTGCTCAGTTCTGAGAGATATCTCTGTGTGATAGCCGTCCTTCACCTAGCTGTTTGGAAACACAAAGTTTCTTGTCAGTTGCAAACTACACTCTAGACAGATATATGGGAGGCAATACCTCTAACTCTGTTTTACTGTGAAAACTACAGGAACTTCAAACCAGCACTTGGAAACAGACTGAAAAACGGGAGTAATAGCTTCTTCTGCAGACACTTCCCATTGTGCTAGATGAACAAGCGTCCCTACACATGCTCATTTCTGAGAGATTATTGTGTGTGAAAGCCGCCCTTCACCTATCATGTTAGGAACACAAAGTTTCTTTTCATTGCATACTGCAATCCATACATATATATTGGAAGGTACTAGCTCCAACACCGTTTCACAGTGAGTATTGCAGGAACCTCCATCTGGCACTAGGAAAGAGGCTGAGAAATGACTGTAAGTGTTTCTCCTGCAACTCCTTCCCTTTGTGCGAGTTGAACGAAAGTCACTCCACATGCTTCGTTCTGAGAGATAATTGTGTGTGAAAGCAGTCCTTCAACTAGCTGGTTGGGAACACAAAGATACTTTTCATTTGCAACCTACACTCCATAAATATATATGGGGTGTTAGTCCCAACTTATTTTTACTGTGAAAAGTGCAGGAACTTCAAACCGGCACAAGGAAACAGACTGAGAAACGAGAGTAAAAGCTTCTCCTGAAGTCCTTTCCCATTGTGCTAGATGAACAAACGTCTTTCCACCTGCTCAGTTCAGAGAGATATATGTGTGTGAAAGCCGTCTTACATGTGCCTTGTTTGGAACACAAAGTTTCTATTCAGTTGCAATCTACACTCCATACATAGATGTGGAGGCACTAGCTCCAACTCGGTTTTACGGCGAAAACTGCAGGAACTTCATACCGGCACTAGGAACCAGGCTGAGAAATCAGAGTAAAATTTTCTCCTGCAAACTGTTCCCTTTGTGCTAGATGAATAAACGTCTCTTCACATCTCAGTTCTGAGACAAAAGTGTGTGTAAAAGCCGTGCTTCAAATAGCTTGTTAGGAACACAAAGTTTCTTTTCATTTGGAAAATACACTCCATACATATAAATGGGGAGATATAAGCTAGAACACGGTTGTACAGTGAAAACTGCAGGAACTTCAAAATGACACTAGGAAACAGACTGAGAATCCTGAGTAAATGTTTCTCATGCAGCCCGTTCCCTATGTGCTAGATGAACTAACCTCTCTAAACATGCTAATTTCTGGGAGATATTTTGAGTGAAAGCCTTCCTTCACCAAGCTTGTTGGGAACACAAAGTTTCTTTTCACATGCATACTTCACTACATACATATTTATTGGGAGGTACAAGCTCAAACTCGGTGTTACAGTGAAAATTGCAAGAACATACAACCGGCACTAGGAAACAGGCCGAGAAAGCAGAGTAAAGTTTCTCCTGCATCCCGTTCATTTTGGGCTAGGTGAACGAACGTCTATCCACAAGCTCAGTTCTAAGGAATAAGTGTGTGTGAAAGCCGTCCTTCACCTAGCATGTTGGGAACACAAAGTTCCTTTTCAGTTTCCAACTACACTCCATACATTTATATGGGGAGGAACTAGCTCCAACTCGTTTTAACAGTGAGAACTGCAGGAACGTCAAACAGGCACTTAGAAGCAGGCTGAGAAACTACTGCAAAAGTTTTTCCTGAAAAATGTTCCCATTGTGCTAGATGAACAAACGTCTCTCCACATGCTCAGTTCTGAGAGATAATTGTGTGTGAAAGCCATAATTTACCTATCTTGTTTGGAACACAAAGTTTCTTTTTATTTGCCAACTATACTCCATGCATATTTATAGGAAGGTACTAGCTCCAACTCGGTTTTACAGTGAAAATTGCAGGAACTTCCATCAGGCAATTGGAAACAGGCTGAGAAATGACTGCAAACATTTCTCCTGCAACTCGTTCCCTTTGTGCGAGTTGAACGAACGTCACTCCACATGATCGGTTCTGAGAGATATGTGTGTGTGAAAGCCATCCTTCACCTAGCTTGTTGAGAACACAAAAATTCTTTTCAGTTTCAAACTACACTCTGTATATTTATATGGGTTGGTACTAGTTCCAACCATGTTTTACCGTGAAAACTGCAGGAATTTCAATCCGGCACTAGGAAACAGACAGAGAAACGAGAGCAAAAGCTTTTCCTGCAGACCTTTCCCATTGTGCTAGATGAACGAACGTCTATCCACATGCTCTTTTCTGAGATATATATGTGTGTGAAAGCCTTCTTACACATAGCTTGTTTGGAACACAGTGATTCGTTTCAGTTGCAATCTACACTCCATATATATATGAGGAGGTACAAGCTCCAACTCGATTTTCCAGTTAAAATTGCAGGAAATTCCAACCGGCACTAGGAACCAGGCTGAGAAACCACAGTAAAATTTTCTCTTGCAACCCGTTCCCTTTGAGCTAGATGAAGGAACTTCTCTCCACATCTCAGTTCTGAGAGATAAGTGTTTGTGAATGCCGTCCTTCAAATAGCTTGCTAGGAACACAAAGTTTCTTTTCAGTTGTAAACTACACTCCATACATACATATGGGTTGGTAGAAGCTAGAAAAAATTTGTACAGTGAAAACTGTAGGAACTTCAAACTGAAACTAGGAAATAGACTGAGAATCCAGAGTTACGATTTCCCTTGCAGCCCATTCCTTTGTGCTAGATGAACTAACGTCTCTAAACATGCTCATTTCTGGGAGGTATTTGTGAGTTAAAGCCGTCCTTCACCTTACTTTTTCGGAACACAAAGTTTCTTTTCATTTGCATAATACATTCCATACATATATATGGGGAGGTAAAATCTCTAACACGGTTTTACTGTCAAAAGTGCAGGAAATTCAAACCAGCTCTAGGCAACAGTCATAGAATCCTGAGTAATAGTTTCTCCTGCAAAATATTCCCTTTGTGCAAGATGAACTAACGTCTACCCAGCTGTTCAGTTCTGAGAGATATGAGTGTGTGAAAGCTGTCCTTCACATATCTTGTTGGGAACACAAAGTTCCTTTTCAGTTGCAGCATTCAATCCATACAAATATAAGGGTAGGTGCAAGCTCCAACTTGGTTTCACAGTGAAAACTGATGAATGTCAAACCGGCACTAGGAAACAGACTGAGAAAACAGAGTAAAACTTTTTCATGCAACCCATTCCCTATGTGCTAGATGAATGAACGTCTCTGCACATGCCCAGTTCTGAGAGATAAGTGTGTGTGAAAGCCGTCCTTCACCTAGGTTGTTGGTACACAAAGATGCTTTTCATTTGTAAACAATAATCCATATATGTATATGGGCAGGTACAACCTCCAACAGATTTTACAATGAAAAATGCTGGAATTTCAAACTGGCACTAGGAAACAGACTGAGAAACCAGAGTAAAATTTTACCTGCAACACGTTCCCTTTGTGTTAGAAAAAGAGCGTCTCTCACAATGCTCAGTTCTGAGAGATAAGTGTGTGTGAAAGCCCTCCTCAACCTAGCTTGTTGGGAACACAAAGGTTATTTTAAGTTGCAAACTACACTCCATACATATATATGGGGAAGTACTATCTCCAAATCGGTTTTATAGTGATTACTTCATTAATTTCAAACAGGCACTAGGAAACACACTGAGATACCAGAGTAAAATATTCTCCTGAATCTTGTTCCCTTTCTGGTAGTGGAATGAATGTCTTTCCAAATGCTCAGTTTTGAGAGAAAAGTGTGTGTGAAAGCTGTCTTCACCCAGCTTGTTTGGAACACAAAGTTTCTTTTCATTTGCAGAATACAGTCCATAATTATATATGTGGAGGTACTAATTCCAACTCGGGTTATAGTGAAAATTGCGGGAACTTCAAACCGAAACTAGGAAACAGACTGAGAAACCAGAGTAATAATTTCTCCTGCAAACAGTTCCCGTTGTGCTAGATGAACAATAGTCTTACCACATGCTCAGTTCTTAGGTATAAGTGTCTGTGAAAGCATCCTTCATATACTTTGTTGGGAACACAAAGTTTCTTTTCAGTTTCAATCTGCACTCCATACTTATATATGGGGATATAAAAGTTCTAAAACGGTTTTACAGTCAAAATTGCAGGAACTTCAAACCGGCACTAAGAAACTGACATAGAATCCTGAGAAATAGATTCTCCTGCTAACCATTTCGTTTGTGCAAGATGAACGAACGTCTCCCCAGCTGCTCAGATATGAGAGATATGAGTGTGTGAAAGCCGTCCTTCACATATCTTGTTGGGAACACAAAGTTCCTTTTCAGATGCAGCATTCAATCCATACTAATATAAGGGTAGGTTCAAGCTCCAAGATCGTTTCACAGTGAAAACTGCACGAAAGTCAAACCGGCACTAGGAAACAGACTGAGAAACCAGAGTAAAATTTTTTCCTGCAACCCGTTCTTTTTGGGCTAGATGAACGAAAGTCTCTCCTCATGCTCAGTTCTGAGAGATATGTGTGTGTGAAAGCCCTCCTTCACCTAGATTCTTGGGAATACAAAGGTTCATTTCAGTTGCAAACTACACTCCATACATATTTATGGGGAAGTACTAGCTCCAACTCGGATTTACAGTGATTACTTCAGTAATTTCAAACAGGCACTAGGAAATTAAATGAGAAACCAGAGTGAAATATTCTCCTGAATCTTGTTCCCTTTGTGTTAGTGGAACGAACGTCTTTCCACATGCTCACTTCTGAGAGAAATGTGTGTGTGTGAAAGACGTTTTCATTCAGCTTGTTTGGAACAAAAAGTTTCTTTTCATTTGCAGAATACAGTCCTTACATATATATGTGGAGTTACTAATACCAACTCGTTGTTATAGTGAAAACTGTGGGAACTTCAAACCGGCACTATGAAACTGACATACAATCCTCTGTAAAAGATTCTACTGCAAACCAATTCGTTTGTGCAATGTGAACAAACGTCTCTCCAGATGCACAGTTCGGAGAGAAAAATGTGTGTGAAAGCCGACCTTCAAATATCTTGTTGGGAACACATAGTTCCTCTACAGTTGCAGACTAATATCCATACCAATATATGGGGAGATACTAGCTCTAAATAGGTTTAACAGTGAAAATTGCAGGAACTTCAAACAGGAACTTAGAAACAGGCTGAGAAACGACTGTAAAAATATCTCCTGCAAATCGTTCCATTTGTGCTAGTTGAACAAACGTCACTCCACATGCTCAGTTCTGAGAGAAAGTGTTTGTGAATGTCGTCCTTCACCTAGCTTGTTAGGAACACATAGTTCCTTCTAGCTGCAGTTTAATATCCATAAATATATGGGGAGTTAATAGGTCCAAATCGGTTTTCCAGTGAAATTTGAAGGAAATTCAAACCGGTATTAGGAAACTGGCTGATAAACCAGAGTTAAATTCTTCCTGCAACTAGTTCCTTTGTGCCAGATGAACGAAAGTATCTCCCCCTGTTTTTTCTGAGAGATATGTGTGTGTGAAATCCGACCTTCAAATAGCTTGTTAAGAACACAAAGTTTCTTTTCAGTTGTAAACTACACTCCATAAATATATATGGGGAGGTAAAAAGTACGACACGGTTTTACTGTGAAAACGGCAGGAACTTCAAACCTACTCTAGGAAACAGAATTAGAATCCAGAGTAAAATTTCCTCCTGCAGCCTGTTCCCTTTGTGCTAGATGAACGAACATCTCTCCACACGCACAGTTGTGAGAGATATTTGTGTTTGAAAGCCGAACTTCACCTAGCTTGTTGGGAAAACAAAGTTCCTTTTCAGTTGCAATCTACAATTCATAAATATATGGGGAAGTAATAGCTCCAACTCGGTTTTCCAGTGTAAACTGAAGTAACATCTAAACGGCACTAGGAAACAGGCTGAGAAACCAGAGTAAAATTTTCTCCTGCAACCCTTTTCCTTTTTGCTAGATGAACGAAAGTCTCTCCACATGCTCAGTTCTGAGAGATCAGTGTGTGTGAAAGTCCTCCGTCACCTATCATGATGGGAATACAATGTTCCTTTTTAGTTTCAAATTACACTCCTTACATTTATGTGGGGAGGTACTAGCTCGAACTCGTTTGAACAGTGAAAACTACAGGATCTTCATCTGGCACTTAGAAACAGGCTGAGAAAGGACTGTAAATGTTTCTCCTACAACGCCTTCTTTGTGCTAGTTGAACGAACGTCACTCCACATGCTTAGTTCTGAAAGATAAGTCTTTGTGAAAGCAGTCCTTCACCTATATTGTTGGGAACACATAGATCCTTTTCAGTTGCAATCTACACTCCATATATTTAGGGGAAGTAATAGCTCCAACTCTGTTTTCCAGTGAAAAATGAAGGAAATTCTAACCGGCACTAAGAAACTGACATAGAATCCAGAATAATAGTTTCCCCAGCAAACCATTCCTTTATTCAAGATGAACGAAATTCTCTCCAAATGCTCAGTTCTGAGAGTTAAGTGTGTGTGAATTTCGTCCTTCACATTGGTTGTTGGGAACACAAAGGTTCTTTTCAGGTGCAAACTACACTCCATACATATAAACGGGGAGGTAGTATTTAAAAAATCAATTTTACAATGAAAACTGCAGGAATTTCAAACCTGCACTAGGAAACAGACTGATGAACCGAAGTAAAATATCACCTGCAATCCGTTCCATTTGTCCTAGATGAACGAACGTCTCTCCACATGCTCAGTTCTGAGAGAAAATTGTGTGTGAAAGCTGTACTTCACTTAGCTTGTTGGGAAAACCAAGGTTTTTCCAGTTGCAAACTAAACTCAATACATATATATGGGGAGTTAATATCTCCAAATAGATTTTACAGTGAAAAATGCAGTATTCTCATATCGGCACTAGGAAACAGGCTGAGAATCCAGAGTCATAATTTGACCTTCAACCTCTTCCCTTTGAGCTTAATGAATGAACGTCTATCAACATGTTCAGTTCTGAGAGAAAAGAGTGTGTGAAAGCCGTCCTTCAACTAGCTTGTTGGGAACACAAAGTTTCTTTTCAGTTGCAAAGTACAATTCATAATTATACATGGGGAGGTATTAGTTCCAACTAGATTTTATAGTAAAAACTGCAGGAACTTCAAAACAGAACTAGAAAAAACAGACTGAGAAACCAGAGTAAAGTTTTTCTACAAACCCGCGCCCCTTGTATTAGATGAACTTCGTCTCTCCACATGCTCAGTTCTGAGAAATAAGTGTGTGTGAAAGCCATTCTTCATGTAGCTTCTTGGGAACACAAAGTTTCTTTTCAGTTGCATACTACACTCCATACATATATATGGGGAGATAAAATCTCTAACACGGTTTTACAGTCAAAAGTGCAGGAACTTCAAACCAGCACTAGGAAACAGTCATAGAATCCTGAGTAATATTATCTCCTGCAAAACATTCCCTTTGTGCAAGATGAATGAACGTCTCCCCAGCTGCTCAGATCTGAGAGATATGAGTGTGTGAAACCTGTCCTTCACATATCTTGTTGGGAACACAAAGTTCCTTTTCAGTTGCAGCATTTAATCCATACAAATATAAGGGTAGGTACAAGCTCCAACTTGGTTTCACAGTGAAAACTGCATGAATGTCAAAACGGCACAAGGAAAAAGACTGAGAAACCAGAGTAAAACTTTTCCATGCAACCCATTCCCTATGTGCTAGATGAATGAACATCTCTGCACATGCCCAGTTCTGAGAGATAAGTGTGTGTGAAAGCCGTCCTTCACCTAGGTTGTTGGGAACACAAACATGCTTTTCAGTTGTAAACAATAATCCATATATATATATATATGTGCAGGTACTAGCTCCAACAGATTTTACAATGAAAAATGCTGGAAATTCAAACCGGCACTAGGAAACAGACTGAGAAACCAGAGTAAAATTTTACCTGCAACCCTTTCCCTTTGGGCTAGAAGAAAGAGCATCTCTCATAATGCTCAGATCTGAGAGATAAGTGTGGGTGAAAGCCCTCCTTCACCTGGCTTGTTGGGAATTCAATGGTTCTTTTAAGTTGCTAACTACTCTCCATACATATATATGGGGAGGTACTAGCTCCAACTCAGTTTTAGAGTGATTACTTCAGTAATTTCAAACAGGCTCTAGGAAACATCCTGTGAAATCAGAGTAAAATATTCTCCTAAACCTTGTTCCCTTTGTTTTAGTGGATTGAACGTCTTTCCACATGTTCATTTCTGAGAGAAAAGTGTGTGTGAATGCTGTCTTCACCCAGCTTGTTTGAAACACAAAGTTTCTTTTCATTTACAGACTACAGTCCATAATTATATATGTGCAGGTACTAATTCCAACTCTGTTTATAGTGAAAATTGCGGGAACTTAATAAAGGCAGTAGGAAACAGACTGAGACACCAGAGTAAAAATTTCTCCTGCAAACCTTTCCCGTTGTGCTAGATGAACAATTGTCTTACCACATGCTCAGTTCTTAGGTATATGTGTCTGTGAAAGCATCCTTCATATAGTATTTTGGGAACAAAAATTTTCTTTTCAGTTTCCATCTACACTCCATACATATATTGGCATATAAAAGCTCTAAAACGTTTTTGCAGTCAAAATTGCAGGAACTTCAAACCGGCACTAAGAAACTGACATAGAATCCTGAGAAATAGATTTTCCTGCAAACCATTTCGTTTGTGCAATGTGAACGAACTTCTCTCCAGATGCTCAATTCGGAGAGATAAATATGTGTGAAAGCCGTCCTTCACATATCTTGTTGGGAACACTAAGATTCTTTTCATATTCAAACTACAATCCATACTTTTATATGGGTAGATACTAGCTCCAAATCTGTTTAACAGGGAAAAGTGCAGAAAAGTCAAACAGGAACTTAGAAACAGGCTGAGAAACGACTGTAAAATTTTCTCCTGCAACTCGTTCCCTTTGTGCTAGTTGAACGAACGACACTCCACAAGCTCAGTTCTGAGAGAAACTGTTTATGAATGTCGTCCTTCAGCTAGCTTGTTGGGAACACATAGTTCCTTTTCAGTTGCAATCTAAAATCAATAAATATATGGGGAGGTAATAGGTCCAACTCGGTTTTCCAGTGAAAATTGAAGGAAAATCAAACCGGTATTAGGAATCTGGCTGATAAACCAGAGTTAAATTCTTCCTGCAACCAGTACCTTTGTGCTAGATGAACAAAACTCTCTCCACATATCCTTTCTGAGAGATAAGTGTGTGTGACAGCCGTCCTTCACCTAGCTTCTTGGGAACACAAAGTTTCTTTACATTTACAAAATAAACTCCATACATATATATGGGCAGGTACTATATCCAACATGCTTTTACCCTGAAAACTGCAGGAACTTCAAACAGGCACTAGGAAACAGACTGAGAAACCAGAGAATAATTTTCTCCTAAAACCGGTAGACTTTTTCCTAGATGAACGAACGTCTCTCCATATGTTCATTTCTGAGAGATATGTGTGTGCGCAAGCCGTCCTTCACCTAGCTTGTTGGGAACATAAAGTGTCTTTTCATTTGCAAAGTACAGTCCTAACATATATATGGGTAGGTACAAGCTCCAACACTTTTTTACAGTCAAAATTGCAGGAACTTTAAACGGCACTAGGAAACAGGCTGAGAAACCAGAGTAAAATTTTCTCCTGCAACCCTTTCCATTTTTGCTAGATGAACGAACGTCTCTCCACATGATCAGTTCTGAGATATAAGTTTGTGTGAAAGCCGTCTTTCATATAGCTTGTTAAGAACACAAAGTTTCTTTTCAGTTGTAAAATACACTCCATAAATATATATGGGAATGTACAAGGTAGGACATGTTTTTACTGTGAAAACTGCAGGAAATTCAAACGTACATTTGGAAACAGAATTAGAATCCAGTGTAAAATTTCCTCCTGCAAGTCGTTCCCCTTGTGCTAGATGAATGAACATCTCTCCACATGCTAAGTTGTGAGAGATATTTGTGTTTCAAAGCCGAACTTCACATAGCTTGTTGGGAACACCAATTTCCTTTTCAGTTGCAATCTACAATTCATAAATATATGGGGAAGTAATAGCTCCAACTCGGTTTTCCAGTGTAAACTGAAGTAATATCTAAACGGCACTAGGAAACAGGCTGAGAAACCAGAGTAAAATTTTCTCCTGCAACCATTTCCCTTTTTGCTAGATGAACGAAAGTCTCTCCACATGCTCAGTTCTGAGAGATCAGTGTGTGTGAATGTCGTCCGTCACCTATCATGATGGGAATACAATGTTCCTTTTTAGTTTCAAATTACACTCCTTACATTTATGTGGGGAGGTACTAGCTCGAACTCGTTTGAACAGTGAAAACTACAGGATCTTCATCTGGCACTTAGAAACAGGCTGAGAAAGGACTGTAAATGTTTCTCCTACAACGCCTTCTTTGTGCTAGTTGAACAAACGTCACTCCACATGCTTAGTTCTGAAAGATAAGTCTTTGTGAAAGCAGTCCTTCACCTATATTGTTGGGAACACATAGATCCTTTTCAGTTGCAATCTACACTCCATATATTTATGGGGAAGTAATAGCTCCAACTCTGTTTTCCAGTGAAAAATGAAGGAAATTCTAACCGGCACTAAGAAACTGACATAGAATCCAGAATAATAGTTTCCCCAGCAAACCATTCCTTTATTCAAGAAGAACGAACTTCTCTCCAAATGCTCAGTTCTGAGAGTTAAGTGTGTGTGAATTTCGTCCTTCACATTGGTTGTTGGGAACACAAAGGTTCTTTTCAGGTGCAAACTACACTCCATACATATAAACGGGGAGGTAGTAGTTCCAAATCAATTTTACAATGAAAACTGCAGGAATTTCAAACCTGCACTAGGAAACAGACTCATGAACCAGAGTAAAAGTATCTCCTGCAAACCGTTCCATTTGTCCTAGATGAACGAACGTCTCTCTACATGCTCAATTCTGAGATAAATTTGTGTGTGAAAGCAGTACTTCACATAGCTTGTTGAGAAAACAACGGTTTTTCCAGTTGCAAATTAAACTCAATACATATATATGGGGAGGTACTATCTCCAAATATATTTTACAGTGAAAAATTCAGTATTCTCATATCGGCACTAGGAAACAGGCTGAGAATCCAGAGTCATAATTTGACCTTCAACCTGTTCCCTTTGTGCTTAATGAATGAAAGTCTATCCACATGTTCAGTTTTGAGAGAAAAGAGTGTGTGAAAGCCGTCCTTCAACTAGCTTGTTGGGAACACAAAGTTTCTTTTCAGTTGCAAAGTACAATTCATAATTATACATGGGGAGGTATTAGTTCCAACTAGATTTTATAGTAAAAACTGCAGGAACTTCAAAACAGAACGAGGAAACAGACTGAGAAACCAGAGTAAAGTTTTTCTACCAACCCGCGCCCTTTGTGTTAGATGAACTTCGTCTCTCCACATGCTCAGTTCTGAGAAATAAGTGTGTGTGAAAGCCATTCTTCATGTAGCTTCTTGGGAACACAAAGTTTCTTTTCAGTTGCATACTACACTCCATACATATATATGGGGAGATAAAATCTCTAACACGGTTTTACAGTCAAAAGTGCAGGAACTTCAAACCAGCACTAGGAAACAGTCATAGAATCCTGAATAATATTATCTCCTGCAAAACATTCCCTTTGTGCAAGATGAATGAACGTCTCCCCAGCTGCTCAGATCTGAGAGATATGAGTGTGTGAAACCTGTCCTTCACATATCTTGTTGGGAACACAAAGTTCCTTTTCAGTTGCAGCATTCAATCCATACAAATATAAGGGTAGGTACAAGCTCCAACTTGGTTTCACAGTGAAAACTGATGAATGTCAAACCGGCACTAGGAATCAGAATGGGAAACCAGAGTAAAAGTTTTTCATGCAACCCATACCCTATGTGCTAGGTGAATAAACGTCTCTGCACTTGCCCAGTTCTGAGAGATAAGTGTGTGTGAAAGCCGTCCTTCATCTAGCTTGTTGGGAACACAAACATGCTTTTCAGTTGTAAACCATAATCCATATATTTATATGGGCAGGTACTAGCTCCAACAGATTTTACAATGAAAAATGCTGGAATTTCAAACCAGCACTAGGAAACAGACTGAGAAACCAGAGTAAAATTTTACCTGCAACCCTTTCCCTTTGGGCGAGAAGAAAGAGCATCTCTCATAATGCTCAGTTCTGAGAGATAAGTGTGGTTGAATGCCCTCTTTCACCTAGCTTGTTGGGAACATAAAGTTTCTTTTCATTTGCAAAGTACAGTCCTAGCATATATATTGGTATGTACAATCTCCAACACTTTTTTACAGTCAAAATTGCAGGAACTTCAAAACGGCACTAGGAAAGAGGCTGAGAAACCAGAGTAAAATTTTCTCCTGCAACCCTTTCCATTTTTCTAGATGAACGAATGTCTCTGCACATGCTCAGTTCTGAGATATAAGTGTGTGTGAAAGCCGAACTTCACCTAGATTTTTGGGAACACAAAGTTCCTTTCCAGGTGCAATCTTCACTTCATATATATATGGGGAAATAAAAGCTCTAACTCGGTTTTCCAATGTAAACAAAAGTCACATCAAAAAGGCACTAGGATACTGGCTGAAAACCCAGAGACAATTTCTCCCAGCAAACAGATCCTTTGTGCTAGATGAGCGAATGTCTCAACACATGCTCAGTTCTGAGAGATCAGTCTGTGTGAAAGTCGATCTTTAACAATCTTGTGGGGAACACAAAGAACCTTTTCATATGCAAACTACAATCCATACATTTATATGGGGAGATAATAGCTCCAAATTGTTTTAACAGTGAAATCTGCAGGAACTTCAAACAGAAACTTAGAAACAGGCTGAGAATCGACTGTAAAATTTTCTCCTGCAACTTGTTACCTTTGTGATAGTTGAATCAACGTCACTCCACATGCTCTGTTCTGAGAGAAAGTGTTTGTGAATGTCGTCCTTCAGCTAGCTTTTTGGGAACACATAGTTCCTTTTCAGTTGCAAACTAAAATCCATAAATATATGAGGAGGTAATAGGTCCAACTCGGTTTTCCAGTGAAAATTGAAGGAAATTCAAACCAGTATTAGGAAACTGGCTGATAAACCAGTGTTAAATTCTTCCTGCAACAAGTTCCTTTGTGCTAGATGAACGAAACTCTCTCCACATGTCCTTTCTGAGAGATAAGTGTGTGTGACAGCCGTCCTTCACCTAGCTTCTTGGGAAAACAAATTGTCTTTACATTTACAAAATACACTCTGTACATATATATGGGCAGGTACTCTATCCAACATGCTTTTACCATGAAAACTGAAGGAACTTCAAACAGGCACTAGGAAACAGACTGAGAAACCAGAGAAAAATTTTATCCTTAAATCCGTAGACTTTTTGCTAGATGAACGAATGTCTCTCCACATGTTCATTTCTGAGGGGTATATGTGTGTGAAAGCCGTCCTTCACCTAGCTCTTTTGGAACACAAAGTTTCATTTCAGTTACAAATTACAGTCCTAAAATATAGATGAGTTTGTTCTACCTGCAACTCATTTTTACTGTCAAAATTGCAGGAAATTCAAACAGGCACTAGGAAACAGAGAGAGAAACCACAGAAAAATTTCCTACTAAAACACTTTCCTTTTTGCTAGATGAACGAATGTCTTCCCACATGCTCAGTTCTGAGATATAATTGTGTGTGAAAGCCATCCTTCAAATAGCTTGTTAAGAACACAGAGTTACTTTTCAGTTATAAACTACACTCCATAAATATATATGGGTAGGTACAAGGAAGGACACGGTTTTACTGTGAAAACTGTAGGAAATTCAAACCTACACTAGGAAACAGAATGAGAAACCAGAGTAAAAGTTTCTACTGCAGCCCATTCCGTTTGTGCTAGATGAACGATCTTCTCAACACATGCCCAGTTCTGAGAGATAAGGGTGTGTGAAGCCAAACTTCACCTAGCTTGTTGGTAACACAAAGTTTCTTTTCACTTGCAAACGGCACTCCATATGTATATATATGGGAATTACTAGCTCCAAATAGGTTTTACAATGAAAACTGCAGGATCTTCCAACCGGCACTAGGAAACAGACTGAGAAAACAGATTAAATCTTTCCCATCTAAACTGTTCCATTTGTGCGAGATGAACGAATGACTCTCCACATGCCGAGTTCAGAGAGATATGGGTTAGTGAAAGATGTCCTTCACCTAGCTGGTTGAGAACACAAAGTTTCTTTTCAGTTGCAATCTACACTGCATACATATATATATTGAGGTAGTAGTCCCAACTCGGTTTTACACTGAAAACTGCAGGAAATTCAAACCTGAACTAGTAAACAGCCTGAGAAACCAGAGTAATAGTTTCTCCTGCAAACCGTTCCTTTTGTGCTAGATGAACGAACGTCTCTTCACATTCTCTATTCTGAGAGATAAGTGTGTGTGAAAGCCGTTCTTCACCTAGCTTGTTGGGAACACAAAGACTTTATTCAGTTGTAAACTACACTACATTCATATTTATGGGGAGGAACTAGCTACAAATCGGTATTACACTGAAAAATGCAGGAACTACAAACTGGCATTAGGAAACAGACTGAGAAACCAGAGTAAAAATTATACTGAAATCACTTCACTTTGTGATTGATATACGAAAGTCTCACCACATGCTCAGTTCTGAGTTATAAGTGTGTGTGAATGCCGTCCTTCAAAAATCTTGTTAGGAACACAATGATTATTTAAATTTGCAAACTACACTCCATATATATATATGGGTATGTAATATATCCAAGGCGATTTTACAGTGAAAATTGCAGGAATATCAAACCGGCACTAGGAAACAGAATGAGAAACCAGAGTAAAAATTTATACTGCAACCAATTCAATATGTACTAGATGAACGAACGTCTCTCCACATTCTCAGTTCTGAGATATAAGTGTGTGTGAAAGCCGTCCTTCACCTAGCTTGTTGGGAACACAAAGTTTCTTTTCAATTGCAAACTCCACTACATACATGTATATGGGGATGTAGTAGCTCCAAATCGGTTTACAGTGAAAACTGCAGGAACTTCAAACCGGCACTAGGAAACAGACAGAGAGACCAGAGTAAAATTTTCCTTTCAACCTGTTTACATTCGGCTAGAAGAACGAAAGTCTCTATACATACTCAGATCTGAAATATAACTGTGTGTGAAAGCCTTACATCATCTAGATTGTTGGGAACACAAAGTATCTTTTAAGATGCAAACTACACTACATCCATATATATGGGGATGGACAAGCTTCAAATCGATTTTACAATGAAAACTGCAGGAAATTCAAACCGGCACTAGGAAACAGACTGAGAAACCAGAGAAAAAGTTTCTCCTGCCACCAGATACCTTTGGGTTAGATGAACGAACGTCTCTCCACATGCACAGTTCTGAGAGAAAAGTGAGTGTGAAACCCGTCCTTCACCTAGCTTGTTGGGAACACAAGTTCTTTTCATTTGCAACCTCCACTCTTTATATATATATAGGGAGGTACTAGCTCCAACTCGGTTTTATAGTGAAACCTGCAGGAATTTCAAACAGGCACTAGGAAACAGACTGAGAAAACATAGTAAAAGTATCTCCTGCAACCGGTTCCCTTTGTGCTAGATGAACGACAGTCTCTCCACATGATTAGTTCTGAGAGATAATTGTGTCTGGAAGCCATCCTTCAACTAGGTGTTTGGGAAAAAACGTTCCTTTCAGTTGCAAACAAAAATCCATAGATATATATGGGGAGGTAGTAAGTACAACACGGTTTTACACTGATAACTGCAGGAACTTCAAACCGGCCTTAGGAAACAGCCTGAGAAACCAGAGTAAATGTTTCTCCTGCAACCCGTTCCCTTTGTGCTAGATGAACGAAAGTCTCTCCACATGCTCAGTTTTGAGATATAAGTGTGTGTGAATGCCGCCTTCAAACATCTTGTTAGGAACACAATGTTTATTTTCATTTGCAAACTGCACTGCATAAAAATATATATGGGGATGTAATATCTCCAAAGCGATTTTACAGTGAAAACTGCAGGAACATCAAACCGGCACTAGGAAAAAGAATGAGAAACCAGAGTAAAATTTTCTACTTCAACAAATACAATATGTACTAGATAAACGAACGTCTCTCCACATTCTCAGTTCTGAGATATGAGTGTGTGAAAGCCGTACTTCACATAGCTTGTTGGGAACACAAAGTTTCTTTTCATTTGCAAAGAACAATCCATACATACTTATGGATATTTTATAGGTCCAAATCTGTTTTACAGTGAAAAATGCAGGAACATCAAACCGAACTAGGAAACAGAATGAGAATCCAGAGTAAAAGTTTCTACTGCAACACATTCACTTTGTGCTAGATGAAAGAAACTATCCACATGCTCAGTTCTGAGAGATAAGTGAGTGTGAAAGCCGTCCTTCAAATAGCTTGTTGGGAACACAAATATTCTTTTCAGTTGCAACCTCCATTCCTTATATATATATGGGGAGGTACTAGCTCCAACTCGGTTTTACAGTGAAAACGGCAGTAACATAAAACAGGCACTAGGAAACAGACTGAGAAATGAGAGCAAAAGTTTCCCCTACAACCTGTTCCCTTTATGCTAGATGAACGAACGTTTCTCCACATGCTCAGTTCTAGAGATAAGTGTGTGTGAAAGCCGTCCTTCAAATATCATGTTGGGAACACAAAGATGCTTCTCAGTTGTAAACAATGATCCATATATATATATGGGCAGGTATTAGCTCCAAAAGATTTTACAAAAAAAATGGTGGAATTTCAAACCGGCACTAGGAAACAGACTGAGAAACCAGAGTGAAAGTTTTTCCTGCAACTCGATCCATTTTGTCTAGATGAACGAACGTCTCTCCCAATGTTAGGTACTGAGAGATAAGTGTGTGTAATAGCCCTACTTTACATAGCTTGCTGGGAACACAAAGGTTCTTTTCAGTTGCAAACTACACTCCATACATATATATGGGGAGGTACAAGCTCCAACTCGGTTTTACAGTGATTACTTCAGTAATTTCAAACAGATCCTAGGAAACTAACTGAGAAAGCAGAGTAAAATATTCTCCTGAATCTTGTTCCATTTGTGCTAGTGGAAAGAACTTCTTTACACATGCTCATTTCTGAGAGAAAAGTGTGTGTGAATGCTGTCTTCAACCAGCTTGTTTGGAACACAATGTTTCTTTCCATTTGCAGAATACAGTCCCTACATATATATGTGGAGGTACTAAATCCAACTTGGTTTTATAATGAAAATTGTGGGAAATTCAAACCAGCCCTAGGAAACCGACTGAGAATCCAGAGTAAAATTTCGTCCTGCAGCCCGTTCCATTTGAGACAGATGAACGAAAATCTCTCCACATGCTCAGTTCTGAGAGATATTTTTGTGTGAAAGCCGAACTTCAGCTATCTTGTTGGGATCACAAATTCCCTTTTTAATTGAAAACTACACTCCTTACATTTATATGGGGAGGTACTAGCTCGAACTCATTTTAACAGTGAAAACTGCAGGATCTTCAAACAGGCACTTAGAAACAGGCTGAGAAAGGAGTGTAAATGTTTCTCCTGCAAATCCTTCAATTTGTGCTCGTTGAACGAACATCAGTCCGCATGCTTAGTTCTGACACATAAGTCTTTGTGAAAGCAGTCCTTCAACTATCTTGTTGGGAACACATAGATCGTTTTCAGATGCAATCTAAAATCCATAAACACATGGGGAGGTATTAGTTCCAACTCGGTTTTCCAGTGAAAATTGAAGGAAATTCAAACTGGTATTAGGAAACTGGATGATAAACCAGAGTAAAATTATTCCTGCAACCAGTTTCTTTGTGCTAGATGAACGAAAGCCTCTCCAAATGCTCCTTTCTTAGAGATATGCGTGTGTGACTGCCATCCTTCACCGAGCTTTTGGGAACACAAAGAATATTTTCAGTTGTAAACAACTATCCATATATATATATATATGTGCAGGTATTATCTCCAACTGATTTTACAAAGAAAAATGGTGGAATTTCAAACCGGCACTAGGAAACAGAATGAGAAACCACAGTGAAAGTTTTTCCTGCAACTCGATCCATTTTGTCTAGATGAACGAACATCTCTCCCAATGTTAGGTACTGAAAGATAGGTGTGTGTAATAGCCCTACTTCACCTAGCTTGCTGGGAACACAAAGGTTCTTTTAAGTTGCAAAATACACTCCATACATATATAAGGGGAGGTACTAGCTCCAACTCGGTTTTACAGTGATTACTTCAGTAAGTTCAAACAGACACTAGGAAACTAACTGAGAAAGCAGAGTAAAATATTCTCCTGAATATTGTTCCCTTTGTGCTAGTGGAATGAACGTCTTTCCACATGCTCATTTCTGAGAGAAATGTGTGTGTGAAAGCTGTCTTCACCCAGCTTGTTTGGAACACAAAGTTTCTTTCCATTTGCAGAATACAGTCCCTACATATATATGTGGAGGTACTAAATCCAACTTGGTTTTATAGTGAAAATTGTGGGAAATTCAACCAATCCCTAGGAAACCGACTGAGAATCCAGAGTAAAATTTCGTCCTGCAGCCCGTTCCATTTGTGCTAGATGAACGAAAATCTCTCCACATGCTCAGTTCTGAGAAATATTTTTGTGTGAAAGCCGAACTTCAGCTATCTTGTTGGGATCACAAATTCCCTTTTTAATTGAAAACTACACTCCTTACATTTATATGGGGAGGTACAAGCTCGAACTCATTTGAACAGGGAAAACTGCAGGATCTTCAAACAGGCACTTAGAAACAGGCTGAGAAAGGAGTGTAAATGTTTCTCCTGCAACTCCTTCCCTTTGTGCTCGTTGAACGAACATCAGTCCGCATGCTTAGTTCTGACACATAAGTCTTTGTGAAAGCAGTCCTTCACCTATCTTGTTGGGAACACATAGATCCTTTTCAGTTGCAATATACACTCCATACATTTATGGGGAAGTAATAGCTGCAACTCGGTTTTCCAGTGAAAAATGAAGGAAATTATAACCGGCACTAAGAAACTGACATAGAATCCAGAGTTATAGTTTCTCCTACAAACCATTCCTTCATTCAAGATGAACGAACTTCTCTGCAGATGTTCAGTTCTGAGAGATAAGTGTGTGTGAAATTAGTCCTTCACCTAGGTTGTTGGGAACACAAAGGTTCTTTCCAGTTGCAAACTACACTCCATACATATATATGGGGAGGTTGTAGTTCGAACTCGATTTTACAGTGAAAACTTCAGGAAATTCAAACCGGCAGTAGGAAACAGACTGAGAAAACTGAGTAAAAGTTTCTCATGCAACCCTTTCCCTATGTGCTAGATGAACGAAATTCTCTGCACATGCCCATTTCTGAGAGATAAGTGTGTGTGAAAGCCGTCCTTCACCGAGCTTGTTGGGAACACAAAGAATATTTTCAGTTGTAAACAACTATCCATATATATATATATATATGTGCAGGTATTAGCTCCAACTGATTTTACAAAGAAAAATGCTGGAAATTCAAACTGGCACTAGGAAACCGACCGAGAAACGAGAGTAAAAGTTTTTCCTGCAAACCTTTACTTTGGTCTAGATGAACGAATGTCTCTCCTCATGTTCAGTTCTGAGAGATAAATGTGTGTGAAAGCACTCTTTCACCTAGCTTGTTGGGAACACAAAGGTTTTTTTCAGTTGCATACTATACTCCATACATATAAAAGGGGTGGTAAAATCTCTAACACGGTTTAAAAGTCAAAACTGCAGGAACTTCAAACCAGCACTAGGAAACAGTCATAGAATCCTGAGTAAGAGTTTCTCCTGGAAAGCATTCCCTTTGTACTAGATGAACGAACGTCTCCCCAGCTGCTCAGTACTGAGAGTTATGAGTGTGTGAAAGCCGTCCTTCACATATCTTGTTGGGAACACATAGTTCCTTTTAAGTTGCAGCATTCAATCCATACAAATATATGGTTAGGTACAAGTTCCAACTTGGTTTTACAGTGAAAACTGCACGAAATTCAAACTGGCAGTAGGAAACAGACTGAGAAACCAGAGAAAATGTTCCTCCTGCAACCCGTTCCCTTTTGGCTAGATGAAGGAACGTCTCTCATAATGTTAGGTACTGAGAGGTAATTGTGTGTAATAGCCCTACTTTACCTAGCTTGTTGGGAACACAAAGGTTCTTTTCAGTTGCAAACTACACTCCATACATATATATGGGGAAGTACAAGCTCCAACTGGGTTTTACAGTGATTACTTCAGTAATTTCAAACAGGCTCTAGGAAACTAAGTGAGAAACCAGAGTAAAATATTCTACTTAAACTTGTTCCCTTTGTGCTAGTGGAATGAACGTCTTTCCACATGCTCAGTTCTGAGAGAAAATTGTGTGTTAAAGCCGTCTTCACCCAGCTTGTTTGGAACACAAAGTTTGTTTCATTTACAGACTACAGTCCATATATATATATGTGGAGGTACTAATACCAACTCGGTTTTATAGTGAAAATTGTGGGAACTTCACACCGGCACTAGGAAACTGTCTGAGAAACCAGAGTAAAAATTTCTCCTGCAAACCGTTCCCGTAGTGCTAGATGAACAATAGTCTAAACACATGCTCAGTTCTTAGGCATAAGTGTGTGTGAAGGCATCCTTCATATAGTTTGCTGGAAACACAAAGTTTCCTTTCAGTTGAAAACTACACTCCATACATATATATATGGGGATATAAAAGCTCTAAAACTGTTTTGCAGTCAAAATTGCAGGAAAATCAAACCGGCACTGGGAAACCGCCATAGAATCCTGAGAAATTGATTCTCCTGCAAACAGTTTCGTTTGTGCAAGGTGAAAGAACGTCTCTCCAGATGCTCAGTTCGGAGAGATAAATGTGTGTGAAAGCCGACCTTCAAATATCTTGTTGGGAACACAAAGACCCTTTTCATTTGCAAACTACAATCCATAAGTTTTTATGGGGAGATACTAGCTCCAAATCGGTTTAACAGTGAAAACTGCAGGAACTTCAAACAGGCACTTAGAAACAGGCTGAGAAACGACTGTAAATGTTTCTCCTGCAACTATTTCCCTTTATGCTAGTAGAACGAACGTCACTCCACTTGCTCAGTTCTGAGAGAAAGTGTTTGTGAATGTCGTCTTTCACTTGCTTGTTGGGAACAAATAGTTCCTTTTCAGTTGCAATCTAAAATCCATAAATACATGGGGAGGTAATAGGTCCAACTCGGTTTTCCAGTGAAAATTGAAGGAAATTCAAACAGGTATTAGGAAACTGGAAGATAAACCAGAGTAAAATTCTTCCTGCAACCAGTTTCTTTGTGCTAGATGAACGAAAGTATCTCCACATGCTCCTTTCTTAGAGATAAGCGTGTGTGACAGCCGTCTTTCACCTAGCTTGTTGGGAAAACATAGTTTCTTTACAGTTACAAAATACACTCTGTACATATATATGGGCAGGTAGTATATCCAACATGGTTTTACACTGAAAACTCCAGGAACTTCAAAGAGGCACTAGGAAACAGACTGAGAAACCAGAGAAAAATTTTCTCCTAAAACCCGTAGCCTTTATGCTAGATGAAAGAACTTCTCTCCACATGTTCTTTCTGAGAGATATGTGTGTGAGAAAGACGTACTTCATATAGCTTGTTGGGAACACAAAGATTCTTTTCAGTTGCAAAGTACAGTCCTAACATATATATGGGGAGGTACTAGATCCAACTCGTTTTTACAGTCAAAATTGCAGGAACTTCAAACCGGCACTAGGAAACAGGCTGAGAGACCAGAGTAAAATTTTCTCCTGCAACCCTTTCCATTTTTGCTAGATGAACGAAGGTCTCTCCACACGCACATTTCTGAGATATAAGTGTGTGTGAAAGCCGACCTTCAAATAGCTTGTTAAGAACACAAAGTTTCTTTCCATTTGTAAAATACACTCCATAAATATAAATGGGGAGGTCCAAGGTAGGACACAGTTTTACTGTGAAAACTGCAGGAACTTCAAACCCACACTAGGAGACAGACTGAGAATCCAGAGTAAAATTTCCACGTGTAGCCAGTTCCCTTTTTGCTAGATGAACGAACATCTCTCCACATGCTCAGTTCTGAGAGATATTTTTGTGTTAAAGCCGAACTTCACCTAGCTTGTTGGGAAAGCATAGTTCCTTTTCAGTTGCAATCTACACTTCATAAAAATATTGGGAAGTAATAGCTCCAACTCGGTTTTACAGTGAAAACTGCAGGAAATTCATACCGGCAAGAGGAAACAGACTGAGAAACCAGAGTAAAAATTTCTACTGCAACACATTCAATATGTGCTAGATGAACGAACATCTCTCCACATTCACAGTTCAGAGATATTAGTGTGTGTGAAAGCCGTACTTACATAGCTTATAGGGAACACAATGTTTCTTTTCAGTTGCAAAATACAGTTCTTAAATATATATGGAAATATATTAGTTCCATCTAGGTTTTACAGTAAAATCTGCATAAACTTCAAAAAAGAACAAGGAAACAGACTGATAAAACAGAGTAAAGATTTCCTTGCAAACCATGCCCTTTGTGTTAGATGAACTTCGTCTATCCACATGCTCAATTCTGAGAGTTAAGGGTGTGTGAAAGCCATTCTTCACGTAGCTTCTCAGGAACAGATAGTTCCTTTTCAGTTGCATATTACACTCCATACATATGTAAGGGGTGGTAAAATCTCTAACACGGTTTTAAAGTCAAAACTGCAGGAACTTCAAACCAGCACTAGGAAACAGTCATAGAATCCTGAGTAAGAGTTTCTCCTGGAAAGTATTCCCTTTGTACAAGATGAACGAAAGTCTCCCCAGCTGTTCAGTTCTGAGAGATATGAGTGTGTGAAAGCAGTCCTTCACATATCTTGTTGGGAACACAAAGTTCCTTTTCAGTTGCAGCATTTAATCCATACAAATATATGGTTAGGTACAAGTTCCAACTTGGTTTTACAGTAAAAATTGCAGGAAAATCAAAATGGCACTAGGAAACAGACTGAGAAACAAGAGTAAATGTTTCTACTGCAAACTGTTCCCTATATGCTAGATGAAAAACGCCTCTCCACATGCTCAGTTCTGAGAGATATGTGTGTGTGGAAGCCGTCCTTCACATATCTTGTTGGGAACACAAAGATGCTTTTCAGTTGTAAACAATGATCCATATATATATGTAAGGGCAGGTACTAGCTCCAACAGATTTTACAAAGAAAAATGGTGGAATTTCAAACCGGCAGTAGGAAACAGACTGAGAATCCACAGTGAAAGTTTTTCCTGCAACTCGATCCATTATGTCTAGATGAACGAACGTCTCTCCCAATGTTAGGTACTGATAGATAAGTGTGTGTAATAGCCCTACTTCACCTAGCTTGTTGGGAACACAAAGGTTCTTTTCAGTTGCAAACTACACTCCATACATATATAAGGGGGGGTACTAGCTCCAACTCTGTTTTACAGTGATTACTTCAGTAATTTCAAACAGACACTAGGAAACTGAGAAAGCAGAGTAAAATATTCTCCTGAATCTTGTTCCCTTTGTGCTAGTGGAACGAACGTCTTTCCACATGCTCATTTCTGAGAGAAAAGTGTGTGTGAAAGCTGTCTTCACCCAGCTTGTTTGGAACACAAAGTTTCTTTCCATTTGCAGAATACAGTCCCTACATATATATGTGGAGGTACTAATTCCAACTTGGTTTTATAGTGAAAATTTTGGGAAATTCAAACCAGCCCTAGGAAACCGATTGAGAATCCAGAGTAAAATTTCGTCCTGCAGCCCGTTCCATTTGTGCTAGATGAACGAAAATCTCTCCACATGCTCAGTTCTGAGAGATATTTTTGTGTGAAAGCCAAACTTCAGCTATCTTGTTGGGATCACAAATTCCCTTTTTAATTGAAAACTACACTCCTTACATTTATATGGGGAGGTACAAGCTCGAACTCATTTGAACAGGGAAAACTGCAGGATCTTCAAACAGGCACTTAGAAACAGGCTGAGAAAGGAGTGTAAATGTTTCTCCTGCAACTCCTTCCCTTTGTGCTCGTTGAATGAACATCAGTCCGCATGCTTAGTTCTGACACATAAGTCTTTGTGAAAGCAGTCCTTCACCTATCTTGTTGGGAACACATAGATCCTTTTGAGTTGCAATCTAAACTCCATATATTTATGGGGAAGTAATACTTCCAACTCGTTTTTCCAGTGAAAAATGAAGGAAATTCTAACCGGCACTAAGAAACTGACATAGAATCCAGAGTAATAGTTTCTCCTACAAACCATTCCTTCATTCAAGATGAACGAACTTCTCTGCAGATGCTCAGTTCTGAGAGATAAGTGTGTGTGAAATTAGTCCTTCACCTATGTTGTTGGGAACACAAAGGTTCTTTCCAGTTGCAAACTACACTCCATACATATATATGGGGAGGTTGTAGTTCGAACTCGATTTTACAGTGAAAACTTCAGGAAATTCAAACCGGCAGTAGGAAACAGACTGAGAAAACAGAGTAAAAGTTTCTCATGCAAACCTTTCCCTATGTGCTAGATGAACGAAATTTTCTGCACATGCCCAGTTCTGAGAAATAAGTGCGTGTGAAAGCCGTCCTTCACCGAGCTTGTTGGGAACACAAAGAATATTTTCAGTTGTAAACAACTATCCATATATAAATATATATGTGCAGGTATTAGCTCCAACTGATTTTACAAAGAAAAATGCTTGAAATTCAAACTGGCACTAGGAAACCGACCGAGAAACGAGAGTAAAAGTTTTTCCTGCAAACCTTTACTTTGGTCTAGATGAACGAATGTCTCTCCTCATGTTCAGTTCTGAGAGATAAGTGTGTGTGAAAGCACTCCTTCACCTAGCTTGTTGGGAACACAAAGGTTTTTTTCAGTTGCATACTATACTCCATACATATAAAAGGGGTGGTAAAATCTCTAACACGGTTTTAAAGTCAAAACTGCAGGAACTTCAAACCAGCACTAGGAAACAGTCATAGAATCCTGAGTAAGAGTTTCTCCTGGAAAGCATTCCCTTTGTACTAGATGAACGAACGTCTCCCCAGCTGCTCAGTTCTGAGAGATAGGAGTGTGTGAAAGCCGTCCTTCTCATATCTTGTTGGAAACACATAGTTCCTTTAAAGTTGCAGCATTCAATCCATACAAATATATGGTTAGGTACAAGTTCCAACTTGGTTTTACAGTGAAAACTGCACGAAATTCAAACTGGCACTAGGAAACAGACTGAGAAACAAGAGTAAATGTTTCTACTGCAACCCGTTCCCTATATGCTAGATGAAAGAACGTCTCTCCACATGCTCAGTTCTGAGAGATATGTGTGTGTGAAAGCCGTCCCTCACATATCTTGTTGGGAACACAAAGATGCTTTTCAGTTGTAAACAATGATCCATATATATATATATGGGCAGGTACTAGCTCCAACAGATTTTACAAAGAAAAATGGTGGAATTTCAAACCGGCACTAGGAAACAGACTGAGATACCACAGTGAAAGTTTTTCCTGCAACTCGATCCATTTTGTCTAGATAAACGAAAGTCTCTCCGAATGTTAGGTACTGATAGATAAGTGTGTGTAATAGCCCTACTTCACCTAGCTTGTTGGGAACACAAAGGTTCTTTTCAGTTGCAAACTACACTGCATACATATATATGGGGAGGTACTAGCTCCAACTCTGTTTTACAGTGATTACTTCAGTAATTTCAAACTGACACTAGGAAACTAACTGAGAAAGCAGAGTAAAATATTCTCCTGAATCTTGTTCCCTTTGTGCTAGTGGAACGAACGTCTTTCCACATGCTCATTTCTGAGAGAAAAGTGTGTGTGAAAGCTGTCTTCACCCAGCTTGTTTGGAACACAAAGTTTCTTTCCATTTGCAGAATACAGTCCCTACATATATATGTGGAGGTACTAAATCCAACTTGGTTTTATAGTGAAAATTGTGGGAAATTCAAACCAGCCCTAGGAAACCGACTGAGAATCCAGAGTAAAATTTCGTCCTGCAGCCCGTTCCATTTGTGCTAGATGAACGAAAATCTCTCCACATGCTCAGTTCTGAGAGATATTTTTGTGTGAAAGCCGAACTTCAGCTATCTTGTTGGGATCACAAATTCCCTTTTTAATTGAAAACTACACTCCTTACATTTATATGGGGAGGTACAAGCTCGAACTCATTTGAACAGGGAAAACTGCAGGATCTTCAAACAGGCACTTAGAAACAGGCTGAGATAGGAGTGTAAATGTTTCTCCTGCAACTCCTTCCCTTTGTGCTCGTTGAACGAACATCAGTCCGCATGCTTAGTTCTGACACATAAGTCTTTGTGAAAGCAGTCCTTCACCTATCTTGTTGGGAACACATAGATCCTTTTCAGTTGCAATCTACACTCCATATATTTATGGGGAAGTAATAGCTCCAACTCAGTTTTCCAGTGAAAAATGAAGGAAATTCTAACCGGCACTAAGAAACTGACATAGAATACAGAGTAATAGTTTCTCCTACAAAATATTCCTTCATTCAATATGAACGAATTCCTCTCCAGATGCTCAGTACTGAGAGATAAGTGTGTGTGAAATTAGTACTTCACCTAGGTTGTTGGGAAAACAAAGGTTCTTTCAAGTTGCAAAGTACACTCCATACATATATATGGGGAGGTTTTGTTCGAACTCGATTTTACAGTGAAAACTTCAGGAAATTCAAACCGGTAGTAGGAAACAGACTGAGAAAACAGAGGAAAAGTTTCTCATGCAACACTTTCCCTATGTGCTAGATGGACGAAATTCTCTGCACATGCCCATTTCTGAGAGATAAGTGTGTGTGAAAGACGTCCTTCACCGAGCGTGTTCGGAACACAAAGAATATTTTCAGTTGTAAACAAGTATCCATATATATATATATGTGTGCAGGTATTAGCTCCAACTGATTTTACAAAGAAAAATGCTGGAATTTCAAACTGGCACTAGGAAACTGACCGAGAATCTAGAGTAAAAGTTTTCCCTGCAAACCTTTATTTTGGTCTAGATGAATGAATGTCTCTCTTCATGTTCAGTTCTGAGAGATAAGTGTGTGTGAAAGCACCCCTTCACCTAGCTTGTTGGGAACAGAAAGGTTTTTTTCAGTTGCATACTATACTCCATACATATAAAAGGGGTGGTAAAATCTCTAACATGGTTTTAAAGTCAAAACTGCAGGAACTTCAATCCAGCACTAGGAAACAGTCATAGAATCCTGAGTAAGAATTTCTCCTGGAAAGTATTCCCTTTGTACTAGATGAACGAACGTCACCCTAGCTGCTCAGTTCTGAGACTTATGAGTGTGTGAAAGCCATCCTTCACATATCTTGTTGGGAAAACAAAGTTCCTTTTCAGTTGCAGCATTTAATCCATACAAATATATGGTTAGGTACAAGTTCCAACTTGGTTTTACAGTGAAAACTGCACGAAATTCAAACTGGCACTAGGAAACAGACTGAGAAACAAGAGTAAATGTTTCTACTGCAACCTGTTCCCTATATGCTAGATGAAAGAACGCCTCTCCACATGCTCAGTTCTGAGAGATATGTGTGTGTGAAAGCCGTCCTTCACATATCTTGTTGGGAACACAAAGATGCTTTTCAGTTGTAAACAATGATCCATATATATATATATGGGCAGGTACTAGCTCCAACAGATTTTACAAAGAAAAATGGTGGAATTTCAAACCGGCACTAGGAAACAGACTGAGAAACCACAGTGAAAGTTTTTCCTGCAACTCGATCCATTTTGTCTAGATGAACGAACGTCTCTCACAATGTTAGGTACTGATAGATAAGTGTGTGTAATAGCCCTACTTCACTTAGCTTGTTGGGAACACAAAGGTTCTTTTAAGTTGCAAAATACACTCCATACATATATATGGGGAGGTACTAGCTCCAACTCGATTTTACTGTGATTACTTCAGTATTTTCAAACAGACACTAGGAAACTAACTGAGAAAGCAGAGTAAAATATTCTCCTGAATCTTGTTCCCTTTGTGCTAGTGGAACGAACGTCTTTCCACATGCTCATTTCTGAGAGAAAAGTGTGTGTGAAAGCTGTCTCCACCCAGCTTGTTTGGAACACAAAGTTTCTTTCCATTTGCAGAATACAGTCCCTACATATATATGTGGAGGTACTAAATCCAACTTGGTTTTATAGTGAAAATTGTGGGAAATTCAAACCAGCCCTAGGAAACCGACTGAGAATCCAGAGTAAAATTTCGTCCTGCAGCCCATTACATTTGTGCTAGATGAACGAAAATCTCTCCACATGCTCAGTTCTGAGAGATATTTTTGTGTGAAAGCCGAACTTCAGCTATCTTGTTGGGATCACAAATTCCCTTTATAATTGAAAACTACACTCCTTAAATTTATATGGGGAGGTACAAGCTCGAACTCATTTGAACAGGGAAAACTGCAGGATCTTCAAACAGGCACTTAGAAACAGGCTGTGAAAGGTGTGTAAATGTTTCTCCTGCATCTCCTTCCTTTGTGCTCATTGAACGAACATCACTCCGCATGCTTAGTTCTGACTCATAAGCCTTTGTGAAAGCAGTCCTTCACCTATCTTGTTGGGAACACATAGATCCTTTTCAGTTGCAATCTACACTCCATACATTTATGGGGAAGTAATAGCTCCAACTCGGTTTTCCAGTGATAAATGAAGGAAATTTTAACCAGCACTAAGAAACTGACATAGAACCCAGAGTAATAGTTTCTCCTACAAACCATTCCTTCATTCAAGATGAACGAACTTCTCTCCAGATGTTCAGTTCTGAGAGATAAGTGTGTGTGAAATTAGTCCTTCACCTAGGTTGTTGGGAACTCAAAGTTTCTTTCCAGTTGCAAACTACACTCCATAAATATATATGGGGAGGTAGTAGTTCGAACTCGATTTTACAGTGAAAACTTCAGGAAATTCAAACCAGCAGTAGGAAACAGACTGAGAAAACAGAGTAAAAGTTTCTCATGCAACCCTTTCCCTAAGTGCTAGATGAACGAAATTCTCTGCACATGCCCAGTTCTGAGAGATAAGTTTGTGTGAAAGCTGTCCTTCACCGAGCTTGTTGGGAACACAAAGAATATTTACAGTTGTAAACAACTATCCATATATATATATATATGTGCAGGTATTAGCTCCAACTGATTTTACAAAGAAAAATGCTGAAAATTCAAACTGGCACTAGGAAACTGACCGAGAAACTAGAGTAAAAGTTTTTCTTGCAAACCTTTATTTTGGTCTAGATGAACGAATGTCTCTCCTCATGTTCAGTTCAGAGAGATAAGTGTGTGTGAAAGCACTCCTTCACCTAGCTTGTTGGGAACACAAAGGTTTTTCCAGTTGCATACTATACTCCATACATATAAAAGGGGTGGTAAAATCTCTAACACGGTTTTATAGTCAAAACTGCAGGAACTTCAATCCAGCACTAGGAAACAGTCATAGAATCCTGAGTAAGAGTTTCTTCTGGAAAGTATTCCCTTTATACAAGATGAACGAAAGTCTCCCCAGCTGCTCAGTTCTGAGAGATATGAGTGTGTGAAAGCAGTCCTTCACATATCTTGTTGGGAACACAAAGTTCCTTTTCAGTTGCAGCATTCAATCCATACAAATATATGGTTAGGTACAAGTTCCAACTTGGTTTTACAGTGAAAACTGCACGAAATTCAAACTGGCACTAGGAAACAGACTGAGAAACAAGAGTAAATGTTTCTACTGCAACCCGTTCCCTATATGCTAGATGAAAGAAAGCCTCTCCACATGCTCAGTTCTGAGAGATATGTGTGTGTGAAAGCCGTCCTTCACATATCTTGTTGGGAACACAAAGATGCTTTTCAGTTGTAAACAATGATCCATATATATATATATGGGCAGGTATTAGCTCCAACAGATTTTACAAAGAAAAATGGTGGAATTTCAAACCGGCACTAGGAAACAGACTGAGAAACCACAGTGAAAGTTTTTCCTGCAACTCGATCCATTTTGTCTAGATGAACGAAAGTCTCTCACAATGTTAGGTACTGATAGATAAGTGTGTGTAATAGCCCTACTTCACCTAGCTTGTTGGGAACACAAAGGTTTTTTTAAGTTGCAAAATACACTCCATACATATATATGGGGAGGTACTAGCTCCAACTCGATTTTACTGTGATTACTTCAGTATTTTCAAACAGACACTAGGAAACTAACTGAGAAAGCAGAGTAAAATATTCTCCTGAATCTTGTTCCCTTTGTGCTAGTGGAACGAACGTCTTTCCACATGCTCATTTCTGAGAGAAAAGTGTGTGTGAAAGCTGTCTTCACCCAGCTTGTTTGGAACACAAAGTTTCTTTCCATTTGCAGAATACAGTCCCTACATATATATGTGGAGGTACTAAATCCAACTTGGTTTTATAGTGAAAATTGTGGGAAATTCAAACCAGCCCTAGGAAACCGACTGAGAATCCAGAGTAAAATTTCGTCCTGCAGCCCGTTTCATTTGTGCTAGATGAACGAAAATCTCTCCACATGCTCAGTTCTGAGAGATATTTTTGTGTGAAAGCCGAACTTCAGCTATCTTGTTGGGATCACAAATTCCCTTTTTAATTGAAAACTACACTCCTTACATTTATATGGGGAGGTACAAGCTCGAACTCATTTGAACAGGGAAAACTGCAGGATCTTCAAACAGGCACTTAGAAACAGGCTGAGAAAGGAGTGTAAATCTTTCTCCTGCAACTCCTTCATTTGTGCTCGTTGAACGAACATCAGTCCGCATGCTTAGTTCTGACACATAAGTCTTTGTGAAAGCAGTCCTTCACCTATCTTGTTGGGAACACATAGATCCTTTTCAGTTGCAATCTACACTCCATAATTTTAAGGGGATGTAATAGCTCCATATCGGTTTTCCAGTGAAAAATGAAGGAAATTCTAACCGGCACTAAGAAACTGACATAGAATCCAGAGTAATAGTTTCTCCTACAAACCATTCCTTCATTCAAGATGAACGAACTTCTCTCCAGATGTTCAGTTCTCAGAGATAAATGTGTGTGAATTTAGTCCTTCACCTAGGTTGTTGGGAACTCAAAGTTTCTTTCCAGTTGCAAACTACACTCCATACATATATATGGGGAGGTTGTAGTTCGAACTCGATTTTACAGTGAAAATTTCAGGAAATTCAAACCAGCAGTAGGAAACAGACTGAGAAAACAGAGTAAAAGTTTCTCATGCAACCCTTTCCCTAAGTGCTAGATGAACGAAATTTTCTGCACATGACCAGTTCTGAGAGATAAGTGTCTGTGAAAGCCGTCCTTCACCGAGCTTGTTGGGAACACAAAGAATATTTTCAGTTGTAAACAACTATCCATATATATATATATATATGTGCAGGTATTAGCTCCAACTGATTTTTACAAAGAAAAATGCTGGAAATTTAAACTGGCATTAGGAAACCGACCGAGAAACTAGAGTAAAAGTTTTTCCTGCAAACCTTTATTTTGGTCTAGATGAACGAATGTCTCTCCTCATATTCAGTTCTGAGAGATAAGTGTGTGTGAAAGCAATCCTTCACCTAGCTTGTTGGGAACACAAAGGTTTTTTCAGTTGCATACTGTACTCCATACATATAAAAGGGGTGGTAAAATCTCTAACACGGTATTAAAGTCAAAACTGCAGGAACTTCAATCCAGCACTAGGAAACAGTCATAGAATCCTGAGTAAGAGTTTCTCCTGGAAAGCATTCCCTTTGTACTAGATGAACGAACGTCTCCCCAGCTGCTCAGTTCTGAGAGATATGAGTGTGTGAAAGCTGTCCTTCACATATCTTGTTGGGAACACATAGTTCCTTTTAAGTTGCAGCATTCAATCCATACAAATATATGGTTAGGTACAAGTTCCAACATGGTTTTACAGTGAAAACTGCACGAAATTCAAACTGGCACTAGGAAACAGACTGAGAAACCAGAGAAAATGTTTCTCTTGCAACGCGTTCCATTTTGGCTAGATGAACGAACCTCTCTCCAATGTTAGGTACTGAGAGATAAGTGTGTGTAATTGCCCTACATTACCTAGCTTTTTGGGAACACAAAGGTTCTTTTCAGTTGCAAACTAAACTCCATACTTATATATGGGGAGGTACTAGCTCCAACTCGGTTTTACAGTGATTAATTCAGTTATTTCAAACAGGCACTAGGAAATTAACTGAGAAACCAGAGTAAAATATTCTCCTGAATATTGTTCCCTTTGTGCTAGTGGAACGAACGTCTTTCCACATGCTCATTTCTGAGAGAAAATTGTGTGTGAAAGCTGTCTTCACCCAGCTTGTTTGGAACACAAAGTTTCTTTCCATTTGCAGAATACAGTCCCTACATATATATGTGGAGGTACTAAATCCAACTTGGTTTTATAGTGAAAATTGTGGGAAATTCAAACCAGCCCTAGGAAACCGACTGAGAATCCAGAGTAAAATTTCGTCCTGCAGCCCATTACATTTGTGCTAGATGAACGAAAATCTCTCCACATGCTCAGTTCTGAGAGATATTTTTGTGTGAAAGCCGAACTTCAGCTATCTTGTTGGGATCACAAATTCCCTTTATAATTGAAAACTACACTCCTTAAATTTATATGGGGAGGTACAAGCTCGAACTCATTTGAACAGGGAAAACTGCAGGATCTTCAAACAGGCACTTAGAAACTGGCTGAGAAAGGTGTGTAAATGTTTCTCCTGCATCTCCTTCCTTTGTGCTCATTGAACGAACATCACTCCGCATGCTTAGTTCTGACTCATAAGCCTTTGTGAAAGCAGTCCTTCACCTATCTTGTTGGGAACACATAGATCCTTTTCAGTTGCAATCTACAATCCATACATTTATGGGGAAGTAATACCTCCAACTCGGTTTTCCAGTGATAAATGAAGGAAATTCTAACCGGCACTAAGAAACTGACATAGAACCCAGAGTAATAGTTTCTCCTACAAACCATTCCTTCATTCAAGATGAACGAACTTCTCTCCAGATGTTCAGTTCTGAGAGATAAGTGTGTGTGAAATTAGTCCTTCACCTAGGTTGTTGGGAACTCAAAGTTTCTTTCCAGTTGCAAACTACACTCCATAAATATATATGGGGAGGTTGTAGTTCAAACTCGATTTTACAGTGAAAACTTCAGGAAATTCAATCCGGCAGTAGGAAACAGACTGAGAAAACAGAGTAAAAGTTTCTCATGCAACCCTTTCCCTAAGTGCTAGATGAACGAAATTCTCTGCACATGCCCAGTTCTGAGAGATAAGTGTGTGTGAAAGCCGTCCTTCACCGAGCTTGTTGGGAACACAAAGAATATTTACAGTTGTAAACAACTATTCATATATATATAAATATGTGCAGGTATTAGCTCCAACTGATTTTACAAAGAAAAATGCTGAAAATTCAAACTGGCACTAGGAAACCGACCGAGAAACTAGAGTAAAAGTTTTTCTTGCAAACCTTTATTTTGGTCTAGATGAACGAATGTCTCTCCTCATGTTCAGTTCAGAGAGATAAGTGTGTGTGAAAGCACTCCTTCACCTAGCTTGTTGGGAACACAAAGGTTTTTCCAGTTGCATACTATACTCCATACATATAAAAGGGGTGGTAAAATCTCTAACACGGTTTTATAGTCAAAACTGCAGGAACTTCAATCCAGCACTAGGAAACAGTCATAGAATCCTGAGTAAGAGTTTCTCCTGGAAAGTATTCCCTTTATACAAGATGAACGAAAGTCTCCCCAGCTGCTCAGTTCTGAGAGATATGAGTGTGTGAAAGCAGTCCTTCACATATCTTGTTGGGAACACAAAGTTCCTTTTCAGTTGCAGCATTCAATCCATACAAATATATGGTTAGGTACAAGTTCCAACTTGGTTTTACAGTGAAAACTGCACGAAATTCAAACTGGCACTAGGAAACAGACTGAGAAACAAGAGTAAATGTTTCTACTGCAACCCGTTCCCTATATGCTAGATGAAAGAAAGCCTCTCCACATGCTCAGTTCTGAGAGATATGTGTGTGTGAAAGCCGTCCTTCACATATCTTGTTGGGAACAGAAAGATGCTTTTCAGTTGTAAACAATGATATATATATATATATATGGGCAGGTACTAGCTCCAACAGATTTTACAAAGAAAAATGGTGGAATTTCAAACCGGCACTAGGAAACAGACTGAGAAACCACAGTGAAAGTTTTTCCTGCAACTCGATCCATTTTGTCTAGATGAACGAAAGTCTCTCACAATGTTAGGTACTGATAGATAAGTGTGTGTAATAGCCCTACTTCACCTAGCTTGTTGGGAACACAAAGGTTTTTTTAAGTTGCAAAATACACTCCATACATATATATGGGGAGGTACTAGCTCCAACTCGATTTTACTGTGATTACTTCAGTATTTTCAAACAGACACTAGGAAACTAACTGAGAAAGCAGAGTAAAATATTCTCCTGAATCTTGTTCCCTTTGTGCTAGTGGAACGAACGTCTTTCCACATGCTCATTTCTGAGAGAAAAGTGTGTGTGAAAGCTGTCTTCACCCAGCTTGTTTGGAACACAAAGTTTCTTTCCATTTGCAGAATACAGTCCCTACATATATATGTGGAGGTACTAAATCCAACTTGGTTTTATAGTGAAAATTGTGGGAAATTCAAACCAGCCCTAGGAAACCGACTGAGAAACCAGAGTAAAATTTCGTCCTGCAGCCCGTTTCATTTGTGCTAGATGAACGAAAATCTCTCCACATGCTCAGTTCTGAGAGATATTTTTGTGTGAAAGCCGAACTTCAGCTATCTTGTTGGGATCACAAATTCCCTTTTTAATTGAAAACTACACTCCTTACATTTATATGGGGAGGTACAAGCTCGAACTCATTTGAACAGGGAAAACTGCAGGATCTTCAAACAGGCACTTAGAAACAGGCTGAGAAAGGAGTGTAAATCTTTCTCCTGCAACTCCTTCATTTGTGCTCGTTGAACGAACATCAGTCCGCAAGCTTAGTTCTGACACATAAGTCTTTGTGAAAGCAGTCCTTCACCTATCTTGTTGGGAACACATAGATCCTTTTCAGTTGCAATCTACACTCCATATATTTAAGGGGAAGTAATAGCTCCATATCGGTTTTCCAGTGAAAAATGAAGGAAATTCTAACCGGCACTAAGAAACTGACATAGAATCCAGAGTAATAGTTTCTCCTACAAACCATTCCTTCATTCAAGATGAACGAACTTCTCTCCAGATGTTCAGTTCTCAGAGATAAATGTGTGTGAATTTAGTCCTTCACCTAGGTTGTTGGGAACTCAAAGTTTCTTTCCAGTTGCAAACTACACTCCATACATATATATGGGGAGGTTGTAGTTCGAACTCGATTTTACAGTGAAAACTTCAGGAAATTCAAACCGGCAGTAGGAAACAGACTGAGAAAACAGAGTAAAAGTTTCTCATGCAACCCTTTCCCTAAGTGCTAGATGAACGAAATTTTCTGCACATGCCCAGTTCTGAGAGATAAGTGTCTGTGAAAGCCGTCCTTCACCGAGCTTGTTGGGAACACAAAGAATATTTTCAGTTGTAATCAACTATCCATATATATATATATATATATGTGCAGGTATTAGCTCCAACTGATTTTACAAAGAAAAATGCTGGAAATTTAAACTGGCATTAGGAAACCGACCGAGAAACTAGAGTAAAAGTTTTTCCTGCAAACCTTTATTTTGGTCTAGATGAACGAATGTCTCTCCTCATGTTCAGTTCTGAGAGATAAGTGTGTGTGAAAGCAATCCTTCACCTAGCATGTTGGGAACACAAAGGTTTTTTCAGTTGCATACTGTACTCCATACATATAAAAGGGGTGGTAAAATCTCTAACACGGTATTAAAGTCAAAACTGCAGGAACTTCAATCCAGCACTAGGAAACAGTCATAGAATCCTGAGTAAGAGTTTCTCCTGGAAAGCATTCCCTTTGTACTAGATGAACGAACGTCTCCCCAGCTGCTCAGTTCTGAGAGATATGAGTGTGTGAAAGCCGTCCTTCACATATCTTGTTGGGAACACATAGTTCCTTTTAAGTTGCAGCATTCAATCCATACAAATATATGGTTAGGTACATGTTCCAACATGGTTTTACAGTGAAAACTGCACGAAATTCAAACTGGCACTAGGAAACAGACTGAGAAACCAGAGAAAATGTTTCTCTTGCAACGCGTTCCATTTTGGCTAGATGAACGAACCTCTCTCCAATGTTAGGTACTGAGAGATAAGTGTGTGTAATTGCCCTACATTACCTAGCTTTTTGGGAACACAAAGGTTCTTTTCAGTTGCAAACTACACTCCATACATATATATGGGTAGGTACTAGCTCCAACTCGGTTTTACAGTGATTAATTCAGTTATTTCAAACAGGCACTAGGAAATTAACTGAGAAACCAGAGTAAAATATTCTCCTGAATATTGTTCCCTTTGTGCTAGTGGAACGAACGTCTTTCCACATGCTCATTTCTGAGAGAAAAGTGTGTGTGAAAGCTGTCTTCACCCAGCTTGTTTGGAACACAAAGTTTCTTTCCATTTGCAGAATACAGTCCCTAAATATATATGTGGAGGTACTAAATCCAACTTGGTTTTATAGTGAAAATTGTGGGAAATTCAAACCAGCCCTAGGAAACCGACTGAGAATCCAGAGTAAAATTTCGTCCTGCAGCCCATTACATTTGTGCTAGATGAACGAAAATCTCTCCACATGCTCAGTTCTGAGAGATATTTTTGTGTGAAAGCCGAACTTCAGCTATCTTGTTGGGATCACAAATTCCCTTTATAATTGAAAACTACACTCCTTACATTTATATGGGGAGGTACAAGCTCGAACTCATTTGAACAGGGAAAACTGCAGGATCTTCAAACAGGCACTTAGAAACAGGCTGAGAAATGTGTGTAAATGTTTCTCCTGCATCTCCTTCCTTTGTGCTCATTGAACGAACATCACTCCGCATGCTTAGTTCTGACTCATAAGCCTTTGTGAAAGCAGTCCTTCACCTATCTTGTTGGGAACACATAGATCCTTTTCAGTTGCAATCTACACTCCATAAATTTATGGGGAAGTAATAGCTCCAACTCGGTATTCCAGTGAAAAATGAAGGAAATTCTAACCGGCACTAAGAAACTGACATAGAACCCAGAGTAATAGTTTCTCCTACAAACCATTCCTTCATTCAAGATGAACGAACTTCTCTCCAGATGTTCAGTTCTAAGAGATAAGTGTGTGTGAAATTAGTCCTTCACCTAGGTTGTTGGGAACTCAAAAATTCTTTCCAGTTGCAAACTACACTCCATAAATATATATGGGGAGGTTGTAGTTCGAACTCGATTTTACAGTGAAAACTTCAGGAAATTCAAACCGGCAGTAGGAAACAGACTGAGAAAACAGAGTAAAAGTTTCTCATGCAACCCTTTCCCTAAGTGCTAGATGAACGAAATTCTCTGCACATGCCCATTTCTGAGAGATAAGTGTGTGTGAAAGCCGTCCTTCACCGAGCTTGTTGGGAACACAAAGAATATTTACAGTTGTAAACAACTATCCATATATATATATATATGTGCAGGTATTAGCTCCAACTGATTTTACAAAGAAAAATGCTGAAAATTCAAACTGGCACTAGGAAACCGACCGAGAAACTAGAGTAAAAGTTTTTCCTGCAAACCTTTATTTTGGTCTAGATGAACGAATGTCTCTCCTCATGTTCAGTTCAGAGAGATAAGTGTGTGTGAAAGCACTCCTTCACCTAGCTTGTTGGGAACACAAAGGTTTTTCCAGTTGCATACTATACTCCATACATATAAAAGGGGTGGTAAAATCTCTAACACGGTTTTATAGTCAAAACTGCAGGAACTTCAAACCAGCACTAGGAAACAGTCATAGAATCCTGAGTAAGAGTTTCTCCTGGAAAGTATTCCCTTTATACAAGATGAACGAAAGTCTCCCCAGCTGCTCAGTTCTGAGAGATATGAGTGTGTGAAAGCAGTCCTTCACATATCTTGTTGGGAACACAAAGTTCCTTTTCAGTTGCAGCATTCAATCCATACAAATATATGGTTAGGTACAAGTTCCAACTTGGTTTTACAGTGAAAACTGCACGAAATTCAAACTGGCACTAGGAAACAGACTGAGAAACAAGAGTAAATGTTTCTACTGCAACCCGTTCCCTATATGCTAGATGAAAGAACGTCTCTCCACATGCTTAGTTCTGAGAGATATGTGTGTGTGAAAGCCGTCCTTCACATATCTTGTTGGGAACACAAAGATGCTTTTCAGTTGTAAAGAATGATCCATATATATATATATGGGCAGGTACTAGCTCCAACAGATTTTACAAAGAAAAATGGTGGAATTTCAAACCGGCACTAGGAAACAGACTGAGAAACCACAGTGAAAGTTTTTCCTGCAACTCGATCCATTTTGTCTAGATGAACGAACTTCTCTCACAATGTTAGTTACTGAGAGATAAGTGTGTGTAATAGCCCTACTTCACCTAGCTTGTTGGGAACACAAAGGTTCTTTTAAGTTGAAAAATACACTCCATACATATATATGGGGAGGTACTAGCTCCAACTTTGTTTTACAGTGATTAATTCAGTTATTTCAAACAGGCACTAGGAAACTAACTGAGAAAGCAGAGTAAAATATTCTCCTGAATCTTGTTCCCTTTGTGCTAGTGGAACGAACGTCTTTCCACATGCTCATTTCTGAGAGAAAAGTGTGTGTGAATGCTGTCTTCACCCAGCTTTTTTGGAACACAAAGTTTCTTTCCATTTGCAGAATACAGTCCCTACATATATATGTGGAGGTACTAAATCCAACTTGGTTTTATAGTGAAAATTGTGGGAAATTCAAACCAGCCCTAGGAAACCGACTGAGAATCCAGAGTAAAATTTCGTCCTGCAGCCCGTTCCATTTGTGCTAGATGAACGAAAATCTCTCCACATGCTCAGTTCTGAGACATATTTTTGTGTGAAAGCCGAACTTCAGCTATCTTGTTGGGATCACAAATTCCCTTTTTAATTGAAAACTACACTCCTTAAATTTATATGGGGAGGTACAAGCTCGAACTCATTTGAACAGGGAAAACTGCAGGATCTTCAAACAGGCACTTAGAAACAGGCTGAGATAGGAGTGTAAATGTTTCTCCTGCATCTCTTTCCTTTGTGCTCATTGAAAGAACATCACTCCGCATGCTTAGTTCTGACACATAAGCCTTTGTGAAAGCAGTCCTTCACCTATCTTGTTGGGAACACATAGATCCTTTTCAGTTGCAAACTACACTCCATACATTTATGGGGAAGTAATAGCTCCAACTCGGTTTTCCAGTGAATAATGAAGGAAATTCTAACCGGCACTAAGAAACTGACATAGAATCCAGAGTAATAGTTTCTCCTACAAACCATTCCTTCATTCAAGATGAACGAACTTCTCTCCAGATGTTCAGTTCTGAGAGATAAGTGTGTGTGAAATTAGTCCTTCACCTAGGTTGTTGGGAACTCAAAGATTCTTTCCAGTTGCAAACTACACTCCATACATATATATGGGGAGGTTGTAGTTCGAACTCGATTTTACAGTGAAAACTTCAGGAAATTCAATCCGGCAGTAGGAAACACACTGAGAAAACAGAGTAAAAGTTTCTCATGCAACCCTTTCCCTAAGTGCTAGATGAACGAAATTCTCTGCACATGCCCAGTTCTGAGAGATAAGTGTGTGTGAAAGCCGTCCTTCACCGAGCTTGTTGGGAACACAAAGAATATTTTCAGTTGTAAACAGCTATCCATATATATATATATATATGTGCAGGTATTAGCTCCAACTGATTTTACAAAGAAAAATTCTGGAAATTCAAACTGGCATTAGGAAACCGACCGAGAAACTAGAGTAAAAATTTTTCCTGCAAACCTTTACTTTGGTCTAGATGAACGAATGTCTCTCCTCATGTTCAGTTCTGAGAGATAAGTGTGTGTGAAAGCACTCCTTCACCTAGCTTGTTGGGAACACAAAGGTTTTTTCAGTTACATACTGTACTCCATACATATAAAAGGGGTGGTAAAATCACTAACACGGTTTTAAAGTCAAAACTGCAGGAACTTCAAACCAGCACTAGGAAACAGTCATAGAATCCTGAGTAAGTGTTTCTCCTGGAAAGCATTCCCTTTGTACTAGATGAACGAACGTCTCCCCAGCTGCTCAGTTCTGAGAGATATGAGTGTGTGAAAGCCGTCCTTCACATATCTTGTTGGGAACACATAGTACCTTTTATGTTGCAGCATTCAATCCATACAAATGTATGGTTAGGTACAAGTTCCAACTTTGTTTTACAGTGAAAACTGCACGAAATTCAAACTGGCACTAGGAAACAGACTGAGAAACCAGAGAAAATGTTTCTCTTGCAACGCGTTCCCTTTTGGCTAGATGAACGAACGTCTCTCCAATGTTAGGTACTGAGAGATAAGTGTGTGTAATTGCCCTACTTTACCTAGCTTCTTGGGAACACAAAGGTCCTTTTCAGTTGCAAACTAGACTCCATACATATATATGGGAATGTACTAGCTCCAACTTGTTTTACAGTGATTAATTCAGTTATTTCAAAAAGGCACTAGGAAACTAACTGAGAAACCAGAGTAAAATATTCTCCTGAATCTTGTTCCCTTTGTGCTAGTGGAACGAACGTCTTTCCACATGCTCATTTCTGAGAGAAAATTGTGTGTGAAAGCTGTCTTCACCCAGCTTGTTTGGAACACAAAGTTTCTTTCCATTTGCAGAATACAGTCCCTAAATATATATGTGGAGGTACTAAATCCTATTTGGATTTATAGTGAAAATTGTGGGAAATTCAAACCAGCCCTAGGAAACCGACTGAGAATCCAGAGTAAAATTTCGTCCTGCAGCCCGTTCCATTTGTGCTAGATGAACGAAAATCTCTCCACATGCTCAGTTCTGAGAGATATTTTTGTGTGAAAGCCGAACTTCAGCTATCTTGTTGGGATCACAAATTCCCTTTTTAATTGAAAACTACGCTCCTTAAATTTATATGGGGAGGTACAAGCTCGAACTCATTTGAACAGGGAAAACTGCAGGATCTTCAAAGAGGCACTTAGAAACAGGCTGAGAATGGAGTGTAAATGTTTCTCCTGCATCTCCTTCTTTGGGCTCATTGAACGAACATCACTCCGCATACTTAGTTCTGACACATAAGCCTTTGTGAAAGCAGTCCTTCATCTTTCTTGTTGGGAACACATAGATCCTTTTCAGTTGCAATCTACACTCCATATATTTATGGGGAAGTAATAGCTCCAACTCGGTTTTCCAGTGAATAATGAAGGAAATTCTAACCGGCACTAAGAAACTGACATAGAATCCAGAGTAATAGTTTCTCCTACAAACCATTCCTTCATTCAAGATGAACGAACTTCTCTCCAGATGTTCAGTTCTGAGAGATAAGTGTGAGTGAAATAAGTCCTTCACCTAGGTTGTTGGGAACTCAAAGTTTCTTTCCAGTTGCAAACTACACTCCATACATATATATGGGGAGGTTGTAGTTCGAACTCGATTTTACAGTGAAAACTTCAGGAAATTCAATCCGGCAGTAGGAAACAGACTGAGAAAACAGAGTAAAATTTTCTCATGCAAACCTTTCCCTATGTGCTAGATGAACGAAATTTTCTGCACATGCCCAGTTCTGAGAGATAAGTGTGTGTGAAAGCCGTCCTTCACCGAGCTTGTTGGGAACACAAAGAATATTTTCAGTTGTAAACAACTATTCATATATATATATATATATGTGCAGGTATTAGCTCCAACTGATTTTACAAAGAAAATTGCTGTAATTTCAAAAAGGCACTAGGAAACTGACCGAGAAACTAGAGTAAAAATTTTCCCTGCAAACCTTTATTTTGGTCTAGATGAACGAATATCTCTCCTCATGTCCAGTTCAGAGAGATAAGTGTGGGTGAAAGCACACCTTCACCTAGCTTGTTGGGAACACAAAGTTTTTTCATTTGCATACTATAGTCCATACATATAAAAGGGGTGGTAATATCTCTAACACGGTTTTATAGTCAAAACTACAGGAACTTCAATCCAGCACTAGGAAACAGTCATAGAATCCTGAGTAAGAGTTTCACCTGGAAAGTATTCCCTTTATACAAGATGAACGAAAGTCTCCCCAACTGCTCAGTTCTGAGAGATATGAGTGTGTGAAAGCAGTCCTTCACATATCTTGTTGGGAACACAAAGTTCCTTTTCAGTTGCAGCATTTAATCCATACAAATATATGGTTAGGTACAAGTTCCAACTTGGATTTACAGTGAAATCTGCACGAAATTCAAACTGGCACTAGGATACAGACTGAGAAACAAGAGTAGATGTTTCTACTGCAACCCGTTCCCTATATGCTAGATGAAAGAACGTCTCCCCACATGCTTAGTTCTGAGAGATACGTGTGTGTGAAAGCCGTCCTTCATATATCTTCTTGGGAACACAAAGATGCTTTTCAGTTTTAAAGAATGATCCATATATATATATATATGGGCAGGTACTAGCTCCAACAGATTTTACAAAGTAAAATGGTGGAATTTCAAATAGGCAGTAGGAAACAGACTGAGAAATCACAGTGAAAGTTTTTCCTGCAACTCGATCCATTTTGTCTAGATGAACGAACGTCTCTCACAATGTTAGGTACTGATAGATAAGTGTGTGTAATAGCCCTACTTCACCTAGCTTGTTGGGAACACAAAGGTTCTATTAAGTTGCAAAATACACTCCATACATATATATGTGAAGGTACTAATACCAACTCGGTTTTATATTGAAAATTGTGGGAACTTCACACAGGCACTAGGAAACAGTCTGAGAAACCAGAGTAAAAATTTCTCCTGCAAACAGTTCCCGTAGTGCTAGATGAACAATAGTCTAAACACATGCTCAGTTCTTAGGTATATGTGTGTGTGAAAGCATCCTTCATATAGTTTGCTGGGAACACAAAGTTTCCTTTCAGTTGAAAACTACACTCCGTACATATATATATGGGGATAAAAAAGCTCTAGAACTGTTTTGCAGTCAAAATTGCAGGAACTTCAAACCAGCACTAGGAAACGGCCATAGAATCCTGAGAAATTGATTCTCCTGCAAAGAGTTTCGTTTGTGCAAGCTGAAAGAACGTCTCTCCAGATGCTCAGTTCGGAGAGATAAATGTGTGTGAAAGCCGACCTTCAAATATCTTGTTGGGAACACAAAGATCCTTTTCATTTGCAAACTACAATCCATATGTTTTTATGGGGAGATACTAGCTCCAAATCGGTTTAACAGTGAAAACTGCAGGAACTTCAAACAGGCACTTAGAAACAGGCTGAGAAACGACTGTAAATGTTTCTCCTGCAACTCTTTCCCTTTATGCTAGTTGAACGAACGTCACTCCACTTGCTCAGTTCTGAGAGAAAGTGTTTGTGAATGTCGTCCTTCACCTAGCTTGTTGGGAACACATAGTTCCTTTTCAGTTGCAATCTAAAATCCATAAATACATGGGGAGGTAATAGGTTCAACTCGGTTTTCCAGTGAAAATTGAAGGAAATTCAAACCGGTATTAGGAAACTGGCTGATAAACCAGAGTAAAATTCTTCCTGCAACCAGTTTCTTTGTGCTAGATGAACGAAAGTATCTCCATATGCTCCTTTCTTTGAGATAAGTGTGTGTGACAGCCGTCCTTCAACTTGCTTGTTGGGAAAACATAGTTTCTTTACAGTTACAAATACACTCTGTACATATATATGGGCAGGTACTTTATCCAACATGGTTTTACCTGAAAACTGCAGGAACTTCAAACAGGCACTAGGAAAAATACTGAGAAACCAGAGAAAAAATTTCTCCTAAAACCCGTAGCCTTTATGCTAGATGAACGAAATTCTCTCCACATGTTCTTTTCTGAGAGATATGTGTGTGAGAAAGCCGTACTTCACATAGCTTGTTGGGAACACAAAGATTCTTTTCAGTTGCAAAGTACTGTCCTAACATATATATGGGGAGGTCCTAGCTCCAACTCGTTTTTACAGTCAAAATTGCAGGAACTTCAAACCGGCACTAGGAAACAGGCTGAGAAACCAGAGTAAAATTTCCACCTGTAGCCAGTTCCCTTTTTGCTAGATGAACGAACATCTCTCCACATGCTCAGTTCTGAGAGATATTTGTGTGTTAAAGCCGAACTTCACATAGCATTTGGGAACACATAGTTCCTTTTCAGTTGCAATCTACACTTCATAAAAATATGGGGAAGTAATAGCTCCAACTCGGTTTTACAGTGAAAACTGCAGGAACTTCAAACCGGCACTAGGAAGCAGACGGAGAAACCAGAGTAAAAGTTTCTACTGCAAACCGTTACTTTTGTGCTATATTAACGTACGTCTCTCCACATGCTCAGTTCTGAGAGATAATTGTGTGTGAAATCCTTCCTTCACCTAGCTTGTTTTGAACATAAACTTTCTTATCAGGTTCAAATTACAATCCATAGACATATATGGGGAAGTACAAGCTGTAACTCAGTTTTACTGTGAAAACTGCAGGAACTTAAAACCTGCACTAGGAAACAGACTGAGAGACCAGAGTAAAATTTCCCCTTCTACCTGTTTACATTGGGCTAGATGAACGAAAGTCTCTCCACATGCTCACATCTGAGAGATAACTGTGTGTGAAAGCCGTACTTCACCTAGCTTGTTGGGAACACAAATATTTTTTTCAGTTGCAAACTCCACTCCATATATATATTGGGAGGAACTAACTCCAACTCGGTTTATAGTGAAAACTGCAAGAACTTCAAACCGTCACTAGGAATCAGACTGAGAAACCAGAGTAAACGTTTCTCCTGCAACACGTTCCCTTAGTGCTAGATGAAAGAACGTCTATCCACATGCTCAGTTCTGAGAGAAAAGTGTGTGTGAAAGCCGTCCTTCACCTAGCTTGTTGGGAAGACAAAGATTTTATTCAGTTGTAAATTACAATGCATTCATATTTATGGGGAGGAACTAGCTACAAATCGGTATTACACTGAAAACTGCAGGAACTCCAAACCTGCACTAGGAAACAGACTGAGGACCAGAGTAAAATTTCCCTTTCAAACTGTTTACATTGGGCTAGATGAAGGAAAGTCTGTCCACATGCTCAGATCTGAGGTATAAATGTGTGTGAAAGTCGTCCTTCACATAGCTTGTTTGGAATACAAAGTTTCTTTTCAGTTGCAAAGTACAGTTCTTAATTATATATGGAAATGTATTAGTTCCATCTAGGTTTTACAGTAAAATCTGCATAAACTTCAAAACAGAACAAGGAAACAGACTGAGAAAACAGAGTAAAGTTTTCCTTGAAACCCACGCCCTTTGTGTTAGATGAACTTCGTCTATCCACATGCTCAGTTCTGAGAGTTAAGTGTGTGTGAAAACCATACTTCACGTATCTTCTCAGGAACACAAAGTTTCTTTTCAGTTGCATACTACACTCCATACACATGTAAGAGGAGGTAAAATCTCTAACACGGTTTTAAAGTCAAAACTGCAGGAACTTCAAACCAGCACTAGGAAACAGTCATAGAATCCTGAGTAAGAGTTTCTCCTGGAAAGTATTCCCTTTGTACAAGATGAACGAAAGTCTCCCCAGCTGCTCAGTTCTGAGAGATATGAGTGTGTGAAAGCAGTCCTTCACATATCTTGTTGGGAACACAAAGTTCCTTTTCAGTTGCAGCATTTAATCCATACAAATATATGGTTAGGTACAAGTTCCAACTTGGTTTTACAGTGAAAACTGCACGAAATTCAAACTGGCACTAGGAAACAGACTGAGAAACAAGAGTAAATGTTTCTACTGCAACCTGTTCCCTATATGCTAGATGAAAGAACGCCTCTCCACATGCTCAGTTCTGAGAGATATGTGTGTGTGAAAGCCGTCCTTCACATATCTTGTTGGGAACACAAAGATGCTTTTCAGTTGTAAACAATGATCCATATATATATAAAGGCAGGTAATAGCTCCAACAGATTTTACAAAGAAAAATGCTGGAACTTCAAACCGGAACTAGGAAACAGACTGAGAAACCAGAGTGAAAGTTTTTCCTGCAAATCAATCCATTTTGTCTAGATGAACGAACGTCTATCCCAATGTTAGTTTCTGAGAGATAAGTGTGTGTAATAGCCCTACTTCACCTAGCTTGTTGGGAACACAAAGGTTCTTTTCAGTTGCAAACTACACTCCATACATATATATGGGGAGGTACTAGCTCCAACTCTGTTTTACAGTGATTACTTCAGTAATTTCAAACAGGCACTAGGAAACTGAGAAACCAGAGTAAAATATTCTACTTAATCTTGTTCCCTTTGTGCTAGTGTAATGAACGTCTTTCCACATGCTCAGTTCTGATAGAAAATTGTGTGTTAAAGCCGTCTTCACCCAGCTTGTTTGGAACACAAAGTTTGTTTTCATTTACAGACTACAGTCCATACATATATATGTGGAGGTACTAATACCAACTCGGTTTTATAGTGAAAATTGTGGGAACTTCACACCGGCACTAGGAAACAGTCTGAGAAACCAGAGTAAAAATTTCTCCTGCAAACCGTTCCCGTAGTGCTAGATGAACAAAAGTCTAAACACATGCTCAGTTCTTAGGTATATGTTTGTGTGAAAGCATCCTTCATATAGTTTGCTGGGAACACAAAGTTTCCTTTCAGTTGAAAACTACACTCCATACATATATATATGGGGATATAAAAGCTCTAAAACTGTTTTGCAGTCAAAATTGCAGGAACTTCAAACCGGCACTAGGAAACGGCCATAGAATCCTGAGAAATTGATTCTCCTGCAAACAATTTCGTTTGTGCAAGTTGAAAGAACGTCTCTCCAGATGCTCAGTTCGGAGAGATAAATGTGTGTGAAAGCCGACCTTCAAATATCTTGTTGGGAACACAAAGATCCTTTTCATTTGCAAACTACAATCCATATGTTTTTATGGGGAGATACTAGCTCCAAATCGGTTTAACAGTGAAAACTGCAGGAACTTCAAACAGGCACTTAGAAACAGGCTGAGAAACGACTGTAAATGTTTCTCCTGCAACTCTTTCCCTTTATGCTAGTTGAACGAACGTCACTCCACTTGCTCAGTTCTGAGAGAAAGTGTTTGTGAATGTCGTCCTTCACCTAGCTTGTTGGGAACACATAGTTCCTTTTCAGTTGCAATCTAAAATCCATAAATACATGGGGAGGTAATAGGTTCAACTCGGTTTTCCAGTGAAAATTGAAGGAAATTCAAACCAGTATTAGGAAACTGGCTGATAAACCAGAGTAAAATTCTTCCTGCAACCAGTTTCTTTGTGCTAGATGAACGAAAGTCTCTCCACATGCTCCTTTCTTAGAGATAAGTGTGTGTGACAGCCGTCCTTCAACTAGCTTGTTGGGAAAACATAGTTTCTTTACAGTTACAAAATACACTCTGTACATATATATGGGCAGGTACTTTATCCAACATGGTTTTACCTGAAAACTGCAGGAACTTCAAACAGGCACTAGGAAAAATACTGAGAAACCAGAGAAAAAATTTCTCCTAAAACCCGTAGCCTTTATGCTAGATGAACGAAATTCTCTCCACATGTTCTTTTCTGAGAGATATGTGTGTGAGAAAGCCGTACTTCACATAGCTTGTTGGGAACACAAAGATTCTTTTAAGTTGCAAAGTACAGTCCTAACATATATATGGGGAGGTCCTAGCTCCAACTCGTTTTTACAGTCAAAATTGCAGGAACTTCAAACCGGCACTAGGATACAGGCTGAGAAACCAGAGTAAAATTTCCACCTGTAGCCAGTTCCGTTTTTGCTAGATGAACGAACATCTCTCCACATGCTCAGTTCTGAGAGATATTTGTGTGTTAAAGCCGAACTTCACCTAGCATTTGGGGAACACATAGTTCCTTTGCAGTTGCAATCTACACTTCATAAAAATATGGGGAAGTAATAGCTCCAACTCGGTTTTACAGTGAAAACTGCAGGAACTTCAAACCAGCACTAGGAAGCAGACGGAGAAACCAGAGTAAAAGTTTCTACTGCAAACCGTTACTTTTGTGCTATATGAACGTACGTCTCTCCACATGCTCAGTTCTGAGAGATAATTGTGTGTGAAATCCTTCCTTCACCTAGCTTGTTTTGAACATAAACTTTCTTATCAGGTTCAAATTACAATCCATAGACATATATGGGGAAGTACAAGCTGTAACTCAGTTTTACTGTGAAAACTGCAGGAACTTAAAACCTGCACTAGGAAACAGACTGAGAGACCAGAGTAAAATTTCCCCTTCAACCTGTTTACATTGGGCTAGATGAACGAAAGTCTCTCCACATGCTCACATCTGAGAGATAACTGTGTGTGAAAGCCGTACTTCACCTAGCTTGTTGGGAACACAAATATTTTTTTCAGTTGCAAACTCCACTCCATATATATATTGGGAGGAACTAACTCCAACTCGGTTTATAGTGAAAACTGCAAGAACTTCAAACCGTCACTAGGAATCAGACTGAGAAACCAGAGTAAACGTTTCTCCTGCAACTCGTTCCCTTAGTGCTAGATGAAAGAACGTCTATCCACATGCTCAGTTCTGAGAGAAAAGTGTGTGTGAAAGCCGTCCTTCACCTAGCTTGTTGGGAAGACAAAGATTTTATTCAGTTGTAAATTACAATGCATTCATATTTATGGGGAGGAACTAGCTACAAATCGGTATTACACTGAAAACTGCAGGAACTCCAAACCTGCACTAGGAAACAGACTGAGGACCAGAGTAAAATTTCCCTTTCAAACTGTTTACATTGGGCTAGATGAAGGAAAGTCTGTCCACATGCTCAGATCTGAGGTATAAATGTGTGTGAAAGTCGTCCTTCACATAGCTTGTTTGGAATACAAAGTTTCTTTTCAGTTGCAAAGTACAGTTCTTAATTATATATGGAAATGTATTAGTTCCATCTAGGTTTTACAGTAAAATCTGCATAAACTTCAAAACAGAACAAGGAAACAGACTGAGAAAACAGAGTAAAGTTTTCCTTGAAACCCACGCCCTTTGTGTTAGATGAACTTCGTCTATCCACATGCTCAGTTCTGAGAGTTAAGTGTGTGTGAAAACCATACTTCACGTATCTTCTCAGGAACACAAAGTTTCTTTTCAGTTGCATACTACACTCCATACACATGTAAGAGGAGGTAAAATCTCTAACACGGTTTTAAAGTCAAAACTGCAGGAACTTCAAACCAGCACTAGGAAACAGTCATAGAATCCTGAGTAAGAGTTTCTCCTGGAAAGTATTCCCTTTGTACAAGATGAACGAAAGTCTCCCCAGCTGCTCAGTTCTGAGAGATATGAGTGTGTGAAAGCAGTCCTTCACATATCTTGTTGGGAACACAAAGTTCCTTTTCAGTTGCAGCATTTAATCCATACAAATATATGGTTAGGTACAAGTTCCAACTTGGTTTTACAGTGAAAACTGCACGAAATTCAAACTGGCACTAGGAAACAGACTGAGAAACAAGAGTAAATGTTTCTACTGCAACCTGTTCCCTATATGCTAGATGAAAGAACGCCTCTCCACATGCTCAGTTCTGAGAGATATGTGTGTGTGAAAGCCGTCCATCACATATCTTGTTGGGAACACAAAGATGCTTTTCAGTTGTAAACAATGATCCATATATATATAAGGGCAGGTAATAGCTCCAAAAGATTTTACAAAGACAAATGCTGGAACTTCAAACCGGAACTAGGAAACAGACTGAGAAACCAGAGTGAAAGTTTTTCCTGCAAATCAATCCATTTTGTCTAGATGAACGAACGTCTCTCCGAATGTTAGGTACTGAGAGATTAGTGTGTGTAATAGCCCTACTTCACCTAGCTTGTTGGGAACACAAAGGTTCTTTTCAGTTGCAAACTACACTCCATACATATATATGGGGAGGTACTAGCTCCAACTCTGTTTTACAGTGATTACTTCAGTAATTTCAAACAGGCACTAGGAAACTGAGAAACCAGAGTAAAATATTCTACTTAATCTTGTTCCCTTTGTGCTAGTGTAATGAACGTCTTTCCACATGCTCAGTTCTGAGAGAAAATTGTGTGTTAAAGCCTTCTTCACCCAGCTTGTTTGGAACACAAAGTTTGTTTTCATTTACAGACTACAGTCCATACATATATATGTGGAGGTACTAATACCAACTCGGTTTTATAGTGAAAATTGTGGGAACTTCACACCAGCACTAGGAAACAGTCTGAGAAACCAGAGTAAAAATTTCTCCTGCAAACCGTTCCCGTAGTGCTAGATGAACAAAAGTCTAAACACATGCTCAGTTCTTAGGTATATGTTTGTGTGAAAGCATCCTTCATATAGTTTGCTGGGAACACAAAGTTTCCTTTCAGTTGAAAACTACACTCCATACATATATATATGGGGATATAAAAGCTCTAAAACTGTTTTGCAGTCAAAATTGCAGGAACTTCAAACCGGCACTAGGAAACGGCCATAGAATCCTGAGAAATTGATTCTCCTGCAAACAATTTCGTTTGTGCAAGTTGAAAGAACGTCTCTCCAGATGCTCAGTTCGGAGAGATAAATGTGTGTGAAAGCCGACCTTCAAATATCTTGTTGGGAACACAAAGATCCTTTTCATTTGCAAACTACAATCCATATGTTTTTATGGGGAGATACTAGCTCCAAATCGGTTTAACAGTGAAAACTGCAGGAACTTCAAACAGGCACTTAGAAACAGGCTGAGAAACGACTGTAAATGTTTCTCCTGCAACTCTTTCCCTTTATGCTAGTTGAACGAACGTCACTCCACTTGCTCAGTTCTGAGAGAAAGTGTTTGTGAATGTCGTCCTTCACCTAGCTTGTTGGGAACACATAGTTCCTTTTCAGTTGCAATCTAAAATCCATAAATACATGGGGAGGTAATAGGTTCAACTCGGTTTTCCAGTGAAAATTGAAGGAAATTCAAACCAGTATTAGGAAACTGGCTGATAAACCAGAGTAAAATTCTTCCTGCAACCAGTTTCTTTGTGCTAGATGAACGAAAGTCTCTCCACATGCTCCTTTCTTAGAGATAAGTGTGTGTGACAGCCGTCCTTCAACTAGCTTGTTGGGAAAACATAGTTTCTTTACAGTTACAAAATACACTCTGTACATATATATGGGCAGGGACTTTATCCAACATGGTTTTACCTGAAAACTGCAGGAACTTCAAACAGGCACTAGGAAAAATACTGAGAAACCAGAGAAAAAATTTCTCCTAAAACCCGTAGCCTTTATGCTAGATGAACGAAATTCTCTCCACATGTTCTTTTCTGAGAGATATGTGTGTGAGAAAGCCGTACTTCACATTGCTTGTTGGGAACACAAAGATTCTTTTCAGTTGCAAAGTACTGTCCTAACATATATATGGGGAGGTCCTAGCTCCAACTCGTTTTTACAGTCAAAATTGCAGGAACTTCAAACCGGCACTAGGAAACAGGCTGAGAAACCAGAGTAAAATTTCCACCTGTAGCCAGTTCCCTTTTTGCTAGATGAACGAACATCTCTCCACATGCCCAGTTCTGAGAGATATTTGTGTGTTAAAGCCGAACTTCACCTAGCATTTGGGGAACACATATTTCCTTTTCAGTTGCAATCTACACTTCATAAAAATATGGGGAAGTAATAGCTCCAACTCGGTTTTACAGTGAAAACTGCAGGAACTTCAAACCAGCACTAGGAAGCAGACGGAGAAACCAGAGTAAAAGTTTCTACTGCAAACCGTTACTTTTGTGCTATATGAACGTACGTCTCTCCACATGCTCAGTTCTGAGAGATAATTGTGTGTGAAATCCTTCCTTCACCTAGCTTGTTTAGAACATAAACTTTCTTATCAGGTTCAAATTACAATCCATAGACATATATGGGGAAGTACAAGCTGTAACTCAGTTTTACTGTGAAAACTGCAGGAACTTAAAACCTGCACTAGGAAACAGACTGAGAGACCAGAGTAAAATTTCCCCTTCTACCTGTTTACATTGGGCTAGATGAACGAAAGTCTCTCCACATGCTCACATCTGAGAGATAACTGTGTGTGAAAGCCGTACTTCACCTAGCTTGTTGGGAAAACAAATATTTATTTCAGTTGCAAACTCCACTCCATATATATATTGGGAGGAACTAACTCCAACTCGGTTTATAGTGAAAACTGCAAGAACTTCAAACCGTCACTAGGAATCAGACTGAGAAACCAGAGTAAACGTTTCTCCTGCAACTCGTTCCCTTAGTGCTAGATGAAAGAACGTCTATCCACATGCTCAGTTCTGAGAGAAAAGTGTGTGTGAAAGCCGTCCTTCACCTAGCTTGTTGGGAAGACAAAGATTTTATTCAGTTGTAAATTACAATGCATTCATATTTATGGGGAGGAACTAGCTACAAATCGGTATTACACTGAAAACTGCAGGAACTCCAAACCTGCACTAGGAAACAGACTGAGGACCAGAGTAAAACTTCCCTTTCAAACTGTTTACATTGGGCTAGATGAAGGAAAGTCTGTCCACATGCTCAGATCTGAGGTATAAATGTGTGTGAAAGTCGTCCTTCACATAGCTTGTTTGGAATACAAAGTTTCTTTTCAGTTGCAAAGTACAGTTCTTAATTATATATGGAAATGTATTAGTTCCATCTAGGTTTTACAGTAAAATCTGCATAAACTTCAAAACAGAACAAGGAAACAGACTGAGAAAACAGAGTAAAGTTTTCCTTGAAACCCACGCCCTTTGTTTTAGATGAACTTGGTCTATCCACATGCTCAGTTCTGAGAGTTAAGTGTGTGTCAAAACCATACATCACGTATCTTTTCAGGAACACAAAGTTTCTTTTCAGTTGCATACTACACTCCATACACATGTAAGAGGAGGTAAAATCTCTAACACGGTTTTAAAGTCAAAACTGCAGGAACTTCAAACCAGCACTAGGAAACAGTCATAGAATCCTGAGTAAGAGTTTCTCCTGGAAAGTATTCCCTTTGTACAAGATGAACGAAAGTCTCCCCAGCTGCTCAGTTCTGAGAGATATGAGTGTGTGAAAGCAGTCCTTCACATATCTTGTTGGGAACACAAAGCTCCATTTCAGTTGCAGCATTTAATCCATACAAATATTTGGTTAGGTACAAGTTCCAACTTGGTTTTACAGTGAAAACTGCACGAAATTCAAACTGGCACTAGGAAACAGACTGAGAAACAAGAGTAAATGTTTCTACTGCAACCTGTTCCCTATATGCTAGATGAAAGAACGCCTCTCCACATGCTCAGTTCTGAGAGATATGTGTGTGTGAAAGCCGTCCTTCACATATCTTGTTGGGAACACAAAGATGCTTTTCAGTTGTAAACAATGATCCATATATATATATATGGGCAGGTAATAGCTCCAACAGAATTTACAAAGACAAATGCTGGAACTTCAAACCGGAACTAGGAAACAGACTGAGAAACCAGAGTGAAAGTTTTTCCTGCAAATCGATCCATTTTGTCTAGATGAACGAAAGTCTCTCCAAATGTTAGGTACTGAGAGATTAGTGTGTGTAATAGCCCTACTTCACCTAGCTTGTTGGGAACACAAAGGTTCTTTTCAGTTGCAAACTACACTCCATACATATATATGGGGAGGTACTAGCTCCAACTCTGTTTTACAGTGATTACTTCAGTAATTTCAAACAGGCACTAGGAAACTGAGAAACCAGAGTAAAATATTCTACTTAATCTTGTTCCCTTTGTGCTAGTGGAATGAACGTCTTTCCACATGCTGAGGTCTGAGAGAAAATTGTGTGTTAAAGCCTTCTTCACCCAGCTTGTTTGGAACACAAAGTTTGTTTTCATTTACAGACTACAGTCCATACATATATATGTGGAGGTACTAATACCAACTCGGTTTTATAGTGAAAATTGTGGGAACTTCACACCGGCACTAGGAAACTGTCTGAGAAACCAGAGTAAAAATTTCTCCTGCAAACCGTTCCCGTAGTGCTAGATGAAAAATAGTCTAAACACATGCTCAGTTCTTAGGTATATGTGTGTGTGAAAGCATCCTTCATATAGTTTGCTGGGAACACAAAGTTTCCTTTCAGTTGAAAACTACACTCCATACATATATATATGGGGATATAAAAGCTCTAAAACTGTTTTGCAGTCAAAATTGCAGGAACTTCAAACCGGCACTAGGAAACGGCCATAGAATCCAGAGAAATTGATTCTCCTGCAAACAATTTCGTTTGTGCAAGTTGAAAGAACGTCTCTCCAGATGCTCAGTTCGGAGAGATAAATGTGTGTGAAAGCCGACCTTCAAATATCTTGTTGGGAACACAAAGATCCTTTTCATTTGCAAACTACAATCCATATGTTTTTATGGGGAGATACTAGCTCCAAATCGGTTTAAGAGTGAAAACTGCAGGAACTTCAAACAGGCACTTAGAAACAGGCTGAGAAACGACTGTAAATGTTTCTCCTGCAACTCTTTCCCTTTATGCTAGTTGAACGAACGTCACTCCACTTGCTCAGTTCTGAGAGAAAGTGTTTGTGAATGTCGTCCTTCACCTAGCTTGTTGGGAACACATAGTTCCTTTTCAGTTGCAATCTAAAATCCATAAATACATGGGGAGGTAATAGGTTCAACTCGGTTTTCCAGTGAAAATTGAAGGAAATTCAAACCGGTATTAAGAAACTGGCTGATAAACCAGAGTAAAATTCTTCCTGCAACCAGTTTCTTTGTGCTAGATGAACGAAAGTCTCTCCACATGCTCCTTTCTTAGAGATAAGTGTGTGTGATAGCCGTCCTTCAACTAGCTTGTTGGGAAAACATAGTTTCTTTACAGTTACAAAATACACTCTGTACATATATATGGGCAGGTATTTATCCAACATGGTTTTACCTGAAAACTGCAGGAATTTCAAACAGGCACTAGGAAAAGTACTGAGAAACCAGAGAAAAAATTTCTCCTAAAACCCGTAGCCTTTATGCTAGATGAACGAAATTCTCTCCACATGTTCTTTTCTGAGAGATATGTGTGTGAGAAAGCCGTACTTCACATAGCTTGTTGGGAACACAAAGATTCTTTTCAGTTGCAAAGTACAGTCCTAACATATATATGGGGAGGTCCTAGCTCCAACTCGTTTTTACAGTCAAAATTGCAGGAACTTCAAACCGGCACTAGGAAACAGGCTGAGAAACCAGAGTAAAATTTCCACCTGTAGCCAGTTCCCTTTTTGCTAGATGAACGAACATCTCTCCACATGCTCAGTTCTGAGAGATATTTGTGTGTTAAAGCCGAACTTCACCTAGCATTTGGGGAACACATAGTTCCTTTGCAGTTGCAATCTACACTTCATAAAAATATGGGGAAGTAATAGCTCCAACTCGGTTTTACAGTGAAAACTGCAGGAACTTCAAACCAGCACTAGGAAGCAGACGGAGAAACCAGAGTAAAAGTTTCTACTGCAAACCGTTACTTTTGTGCTATATGAACGTACGTCTCTCCACATGCTCAGTTCTGAGAGATAATTGTGTGTGAAATCCTTCCTTCACCTAGCTTGTTTTGAACATAAACTTTCTTATCAGGTTCAAATTACAATCCATAGACATATATGGGGAAGTACAAGCTGTAACTCAGTTTTACTGTGAAAACTGCAGGAACTTAAAACCTGCACTAGGAAACAGACTGAGAGACCAGAGTAAAATTTCCCCTTCAACCTGTTTACATTGGGCTAGATGAACGAAAGTCTCTCCACATGCTCACATCTGAGAGATAACTGTGTGTGAAAGCCGTACTTCACCTAGCTTGTTGGGAACACAAATATTTTTTTCAGTTGCAAACTCCACTCCATATATATATTGGGAGGAACTAACTCCAACTCGGTTTATAGTGAAAACTGCAAGAACTTCAAACCGTCACTAGGAATCAGACTGAGAAACCAGAGTAAACGTTTCTCCTGCAACTCGTTCCCTTAGTGCTAGATGAAAGAACGTCTATCCACATGCTCAGTTCTGAGAGAAAGGTGTGTGTGAAAGCCGTCCTTCACCTAGCTTGTTGGGAAGACAAAGATTTTATTCAGTTGTAAATTACAATGCATTCATATTTATGGGGAGGAACTAGCTACAAATCGGTATTACACTGAAAACTGCAGGAACTCCAAACCTGCACTAGGAAACAGACTGAGGACCAGAGTAAAATTTCCCTTTCAAACTGTTTACATTGGGCTAGATGAAGGAAAGTCTGTCCACATGCTCAGATCTGAGGTATAAATGTGTGTGAAAGTCGTCCTTCACATAGCTTGTTTGGAATACAAAGTTTCTTTTCAGTTGCAACGTACAGTTCTTAATTATATATGGAAATGTATTAGTTCCATCTAGGTTTTACAGTAAAATCTGCATAAACTTCAAAACAGAACAAGGAAACAGACTGAGAAAACAGAGTAAAGATTTCCTTGAAACCCACGCCCTTTGTGTTAGATGAACTTCGTCTATCCACATGCTCAGTTCTGAGAGTTAAGTGTGTGTGAAAACCATACATCACGTATCTTCTCAGGAACACAAAGTTTCTTTTCAGTTGCATACTACAATCCATACACATGTAAGGGGTGGTAAAATCTCTAACACGGTTTTAAAGTCAAAACTGCAGGAACTTCAAACCAGCACTAGGAAACAGTCATAGAATCCTGAGTAAGAGTTTCTCCTGGAAAGTATTCCCTTTGTACAAGATGAACGAAAGTCTCCCCAGCTGCTCAGTTCTGAGAGATATGAGTGTGTGAAAGCAGTCCTTCACATATCTTGTTGGGAACACAAAGCTCCTTTTCAGTTGCAGCATTTAATCCATACAAATATATGGTTAGGTACAAGTTCCAACTTGGTTTTACAGTGAAAACTGCACGAAATTCAAACTGGCACTAGGAAACAGACTGAGAAACAAGAGTAAATGTTTCTACTGCAACCTGTTCCCTATATGCTAGATGAAAGAACGCCTCTCCACATGCTCAGTTCTGAGAGATATGTGTGTGTGAAAGCCGTCCTTCACATATCTTGTTGGGAACACAAAGATTCTTTTCAGGTGTAAACAATGATCCATATATATATATATGGGCAGGTACCAGCTCCAACAGATTTTACAAAGAAAAATGGTGGAATTTCAAACCGGCACTAGGAAACAGACTGAGAAACCACAGTGAAAGTTTTTCCTGCAACTCGATCCATTTTGTCTAGATGAACGAACGTCTCTCCCAATGTTAGGTACTGAGAGATAAGTGTGTGTAATAGCCCTACTTCACCTAGCTTGTTGGGAACACAAAGGTTCTTTTCAGTTGCAAACTACACTCCATACATATATATGGGGAGGTACTAGCTCCAACTCTGTTTTACAGTGATTACTTCAGTAATTTCAAACAGGCACTAGGAAACTGAGAAACCAGAGTAAAATATTCTACTTAATCTTGTTCCCTTTGTGCTAGTGGAATGAACGTCTTTCCACATGCTGAGTTCTGAGAGAAAATTGTGTGTTAAAGCCGTCTTCACCCAGCTTGTTTGGAACACAAAGTTTGTTTTCATTTACAGACTACAATCCATACATATATATGTGGAGGTACTAATACCAACTCGGTTTTATAGTGAAAATTGTGGGAATTTCACACCGGCACTAGGAAACTGTCTGAGAAACCAGAGTAAAAATTTCTCCTGCAAACCGTTCCCGTAGTTCTAGATGAAAAATATTCTAAACAAATGCTCAGTTCTTAGGTATATGTGAGTGTGTGAAAGCATCCTTCATATAGTTTGCTGGGAACACAAAGTTTCCTTTCAGTTGAAAGCTACACTCCATACATATATATATGGGGATATGAAAGCTCTAAAACTGTTTTGCAGTCAAAATTGCAGGAACTTCAAACCGGCACTAGGAAACGGCCATAGATTCCTGAGAAATTAATTCTCCTGCAAACAATTTCGTTTGTGCAAGTTGAAAGAACGTCTCTCCAGATGCTCAGTTCGGAGAGATAAATGTGTGTGAAAGCCGACCTTCAAATATCTTGTTGGGAACACAAAGATCCTTTTCATTTGCAAACTACAATCCATATGTTTTTATGCGGAGATACTAGCTCCAAATCGGTTTAACACTGAAAACTGCAGGAACTTCAAACAGGCACTTAGAAACAGGCTGAGAAACGACTGTAAATGTTTCTCCTGCAACTCTTTCCCTTTATGCTAGTTGATCGAACGTCACTCCACTTGCTCAGTTCTGAGAGAAAGTGTTTGTGAATGTCGTCCTTCACCTAGCTTGTTGGGAACACATAGTTCCTTTTCAGTTGCAATCTAAAATCCATAAATACATGGGGAGGTAATAGGTTCAACTCGGTTTTCCAGTGAAAATTGAAGGAAATTCAAACCGGTATTAGGAAACTGGCTGATAAACCAGAGTAAAATTCTTCCTGCAACCAGTTTCTTTGTGCTAGATGAACGAAAGTCTCTCCACATGCTCCTTTCTTAGAGATAAGTGTGTGTGACAGCCGTCCTTCAACTAGCTTGTTGGGAAAACATAGTTTCTTTACAGTTACAAAATACACTCTGTACATATATATGGGCAGGTACTTTATCCAACATGGTTTTACCTGAAAACTGCAGGAACTTCAAACAGGCACTAGGAAAAATACTGAGAAACCAGAGAAAAAATTTCTCCTAAAACCCGTAGCCTTTATGCTAGATGAACGAAATTCTCTCCACATGTTCTTTTCTGAGAGATATGTGTGTGAGAAAGCCGTACTTCACATAGCTTGTTGGGAACACAAAGATTCTTTTCAGTTGCAAAGTACAGTCCTAACATATATATGGGGAGGTCCTAGCTCCAACTCGTTTTTACAGTCAAAATTGCAGGAACTTCAAACAGGCACTAGGATACAGGCTGAGAAACCAGAGTAAAATTTCCACCTGTAGCCAGTTCCGTTTTTTCTAGATGAACGAACATCTCTCCACATGCTCAGTTCTGAGAGATATTTGTGTGTTAAAGCCGAACTTCACCTAGCATTTGGGGAACACATAGTTCCTTTGCAGTTGCAATCTACACTTCATAAAATTATGGGGAAGTAATAGCTCCAACTCGGTTTTACAGTGAAAACTGCAGGAACTTCAAACCGGCACTAGGAAGCAGACGGAGAAACCAGAGTAAAAGTTTCTACTGCAAACCGTTACTTTTGTGCTATATGAACGTACGTCTCTCCACATGCTCAGTTCTGAGAGATAATTGTGTGTGAAATCCTTCCTTCACCTAGCTTGTTTTGAACATAAACTTTCTTATCAGGTTCAAATTACAATCCATAGACATATATGGGGAAGTACAAGCTGTAACTCAGTTTTACTGTGAAAACTGCAGGAACTTAAAACCTGCACTAGGAAACAGACTGAGAGACCAGAGTAAAATTTCCCCTTCAACCTGTTTACATTGGGCTAGATGAACGAAAGTCTCTCCACATGCTCACATCTGAGAGATAACTGTGTGTGAAAGCCATACTTCACCTAGCTTGTTGGGAACACAAATATTTTTTTCAGTTGCAAACTCCACTCCATATATATATTGGGAGGAACTAACTCCAACTCGGTTTATAGTGAAAACTGCAAGAACTTCAAACCGTCACTAGGAATCAGACTGAGAAACCAGAGTAAACGTTTCTCCTGCAACTCGTTCCCTTAGTGCTAGATGAAAGAACGTCTATCCACATGCTCAGTTCTGAGAGAAAGGTGTGTGTGAAAGCCGTCCTTCACCTAGCTTGTTGGGAAGACAAAGATTTTATTCAGTTGTAAATTACAATGCATTCATATTTATGGGGAGGAACTAGCTACAAATCGGTATTACACTGAAAACTGCAGGAACTCCAAACCTGCACTAGGAAACAGACTGAGGACCAGAGTAAAATTTCCCTTTCAAACTGTTTACATTGGGCTAGATGAAGGAAAGTCTGTCCACATGCTCAGATCTGAGGTATAAATGTGTGTGAAAGTCGTCCTTCACATAGCTTGTTTGGAATACAAAGTTTCTTTTCAGTTGCAAAGTACAGTTCTTAATTATATATGGAAATGTATTAGTTCCATCTAGGTTTTACAGTAAAATCTGCATAAACTTCAAAACAGAACAAGGAAACAGACTGAGAAAACAGAGTAAAGTTTTCCTTGAAACCCACGCCCTTTGTGTTAGATGAACTTCGTCTATCCACATGCTCAGTTCTGAGAGTTAAGTGTGTGTGAAAACCATACATCACGTATCTTCTCAGGAACACAAAGTTTCTTTTCAGTTGCATATTACACTCCATACACATGTAAGGGGTGGTAAAATCTCTAACACGGTTTTAAAGTCAAAACTGCAGGAACTTCAAACCAGCATTAGGAAACAGTCATAGAATCCTGAGTAAGAGTTTCTCCTGGAAAGAATTCCCTTTGTACAAGATGAACGAAAGTCTCCCCAGCTGCTCAGTTCTGAGAGATATGAGTGTGTGAAAGCAGTCCTTCACATATCTTGTTGGGAACACAAAGTTCCTTTTCAGTTGCAGCATTTAATCCATACAAATATATGGTTAGGTACAAGTTCCAACTTGGTTTTACAGTGAAAACTGCACGAAATTCAAACTGGCACTAGGAAACAGACTGAGAAACAAGAGTAAATGTTTCTACTGCAACCTGTTCCCTATATGCTAGATGAAAGAACGCCTCTCCACATGCTCAGTTCTGAGAGATATGTGTGTGTGAAAGCCGTCCTTCACATATCTTGTTGGGAACACAAAGATGCTTTTCAGTTGTAAACAATGATCCATATATATATATATGGACAGGTACCAGCTCCAACAGATTTTACAAAGAAAAATGGTGGGATTTCAAACCGGTACTAGGAAACAGACTGAGAAACCAGAGTGAAAGTTTTCCCTGCAAATCGATCCATTGTGTCTAGATGAACGAACGTCTCTCCGAATGTTAGGTACTGAGAGATTAGTGTGTGTAATAGCCCTACTTCACCTAGCTTGTTGGGAACACAAAGGTTCTTTTCAGTTGCAAACTACACTCCATACATATATATGGGGAGGTACTAGCTCCAACTCTGTTTTACAGTGATTATTTCAGTAATTTCAAACAGGCACTTGGAAACTGAGAAACCAGAGTAAAATATTCTACTTAATCTTGTTCCCTTTGTGCTAGTGGAATGAACGTCTTTCCACATGCTCAGTTCTGAGAGAAAATTGTGTGTTAAAGCCGTCTTCACACAGCTTGTTTGGAACACAAAGTTTGTTTTCATTTACAGACTACAGTCCATACATATATATGTGGAGGTACTAATACCAACTCGGTTTTATAGTGAAAATTGTGGGAACTTCACACCGGCACTAGGAAACTGTCTGAGAAACCAGAGTAAAAATTTCTCCTGCAAACCGTTCCCGTAGTGCTAGATGAAAAATAGTCTAAACACATGCTCAGTTCTTAGGTATATGTGTGTGTGAAAGCATCCTTCATATAGTTTGCTGGGAACACAAAGTTTCCTTTCAGTTGAAAGCTACACTCCATACATATATATATGGGGATATAAAAGCTCTAAAACTGTTTTGCAGTCAAAATTGCAGGAACTTCAAACCGGCACTAGGAAACGGCCATAGAATCCTGAGAAATTGATTCTCCTGCAAACAGTTTCGTTTGTGCAAGGTGAAAGAACGTCTCTCCAGATGCTCAGTTCGGAGAGATAAATGTGTGTGAAAGCCGACCTTCAAATATCTTGTTGGGAACACAAAGACCCTTTTCATTTGCAAACTACAATCCATATGTTTTTATGGGGAGATACTAGCTCCAAATCGGTTTAACAGTGAAAACTGCAGGAACTTCAAACAGGCACTTAGAAACAGGCTGAGAAACGACTGTAAATGTTTCTCCTGCAACTCTTTCCCTTTATGCTAGTTGAACGAACGTCACTCCACTTGCTCAGTTCTGAGAGAAAGTGTTTGTGAATGTCGTCCTTCACCTAGCTTGTTGGGAACACATAGTTCCTTTTCAGTTGCAATCTAAAATCCATAAATACATGGGGAGGTAATAGGTTCAACTCGGTTTTCCAGTGAAAATTGAAGGAAATTCAAACCGGTATTAGGAAACTGGCTGATAAACCAGAGTAAAATTCTTCCTGCTACCAGTTTCTTTGTGCTAGATGAACGAAAGTCTCTCCATATGCTCCTTTCTTTGAGATAAGTGTGTGTGACAGCCGTCCTTCAACTAGCTTGTTGGTAAAACTTAGTTTCTTTAGAGTTACAAAATACACTCTGTACATATTTATGGGCAGGTACTTTATCCAACATGGTTTTACCTGAAAACTGCAGGAACTTCAAATAGGCACTAGGAAAAATACTGAGAAACCAGAGAAAAAATTTCTCCTAAAACCCGTAGCCTTTATGCTAGATGAACGAAATTCTCTCCACATGTTCTTTTCTGAGAGATATGTGTGTGAGAAAGCCGTACTTCACATAGCTTGTTGGGAACACAAAGATTCTTTTCAGTTGCAAAGTACAGTCCTAACATATATATGGGGAGGTCCTAGCTCCAACTCGTTTTTACAGTCAAAATTGCAGGAACTTCAAACCGGCACTAGGAAACAGGCTGAGAAACCAGAGTAAAATTTCCACCTGTAGCCAGTTCCCTTTTTGCTAGATGAACGAACATCTCTCCACATGCTCAGTTCTGAGAGATATTTGTGTGTTAAAGCCGAACTTCACCTAGCATTTGGGGAACACATAGTTCCTTTGCAGTTGCAATCTACACTTCATAAAAATATGGGGAAGTAATAGCTCCAACTCGGTTTTACAGTGAAAACTGCAGGAACTTCAAACCGGCACTAGGAAGCAGACGGAGAAACCAGAGTAAAAGTTTCTACTGCAAACCGTTACTTTTGTGCTATATGAACGTACGTCTCTCCACATGCTCAGTTCTGAGAGATAATTGTGTGTGAAATCCTTCCTTCACCTAGCTTGTTTTGAACATAAACTTTCTTATCAGGTTCAAATTACAATCCATAGACATATATGGGGAAGTACAAGCTGTAACTCAGTTTTACTGTGAAAACTGCAGGAACTTAAAACCTGCACTAGGAAACAGACTGAGAGACCAGAGTAAAATTTCCCCTTCAACCTGTTTACATTGGGCTAGATGAACGAAAGTCTCTCCACATGCTCACATCTGAGAGATAACTGTGTGTGAAAGCCATACTTCACCTAGCTTGTTGGGAACACAAATATTTTTTTCAGTTGCAAACTCCACTCCATATATATATTGGGAGGAACTAACTCCAACTCGGTTTATAGTGAAAACTGCAAGAACTTCAAACCGTCACTAGGAATCAGACTGAGAAACCAGAGTAAACGTTTCTCCTGCAACTCGTTCCCTTAGTGCTAGATGAAAGAACGTCTATCCACATGCTCAGTTCTGAGAGAAAGGTGTGTGTGAAAGCCGTCCTTCACCTAGCTTGTTGGGAAGACAAAGATTTTATTCAGTTGTAAATTACAATGCATTCATATTTATGGGGAGGAACTAGCTACAAATCGGTATTACACTGAAAACTGCAGGAACTCCAAACCTGCACTAGGAAACAGACTGAGGACCAGAGTAAAATTTCCCTTTCAAACTGTTTACATTGGGCTAGATGAAGGAAAGTCTGTCCACATGCTCAGATCTGAGGTATAAATGTGTGTGAAAGTCGTCCTTCACATAGCTTGTTTGGAATACAAAGTTTCTTTTCAGTTGCAAAGTACAGTTCTTAATTATATATGGAAATGTATTAGTTCCATCTAGGTTTTACAGTAAAATCTGCATAAACTTCAAAACAGAACAAGGAAACAGACTGAGAAAACAGAGTAAAGTTTTCCTTGAAACCCACGCCCTTTGTGTTAGATGAACTTCGTCTATCCACATGCTCAGTTCTGAGAGTTAAGTGTGTGTGAAAACCATACATCACGTATCTTCTCAGGAACACAAAGTTTCTTTTCAGTTGCATACTACACTCCATACACATGTAAGGGGTGGTAAAATCTCTAACACGGTTTTAAAGTCAAAACTGCAGGAACTTCAAACCAGCATTAGGAAACAGTCATAGAATCCTGAGTAAGAGTTTCTCCTGGAAAGAATTCCCTTTGTACAAGATGAACGAAAGTCTCCCCAGCTGCTCAGTTCTGAGAGATATGAGTGTGTGAAAGCAGTCCTTCACATATCTTGTTGGGAACACAAAGTTCCTTTTCAGTTGCAGCATTTAATCCATACAAATATATGGTTAGGTACAAGTTCCAACTTGGTTTTACAGTGAAAACTGCACGAAATTCAAACTGGCACTAGGAAACAGACTGAGAAACAAGAGTAAATGTTTCTACTGCAACCTGTTCCCTATATGCTAGATGAAAGAACGCCTCTCCACATGCTCAGTTCTGAGAGATATGTGTGTGTGAAAGCCGTCCTTCACATATCTTGTTGGGAACACAAAGATGCTTTTCAGTTGTAAACAATGATCCATATATATATATATGGACAGGTACCAGCTCCAACAGATTTTACAAAGAAAAATGGTGGGATTTCAAACCGGTACTAGGAAACAGACTGAGAAACCAGAGTGAAAGTTTTCCCTGCAAATCGATCCATTGTGTCTAGATGAACGAACGTCTCTCCGAATGTTAGGTACTGAGAGATTAGTGTGTGTAATAGCCCTACTTCACCTAGCTTGTTGGGAACACAAAGGTTCTTTTCAGTTGCAAACTACACTCCATACATATATATGGGGAGGTACTAGCTCCAACTCTGTTTTACAGTGATTACTTCAGTAATTTCAAACAGGCACTTGGAAACTGAGAAACCAGAGTAAAATATTCTACTTAATCTTGTTCCCTTTGTGCTAGTGGAATGAACGTCTTTCCACATGCTCAGTTCTGAGAGAAAATTGTGTGTTAAAGCCGTCTTCACACAGCTTGTTTGGAACACAAAGTTTGTTTTCATTTACAGACTACAGTCCATACATATATATGTGGAGGTACTAATACCAACTCGGTTTTATAGTGAAAATTGTGGGAACTTCACACCGGCACTAGGAAACTGTCTGAGAAACCAGAGTAAAAATTTCTCCTGCAAACCGTTCCCGTAGTGCTAGATGAAAAATAGTCTAAACACATGCTCAGTTCTTAGGTATATGTGTGTGTGAAAGCATCCTTCATATAGTTTGCTGGGAACACAAAGTTTCCTTTCAGTTGAAAGCTACACTCCATACATATATATATGGGGATATAAAAGCTCTAAAACTGTTTTGCAGTCAAAATTGCAGGAACTTCAAACCGGCACTAGGAAACGGCCATAGAATCCTGAGAAATTGATTCTCCTGCAAACAGTTTCGTTTGTGCAAGGTGAAAGAACGTCTCTCCAGATGCTCAGTTCGGAGAGATAAATGTGTGTGAAAGCCGACCTTCAAATATCTTGTTGGGAACACAAAGACCCTTTTCATTTGCAAACTACAATCCATATGTTTTTATGGGGAGATACTAGCTCCAAATCGGTTTAACAGTGAAAACTGCAGGAACTTCAAACAGGCACTTAGAAACAGGCTGAGAAACGACTGTAAATGTTTCTCCTGCAACTCTTTCCCTTTATGCTAGTTGAACGAACGTCACTCCACTTGCTCAGTTCTGAGAGAAAGTGTTTGTGAATGTCGTCCTTCACCTAGCTTGTTGGGAACACATAGTTCCTTTTCAGTTGCAATCTAAAATCCATAAATACATGGGGAGGTAATAGGTTCAACTCGGTTTTCCAGTGAAAATTGAAGGAAATTCAAACCGGTATTAGGAAACTGGCTGATAAACCAGAGTAAAATTCTTCCTGCAACCAGTTTCTTTGTGCTAGATGAACGAAAGTCTCTCCACATGCTCCTTTCTTAGAGATAAGTGTGTGTGACAGCCGTCCTTCAACTAGCTTGTTGGGAAAACATAGTTTCTTTAGAGTTACAAAATACACTCTGTACATATATATGGGCAGGTACTTTATCCAACATGGTTTTACCTGAAAACTGCAGGAACTTCAAATAGGCACTAGGAAAAATACTGAGAAACCAGAGAAAAAATTTCTCCTAAAACCCGTAGCCTTTATGCTAGATGAACGAAATTCTCTCCACATGTTCTTTTCTGAGAGATATGTGTGTGAGAAAGCCGTACTTCACATAGCTTGTTGGGAACACAAAGATTCTTTTCAGTTGCAAAGTACAGTCCTAACATATATATGGGGAGGTCCTAGCTCCAACTCGTTTTTACAGTCAAAATTGCAGGAACTTCAAACCGGCACTAGGAAACAGGCTGAGAAACCAGACTAAAATTTCCACCTGTAGCCAGTTCCCTTTTTGCTAGATGAACGAACATCTCTCCACATGCTCAGTTCTGAGAGATATTTGTGTGTTAAAGCCGAACTTCACCTAGCATTTGGGGAACACATAGTTCCTTTGCAGTTGCAATCTACACTTCATAAAAATATGGGGAAGTAATAGCTCCAACTCGGTTTTACAGTGAAAACTGCAGGAACTTCAAACCGGCACTAGGAAGCAGACGGAGAAACCAGAGTAAAAGTTTCTACTGCAAACCGTTACTTTTGTGCTATATGAACGTACGTCTCTCCACATGCTCAGTTCTGAGAGATAATTGTGTGTGAAATCCTTCCTTCACCTAGCTTGTTTTGAACATAAACTTTCTTATCAGGTTCAAATTACAATCCATAGACATATATGGGGAAGTACAAGCTGTAACTCAGTTTTACTGTGAAAACTGCAGGAACTTAAAACCTGCACTAGGAAACAGACTGAGAGACCAGAGTAAAATTTCCCCTTCAACCTGTTTACATTGGGCTAGATGAACGAAAGTCTCTCCACATGCTCACATCTGAGAGATAACTGTGTGTGAAAGCCGTACTTCACCTAGCTTGTTGGGAACACAAATATTTTTTTCAGTTGCAAACTCCACTCCATATATATATTGGGAGGAACTAACTCCAACTCGGTTTATAGTGAAAACTGCAAGAAATTCAAACCGTCACTAGGAATCAGACTGAGAAACCAGAGTAAACGTTTCTCCTGCAACTCGTTCCCTTAGTGCTAGATGAAAGAACGTCTATCCACATGCTCAGTTCTGAGAGAAAAGTTTGTGTGTAAGCCGTCCTTCACCTAGCTTGTTGGGAAGACAAAGATTTTATTCAGTTGTAAATTACAATGCATTCATATTTATGGGGAGGAACTAGCTACAAATCGGTATTACACTGAAAACTGCAGGAACTCCAAACCTGCACTAGGAAACAGACTGAGGACCAGAGTATAATTTCCCCTTAAAACTGTTTACATTGGGCTAGATGAAGGAAAGTCTGTCCACATGCTCAGATCTGAGGTATAAATGTGTGTGAAAGTCGTCCTTCACATAGCTTGTTTGTAATACAAAGTTTCTCTTCAGTTGCAAAGTACAGTTCTTAATTATATATGGAAATGTATTAGTTCCATCTAGGTTTTACAGTAAAATCTGCATAAACTTCAAAACAGAACAAGGAAACAGACTGAGAAAACAGAGTAAAGTTTTCCTTGAAACCCACGCCCTTTGTGTTAGATGAACTTCGTCTATCCACATGCTCAGTTCTGAGAGTTAAGTGTGTGTGAAAACCATACTTCACGTATCTTCTCAGGAACACAAAGTTTCTTTTCAGTTGCATACTACACTCCATACACATGTAAGAGGAGGTAAAAACTCTAACACGGTTTTAAAGTCAAAACTGCAGGAACTTCAAACCAGCACTAGGAAACAGTCATAGAATCCTGAGTAAGAGTTTCTCCTGGAAAGTATTCCCTTTGTACAAGATGAACGAAAGTCTCCCCAGCTGCTAAGTTCTGAGAGATATGAGTGTGTGAAAGCAGTCCTTCACATATCTTGTTGGGAACACAAAGTTCCTTTTCAGTTGCAGCATTTAATCCATACAAATATATGTTTAGGTACAAGTTCCAACTTGGTTTTACAGTGAAAACTGCACCAAAATTAAAATGGCACTAGGAAACAGACTGAGAAACAAGAGTAAATGTTTCTAATGCAACCTGTTCCCTATATGCTAGATGAAAGAACGCCTCTCCACATGCTCAGTTCTGAGAGATATGTGTGTGTGAAAGCCGTCCTTCACATATCTTGTTGGGAACACAAAGATGCTTTTCAGTTGTAAACAATGATCCATATATATATATAAGAGCAGGTAATAGCTCCAACAGATTGTACAAAGACAAATGCTGGAACTTCAAACCGGAACTAGGAAACAGACTGAGAAACCAGAGTGAAAGTTTTCCCTGCAAATCGATCCATTGTGTCTAGATGAACGAACGTCTCTCCGAATGTTAGGTACTGAGAGATTAGTGTGTGTAATAGCCCTACTTCACCTAGCTTGTTGGGAACACAAAGGTTCTTTTCAGTTGCAAACTACACTCCATACATATATATGGGGAGGTACTAGCTCCAATTCTATTTTACAGTGATTATTTCAGTAATTTCAAACAGGCACTAGGAAACTGAGAAACCAGAGTAAAATATTCTACTTAACCTTGTTCCCTTTGTGCTAGTGGAATGAACGTCTTTCCACATGCTCAGTTCTGAGAGAAAATTGTGTGTTAAAGCCGTCTTCAAACAGCTTGTTTGGAACACAAAGTTTGTTTTCATTTACAGACTACAGTCCATACATATATATGTGGAGGTACTAATACCAACTCGGTTTTATAGTGAAAATTGTGGGAACTTCACACCGGCACTAGGAAACTGTCTGAGAAACCAGAGTAAAAATTTCTCCTGCAAACCGTTCCCGTAGTGCTAGATGAAAAATAGTCTAAACACATGCTCAGTTCTTAGGTATATGTGTGTGTGAAAGCATCCTTCATATAGTTTGCTGGGAACACAAAGTTTCCTTTCAGTTGAAAGCTACACTCCATACATATATATATGGGGATATAAAAGCTCTAAAACTGTTTTGCAGTCAAAATTGCAGGAACTTCAAACCGGCACTAGGAAACGGCCATAGAATCCTGAGAAATTGATTCTCCTGCAAACAGTTTCGTTTGTGCAAGGTGAAAGAACGTCTCTCCAGATGCTCAGTTCGGAGAGATAAATGTGTGTGAAAGCCGACCTTCAAATATCTTGTTGGGAACACAAAGACCCTTTTCATTTGCAAACTACAATCCATATGTTTTTATGGGGAGATACTAGCTCCAAATCGGTTTAACAGTGAAAACTGCAGGAACTTCAAACAGGCACTTAGAAACAGGCTGAGAAACGACTGTAAATGTTTCTCCTGCAACTCTTTCCCTTTATGCTAGTTGAACGAACGTCACTCCACTTGCTCAGTTCTGAGAGAAAGTGTTTGTGAATGTCGTCCTTCACCTAGCTTGTTGGGAACACATAGTTCCTTTTCAGTTGCAATCTAAAATCCATAAATACATGGGGAGGTAATAGGTTCAACTCGGTTTTCCAGTGAAAATTGAAGGAAATTCAAACCGGTATTAGGAAACTGGCTGATAAACCAGAGTAAAATTCTTCCTGCTACCAGTTTCTTTGTGCTAGATGAACGAAAGTCTCTCCATATGCTCCTTTCTTTGAGATAAGTGTGTGTGACAGCCGTCCTTCAACTAGCTTGTTGGTAAAACTTAGTTTCTTTAGAGTTACAAAATACACTCTGTACATATTTATGGGCAGGTACTTTATCCAACATGGTTTTACCTGAAAACTGCAGGAACTTCAAATAGGCACTAGGAAAAATACTGAGAAACCAGAGAAAAAATTTCTCCTAAAACCCGTAGCCTTTATGCTAGATGAACGAAATTCTCTCCACATGTTCTTTTCTGAGAGATATGTGTGTGAGAAAGCCGTACTTCACATAGCTTGTTGGGAACACAAAGATTCTTTTCAGTTGCAAAGTACAGTCCTAACATATATATGGGGAGGTCCTAGCTCCAACTCGTTTTTACAGTCAAAATTGCAGGAACTTCAAACCGGCACTAGGAAACAGGCTGAGAAACCAGACTAAAATTTCCACCTGTAGCCAGTTCCCTTTTTGCTAGATGAACGAACATCTCTCCACATGCTCAGTTCTGAGAGATATTTGTGTGTTAAAGCCGAACTTCACCTAGCATTTGGGGAACACATAGTTCCTTTGCAGTTGCAATCTACACTTCATAAAAATATGGGGAAGTAATAGCTCCAACTCGGTTTTACAGTGAAAACTGCAGGAACTTCAAACCGGCACTAGGAAGCAGACGGAGAAACCAGAGTAAAAGTTTCTACTGCAAACCGTTACTTTTGTGCTATATGAACGTACGTCTCTCCACATGCTCAGTTCTGAGAGATAATTGTGTGTGAAATCCTTCCTTCACCTAGCTTGTTTTGAACATAAACTTTCTTATCAGGTTCAAATTACAATCCATAGACATATATGGGGAAGTACAAGCTGTAACTCAGTTTTACTGTGAAAACTGCAGGAACTTAAAACCTGCACTAGGAAACAGACTGAGAGACCAGAGTAAAATTTCCCCTTCAACCTGTTTACATTGGGCTAGATGAACGAAAGTCTCTCCACATGCTCACATCTGAGAGATAACTGTGTGTGAAAGCCATACTTCACCTAGCTTGTTGGGAACACAAATATTTTTTTCAGTTGCAAACTCCACTCCATATATATATTGGGAGGAACTAACTCCAACTCGGTTTATAGTGAAAACTGCAAGAACTTCAAACCGTCACTAGGAATCAGACTGAGAAACCAGAGTAAACGTTTCTCCTGCAACTCGTTCCCTTAGTGCTAGATGAAAGAACGTCTATCCACATGCTCAGTTCTGAGAGAAAGGTGTGTGTGAAAGCCGTCCTTCACCTAGCTTGTTGGGAAGACAAAGATTTTATTCAGTTGTAAATTACAATGCATTCATATTTATGGGGAGGAACTAGCTACAAATCGGTATTACACTGAAAACTGCAGGAACTCCAAACCTGCACTAGGAAACAGACTGAGGACCAGAGTAAAATTTCCCTTTCAAACTGTTTACATTGGGCTAGATGAAGGAAAGTCTGTCCACATGCTCAGATCTGAGGTATAAATGTGTGTGAAAGTCGTCCTTCACATAGCTTGTTTGGAATACAAAGTTTCTTTTCAGTTGCAAAGTACAGTTCTTAATTATATATGGAAATGTATTAGTTCCATCTAGGTTTTACAGTAAAATCTGCATAAACTTCAAAACAGAACAAGGAAACAGACTGAGAAAACAGAGTAAAGTTTTCCTTGAAACCCACGCCCTTTGTGTTAGATGAACTTCGTCTATCCACATGCTCAGTTCTGAGAGTTAAGTGTGTGTGAAAACCATACATCACGTATCTTCTCAGGAACACAAAGTTTCTTTTCAGTTGCATACTACACTCCATACACATGTAAGGGGTGGTAAAATCTCTAACACGGTTTTAAAGTCAAAACTGCAGGAACTTCAAACCAGCATTAGGAAACAGTCATAGAATCCTGAGTAAGAGTTTCTCCTGGAAAGAATTCCCTTTGTACAAGATGAACGAAAGTCTCCCCAGCTGCTCAGTTCTGAGAGATATGAGTGTGTGAAAGCAGTCCTTCACATATCTTGTTGGGAACACAAAGTTCCTTTTCAGTTGCAGCATTTAATCCATACAAATATATGGTTAGGTACAAGTTCCAACTTGGTTTTACAGTGAAAACTGCACGAAATTCAAACTGGCACTAGGAAACAGACTGAGAAACAAGAGTAAATGTTTCTACTGCAACCTGTTCCCTATATGCTAGATGAAAGAACGCCTCTCCACATGCTCAGTTCTGAGAGATATGTGTGTGTGAAAGCCGTCCTTCACATATCTTGTTGGGAACACAAAGATGCTTTTCAGTTGTAAACAATGATCCATATATATATATATGGACAGGTACCAGCTCCAACAGATTTTACAAAGAAAAATGGTGGGATTTCAAACCGGTACTAGGAAACAGACTGAGAAACCAGAGTGAAAGTTTTCCCTGCAAATCGATCCATTGTGTCTAGATGAACGAACGTCTCTCCGAATGTTAGGTACTGAGAGATTAGTGTGTGTAATAGCCCTACTTCACCTAGCTTGTTGGGAACACAAAGGTTCTTTTCAGTTGCAAACTACACTCCATACATATATATGGGGAGGTACTAGCTCCAACTCTGTTTTACAGTGATTATTTCAGTAATTTCAAACAGGCACTTGGAAACTGAGAAACCAGAGTAAAATATTCTACTTAATCTTGTTCCCTTTGTGCTAGTGGAATGAACGTCTTTCCACATGCTCAGTTCTGAGAGAAAATTGTGTGTTAAAGCCGTCTTCACACAGCTTGTTTGGAACACAAAGTTTGTTTTCATTTACAGACTACAGTCCATACATATATATGTGGAGGTACTAATACCAACTCGGTTTTATAGTGAAAATTGTGGGAACTTCACACCGGCACTAGGAAACTGTCTGAGAAACCAGAGTAAAAATTTCTCCTGCAAACCGTTCCCGTAGTGCTAGATGAAAAATAGTCTAAACACATGCTCAGTTCTTAGGTATATGTGTGTGTGAAAGCATCCTTCATATAGTTTGCTGGGAACACAAAGTTTCCTTTCAGTTGAAAGCTACACTCCATACATATATATATGGGGATATAAAAGCTCTAAAACTGTTTTGCAGTCAAAATTGCAGGAACTTCAAACCGGCACTAGGAAACGGCCATAGAATCCTGAGAAATTGATTCTCCTGCAAACAGTTTCGTTTGTGCAAGGTGAAAGAACGTCTCTCCAGATGCTCAGTTCGGAGAGATAAATGTGTGTGAAAGCCGACCTTCAAATATCTTGTTGGGAACACAAAGACCCTTTTCATTTGCAAACTACAATCCATATGTTTTTATGGGGAGATACTAGCTCCAAATCGGTTTAACAGTGAAAACTGCAGGAACTTCAAACAGGCACTTAGAAACAGGCTGAGAAACGACTGTAAATGTTTCTCCTGCAACTCTTTCCCTTTATGCTAGTTGAACGAACGTCACTCCACTTGCTCAGTTCTGAGAGAAAGTGTTTGTGAATGTCGTCCTTCACCTAGCTTGTTGGGAACACATAGTTCCTTTTCAGTTGCAATCTAAAATCCATAAATACATGGGGAGGTAATAGGTTCAACTCGGTTTTCCAGTGAAAATTGAAGGAAATTCAAACCGGTATTAGGAAACTGGCTGATAAACCAGAGTAAAATTCTTCCTGCAACCAGTTTCTTTGTGCTAGATGAACGAAAGTCTCTCCACATGCTCCTTTCTTAGAGATAAGTGTGTGTGACAGCCGTCCTTCAACTAGCTTGTTGGGAAAACATAGTTTCTTTAGAGTTACAAAATACACTCTGTACATATATATGGGCAGGTACTTTATCCAACATGGTTTTACCTGAAAACTGCAGGAACTTCAAATAGGCACTAGGAAAAATACTGAGAAACCAGAGAAAAAATTTCTCCTAAAACCCGTAGCCTTTATGCTAGATGAACGAAATTCTCTCCACATGTTCTTTTCTGAGAGATATGTGTGTGAGAAAGCCGTACTTCACATAGCTTGTTGGGAACACAAAGATTCTTTTCAGTTGCAAAGTACAGTCCTAACATATATATGGGGAGGTCCTAGCTCCAACTCGTTTTTACAGTCAAAATTGCAGGAACTTCAAACCGGCACTAGGAAACAGGCTGAGAAACCAGACTAAAATTTCCACCTGTAGCCAGTTCCCTTTTTGCTAGATGAACGAACATCTCTCCACATGCTCAGTTCTGAGAGATATTTGTGTGTTAAAGCCGAACTTCACCTAGCATTTGGGGAACACATAGTTCCTTTGCAGTTGCAATCTACACTTCATAAAAATATGGGGAAGTAATAGCTCCAACTCGGTTTTACAGTGAAAACTGCAGGAACTTCAAACCGGCACTAGGAAGCAGACGGAGAAACCAGAGTAAAAGTTTCTACTGCAAACCGTTACTTTTGTGCTATATGAACGTACGTCTCTCCACATGCTCAGTTCTGAGAGATAATTGTGTGTGAAATCCTTCCTTCACCTAGCTTGTTTTGAACATAAACTTTCTTATCAGGTTCAAATTACAATCCATAGACATATATGGGGAAGTACAAGCTGTAACTCAGTTTTACTGTGAAAACTGCAGGAACTTAAAACCTGCACTAGGAAACAGACTGAGAGACCAGAGTAAAATTTCCCCTTCAACCTGTTTACATTGGGCTAGATGAACGAAAGTCTCTCCACATGCTCACATCTGAGAGATAACTGTGTGTGAAAGCCGTACTTCACCTAGCTTGTTGGGAACACAAATATTTTTTTCAGTTGCAAACTCCACTCCATATATATATTGGGAGGAACTAACTCCAACTCGGTTTATAGTGAAAACTGCAAGAAATTCAAACCGTCACTAGGAATCAGACTGAGAAACCAGAGTAAACGTTTCTCCTGCAACTCGTTCCCTTAGTGCTAGATGAAAGAACGTCTATCCACATGCTCAGTTCTGAGAGAAAAGTTTGTGTGTAAGCCGTCCTTCACCTAGCTTGTTGGGAAGACAAAGATTTTATTCAGTTGTAAATTACAATGCATTCATATTTATGGGGAGGAACTAGCTACAAATCGGTATTACACTGAAAACTGCAGGAACTCCAAACCTGCACTAGGAAACAGACTGAGGACCAGAGTATAATTTCCCCTTAAAACTGTTTACATTGGGCTAGATGAAGGAAAGTCTGTCCACATGCTCAGATCTGAGGTATAAATGTGTGTGAAAGTCGTCCTTCACATAGCTTGTTTGTAATACAAAGTTTCTCTTCAGTTGCAAAGTACAGTTCTTAATTATATATGGAAATGTATTAGTTCCATCTAGGTTTTACAGTAAAATCTGCATAAACTTCAAAACAGAACAAGGAAACAGACTGAGAAAACAGAGTAAAGTTTTCCTTGAAACCCACGCCCTTTGTGTTAGATGAACTTCGTCTATCCACATGCTCAGTTCTGAGAGTTAAGTGTGTGTGAAAACCATACTTCACGTATCTTCTCAGGAACACAAAGTTTCTTTTCAGTTGCATACTACACTCCATACACATGTAAGAGGAGGTAAAAACTCTAACACGGTTTTAAAGTCAAAACTGCAGGAACTTCAAACCAGCACTAGGAAACAGTCATAGAATCCTGAGTAAGAGTTTCTCCTGGAAAGTATTCCCTTTGTACAAGATGAACGAAAGTCTCCCCAGCTGCTAAGTTCTGAGAGATATGAGTGTGTGAAAGCAGTCCTTCACATATCTTGTTGGGAACACAAAGTTCCTTTTCAGTTGCAGCATTTAATCCATACAAATATATGTTTAGGTACAAGTTCCAACTTGGTTTTACAGTGAAAACTGCACCAAAATTAAAATGGCACTAGGAAACAGACTGAGAAACAAGAGTAAATGTTTCTAATGCAACCTGTTCCCTATATGCTAGATGAAAGAACGCCTCTCCACATGCTCAGTTCTGAGAGATATGTGTGTGTGAAAGCCGTCCTTCACATATCTTGTTGGGAACACAAAGATGCTTTTCAGTTGTAAACAATGATCCATATATATATATAAGAGCAGGTAATAGCTCCAACAGATTGTACAAAGACAAATGCTGGAACTTCAAACCGGAACTAGGAAACAGACTGAGAAACCAGAGTGAAAGTTTTCCCTGCAAATCGATCCATTGTGTCTAGATGAACGAACGTCTCTCCGAATGTTAGGTACTGAGAGATTAGTGTGTGTAATAGCCCTACTTCACCTAGCTTGTTGGGAACACAAAGGTTCTTTTCAGTTGCAAACTACACTCCATACATATATATGGGGAGGTACTAGCTCCAATTCTATTTTACAGTGATTATTTCAGTAATTTCAAACAGGCACTAGGAAACTGAGAAACCAGAGTAAAATATTCTACTTAACCTTGTTCCCTTTGTGCTAGTGGAATGAACGTCTTTCCACATGCTCAGTTCTGAGAGAAAATTGTGTGTTAAAGCCGTCTTCAAACAGCTTGTTTGGAACACAAAGTTTGTTTTCATTTACAGACTACAGTCCATACATATATATGTGGAGGTACTAATACCAACTCGGTTTTATAGTGAAAATTGTGGGAACTTCACACCGGCACTAGGAAACTGTCTGAGAAACCAGAGTAAAAATTTCTCCTGCAAACCGTTCCCGTAGTGCTAGATGAAAAATAGTCTAAACACATGCTCAGTTCTTAGGTATATGTGTGTGTGAAAGCATCCTTCATATAGTTTGCTGGGAACACAAAGTTTCCTTTCAGTTGAAAGCTACACTCCATACATATATATATGGGGATATAAAAGCTCTAAAACTGTTTTGCAGTCAAAATTGCAGGAACTTCAAACCGGCACTAGGAAACGGCCATAGAATCCTGAGAAATTGATTCTCCTGCAAACAGTTTCGTTTGTGCAAGGTGAAAGAACGTCTCTCCAGATGCTCAGTTCGGAGAGATAAATGTGTGTGAAAGCCGACCTTCAAATATCTTGTTGGGAACACAAAGACCCTTTTCATTTGCAAACTACAATCCATATGTTTTTATGGGGAGATACTAGCTCCAAATCGGTTTAACAGTGAAAACTGCAGGAACTTCAAACAGGCACTTAGAAACAGGCTGAGAAACGACTGTAAATGTTTCTCCTGCAACTCTTTCCCTTTATGCTAGTTGAACGAACGTCACTCCACTTGCTCAGTTCTGAGAGAAAGTGTTTGTGAATGTCGTCCTTCACCTAGCTTGTTGGGAACACATAGTTCCTTTTCAGTTGCAATCTAAAATCCATAAATACATGGGGAGGTAATAGGTTCAACTCGGTTTTCCAGTGAAAATTGAAGGAAATTCAAACCGGTATTAGGAAACTGGCTGATAAACCAGAGTAAAATTCTTCCTGCTACCAGTTTCTTTGTGCTAGATGAACGAAAGTCTCTCCATATGCTCCTTTCTTTGAGATAAGTGTGTGTGACAGCCGTCCTTCAACTAGCTTGTTGGTAAAACTTAGTTTCTTTAGAGTTACAAAATACACTCTGTACATATTTATGGGCAGGTACTTTATCCAACATGGTTTTACCTGAAAACTGCAGGAACTTCAAATAGGCACTAGGAAAAATACTGAGAAACCAGAGAAAAAATTTCTCCTAAAACCCGTAGCCTTTATGCTAGATGAACGAAATTCTCTCCACATGTTCTTTTCTGAGAGATATGTGTGTGAGAAAGCCGTACTTCACATAGCTTGTTGGGAACACAAAGATTCTTTTCAGTTGCAAAGTACAGTCCTAACATATATATGGGGAGGTCCTAGCTCCAACTCGTTTTTACAGTCAAAATTGCAGGAACTTCAAACCGGCACTAGGAAACAGGCTGAGAAACCAGAGTAAAATTTCCACCTGTAGCCAGTTCCCTTTTTGCTAGATGAACGAACATCTCTCCACATGCTCAGTTCTGAGAGATATTTGTGTGTTAAAGCCGAACTTCACCTAGCATTTGGGGAACACATAGTTCCTTTGCAGTTGCAATCTACACTTCATAAAAATATGGGGAAGTAATAGCTCCAACTCGGTTTTACAGTGAAAACTGCAGGAACTTCAAACCGGCACTAGGAAGCAGACGGAGAAACCAGAGTAAAAGTTTCTACTGCAAACCGTTACTTTTGTGCTATATTAACGTACGTCTCTCCACATGCTCAGTTCTGAGAGATAATTGTGTGTGAAATCCTTCCTTCACCTAGCTTGTTTTGAACATAAACTTTCTTATCAGGTTCAAATTACAATCCATAGACATATATGGGGAAGTACAAGCTGTAACTCAGTTTTACTGTGAAAACTGCAGGAACTTAAAACCTGCACTAGGAAACAGACTGAGAGACCAGAGTAAAATTTCCCCTTCAACCTGTTTACATTGGGCTAGATGAACGAAAGTCTCTCCACATGCTCACATCTGAGAGATAACTGTGTGTGAAAGCCATACTTCACCTAGCTTGTTGGGAACACAAATATTTTTTTCAGTTGCAAACTCCACTCCATATATATATTGGGAGGAACTAACTCCAACTCGGTTTATAGTGAAAACTGCAAGAACTTCAAACCGTCACTAGGAATCAGACTGAGAAACCAGAGTAAACGTTTCTCCTGCAACTCGTTCCCTTAGTGCTAGATGAAAGAACGTCTATCCACATGCTCAGTTCTGAGAGAAAGGTGTGTGTGAAAGCCGTCCTTCACCTAGCTTGTTGGGAAGACAAAGATTTTATTCAGTTGTAAATTACAATGCATTCATATTTATGGGGAGGAACTAGCTACAAATCGGTATTACACTGAAAACTGCAGGAACTCCAAACCTGCACTAGGAAACAGACTGAGGACCAGAGTAAAATTTCCCTTTCAAACTGTTTACATTGGGCTAGATGAAGGAAAGTCTGTCCACATGCTCAGATCTGAGGTATAAATGTGTGTGAAAGTCGTCCTTCACATAGCTTGTTTGGAATACAAAGTTTCTTTTCAGTTGCAAAGTACAGTTCTTAATTATATATGGAAATGTATTAGTTCCATCTAGGTTTTACAGTAAAATCTGCATAAACTTCAAAACAGAACAAGGAAACAGACTGAGAAAACAGAGTAAAGTTTTCCTTGAAACCCACGCCCTTTGTGTTAGATGAACTTCGTCTATCCACATGCTCAGTTCTGAGAGTTAAGTGTGTGTGAAAACCATACATCACGTATCTTCTCAGGAACACAAAGTTTCTTTTCAGTTGCATACTACACTCCATACACATGTAAGGGGTGGTAAAATCTCTAACACGGTTTTAAAGTCAAAACTGCAGGAACTTCAAACCAGCATTAGGAAACAGTCATAGAATCCTGAGTAAGAGTTTCTCCTGGAAAGAATTCCCTTTGTACAAGATGAACGAAAGTCTCCCCAGCTGCTCAGTTCTGAGAGATATGAGTGTGTGAAAGCAGTCCTTCACATATCTTGTTGGGAACACAAAGTTCCTTTTCAGTTGCAGCATTTAATCCATACAAATATATGGTTAGGTACAAGTTCCAACTTGGTTTTACAGTGAAAACTGCACGAAATTCAAACTGGCACTAGGAAACAGACTGAGAAACAAGAGTAAATGTTTCTACTGCAACCTGTTCCCTATATGCTAGATGAAAGAACGCCTCTCCACATGCTCAGTTCTGAGAGATATGTGTGTGTGAAAGCCGTCCTTCACATATCTTGTTGGGAACACAAAGATGCTTTTCAGTTGTAAACAATGATCCATATATATATATATGGACAGGTACCAGCTCCAACAGATTTTACAAAGAAAAATGGTGGGATTTCAAACCGGTACTAGGAAACAGACTGAGAAACCAGAGTGAAAGTTTTCCCTGCAAATCGATCCATTGTGTCTAGATGAACGAACGTCTCTCCGAATGTTAGGTACTGAGAGATTAGTGTGTGTAATAGCCCTACTTCACCTAGCTTGTTGGGAACACAAAGGTTCTTTTCAGTTGCAAACTACACTCCATACATATATATGGGGAGGTACTAGCTCCAACTCTGTTTTACAGTGATTATTTCAGTAATTTCAAACAGGCACTTGGAAACTGAGAAACCAGAGTAAAATATTCTACTTAATCTTGTTCCCTTTGTGCTAGTGGAATGAACGTCTTTCCACATGCTCAGTTCTGAGAGAAAATTGTGTGTTAAAGCCGTCTTCACACAGCTTGTTTGGAACACAAAGTTTGTTTTCATTTACAGACTACAGTCCATACATATATATGTGGAGGTACTAATACCAACTCGGTTTTATAGTGAAAATTGTGGGAACTTCACACCGGCACTAGGAAACTGTCTGAGAAACCAGAGTAAAAATTTCTCCTGCAAACCGTTCCCGTAGTGCTAGATGAAAAATAGTCTAAACACATGCTCAGTTCTTAGGTATATGTGTGTGTGAAAGCATCCTTCATATAGTTTGCTGGGAACACAAAGTTTCCTTTCAGTTGAAAGCTACACTCCATACATATATATATGGGGATATAAAAGCTCTAAAACTGTTTTGCAGTCAAAATTGCAGGAACTTCAAACCGGCACTAGGAAACGGCCATAGAATCCTGAGAAATTGATTCTCCTGCAAACAGTTTCGTTTGTGCAAGGTGAAAGAACGTCTCTCCAGATGCTCAGTTCGGAGAGATAAATGTGTGTGAAAGCCGACCTTCAAATATCTTGTTGGGAACACAAAGACCCTTTTCATTTGCAAACTACAATCCATATGTTTTTATGGGGAGATACTAGCTCCAAATCGGTTTAACAGTGAAAACTGCAGGAACTTCAAACAGGCACTTAGAAACAGGCTGAGAAACGACTGTAAATGTTTCTCCTGCAACTCTTTCCCTTTATGCTAGTTGAACGAACGTCACTCCACTTGCTCAGTTCTGAGAGAAAGTGTTTGTGAATGTCGTCCTTCACCTAGCTTGTTGGGAACACATAGTTCCTTTTCAGTTGCAATCTAAAATCCATAAATACATGGGGAGGTAATAGGTTCAACTCGGTTTTCCAGTGAAAATTGAAGGAAATTCAAACCGGTATTAGGAAACTGGCTGATAAACCAGAGTAAAATTCTTCCTGCAACCAGTTTCTTTGTGCTAGATGAACGAAAGTCTCTCCACATGCTCCTTTCTTAGAGATAAGTGTGTGTGACAGCCGTCCTTCAACTAGCTTGTTGGGAAAACATAGTTTCTTTAGAGTTACAAAATACACTCTGTACATATATATGGGCAGGTACTTTATCCAACATGGTTTTACCTGAAAACTGCAGGAACTTCAAATAGGCACTAGGAAAAATACTGAGAAACCAGAGAAAAAATTTCTCCTAAAACCCGTAGCCTTTATGCTAGATGAACGAAATTCTCTCCACATGTTCTTTTCTGAGAGATATGTGTGTGAGAAAGCCGTACTTCACATAGCTTGTTGGGAACACAAAGATTCTTTTCAGTTGCAAAGTACAGTCCTAACATATATATGGGGAGGTCCTAGCTCCAACTCGTTTTTACAGTCAAAATTGCAGGAACTTCAAACCGGCACTAGGAAACAGGCTGAGAAACCAGACTAAAATTTCCACCTGTAGCCAGTTCCCTTTTTGCTAGATGAACGAACATCTCTCCACATGCTCAGTTCTGAGAGATATTTGTGTGTTAAAGCCGAACTTCACCTAGCATTTGGGGAACACATAGTTCCTTTGCAGTTGCAATCTACACTTCATAAAAATATGGGGAAGTAATAGCTCCAACTCGGTTTTACAGTGAAAACTGCAGGAACTTCAAACCGGCACTAGGAAGCAGACGGAGAAACCAGAGTAAAAGTTTCTACTGCAAACCGTTACTTTTGTGCTATATTAACGTACGTCTCTCCACATGCTCAGTTCTGAGAGATAATTGTGTGTGAAATCCTTCCTTCACCTAGCTTGTTTTGAACATAAACTTTCTTATCAGGTTCAAATTACAATCCATAGACATATATGGGGAAGTACAAGCTGTAACTCAGTTTTACTGTGAAAACTGCAGGAACTTAAAACCTGCACTAGGAAACAGACTGAGAGACCAGAGTAAAATTTCCCCTTCAACCTGTTTACATTGGGCTAGATGAACGAAAGTCTCTCCACATGCTCACATCTGAGAGATAACTGTGTGTGAAAGCCGTACTTCACCTAGCTTGTTGGGAACACAAATATTTTTTTCAGTTGCAAACTCCACTCCATATATATATTGGGAGGAACTAACTCCAACTCGGTTTATAGTGAAAACTGCAAGAAATTCAAACCGTCACTAGGAATCAGACTGAGAAACCAGAGTAAACGTTTCTCCTGCAACTCGTTCCCTTAGTGCTAGATGAAAGAACGTCTATCCACATGCTCAGTTCTGAGAGAAAAGTTTGTGTGTAAGCCGTCCTTCACCTAGCTTGTTGGGAAGACAAAGATTTTATTCAGTTGTAAATTACAATGCATTCATATTTATGGGGAGGAACTAGCTACAAATCGGTATTACACTGAAAACTGCAGGAACTCCAAACCTGCACTAGGAAACAGACTGAGGACCAGAGTATAATTTCCCCTTAAAACTGTTTACATTGGGCTAGATGAAGGAAAGTCTGTCCACATGCTCAGATCTGAGGTATAAATGTGTGTGAAAGTCGTCCTTCACATAGCTTGTTTGTAATACAAAGTTTCTCTTCAGTTGCAAAGTACAGTTCTTAATTATATATGGAAATGTATTAGTTCCATCTAGGTTTTACAGTAAAATCTGCATAAACTTCAAAACAGAACAAGGAAACAGACTGAGAAAACAGAGTAAAGTTTTCCTTGAAACCCACGCCCTTTGTGTTAGATGAACTTCGTCTATCCACATGCTCAGTTCTGAGAGTTAAGTGTGTGTGAAAACCATACTTCACGTATCTTCTCAGGAACACAAAGTTTCTTTTCAGTTGCATACTACACTCCATACACATGTAAGAGGAGGTAAAAACTCTAACACGGTTTTAAAGTCAAAACTGCAGGAACTTCAAACCAGCACTAGGAAACAGTCATAGAATCCTGAGTAAGAGTTTCTCCTGGAAAGTATTCCCTTTGTACAAGATGAACGAAAGTCTCCCCAGCTGCTAAGTTCTGAGAGATATGAGTGTGTGAAAGCAGTCCTTCACATATCTTGTTGGGAACACAAAGTTCCTTTTCAGTTGCAGCATTTAATCCATACAAATATATGTTTAGGTACAAGTTCCAACTTGGTTTTACAGTGAAAACTGCACCAAAATTAAAATGGCACTAGGAAACAGACTGAGAAACAAGAGTAAATGTTTCTAATGCAACCTGTTCCCTATATGCTAGATGAAAGAACGCCTCTCCACATGCTCAGTTCTGAGAGATATGTGTGTGTGAAAGCCGTCCTTCACATATCTTGTTGGGAACACAAAGATGCTTTTCAGTTGTAAACAATGATCCATATATATATATAAGAGCAGGTAATAGCTCCAACAGATTGTACAAAGACAAATGCTGGAACTTCAACCCGGAACTAGGAAACAGACTGAGAAACCAGAGTGAAAGTTTTCCCTGCAAATCGATCCATTGTGTCTAGATGAACGAACGTCTCTCCGAATGTTAGGTACTGAGAGATTAGTGTGTGTAATAGCCCTACTTCACCTAGCTTGTTGGGAACACAAAGGTTCTTTTCAGTTGCAAACTACACTCCATACATATATATGGGGAGGTACTAGCTCCAATTCTATTTTACAGTGATTATTTCAGTAATTTCAAACAGGCACTAGGAAACTGAGAAACCAGAGTAAAATATTCTACTTAACCTTGTTCCCTTTGTGCTAGTGGAATGAACGTCTTTCCACATGCTCAGTTCTGAGAGAAAATTGTGTGTTAAAGCCGTCTTCAAACAGCTTGTTTGGAACACAAAGTTTGTTTTCATTTACAGACTACAGTCCATACATATATATGTGGAGGTACTAATACCAACTCGGTTTTATAGTGAAAATTGTGGGAACTTCACACCGGCACTAGGAAACTGTCTGAGAAACCAGAGTAAAAATTTCTCCTGCAAACCGTTCCCGTAGTGCTAGATGAAAAATAGTCTAAACACATGCTCAGTTCTTAGGTATATGTGTGTGTGAAAGCATCCTTCATATAGTTTGCTGGGAACACAAAGTTTCCTTTCAGTTGAAAGCTACACTCCATACATATATATATGGGGATATAAAAGCTCTAAAACTGTTTTGCAGTCAAAATTGCAGGAACTTCAAACCGGCACTAGGAAACGGCCATAGAATCCTGAGAAATTGATTCTCCTGCAAACAGTTTCGTTTGTGCAAGGTGAAAGAACGTCTCTCCAGATGCTCAGTTCGGAGAGATAAATGTGTGTGAAAGCCGACCTTCAAATATCTTGTTGGGAACACAAAGACCCTTTTCATTTGCAAACTACAATCCATATGTTTTTATGGGGAGATACTAGCTCCAAATCGGTTTAACAGTGAAAACTGCAGGAACTTCAAACAGGCACTTAGAAACAGGCTGAGAAACGACTGTAAATGTTTCTCCTGCAACTCTTTCCCTTTATGCTAGTTGAACGAACGTCACTCCACTTGCTCAGTTCTGAGAGAAAGTGTTTGTGAATGTCGTCCTTCACCTAGCTTGTTGGGAACACATAGTTCCTTTTCAGTTGCAATCTAAAATCCATAAATACATGGGGAGGTAATAGGTTCAACTCGGTTTTCCAGTGAAAATTGAAGGAAATTCAAACCGGTATTAGGAAACTGGCTGATAAACCAGAGTAAAATTCTTCCTGCAACCAGTTTCTTTGTGCTAGATGAACGAAAGTCTCTCCACATGCTCCTTTCTTAGAGATAAGTGTGTGTGACAGCCGTCCTTCAACTAGCTTGTTGGTAAAACTTAGTTTCTTTAGAGTTACAAAATACACTCTGTACATATTTATGGGCAGGTACTTTATCCAACATGGTTTTACCTGAAAACTGCAGGAACTTCAAATAGGCACTAGGAAAAATACTGAGAAACCAGAGAAAAAATTTCTCCTAAAACCCGTAGCCTTTATGCTAGATGAACGAAATTCTCTCCACATGTTCTTTTCTGAGAGATATGTGTGTGAGAAAGCCGTACTTCACATAGCTTGTTGGGAACACAAAGATTCTTTTCAGTTGCAAAGTACAGTCCTAACATATATATGGGGAGGTCCTAGCTCCAACTCGTTTTTACAGTCAAAATTGCAGGAACTTCAAACCGGCACTAGGAAACAGGCTGAGAAACCAGAGTAAAATTTCCACCTGTAGCCAGTTCCCTTTTTGCTAGATGAACGAACATCTCTCCACATGCTCAGTTCTGAGAGATATTTGTGTGTTAAAGCCGAACTTCACCTAGCATTTGGGGAACACATAGTTCCTTTGCAGTTGCAATCTACACTTCATAAAAATATGGGGAAGTAATAGCTCCAACTCGGTTTTACAGTGAAAACTGCAGGAACTTCAAACCGGCACTAGGAAGCAGACGGAGAAACCAGAGTAAAAGTTTCTACTGCAAACCGTTACTTTTGTGCTATATGAACGTACGTCTCTCCACATGCTCAGTTCTGAGAGATAATTGTGTGTGAAATCCTTCCTTCACCTAGCTTGTTTTGAACATAAACTTTCTTATCAGGTTCAAATTACAATCCATAGACATATATGGGGAAGTACAAGCTGTAACTCAGTTTTACTGTGAAAACTGCAGGAACTTAAAACCTGCACTAGGAAACAGACTGAGAGACCAGAGTAAAATTTCCCCTTCAACCTGTTTACATTGGGCTAGATGAACGAAAGTCTCTCCACATGCTCACATCTGAGAGATAACTGTGTGTGAAAGCCATACTTCACCTAGCTTGTTGGGAACACAAATATTTTTTTCAGTTGCAAACTCCACTCCATATATATATTGGGAGGAACTAACTCCAACTCGGTTTATAGTGAAAACTGCAAGAACTTCAAACCGTCACTAGGAATCAGACTGAGAAACCAGAGTAAACGTTTCTCCTGCAACTCGTTCCCTTAGTGCTAGATGAAAGAACGTCTATCCACATGCTCAGTTCTGAGAGAAAGGTGTGTGTGAAAGCCGTCCTTCACCTAGCTTGTTGGGAAGACAAAGATTTTATTCAGTTGTAAATTACAATGCATTCATATTTATGGGGAGGAACTAGCTACAAATCGGTATTACACTGAAAACTGCAGGAACTCCAAACCTGCACTAGGAAACAGACTGAGGACCAGAGTAAAATTTCCCTTTCAAACTGTTTACATTGGGCTAGATGAAGGAAAGTCTGTCCACATGCTCAGATCTGAGGTATAAATGTGTGTGAAAGTCGTCCTTCACATAGCTTGTTTGGAATACAAAGTTTCTTTTCAGTTGCAAAGTACAGTTCTTAATTATATATGGAAATGTATTAGTTCCATCTAGGTTTTACAGTAAAATCTGCATAAACTTCAAAACAGAACAAGGAAACAGACTGAGAAAACAGAGTAAAGTTTTCCTTGAAACCCACGCCCTTTGTGTTAGATGAACTTCGTCTATCCACATGCTCAGTTCTGAGAGTTAAGTGTGTGTGAAAACCATACATCACGTATCTTCTCAGGAACACAAAGTTTCTTTTCAGTTGCATACTACACTCCATACACATGTAAGGGGTGGTAAAATCTCTAACACGGTTTTAAAGTCAAAACTGCAGGAACTTCAAACCAGCATTAGGAAACAGTCATAGAATCCTGAGTAAGAGTTTCTCCTGGAAAGAATTCCCTTTGTACAAGATGAACGAAAGTCTCCCCAGCTGCTCAGTTCTGAGAGATATGAGTGTGTGAAAGCAGTCCTTCACATATCTTGTTGGGAACACAAAGTTCCTTTTCAGTTGCAGCATTTAATCCATACAAATATATGGTTAGGTACAAGTTCCAACTTGGTTTTACAGTGAAAACTGCACGAAATTCAAACTGGCACTAGGAAACAGACTGAGAAACAAGAGTAAATGTTTCTACTGCAACCTGTTCCCTATATGCTAGATGAAAGAACGCCTCTCCACATGCTCAGTTCTGAGAGATATGTGTGTGTGAAAGCCGTCCTTCACATATCTTGTTGGGAACACAAAGATGCTTTTCAGTTGTAAACAATGATCCATATATATATATATGGACAGGTACCAGCTCCAACAGATTTTACAAAGAAAAATGGTGGGATTTCAAACCGGTACTAGGAAACAGACTGAGAAACCAGAGTGAAAGTTTTCCCTGCAAATCGATCCATTGTGTCTAGATGAACGAACGTCTCTCCGAATGTTAGGTACTGAGAGATTAGTGTGTGTAATAGCCCTACTTCACCTAGCTTGTTGGGAACACAAAGGTTCTTTTCAGTTGCAAACTACACTCCATACATATATATGGGGAGGTACTAGCTCCAACTCTGTTTTACAGTGATTATTTCAGTAATTTCAAACAGGCACTTGGAAACTGAGAAACCAGAGTAAAATATTCTACTTAATCTTGTTCCCTTTGTGCTAGTGGAATGAACGTCTTTCCACATGCTCAGTTCTGAGAGAAAATTGTGTGTTAAAGCCGTCTTCACACAGCTTGTTTGGAACACAAAGTTTGTTTTCATTTACAGACTACAGTCCATACATATATATGTGGAGGTACTAATACCAACTCGGTTTTATAGTGAAAATTGTGGGAACTTCACACCGGCACTAGGAAACTGTCTGAGAAACCAGAGTAAAAATTTCTCCTGCAAACCGTTCCCGTAGTGCTAGATGAAAAATAGTCTAAACACATGCTCAGTTCTTAGGTATATGTGTGTGTGAAAGCATCCTTCATATAGTTTGCTGGGAACACAAAGTTTCCTTTCAGTTGAAAGCTACACTCCATACATATATATATGGGGATATAAAAGCTCTAAAACTGTTTTGCAGTCAAAATTGCAGGAACTTCAAACCGGCACTAGGAAACGGCCATAGAATCCTGAGAAATTGATTCTCCTGCAAACAGTTTCGTTTGTGCAAGGTGAAAGAACGTCTCTCCAGATGCTCAGTTCGGAGAGATAAATGTGTGTGAAAGCCGACCTTCAAATATCTTGTTGGGAACACAAAGACCCTTTTCATTTGCAAACTACAATCCATATGTTTTTATGGGGAGATACTAGCTCCAAATCGGTTTAACAGTGAAAACTGCAGGAACTTCAAACAGGCACTTAGAAACAGGCTGAGAAACGACTGTAAATGTTTCTCCTGCAACTCTTTCCCTTTATGCTAGTTGAACGAACGTCACTCCACTTGCTCAGTTCTGAGAGAAAGTGTTTGTGAATGTCGTCCTTCACCTAGCTTGTTGGGAACACATAGTTCCTTTTCAGTTGCAATCTAAAATCCATAAATACATGGGGAGGTAATAGGTTCAACTCGGTTTTCCAGTGAAAATTGAAGGAAATTCAAACCGGTATTAGGAAACTGGCTGATAAACCAGAGTAAAATTCTTCCTGCAACCAGTTTCTTTGTGCTAGATGAACGAAAGTCTCTCCACATGCTCCTTTCTTAGAGATAAGTGTGTGTGACAGCCGTCCTTCAACTAGCTTGTTGGGAAAACATAGTTTCTTTAGAGTTACAAAATACACTCTGTACATATATATGGGCAGGTACTTTATCCAACATGGTTTTACCTGAAAACTGCAGGAACTTCAAATAGGCACTAGGAAAAATACTGAGAAACCAGAGAAAAAATTTCTCCTAAAACCCGTAGCCTTTATGCTAGATGAACGAAATTCTCTCCACATGTTCTTTTCTGAGAGATATGTGTGTGAGAAAGCCGTACTTCACATAGCTTGTTGGGAACACAAAGATTCTTTTCAGTTGCAAAGTACAGTCCTAACATATATATGGGGAGGTCCTAGCTCCAACTCGTTTTTACAGTCAAAATTGCAGGAACTTCAAACCGGCACTAGGAAACAGGCTGAGAAACCAGACTAAAATTTCCACCTGTAGCCAGTTCCCTTTTTGCTAGATGAACGAACATCTCTCCACATGCTCAGTTCTGAGAGATATTTGTGTGTTAAAGCCGAACTTCACCTAGCATTTGGGGAACACATAGTTCCTTTGCAGTTGCAATCTACACTTCATAAAAATATGGGGAAGTAATAGCTCCAACTCGGTTTTACAGTGAAAACTGCAGGAACTTCAAACCGGCACTAGGAAGCAGACGGAGAAACCAGAGTAAAAGTTTCTACTGCAAACCGTTACTTTTGTGCTATATTAACGTACGTCTCTCCACATGCTCAGTTCTGAGAGATAATTGTGTGTGAAATCCTTCCTTCACCTAGCTTGTTTTGAACATAAACTTTCTTATCAGGTTCAAATTACAATCCATAGACATATATGGGGAAGTACAAGCTGTAACTCAGTTTTACTGTGAAAACTGCAGGAACTTAAAACCTGCACTAGGAAACAGACTGAGAGACCAGAGTAAAATTTCCCCTTCAACCTGTTTACATTGGGCTAGATGAACGAAAGTCTCTCCACATGCTCACATCTGAGAGATAACTGTGTGTGAAAGCCGTACTTCACCTAGATTGTTGGGAACACAAATATTTTTTTCAGTTGCAAACTCCACTCCATATATATATTGGGAGGAACTAACTCCAACTCGGTTTATAGTGAAAACTGCAAGAAATTCAAACCGTCACTAGGAATCAGACTGAGAAACCAGAGTAAACGTTTCTCCTGCAACTCGTTCCCTTAGTGCTAGATGAAAGAACGTCTATCCACATGCTCAGTTCTGAGAGAAAAGTTTGTGTGTAAGCCGTCCTTCACCTAGCTTGTTGGGAAGACAAAGATTTTATTCAGTTGTAAATTACAATGCATTCATATTTATGGGGAGGAACTAGCTACAAATCGGTATTACACTGAAAACTGCAGGAACTCCAAACCTGCACTAGGAAACAGACTGAGGACCAGAGTAAAATTTCCCCTTCAAACTGTTTACATTGGGCTAGATGAAGGAAAGTCTGTCCACATGCTCAGATCTGAGGTATAAATGTGTGTGAAAGTCGTCCTTCACATAGCTTGTTTGTAATACAAAGTTTCTCTTCAGTTGCAAAGTACAGTTCTTAATTATATATGGAAATGTATTAGTTCCATCTAGGTTTTACAGTAAAATCTGCATAAACTTCAAAACAGAACAAGGAAACAGACTGAGAAAACAGAGTAAAGTTTTCCTTGAAACCCACGCCCTTTGTGTTAGATGAACTTCGTCTATCCACATGCTCAGTTCTGAGAGTTAAGTGTGTGTGAAAACCATACTTCACGTATCTTCTCAGGAACACAAAGTTTCTTTTCAGTTGCATACTACACTCCATACACATGTAAGAGGAGGTAAAAACTCTAACACGGTTTTAAAGTCAAAACTGCAGGAACTTCAAACCAGCACTAGGAAACAGTCATAGAATCCTGAGTAAGAGTTTCTCCTGGAAAGTATTCCCTTTGTACAAGATGAACGAAAGTCTCCCCAGCTGCTAAGTTCTGAGAGATATGAGTGTGTGAAAGCAGTCCTTCACATATCTTGTTGGGAACACAAAGTTCCTTTTCAGTTGCAGCATTTAATCCATACAAATATATGGTTAGGTACAAGTTCCAACTTGGTTTTACAGTGAAAACTGCACCAAAATTAAAATGGCACTAGGAAACAGACTGAGAAACAAGAGTAAATGTTTCTAATGCAACCTGTTCCCTATATGCTAGATGAAAGAACGCCTCTCCACATGCTCAGTTCTGAGAGATATGTGTGTGTGAAAGCCGTCCTTCACATATCTTGTTGGGAACACAAAGATGCTTTTCAGTTGTAAACAATGATCCATATATATATATAAGAGCAGGTAATAGCTCCAACAGATTGTACAAAGACAAATGCTGGAACTTCAAACCGGAACTAGGAAACAGACTGAGAAACCAGAGTGAAAGTTTTCCCTGCAAATCGATCCATTGTGTCTAGATGAACGAACGTCTCTCCGAATGTTAGGTACTGAGAGATTAGTGTGTGTAATAGCCCTACTTCACCTAGCTTGTTGGGAACACAAAGGTTCTTTTCAGTTGCAAACTACACTCCATACATATATATGGGGAGGTACTAGCTCCAATTCTATTTTACAGTGATTATTTCAGTAATTTCAAACAGGCACTAGGAAACTGAGAAACCAGAGTAAAATATTCTACTTAACCTTGTTCCCTTTGTGCTAGTGGAATGAACGTCTTTCCACATGCTCAGTTCTGAGAGAAAATTGTGTGTTAAAGCCGTCTTCAAACAGCTTGTTTGGAACACAAAGTTTGTTTTCATTTACAGACTACAGTCCATACATATATATGTGGAGGTACTAATACCAACTCGGTTTTATAGTGAAAATTGTGGGAACTTCACACCGGCACTAGGAAACTGTCTGAGAAACCAGAGTAAAAATTTCTCCTGCAAACCGTTCCCGTAGTGCTAGATGAAAAATAGTCTAAACACATGCTCAGTTCTTAGGTATATGTGTGTGTGAAAGCATCCTTCATATAGTTTGCTGGGAACACAAAGTTTCCTTTCAGTTGAAAGCTACACTCCATACATATATATATGGGGATATAAAAGCTCTAAAACTGTTTTGCAGTCAAAATTGCAGGAACTTCAAACCGGCACTAGGAAACGGCCATAGAATCCTGAGAAATTGATTCTCCTGCAAACAGTTTCGTTTGTGCAAGGTGAAAGAACGTCTCTCCAGATGCTCAGTTCGGAGAGATAAATGTGTGTGAAAGCCGACCTTCAAATATCTTGTTGGGAACACAAAGACCCTTTTCATTTGCAAACTACAATCCATATGTTTTTATGGGGAGATACTAGCTCCAAATCGGTTTAACAGTGAAAACTGCAGGAACTTCAAACAGGCACTTAGAAACAGGCTGAGAAACGACTGTAAATGTTTCTCCTGCAACTCTTTCCCTTTATGCTAGTTGAACGAACGTCACTCCACTTGCTCAGTTCTGAGAGAAAGTGTTTGTGAATGTCGTCCTTCACCTAGCTTGTTGGGAACACATAGTTCCTTTTCAGTTGCAATCTAAAATCCATAAATACATGGGGAGGTAATAGGTTCAACTCGGTTTTCCAGTGAAAATTGAAGGAAATTCAAACCGGTATTAGGAAACTGGCTGATAAACCAGAGTAAAATTCTTCCTGCAACCAGTTTCTTTGTGCTAGATGAACGAAAGTCTCTCCACATGCTCCTTTCTTAGAGATAAGTGTGTGTGACAGCCGTCCTTCAACTAGCTTGTTGGGAAAACATAGTTTCTTTAGAGTTACAAAATACACTCTGTACATATATATGGGCAGGTACTTTATCCAACATGGTTTTACCTGAAAACTGCAGGAACTTCAAATAGGCACTAGGAAAAATACTGAGAAACCAGAGAAAAAATTTCTCCTAAAACCCGTAGCCTTTATGCTAGATGAACGAAATTCTCTCCACATGTTCTTTTCTGAGAGATATGTGTGTGAGAAAGCCGTACTTCACATAGCTTGTTGGGAACACAAAGATTCTTTTCAGTTGCAAAGTACAGTCCTAACATATATATGGGGAGGTCCTAGCTCCAACTCGTTTTTACAGTCAAAATTGCAGGAACTTCAAACCGGCACTAGGAAACAGGCTGAGAAACCAGACTAAAATTTCCACCTGTAGCCAGTTCCCTTTTTGCTAGATGAACGAACATCTCTCCACATGCTCAGTTCTGAGAGATATTTGTGTGTTAAAGCCGAACTTCACCTAGCATTTGGGGAACACATAGTTCCTTTGCAGTTGCAATCTACACTTCATAAAAATATGGGGAAGTAATAGCTCCAACTCGGTTTTACAGTGAAAACTGCAGGAACTTCAAACCGGCACTAGGAAGCAGACGGAGAAACCAGAGTAAAAGTTTCTACTGCAAACCGTTACTTTTGTGCTATATGAACGTACGTCTCTCCACATGCTCAGTTCTGAGAGATAATTGTGTGTGAAATCCTTCCTTCACCTAGCTTGTTTTGAACATAAACTTTCTTATCAGGTTCAAATTACAATCCATAGACATATATGGGGAAGTACAAGCTGTAACTCAGTTTTACTGTGAAAACTGCAGGAACTTAAAACCTGCACTAGGAAACAGACTGAGAGACCAGAGTAAAATTTCCCCTTCAACCTGTTTACATTGGGCTAGATGAACGAAAGTCTCTCCACATGCTCACATCTGAGAGATAACTGTGTGTGAAAGCCATACTTCACCTAGCTTGTTGGGAACACAAATATTTTTTTCAGTTGCAAACTCCACTCCATATATATATTGGGAGGAACTAACTCCAACTCGGTTTATAGTGAAAACTGCAAGAACTTCAAACCGTCACTAGGAATCAGACTGAGAAACCAGAGTAAACGTTTCTCCTGCAACTCGTTCCCTTAGTGCTAGATGAAAGAACGTCTATCCACATGCTCAGTTCTGAGAGAAAGGTGTGTGTGAAAGCCGTCCTTCACCTAGCTTGTTGGGAAGACAAAGATTTTATTCAGTTGTAAATTACAATGCATTCATATTTATGGGGAGGAACTAGCTACAAATCGGTATTACACTGAAAACTGCAGGAACTCCAAACCTGCACTAGGAAACAGACTGAGGACCAGAGTAAAATTTCCCTTTCAAACTGTTTACATTGGGCTAGATGAAGGAAAGTCTGTCCACATGCTCAGATCTGAGGTATAAATGTGTGTGAAAGTCGTCCTTCACATAGCTTGTTTGGAATACAAAGTTTCTTTTCAGTTGCAAAGTACAGTTCTTAATTATATATGGAAATGTATTAGTTCCATCTAGGTTTTACAGTAAAATCTGCATAAACTTCAAAACAGAACAAGGAAACAGACTGAGAAAACAGAGTAAAGTTTTCCTTGAAACCCACGCCCTTTGTGTTAGATGAACTTCGTCTATCCACATGCTCAGTTCTGAGAGTTAAGTGTGTGTGAAAACCATACATCACGTATCTTCTCAGGAACACAAAGTTTCTTTTCAGTTGCATACTACACTCCATACACATGTAAGGGGTGGTAAAATCTCTAACACGGTTTTAAAGTCAAAACTGCAGGAACTTCAAACCAGCATTAGGAAACAGTCATAGAATCCTGAGTAAGAGTTTCTCCTGGAAAGAATTCCCTTTGTACAAGATGAACGAAAGTCTCCCCAGCTGCTCAGTTCTGAGAGATATGAGTGTGTGAAAGCAGTCCTTCACATATCTTGTTGGGAACACAAAGTTCCTTTTCAGTTGCAGCATTTAATCCATACAAATATATGGTTAGGTACAAGTTCCAACTTGGTTTTACAGTGAAAACTGCACGAAATTCAAACTGGCACTAGGAAACAGACTGAGAAACAAGAGTAAATGTTTCTACTGCAACCTGTTCCCTATATGCTAGATGAAAGAACGCCTCTCCACATGCTCAGTTCTGAGAGATATGTGTGTGTGAAAGCCGTCCTTCACATATCTTGTTGGGAACACAAAGATGCTTTTCAGTTGTAAACAATGATCCATATATATATATATGGACAGGTACCAGCTCCAACAGATTTTACAAAGAAAAATGGTGGGATTTCAAACCGGTACTAGGAAACAGACTGAGAAACCAGAGTGAAAGTTTTCCCTGCAAATCGATCCATTGTGTCTAGATGAACGAACGTCTCTCCGAATGTTAGGTACTGAGAGATTAGTGTGTGTAATAGCCCTACTTCACCTAGCTTGTTGGGAACACAAAGGTTCTTTTCAGTTGCAAACTACACTCCATACATATATATGGGGAGGTACTAGCTCCAACTCTGTTTTACAGTGATTATTTCAGTAATTTCAAACAGGCACTTGGAAACTGAGAAACCAGAGTAAAATATTCTACTTAATCTTGTTCCCTTTGTGCTAGTGGAATGAACGTCTTTCCACATGCTCAGTTCTGAGAGAAAATTGTGTGTTAAAGCCGTCTTCACACAGCTTGTTTGGAACACAAAGTTTGTTTTCATTTACAGACTACAGTCCATACATATATATGTGGAGGTACTAATACCAACTCGGTTTTATAGTGAAAATTGTGGGAACTTCACACCGGCACTAGGAAACTGTCTGAGAAACCAGAGTAAAAATTTCTCCTGCAAACCGTTCCCGTAGTGCTAGATGAAAAATAGTCTAAACACATGCTCAGTTCTTAGGTATATGTGTGTGTGAAAGCATCCTTCATATAGTTTGCTGGGAACACAAAGTTTCCTTTCAGTTGAAAGCTACACTCCATACATATATATATGGGGATATAAAAGCTCTAAAACTGTTTTGCAGTCAAAATTGCAGGAACTTCAAACCGGCACTAGGAAACGGCCATAGAATCCTGAGAAATTGATTCTCCTGCAAACAGTTTCGTTTGTGCAAGGTGAAAGAACGTCTCTCCAGATGCTCAGTTCGGAGAGATAAATGTGTGTGAAAGCCGACCTTCAAATATCTTGTTGGGAACACAAAGACCCTTTTCATTTGCAAACTACAATCCATATGTTTTTATGGGGAGATACTAGCTCCAAATCGGTTTAACAGTGAAAACTGCAGGAACTTCAAACAGGCACTTAGAAACAGGCTGAGAAACGACTGTAAATGTTTCTCCTGCAACTCTTTCCCTTTATGCTAGTTGAACGAACGTCACTCCACTTGCTCAGTTCTGAGAGAAAGTGTTTGTGAATGTCGTCCTTCACCTAGCTTGTTGGGAACACATAGTTCCTTTTCAGTTGCAATCTAAAATCCATAAATACATGGGGAGGTAATAGGTTCAACTCGGTTTTCCAGTGAAAATTGAAGGAAATTCAAACCGGTATTAGGAAACTGGCTGATAAACCAGAGTAAAATTCTTCCTGCAACCAGTTTCTTTGTGCTAGATGAACGAAAGTCTCTCCACATGCTCCTTTCTTAGAGATAAGTGTGTGTGACAGCCGTCCTTCAACTAGCTTGTTGGGAAAACATAGTTTCTTTAGAGTTACAAAATACACTCTGTACATATATATGGGCAGGTACTTTATCCAACATGGTTTTACCTGAAAACTGCAGGAACTTCAAATAGGCACTAGGAAAAATACTGAGAAACCAGAGAAAAAATTTCTCCTAAAACCCGTAGCCTTTATGCTAGATGAACGAAATTCTCTCCACATGTTCTTTTCTGAGAGATATGTGTGTGAGAAAGCCGTACTTCACATAGCTTGTTGGGAACACAAAGATTCTTTTCAGTTGCAAAGTACAGTCCTAACATATATATGGGGAGGTCCTAGCTCCAACTCGTTTTTACAGTCAAAATTGCAGGAACTTCAAACCGGCACTAGGAAACAGGCTGAGAAACCAGACTAAAATTTCCACCTGTAGCCAGTTCCCTTTTTGCTAGATGAACGAACATCTCTCCACATGCTCAGTTCTGAGAGATATTTGTGTGTTAAAGCCGAACTTCACCTAGCATTTGGGGAACACATAGTTCCTTTGCAGTTGCAATCTACACTTCATAAAAATATGGGGAAGTAATAGCTCCAACTCGGTTTTACAGTGAAAACTGCAGGAACTTCAAACCGGCACTAGGAAGCAGACGGAGAAACCAGAGTAAAAGTTTCTACTGCAAACCGTTACTTTTGTGCTATATGAACGTACGTCTCTCCACATGCTCAGTTCTGAGAGATAATTGTGTGTGAAATCCTTCCTTCACCTAGCTTGTTTTGAACATAAACTTTCTTATCAGGTTCAAATTACAATCCATAGACATATATGGGGAAGTACAAGCTGTAACTCAGTTTTACTGTGAAAACTGCAGGAACTTAAAACCTGCACTAGGAAACAGACTGAGAGACCAGAGTAAAATTTCCCCTTCAACCTGTTTACATTGGGCTAGATGAACGAAAGTCTCTCCACATGCTCACATCTGAGAGATAACTGTGTGTGAAAGCCATACTTCACCTAGCTTGTTGGGAACACAAATATTTTTTTCAGTTGCAAACTCCACTCCATATATATATTGGGAGGAACTAACTCCAACTCGGTTTATAGTGAAAACTGCAAGAACTTCAAACCGTCACTAGGAATCAGACTGAGAAACCAGAGTAAACGTTTCTCCTGCAACTCGTTCCCTTAGTGCTAGATGAAAGAACGTCTATCCACATGCTCAGTTCTGAGAGAAAGGTGTGTGTGAAAGCCGTCCTTCACCTAGCTTGTTGGGAAGACAAAGATTTTATTCAGTTGTAAATTACAATGCATTCATATTTATGGGGAGGAACTAGCTACAAATCGGTATTACACTGAAAACTGCAGGAACTCCAAACCTGCACTAGGAAACAGACTGAGGACCAGAGTAAAATTTCCCTTTCAAACTGTTTACATTGGGCTAGATGAAGGAAAGTCTGTCCACATGCTCAGATCTGAGGTATAAATGTGTGTGAAAGTCGTCCTTCACATAGCTTGTTTGGAATACAAAGTTTCTTTTCAGTTGCAAAGTACAGTTCTTAATTATATATGGAAATGTATTAGTTCCATCTAGGTTTTACAGTAAAATCTGCATAAACTTCAAAACAGAACAAGGAAACAGACTGAGAAAACAGAGTAAAGTTTTCCTTGAAACCCACGCCCTTTGTGTTAGATGAACTTCGTCTATCCACATGCTCAGTTCTGAGAGTTAAGTGTGTGTGAAAACCATACATCACGTATCTTCTCAGGAACACAAAGTTTCTTTTCAGTTGCATACTACACTCCATACACATGTAAGGGGTGGTAAAATCTCTAACACGGTTTTAAAGTCAAAACTGCAGGAACTTCAAACCAGCATTAGGAAACAGTCATAGAATCCTGAGTAAGAGTTTCTCCTGGAAAGAATTCCCTTTGTACAAGATGAACGAAAGTCTCCCCAGCTGCTCAGTTCTGAGAGATATGAGTGTGTGAAAGCAGTCCTTCACATATCTTGTTGGGAACACAAAGTTCCTTTTCAGTTGCAGCATTTAATCCATACAAATATATGGTTAGGTACAAGTTCCAACTTGGTTTTACAGTGAAAACTGCACGAAATTCAAACTGGCACTAGGAAACAGACTGAGAAACAAGAGTAAATGTTTCTACTGCAACCTGTTCCCTATATGCTAGATGAAAGAACGCCTCTCCACATGCTCAGTTCTGAGAGATATGTGTGTGTGAAAGCCGTCCTTCACATATCTTGTTGGGAACACAAAGATGCTTTTCAGTTGTAAACAATGATCCATATATATATATATGGACAGGTACCAGCTCCAACAGATTTTACAAAGAAAAATGGTGGGATTTCAAACCGGTACTAGGAAACAGACTGAGAAACCAGAGTGAAAGTTTTCCCTGCAAATCGATCCATTGTGTCTAGATGAACGAACGTCTCTCCGAATGTTAGGTACTGAGAGATTAGTGTGTGTAATAGCCCTACTTCACCTAGCTTGTTGGGAACACAAAGGTTCTTTTCAGTTGCAAACTACACTCCATACATATATATGGGGAGGTACTAGCTCCAACTCTGTTTTACAGTGATTATTTCAGTAATTTCAAACAGGCACTTGGAAACTGAGAAACCAGAGTAAAATATTCTACTTAATCTTGTTCCCTTTGTGCTAGTGGAATGAACGTCTTTCCACATGCTCAGTTCTGAGAGAAAATTGTGTGTTAAAGCCGTCTTCACACAGCTTGTTTGGAACACAAAGTTTGTTTTCATTTACAGACTACAGTCCATACATATATATGTGGAGGTACTAATACCAACTCGGTTTTATAGTGAAAATTGTGGGAACTTCACACCGGCACTAGGAAACTGTCTGAGAAACCAGAGTAAAAATTTCTCCTGCAAACCGTTCCCGTAGTGCTAGATGAAAAATAGTCTAAACACATGCTCAGTTCTTAGGTATATGTGTGTGTGAAAGCATCCTTCATATAGTTTGCTGGGAACACAAAGTTTCCTTTCAGTTGAAAGCTACACTCCATACATATATATATGGGGATATAAAAGCTCTAAAACTGTTTTGCAGTCAAAATTGCAGGAACTTCAAACCGGCACTAGGAAACGGCCATAGAATCCTGAGAAATTGATTCTCCTGCAAACAGTTTCGTTTGTGCAAGGTGAAAGAACGTCTCTCCAGATGCTCAGTTCGGAGAGATAAATGTGTGTGAAAGCCGACCTTCAAATATCTTGTTGGGAACACAAAGACCCTTTTCATTTGCAAACTACAATCCATATGTTTTTATGGGGAGATACTAGCTCCAAATCGGTTTAACAGTGAAAACTGCAGGAACTTCAAACAGGCACTTAGAAACAGGCTGAGAAACGACTGTAAATGTTTCTCCTGCAACTCTTTCCCTTTATGCTAGTTGAACGAACGTCACTCCACTTGCTCAGTTCTGAGAGAAAGTGTTTGTGAATGTCGTCCTTCACCTAGCTTGTTGGGAACACATAGTTCCTTTTCAGTTGCAATCTAAAATCCATAAATACATGGGGAGGTAATAGGTTCAACTCGGTTTTCCAGTGAAAATTGAAGGAAATTCAAACCGGTATTAGGAAACTGGCTGATAAACCAGAGTAAAATTCTTCCTGCAACCAGTTTCTTTGTGCTAGATGAACGAAAGTCTCTCCACATGCTCCTTTCTTAGAGATAAGTGTGTGTGACAGCCGTCCTTCAACTAGCTTGTTGGGAAAACATAGTTTCTTTAGAGTTACAAAATACACTCTGTACATATATATGGGCAGGTACTTTATCCAACATGGTTTTACCTGAAAACTGCAGGAACTTCAAATAGGCACTAGGAAAAATACTGAGAAACCAGAGAAAAAATTTCTCCTAAAACCCGTAGCCTTTATGCTAGATGAACGAAATTCTCTCCACATGTTCTTTTCTGAGAGATATGTGTGTGAGAAAGCCGTACTTCACATAGCTTGTTGGGAACACAAAGATTCTTTTCAGTTGCAAAGTACAGTCCTAACATATATATGGGGAGGTCCTAGCTCCAACTCGTTTTTACAGTCAAAATTGCAGGAACTTCAAACCGGCACTAGGAAACAGGCTGAGAAACCAGACTAAAATTTCCACCTGTAGCCAGTTCCCTTTTTGCTAGATGAACGAACATCTCTCCACATGCTCAGTTCTGAGAGATATTTGTGTGTTAAAGCCGAACTTCACCTAGCATTTGGGGAACACATAGTTCCTTTGCAGTTGCAATCTACACTTCATAAAAATATGGGGAAGTAATAGCTCCAACTCGGTTTTACAGTGAAAACTGCAGGAACTTCAAACCGGCACTAGGAAGCAGACGGAGAAACCAGAGTAAAAGTTTCTACTGCAAACCGTTACTTTTGTGCTATATTAACGTACGTCTCTCCACATGCTCAGTTCTGAGAGATAATTGTGTGTGAAATCCTTCCTTCACCTAGCTTGTTTTGAACATAAACTTTCTTATCAGGTTCAAATTACAATCCATAGACATATATGGGGAAGTACAAGCTGTAACTCAGTTTTACTGTGAAAACTGCAGGAACTTAAAACCTGCACTAGGAAACAGACTGAGAGACCAGAGTAAAATTTCCCCTTCAACCTGTTTACATTGGGCTAGATGAACGAAAGTCTCTCCACATGCTCACATCTGAGAGATAACTGTGTGTGAAAGCCGTACTTCACCTAGCTTGTTGGGAACACAAATATTTTTTTCAGTTGCAAACTCCACTCCATATATATATTGGGAGGAACTAACTCCAACTCGGTTTATAGTGAAAACTGCAAGAAATTCAAACCGTCACTAGGAATCAGACTGAGAAACCAGAGTAAACGTTTCTCCTGCAACTCGTTCCCTTAGTGCTAGATGAAAGAACGTCTATCCACATGCTCAGTTCTGAGAGAAAAGTTTGTGTGTAAGCCGTCCTTCACCTAGCTTGTTGGGAAGACAAAGATTTTATTCAGTTGTAAATTACAATGCATTCATATTTATGGGGAGGAACTAGCTACAAATCGGTATTACACTGAAAACTGCAGGAACTCCAAACCTGCACTAGGAAACAGACTGAGGACCAGAGTAAAATTTCCCTTTCAAACTGTTTACATTGGGCTAGATGAAGGAAAGTCTGTCCACATGCTCAGATCTGAGGTATAAATGTGTGTGAAAGTCGTCCTTCACATAGCTTGTTTGTAATACAAAGTTTCTCTTCAGTTGCAAAGTACAGTTCTTAATTATATATGGAAATGTATTAGTTCCATCTAGGTTTTACAGTAAAATCTGCATAAACTTCAAAACAGAACAAGGAAACAGACTGAGAAAACAGAGTAAAGTTTTCCTTGAAACCCACGCCCTTTGTGTTAGATGAACTTCGTCTATCCACATGCTCAGTTCTGAGAGTTAAGTGTGTGTGAAAACCATACTTCACGTATCTTCTCAGGAACACAAAGTTTCTTTTCAGTTGCATACTACACTCCATACACATGTAAGAGGAGGTAAAAACTCTAACACGGTTTTAAAGTCAAAACTGCAGGAACTTCAAACCAGCACTAGGAAACAGTCATAGAATCCTGAGTAAGAGTTTCTCCTGGAAAGTATTCCCTTTGTACAAGATGAACGAAAGTCTCCCCAGCTGCTAAGTTCTGAGAGATATGAGTGTGTGAAAGCAGTCCTTCACATATCTTGTTGGGAACACAAAGTTCCTTTTCAGTTGCAGCATTTAATCCATACAAATATATGTTTAGGTACAAGTTCCAACTTGGTTTTACAGTGAAAACTGCACCAAAATTAAAATGGCACTAGGAAACAGACTGAGAAACAAGAGTAAATGTTTCTAATGCAACCTGTTCCCTATATGCTAGATGAAAGAACGCCTCTCCACATGCTCAGTTCTGAGAGATATGTGTGTGTGAAAGCCGTCCTTCACATATCTTGTTGGGAACACAAAGATGCTTTTCAGTTGTAAACAATGATCCATATATATATATAAGAGCAGGTAATAGCTCCAACAGATTGTACAAAGACAAATGCTGGAACTTCAAACCGGAACTAGGAAACAGACTGAGAAACCAGAGTGAAAGTTTTCCCTGCAAATCGATCCATTGTGTCTAGATGAACGAACGTCTCTCCGAATGTTAGGTACTGAGAGATTAGTGTGTGTAATAGCCCTACTTCACCTAGCTTGTTGGGAACACAAAGGTTCTTTTCAGTTGCAAACTACACTCCATACATATATATGGGGAGGTACTAGCTCCAATTCTATTTTACAGTGATTATTTCAGTAATTTCAAACAGGCACTAGGAAACTGAGAAACCAGAGTAAAATATTCTACTTAACCTTGTTCCCTTTGTGCTAGTGGAATGAACGTCTTTCCACATGCTCAGTTCTGAGAGAAAATTGTGTGTTAAAGCCGTCTTCAAACAGCTTGTTTGGAACACAAAGTTTGTTTTCATTTACAGACTACAGTCCATACATATATATGTGGAGGTACTAATACCAACTCGGTTTTATAGTGAAAATTGTGGGAACTTCACACCGGCACTAGGAAACTGTCTGAGAAACCAGAGTAAAAATTTCTCCTGCAAACCGTTCCCGTAGTGCTAGATGAAAAATAGTCTAAACACATGCTCAGTTCTTAGGTATATGTGTGTGTGAAAGCATCCTTCATATAGTTTGCTGGGAACACAAAGTTTCCTTTCAGTTGAAAGCTACACTCCATACATATATATATGGGGATATAAAAGCTCTAAAACTGTTTTGCAGTCAAAATTGCAGGAACTTCAAACCGGCACTAGGAAACGGCCATAGAATCCTGAGAAATTGATTCTCCTGCAAACAGTTTCGTTTGTGCAAGGTGAAAGAACGTCTCTCCAGATGCTCAGTTCGGAGAGATAAATGTGTGTGAAAGCCGACCTTCAAATATCTTGTTGGGAACACAAAGACCCTTTTCATTTGCAAACTACAATCCATATGTTTTTATGGGGAGATACTAGCTCCAAATCGGTTTAACAGTGAAAACTGCAGGAACTTCAAACAGGCACTTAGAAACAGGCTGAGAAACGACTGTAAATGTTTCTCCTGCAACTCTTTCCCTTTATGCTAGTTGAACGAACGTCACTCCACTTGCTCAGTTCTGAGAGAAAGTGTTTGTGAATGTCGTCCTTCACCTAGCTTGTTGGGAACACATAGTTCCTTTTCAGTTGCAATCTAAAATCCATAAATACATGGGGAGGTAATAGGTTCAACTCGGTTTTCCAGTGAAAATTGAAGGAAATTCAAACCGGTATTAGGAAACTGGCTGATAAACCAGAGTAAAATTCTTCCTGCTACCAGTTTCTTTGTGCTAGATGAACGAAAGTCTCTCCACATGCTCCTTTCTTAGAGATAAGTGTGTGTGACAGCCGTCCTTCAACTAGCTTGTTGGTAAAACTTAGTTTCTTTAGAGTTACAAAATACACTCTGTACATATTTATGGGCAGGTACTTTATCCAACATGGTTTTACCTGAAAACTGCAGGAACTTCAAATAGGCACTAGGAAAAATACTGAGAAACCAGAGAAAAAATTTCTCCTAAAACCCGTAGCCTTTATGCTAGATGAACGAAATTCTCTCCACATGTTCTTTTCTGAGAGATATGTGTGTGAGAAAGCCGTACTTCACATAGCTTGTTGGGAACACAAAGATTCTTTTCAGTTGCAAAGTACAGTCCTAACATATATATGGGGAGGTCCTAGCTCCAACTCGTTTTTACAGTCAAAATTGCAGGAACTTCAAACCGGCACTAGGAAACAGGCTGAGAAACCAGAGTAAAATTTCCACCTGTAGCCAGTTCCCTTTTTGCTAGATGAACGAATATCTCTCCACATGCTCAGTTCTGAGAGATATTTGTGTGTTAAAGCCGAACTTCACCTAGCATTTGGGGAACACATAGTTCCTTTGCAGTTGCAATCTACACTTCATAAAAATATGGGGAAGTAATAGCTCCAACTCGGTTTTACAGTGAAAACTGCAGGAACTTCAAACCGGCACTAGGAAGCAGACGGAGAAACCAGAGTAAAAGTTTCTACTGCAAACCGTTACTTTTGTGCTATATTAACGTACGTCTCTCCACATGCTCAGTTCTGAGAGATAATTGTGTGTGAAATCCTTCCTTCACCTAGCTTGTTTTGAACATAAACTTTCTTATCAGGTTCAAATTACAATCCATAGACATATATGGGGAAGTACAAGCTGTAACTCAGTTTTACTGTGAAAACTGCAGGAACTTAAAACCTGCACTAGGAAACAGACTGAGAGACCAGAGTAAAATTTCCCCTTCAACCTGTTTACATTGGGCTAGATGAACGAAAGTCTCTCCACATGCTCACATCTGAGAGATAACTGTGTGTGAAAGCCGTACTTCACCTAGCTTGTTGGGAACACAAATATTTTTTTCAGTTGCAAACTCCACTCCATATATATATTGGGAGGAACTAACTCCAACTCGGTTTATAGTGAAAACTGCAAGAACTTCAAACCGTCACTAGGAATCAGACTGAGAAACCAGAGTAAACGTTTCTCCTGCAACTCGTTCCCTTAGTGCTAGATGAAAGAACGTCTATCCACATGCTCAGTTCTGAGAGAAAGGTGTGTGTGAAAGCCGTCCTTCACCTAGCTTGTTGGGAAGACAAAGACTTTATTCAGTTGTAAATTACAATGCATTCATATTTATGGGGAGGAACTAGCTACAAATCGGTATTACACTGAAAACTGCAGGAACTCCAAACCTGCACTAGGAAACAGACTGAGGACCAGAGTAAAATTTCCCCTTCAAACTGTTTACATTGGGCTAGATGAAGGAAAGTCTGTCCACATGCTCAGATCTGAGGTATAAATGTGTGTGAAAGTCGTCCTTCACATAGCTTGTTTGTAATACAAAGCTTCTTTTCAGTTGCAAAGTACAGTTCTTAATTATATATGGAAATGTATTAGTTCCATCTAGGTTTTACAGTAAAATCTGCATAAACTTCAAAACAGAACAAGGAAACAGACTGAGAAAACAGAGTAAAGTTTTCCTTGAAACCCACGCACTTTGTGTTAGATGAACTTCGTCTATCCACATGCTCAGTTCTGAGAGTTAAGTGTGTGTGAAAACCATACTTCATGTATCTTTTCAGGAACACAAAGTTTCTTTCCAGTTGCATACTACACTCCATACACATATAAGAGGAGGTAAAATCTCTAACACGGTTTTAAAGTCAAAACTGCAGGAACTTCAAACCAGCACTAGGAAACAGTCATAGAATCCTGAGTAAGAGTTTCTCCTGGAAAGTATTCCCTTTGTACAAGATGAACGAATGTCTCCCCAGCTGCTAAGTTCTGAGAGATATGAGTGTGTGAAAGCAGTCCTTCACATATCTTGTAGGGAACACAAAGTTCCTTTTCAGTTGCAGCATTTAATCCATACAAATATATGGTTAGGTACAAGTTCCAACTTGGTTTTACAGTGAAAACTGCACCAAAATTAAAATGGCACTAGGAAACAGACTGAGAAACAAGAGTAAATGTTTCTAATGCAACCTTTTCCCTATATGCTAGATGAAAGAACGCCTCTCCACATGCTCAGTTCTGAGAGATATGTGTGTGTGAAAGCCGTCCTTCACATATCTTGTTGGGAACACAAAGATGCTTTTCAGTTGTAAACAATGATCCATATATATATAAGAGCAGGTAATAGCTCCAACAGATTGTACAAAGACAAATGCTGGAACTTCAAACCGGAACTAGGAAACAGACTGAGAAACCAGAGTGAAAGTTTTCCCTGCAAATCGATCCATTGTGTCTAGATGAACGAACGTCTCTCCGAATGTTAGGTACTGAGAGATTAGTGTGTGTAATAGCCCTACTTCACCTAGCTTGTTGGGAACACAAAGGTTCTTTTCAGTTGCAAACTACACTCCATATATATATGTGGGGAGGTACTAGCTCCAACTCTGTTTTACAGTGATTACTTCAGTAATTTCAAACAGGCACTAGGAAACTGAGAAACCAGAGTAAAATATTCTACTTAATCTTGTTCCCTTTGTGCTAGTGGAATGAACGTCTTTCCACATGCTCAGTTCTGAGAGAAAATTGTGTGTTAAAGCCGTCTTCACCCAGCTTGTTTGGAACACAAAGTTTGTTTTCATTTACAGACTACAGTCCATACATATATATGTGGAGGTACTAATACCAACTCGGTTTTATAGTGAAAATTGTGGGAACTTCACACCGGCACTAGGAAACTGTCTGAGAAACCAGAGTAAAAATTTCTCCTGCAAACCGTTCCCGTAGTGCTAGATGAAAAATAGTCTAAACACATGCTCAGTTCTTAGGTATATGTGTGTGTGAAAGCATCCTTCATATAGTTTGCTGGGAACACAAAGTTTCCTTTCAGTTGAAAACTATACACCATACATATATATATGGGCATAAAAAAGCTCTAAAACTGTTTTGCAGTCAAAATTGCAGGAACTTCAAACCGGCACTAGGAAACGTCCATAGAATCCTGAGAAATTGATTCTCCTGCAAACAGTTTCGTTTGTGCAAGGTGAAAGAACGTCTCTCCAGATGCTCAGTTCGGAGAGATAAATGTGTGTGAAAGCCGACCTTCAAATATCTTGTTGGGAACACAAAGATCCTTTTCATTTGCAAACTACAATCCATATGATTTTATGGGGAGATACTAGCTCCAAATCGGTTTAACAGTGAAAACTGCAGGAACTTCAAACAGGCACTTAGAAACAGGCTGAGAAACGACTGTAAATGTTTCTCCTGCAACTCTTCCCCTTTATGTTAGTTGAACGAACGTCACTCCACTTGCTCAGTTCTGAGAGAAAGTGTTTGTGAATGTCGTCCTTCACCTAGCTTGTTGGGAACACATAGTTCCTTTTCAGTTGCAATCTAAAATCCATAAATACATGGGGAGGTAATAGGTTCAACTCGGTTTTCCAGTGAAAATTGAAGGAAATTCAAACCGGTATTAGGAAACTGGCTGATAAACCAGAGTAAAATTTCCCCTTCAACCTGTTTACATTGGGCTAGATGAACGAAAGTCTCTCCACATGCTCACATCTGAGAGATAACTGTGTGTGAATGCCGTACTACACCTAGCTTGTTGGGAACACAAATATTTTTTTCAGTTGCAAACTCCACTCCATATATATATTGGGAGGAACTAACTCCAACTCGGTTTATAGTGAAAACTGCAAGAACTTCAAACCGTCACTAGGAATCAGACTGAGAAACCAGAGTAAACGTTTCTCCTGCAACTCGTTCCCTTAGTGCTAGATGAAAGAACTTCTATCCACATGCTCAGTTCTGAGAGAAAGGTGTGTGTGAAAGCCGTCCTTCACCTAGCTTGTTGGGAAGACAAAGATTTTATTCAGTTGTAAATTACAATGCATTCATATTTATGGGGAGGAACTAGCTACAAATCGGTATTACACTGAAAACTGCAGGAACTCCAAACCTGCACTAGGAAACAGACTGAGGACCAGAGTAAAATTTCCCTTTCAAACTGTTTACATTGGGCTAGATGAAGGAAAGTCTGTCCACATGCTCAGATCTGAAGTTTAAATGTGTGTGAAAGTCGTCCTTCACATAGCTTGTTTGGAATACAAAGTTTCTTTTCAGTTGCAAAGTACAGTTCTTAATTATATATGGAAATGTATTAGTTCCATCTAGGTTTTACAGTAAAATCTGCATAAACTTCAAAACAGAACAAGGAAACAGACTGAGAAAACAGAGTAAAGTTTTCCTTGAAACCCACGCCCTTTGTTTTAGATGAACTTCGTCTATCCACATGCTCAGTTCTGAGAGTTAAGTGTGTGTCAAAACCATACATCACGTATCTTTTCAGGAACACAAAGTTTCTTTTCAGTTGCATACTACACTCCATACACATGTAAGAGGAGGTAAAATCTCTAACACGGTTTTAAAGTCAAAACTGCAGGAACTTCAAACCAGCACTAGGAAACAGTCAGAATCCTGAGTAAGAGTTTCTCCTGGAAAGTATTCCATTTGTTCAAGATGAACGAAAGTCTCCCCAGCTGCTCAGTTCTGAGAGATATGAGTGTGTGAAAGCAGTCCTTCACATATCTTGTTGGGAACACAAAGTTCTTTTTCAGTTGCAGCATTTAATCCATACAAATATATGTTTAGGTACAAGTTCCAACTTGGTTTTACAGTGAAAACTGCACGAAATTCAAAATGGCACTAGGAAACAGACTGAGAAACAAGAGTAAATGTTTCTACTGCAACCTGTTCCCTATATGCTAGATAAAAGAACGCCTCTCCACATGCTCAGTTCTGAGAGATATGTGTGTGTCAAAGCCGTCCTTCACATATCTTGTTGGGAACACAAAGATGTTTTTCACTTGTAAACAATGATCCATATGTATATATATGGGCAGGTACCAGCTCGAACAGATTTTAAAAGAAAAATGGTGGAATTTCAAACCAGCACTAGGAAACAGACTGAGAAACCACAGTGAAAGTTTGTCCTGCAACTCGATCCATTTTGTCTAGATGAACGAAAGTCTCTCCCAATGTTAGGTACTGAGAGATAAGTGTGTGTAATAGCCCTACTTCACCTAGCTTGTTGGGAACACAAAGGTTCTTTTCAGTTGCAACCTACACTCCATAAATATATATGGGGAGGTACTAGCTCCAACTCGGTTTTACAGTGATTAACTCAGTAATTTCAAACAGGCACTAGGAAACTAACTGAGAAAGCAGAGTAAAATATTCTCCTGAATCTTGTTCCCTTTGTGCTAGTGGAACGAACGTCTTTCCACATGCTCATTTCTGAGAGAAAAGTGTGTGTGAAAGCTGTCTTCACCCAGCTTGTTTGGAACACAAAGTTTCTTTCCATTTGCAGAATACAGTCCCTACATATATATGTGGAGGTACTAAATCCAACTTGGTTTTATAGTGAAAATTGTGGGAAATTCAAACCAGCCCTAGGAAACCGACTGAGAATCCAGAGTAAAATTTCGTCCTGCAGCCCTTTCCATTTGTGCTAGATGAACGAAAATCTCTCCACATGCTCAGTTCTGAGAGATATTTTTGTGTGAAAGCCGAACTTCAGCTATTTTGTTGGGATCACAAATTCCCTTTTTAATTGAAAACTACACTCCTTACATTTATATGGGGAGGTACAAGCTCGAACTCATTTGAACAGGGAAAACTGCAGGATCTTCAAACAGGCACTTAGAAACAGGCTGAGAAAGGAGTGTAAATGTTTCTCCTGCAACTCCTTCCCTTTGTGCTCGTTGAACGAACATCAGTCCGCATGCTTAGTTCTGACACATAAGTCTTTGTGAAAGCAGTCCTTCACCTATCTTGTTGGGAACACATAGATCCTTTTCAGTTGCAATCTACACTCCATACATTTATGGGGAAGTAATAGCTCCAACTCGGTTTTCCAGTGAAAAATGAAGGAAATTCTAACCGGCACTAAGAAACTGACATAGAATCCAGAGTAATAGTTTCTCCTACAAACCATTCCTTCATTCAAGATGAACGAACTTCTCTCCAGATGTTCAGTTCTCAGAGATAAGTGTGTGTGAAATTAGTCCTTCACCAAGGTTGTTGGGAACTCAAAGGTTCTTTCCAGTTGCAAACTACACTCCATACATATATATGGGGAGGTTGTAGTTCGAACTCGATTTTACAGTGAAAACTTCAGGAAATTCAAAACGGCAGTAGGAAACAGACTGAGAAAACAGAGTAAAGTTTCTCATGCAACCCTTTCCCTATGTGCTAGATGAACGAAATTATCTGCACATGCCCAGTTCTGAGAGATAAGTGTGTGTGAAAGCCGTCCTTCACCGAGCTTGTTGGGAACACAAAGAATATTTTCAGTTGTAAACAACTATCTATATATATATATAAATGTGCAGGTATTAGCTCCAACTGATTTTACAAAGAAAAATGCTGGAATTTCAAACTGGCACTAGGAAACCGACCGAGAAACTAGAGTAAAAGTTTTTCCTGTAAACCGTTCCTTTGGTCTAGATGAACGAATGTCTCTCCTCATGTTCAGTTCTGAGAGATAAGTGTGTGTGAAAGCACTCCTTCACCTAGCTTGTTGGGAACACAAAGGTTTTTTCAGTTGCATACTATACTCCATACATATAAAAGGGGTGGTAAAATCTCTAACACGGTTTTAAAGTCAAAACTGCAGGAACTTCAAACCAGCACTAGGAAACAGTCATAGAATCCTGAGTAAGAGTTTCTCCTGGAAAGCATTCCCTTTGTACTAGATGAACGAACGTCTCCCCAGCTGCTCAGTTCTGAGAGATATGAGTGTGTGAAAGCCGTCCTTCACATATCTTGTTGGGAACACATAGTTCCTTTTAAGTTGCAGCATTCAATCCATACAAATATATGGTTAGGTACAAGTTCCAACTTGGTTTTACAGTGAAAACTGCACGAAATTCAAACTGCAACTAGGAAACAGACTGAGAAACCAGAGAAAATGTTTCTATTGCAACGCGTTCCCTTTTGGCTAGATGAACGAACGTCTCTCCAATGTTAGGTACTGAGAGAGAAGTGTGTGTAATTGCCCTACTTTACCTAGCTTTTTGGGAACACAAAGGTTCTTTTCAGTTGCAAACTACACTCCATACATATATATGGGGAGGTACTAGCTCCAACTCGGTTTTACAGTGATTAACTCAGTAATTTCAAACAGGCACTAGGAAACTAACTGAGAAACCAGAGTAAAATATTCTCCTGAATCTTGTTCCCTTTGTGCTAGTGGAACAAACGTCTTTCCACATGCTCATTTCTGAGAGAAAAGGGTGTGTGAAAGCTGTCTTCATCCAGCTTGTTTGGAACACATAGTTTCTTTCCATTTGCAGAATACAGTCCCTACATATATATGTGGAGGTACTAAATCCAACTTGGTTTTATAGTGAAAATTGTGGGAAATTCAAACCAGCCCTAGGAAACCGACTGAGAATCCAGAGTAAAATTTCGTCCTGCAGCCCGTTCCATTTGTGCTAGATGAACGAAAATCTCTCCACATGCTCAGTTCTGAGAGATATTTTTGTGTGAAAGCCGAACTTCAGCTATCTTGTTGGGATCACAAATTCCCTTTTTAATTGAAAACTACACTCCTTACATTTATATGGGGAGGTACAAGCTCGAACTCACTTGAACAGGGAAAACTGCAGGATCTTCAAAGAGGCACTTAGAAACAGGCTGAGAAAGGAGTGTAAATGTTTCTCCTGCAACTCCTTCCCTTTGTGCTCGTTGAACGAATATCTGTCCGCATGCTTAGTTCTGACTCATATGTTTTTGTGAAAGCAGTACTTCACCTATCTTGTTGGGAACACATAGATCCTTTTCAGTTGCAATCTACACTTCATAAAAATATGGGGAAGTAATAGCTCCAACTCGGTTTTACAGTGAAAACTGCAGGAACTTCAAACCGGCACTAGGAAGCAGACGGAGAAACCAGAGTAAAAGTTTCTACTGCAAACCGTTACTTTTGTGCTATATGAACGTACGTCTCTCCACATGCTCAGTTCTGAGAGATAATTGTGTGTGAAATCCTTCCTTCACCTAGCTTGTTTTGAACATAAACTTTCTTATCAGGTTCAAATTACAATCCATAGACATATATGGGGAAGTACAAGCTGTAACTCAGTTTTACTGTGAAAACTGCAGGAACTTAAAACCTGCACTAGGAAACAGACTGAGAGACCAGAGTAAAATTTCCCCTTCAACCTGTTTACATTGGGCTAGATGAACGAAAGTCTCTCCACATGCTCACATCTGAGAGATAACTGTGTGTGAAAGCCGTACTTCACCTAGCTTGTTGGGAACACAAATATTTTTTTCAGTTGCAAACTCCACTCCATATATATATTGGGAGGAACTAACTCCAACTCGGTTTATAGTGAAAACTGCAAGAACTTCAAACCGTCACTAGGAATCAGACTGAGAAACCAGAGTAAACGTTTCTCCTGCAACTCGTTCCCTTAGTGCTGGATGAAAGAACGTCTATCCACATGCTCAGTTCTGAGAGAAAGGTGTGTGTGAAAGCCGTCCTTCACCTAGCTTGTTGGGAAGACAAAGATTTTATTCAGTTGTAAATTACAATGCATTCATATTTATGGGGAGGAACTAGCTACAAATCGGTATTACACTGAAAACTGCAGGAACTCCAAACCTGCACTAGGAAACAGACTGAGGACCAGAGTATAATTTCCCCTTCAAACTGTTTACATTGGGCTAGATGAAGGAAAGTCTGTCCACATGCTCAGATCTGAGGTATAAATGTGTGTGAAAGTCGTCCTTCACATAGCTTGTTTGGAATACAAAGTTTCTTTTCAGTTGCAAAGTACAGTTCTTAATTATATATGGAAATGTATTAGTTCCATCTAGGTTTTACAGTAAAATCTGCATAAACTTCAAAACAGAACAAGGAAACAGACTGAGAAAACAGAGTAAAGTTTTCCTTGAAACCCACGCCCTTTGTTTTAGATGAACTTCGTCTATCCACATGCTCAGTTCTGAGAGTTAAGTGTGTGTCAAAACCATACATCACGTATCTTTTCAGGAACACAAAGTTTCTTTTCAGTTGCATACTACACTCCATACACATGTAAGAGGAGGTAAAATCTCTAACACGGTTTTAAAGTCAAAACTGCAGGAACTTCAAACCAGCACTAGGAAACAGTCATAGAATCCTGAGTAAGAGTTTCTCCTGGAAAGTATTCCATTTGTTCAAGATGAACGAAAGTCTCCCCAGCTGCTCAGTTCTGAGAGATATGAGTGTGTGAAAGCAGTCCTTCACATATCTTGTTGGGAACACAAAGTTCCTTTTCAGTTGCAGCATTTAATCCATACAAATATATGTTTAGGTACAAGTTCCAACTTGGTTTTACAGTGAAAACTGCACGAAATTCAAAATGGCACTAGGAAACAGACTGAGAAACAAGAGTAAATGTTTCTACTGCAACCTGTTCCCTATATGCTAGATGAAAGAACGCCTCTCCACATGCTCAGTTCTGAGAGATATGTGTGTGTGAAAGCCGTCCTTCACATATCTTGTTGGGAACACAAAGATGTTTTTCAGTTGTAAACAATGATCCATATGTATATATATGGGCAGGTACTAGCTCCAACAGATTTTACAAAGAAAAATGGTGGAATTTCAAACCAGCACTAGGAAACAGACTGAGAAACCACAGTGAAAGTTTTTCCTGCAACTCGATCCATTTTGTCTAGATGAACGAAAGTCTCTCCCAATGTTAGGTACTGAGAGATAAGTGTGTGTAATAGCCCTACTTCACCTAGCTTGTTGGGAACACAAAGGTTCTTTTCAGTTGCAACCTACACTCCATACATATATATGGGGAGGTACTAGCTCCAACTCGGTTTTACAGTGATTAACTCAGTAATTTCAAACAGGCACTAGGAAACTAACTGAGAAAGCAGAGTAAAATATTCTCCTGAATCTTGCTCCCTTTGTGCTAGTGGAACGAACGTCTTTCCACATGCTCATTTCTGAGAGAAAAGGGTGTGTGAAAGCTGTCTTCACCCAGCTTGTTTGGAACACAAAGTTTCTTTCCATTTGCAGAATACAGTCCCTACATATATATGTGGAGGTACTAAATCCAACTTGGTTTTATAGTGAAAATTGTGGGAAATTCAAACCAGCCCTAGGAAACCGACTGAGAATCCAGAGTAAAATTTCGTCCTGCAGCCCTTTCCATTTGTGCTAGATGAACGAAAATCTCTCCACATGCTCAGTTCTGAGAGATATTTTTGTGTGAAAGCCGAACTTCAGCTATCTTGTTGGGATCACAAATTCCCTTTTTAATTGAAAACTACACTCCTTACATTTATATGGGGAGGTACAAGCTCGAACTCATTTGAACAGGGAAAACTGCAGGATCTTCAAACAGGCACTTAGAAACAGGCTGAGAAAGGAGTGTAAATGTTTCTCCTGCAACTCCTTCCCTTTGTGCTCGTTGAACGAACATCACTCCGCATGTTAGTTCTGACACATAAGTCTTTGTGAAAGCAGTCCTTCACCTATCTTTTTGGGAACACATAGATCCTTTTCAGTTGCAATCTACACTCCATACATTTATGGGGAAGTAATAGCTCCAACTCGGTTTTCCAGTGAAAAATGAAGGAAATTCTAACCGGCACTAAGAAACTGACATAGAATCCAGAGTAATAGTTTCTCCTACAAACCATTCCTTCATTCAAGATGAACGAACTTCTCTCCAGATGTTCAGTTCTCAGAGATAAGTGTGTGTGAAATTAGTCCTTCACCTAGGTTGTTGGGAACTCAAAGGTTCTTTCCAGTTGCAAACTACACTCCATACATATATATGGGGAGGTTGTAGTTCGAACTCGATTTTACAGTGAAAACTTCAGGAAATTCAAACCGGCAGTAGGAAACAGACTGAGAAAACAGAGTAAAAGTTTCTCATGCAACCCTTTCCCTATGTGCTAGATGAATGAAATTCTCTGCACATGCCCAGTTCTGAGAGATAAGTGTGTGTGAAAGCCGTCCTTCACCGAGCTTGTTGGGAACACAAAGAATATTTTCAGTTGTAAACAACTATCCATATATATATATGTGCAGGTATTAGCTCCAACTGATTTTACAAAGAAAAATGCTGGAATTTCAAACTGGCACTATCAACCCGACTGAGAAATTAGAGTAAAACTTTTTCCTGCAAACCGTTCCTTTGGTCTAGATGAACGAATGTCTCTCCTCATGTTCAGTTCTGAGAGATAAGTGTGTGTGAAAGCACTCCTTCACCTAGCTTGTTGGGAACACAAAGGTTTTTTTCAGTTGCATACTATACTCCATACATATAAAAGGGGTGGTAAAATCTCTAACACGGTTTTAAAGTCAAAACTGCAGGAACTTCAAACCAGCACTAGGAAACAGTCATAGAATCCTGAGTAAGAGTTTCTCCTGGAAAGCATTCCCTTTGTACAAGATGAACGAAAGTCTCCCCAGCTGCTCAGTTCTGAGAGATATCAGTGTGTGAAAGCAGTCCTTCACATATCTTGTTGGGAACACAAAGTTCCTTTTCAGTTGCAGCATTTAATCCATACAAATATATGGTTAGGTACAAGTTCCAACTTGGTTTTACAGTGAAAACTGCACGAAATTCAAACTGGCACTAGGAAACAAACTGAGAAACCAGAGAAAATGTTTCTCTTGCAACGCATTCCCTTTTGGCTAGATGAACGAACGTCTCTCCAATGTTAGGTACTGAGAGAGAAGTGTGTGTAATTGCCCTACTTAACCTAGCTTCTTGGGAACACAAAGGTTCTTTTCAGTTGCAAACTACACTCCATACATATATATGGGGAGGTACTAGCTCCAACTCGGTTTTACAGTGATTAACTCAGTAATTTCAAACAGGCACTAGGAAACTAACTGAGAAACCTGAGTAAAATATTCTCCTGAATCTTGTTCCCTTTGTGCTAGTGGAACAAACGTCTTTCCACATGCTCATTTCTGAGAGAAAAGGGTGTGTGAAAGCTGTCTTCACCCAGCTTGTTTGGAACACAAAGTTTCTTTACATTTGCAGAATACAGTCCCTACATATATATATGGAGGTACTAAATCCAACTTGGTTTTATAGTGAAAATTGTGGGAAATTCAAACCATCCCTAGGAAACCGACTGAGAATCCAGAGTAAAATTTCGTCCTGCAGCCCGTTCCATTTGTGCTAGATGAACGAAAATCTCTCCACATGCTCAGTTCTGAGAGATATTTTTGTGTGAAAGCCGAACTTCAGCTATCTTGTTGGGATCACAAATTCCCTTTTTAATTGAAAACTACACTCCTTACATTTATATGGGGAGGTACAAGCTCGAACTCATTTGAACAGGGAAAACTGCAGGATCTTCAAACAGGCACTTAGAAACAGGCTGAGAAAGGAGTGTAAATGTTTCTCCTGCAACTCCTTCCCTTTGTGCTCGTTGAACAAACATCAGTCCGCATGCTTAGTTCTGACTCATAAGTCTTTGTGAAAGCAGTCCTTCACCTATCTTGTTGGGAACACATAGATCCTTTTCAGTTGCAATCTACACTCCATACATTTATGGGGAAGTAATAGCTCCAACTCGGTTTTCCAGTGAAAAATGAAGGAAATTCTAACCGGCACTAAGAAACTGACATAGAATCCAGAGTAATAGTTTCTCCTACAAACCATTCCTTCATTCAAGATGAACGAACTTCTCTCCAGATGTTCAGTTCTCAGAGATAAGTGTGTGTGAAATTAGTCCTTCACCTAGGTTGTTGGGAACTCAAAGGTTCTTTCCAGTTGCAAACTACACTCCATACATATATATGGGGAGGTTGTAGTTCGAACTCGATTTTACAGTGAAAACTTCAGGAAATTCAAACCGGCAGTAGGAAACAGACTGAGAAAACAGAGTAAAAGTTTCTCATGCAACCCTTTCACTATGTGCTAGATGAACGAAATTATCTGCACATGCCCAGTTCTGAGAGATAAGTGTGTGTGAAAGCCGTCCTTCACCGAGCTTGTTGGGAACACAAAGAATATTTTCAGTTGTAAACAACTATCTATATATATATATAAATGTGCAGGTATTAGCTCCAACTGATTTTACAAAGAAAAATGCTGGAATTTCAAACTGGCACTAGGAAACCGACCGAGAAACTAGAGTAAAAGTTTTTCCTGCAAACCTTTACTTTGGTCTAGATGAACGAATGTCTCTCCTCATGTTCAGTTCTGAGAGATAAGTGTGTGTGAAAGCACTCCTTCACCTAGCTTGTTGGGAACACAAAGGTTTTTTTCAGTTGCATACTATACTCCATACATATAAAAGGGGTGGTAAAATCTCTAACACGGTTTTAAAGTCAAAACTGCAGGAACTTCAAACCAGCACTAGGAAACAGTCATAGAATCCTGAGTAAGAGTTTCTCCTGGAAAGCATTCCCTTTGTACTAGATGAACGAACGTCTCCCCAGCTGCTCAGTTCTGAGAGATATGAGTGTGTGAAAGCCGTCCTTCACATATCTTGTTGGGAACACATAGTTCCTTTTAAGTTGCAGCATTCAATCCATACAAATATATGGTTAGGTACAAGTTCCAACTTGGTTTTACAGTGAAAACTGCACGAAATTCAAACTGGCACTAGGAAACAGACTGAGAAACCAGAGAAAATGTTTCTCTTGCAACGCGTTCCCTTTTGGCTAGATGAACGAACGTCTCTCCAATGTTAGGTACTGAGAGAGAAGTGTGTGTAATTGCCCAACTTTACCTAGCTTCTTGGGAACACAAAGGTTCTTTTCAGTTGCAAACTACACTCCATACATATATATGGGGTGGTACTAGCTCCAACTCGGTTTTACACTGATTAACTCAGTAATTTCAAACAGACACTAGGAAACTAACTGAGAAACCTGAGTAAAATATTCTCCTGAATCTTGTTCCCTTTGTGCTAGTGGAACGAACGTCTTTCCACATGCTCATTTCTGAGAGAAAAGGGTGTGTGAAAGCTGTCTTCACCCAGCTTGTTTGGAACACAAAGTTTCTTTCCATTTGCAGAATACAGTCCCTACATATATATGTGGAGGTACTAAATCCAACTTGGTTTTATAGTGAAAATTGTGGGAAATTCAAACCAGCCCTAGGAAACCGACTGAGAATCCAGAGTAAAATTTCGTCCTGCAGCCCTTTCCATTTGTGCTAGATGAACGAAAATCTCTCCACATGCTCAGTTCTGAGAGATATTTTTGTGTGAAAGCCGAACTTCAGCTATCTTGTTGGGATCACAAATTCCCTTTTTAATTGAAAACTACACTCCTTACATTTATATGGGGAGGTACAAGCTCGAACTCATTTGAACAGGGAAAACTGCAGGATCTTCAAACAGGCACTTAGAAACAGGCTGAGAAAGGAGTGTAAATGTTTCTCCTGCAACTCCTTCCCTTTGTGCTCGTTGAACGAACTTCACTCCGCATGTTTAGTTCTGACACATAAGTCTTTGTGAAAGCAGTCCTTCACCTATCTTGTTGGGAACACATAGATCCTTTTCAGTTGCAATCTACACTCCATACATTTATGGGGAAGTAATAGCTCCAACTCGGTTTTCCAGTGAAAAATGAAGGAAATTCTAACCGGCACTAAGAAACTGACATAGAATCCAGAGTAATAGTTTCTCCTACAAACCATTCCTTCATTCAAGATGAACGAACTTCTCTCCAGATGTTCAGTTCTCAGAGATAAGTGTGTGTGAAATTAGTCCTTCACCTAGGTTGTTGGGAACTCAAAGGTTCTTTCCAGTTGCAAACTACACTCCATACATATATATGGGGAGGTTGTAGTTCGAACTCGATTTTACAGTGAAAACTTCAGGAAATTCAAACCGGCAGAAGGAAACAGACTGAGAAAACAGAGTAAAAGTTTCTCATGCAACCCTTTCCCTATGTGCTAGATGAATGAAATTCTCTGCACATGCCCAGTTCTGAGAGATAAGTGTGTGTGAAAGCCGTCCTTCACCGAGCTTGTTGGGAACACAAAGAATATTTTCAGTTGTAAACAACTATCTATATATATATATAAATGTGCAGGTATTAGCTCCAACTGATTTTACAAAGAAAAATGCTGGAATTTCAAACTGGCACTAGGAAACCGACCGAGAAACTAGAGTAAAAGTTTTTCCTGCAAACCTTTACTTTGGTCTAGATGAACGAATGTCTCTCCTCATGTTCAGTTCTGAGAGATAAGTGTGTGTGAAAGCACTCCTTCACCTAGCTTGTTGGGAACACAAAGGTTTTTTTCAGTTGCATACTATACTCCATACATATAAAAGGGGTGGTAAAATCTCTAACACGGTTTTAAAGTCAAAACTGCAGGAACTTCAAACCAGCACTAGGAAACAGTCATAGAATCCTGAGTAAGAGTTTCTCCTGGAAAGCATTCCCTTTGTACTAGATGAACGAACGTCTCCCCAGCTGCTCTGTTCTGAGAGATATGAGTGTGTGAAAGCCGTCCTTCACATATCTTGTTGGGAACACATAGTTCCTTTTAAGTTGCAGCATTCAATCCATACAAATATATGGTTAGGTACAAGTTCCAACTTGGTTTTACAGTGAAAACTGCACGAAATTCAAACTGGCACTAGGAAACAGACTGAGAAACCAGAGAAAATGTTTCTCTTGCAACGCGTTCCCTTTTGGCTAGATGAACGAACGTCTCTCCAATGTTAGGTACTGAGAGAGAAGTGTGTGTAATTGCCCAACTTTACCTAGCTTTTTGGGAACACAAAGGTTCTTTTCAGTTGCAAACTACACTCCATACATATATATGGGGTGGTACTAGCTCCAACTCGGTTTTACACTGATTAACTCAGTAATTTCAAACAGGCACTAGGAAACTAACTGAGAAAGCAGAGTAAAATATTCTCCTGAATCTTGTTCCCTTTGTGCTAGTGGAACAAACGTCTTTCCACATGCTCATTTCTGAGAGAAAAGGGTGTGTGAAAGCTGTCTTCACCCAGCTTGTTTGGAACACAAAGTTTCTTTCCATTTGCAGAATACAGTCCCTACATATATATGTGGAGGTACTAAATCCAACTTGGTTTTATAGTGAAAATTGTGGGAAATTCAAACCAGCCCTAGGAAACCGACTGAGAATCCAGAGTAAAATTTCGTCCTGCAGCCCGTTCCATTTGTGCTAGATGAACGAAATTCTCTCCACATGCTCAGTTCTGAGAGATATTTTTGTGTGAAAGCCGAACTTCAGCTATCTTGTTGGGATCACAAATTCCCTTTTTAATTGAAAACTACACTCCTTACATTTATATGGGGAGGTACAAGCTCGAACTCATTTGAACAGGGAAAACTGCAGGATCTTCAAACAGGCACTTAGAAACAGGCTGAGAAAGGAGTGTAAATGTTTCTCCTGCAACTCCTTCCTTTTGTGCTCGTTGAACGAACATCAGTCCGCATGCTTAGTTCTGACTCATAAGTCTTTGTGAAAGCAGTCCTTCACCTATCTTGTTGGGAACACATAGATCCTTTTCAGTTGCAATCTACACTTCATAAAAATATGGGGAAGTAATAGCTCCAACTCGGTTTTACAGTGAAAACTGCAGGAACTTCAAACCGGCACTAGGAAGCAGACGGAGAAACCAGAGTAAAAGTTTCTACTGCAAACCGTTACTTTTGTGCTATATTAACGTACGTCTCTCCACATGCTCAGTTCTGAGAGATAATTGTGTGTGAAATCCTTCCTTCACCTAGCTTGTTTTGAACATAAACTTTCTTATCAGGTTCAAATTACAATCCATAGACATATATGGGGAAGTACAAGCTGTAACTCAGTTTTACTGTGAAAACTGCAGGAACTTAAAACCTGCACTAGGAAACAGACTGAGAGACCAGAGTAAAATTTCCCCTTCAACCTGTTTACATTGGGCTAGATGAACGAAAGTCTCTCCACATGCTCACATCTGAGAGATAACTGTGTGTGAAAGCCGTACTTCACCTAGCTTGTTGGGAACACAAATATTTTTTTCAGTTGCAAACTCCACTCCATATATATATTGGGAGGAACTAACTCCAACTCGGTTTATAGTGAAAACTGCAAGAACTTCAAACCGTCACTAGGAATCAGACTGAGAAACCAGAGTAAACGTTTCTCCTGCAACTCGTTCCCTTAGTGCTAGATGAAAGAACTTCTATCCACATGCTCAGTTCTGAGAGAAAGGTGTGTGTGAAAGCCGTCCTTCACCTAGCTTGTTGGGAAGACAAAGATTTTATTCAGTTGTAAATTACAATGCATTCATATTTATGGGGAGGAACTAGCTACAAATCGGTATTACACTGAAAACTGCAGGAACTCCAAACCTGCACTAGGAAACAGACTGAGGACCAGAGTAAAATTTCCCTTTCAAACAGTTTACATTGGGCTAGATGAAGGAAAGTCTGTCCACATGCTCAGATCTGAGGTATAAATGTGTGTGAAAGTCGTCCTTCACATAGCTTGTTTGGAATACAAAGTTTCTCTTCAGTTGCAAAGTACAGTTCTTAATTATATATGGAAATGTATTAGTTCCATCTAGGTTTTACAGTAAAATCTGCATAAACTTCAAAACAGAACAAGGAAACAGACTGAGAAAACAGAGTAAAGTTTTCCTTGAAACCCACGCCCTTTGTTTTAGATGAACTTCGTCTATCCACATGCTCAGTTCTGAGAGTTAAGTGTGTGTCAAAACCATACATCACGTATCTTTTCAGGAACACAAAGTTTCTTTTCAGTTGCATACTACACTCCATACACATGTAAGAGGAGGTAAAATCTCTAACACGGTTTTAAAGTCAAAACTGCAGGAACTTCAAACCAGCACTAGGAAACAGTCATAGAATCCTGAGTAAGAGTTTCTCCTGGAAAGTATTCCATTTGTTCAAGATGAACGAAAGTCTCCCCAGCTGCTCAGTTCTGAGAGATATGAGTGTGTGAAAGCAGTCCTTCACATATCTTGTTGGGAACACAAAGTTCCTTTTCAGTTGCAGCATTTAATCCATACAAATATATGGTTAGGTACAAGTTCCAACTTGGTTTTACAGTGAAAACTGCACGAAATTCAAAATGGCACTAGGAAACAGACTGAGAAACAAGAGTCAATGTTTCTACTGCAACCTGTTCCCTATATGCTAGATGAAAGAACGCCTCTCCACATGCTCAGTTCTGAGAGATATGTGTGTGTGAAAGCCGTCCTTCACATATCTTGTTGGGAACACAAAGATGTTTTTCAGTTGTAAACAATGATCCAAATGTATATATATGGGCAGGTACCAGCTCCAACAGTTTTTACAAAGAAAAATGGTGGAATTTCAAACCAGCACTAGGAAACAGACTGAGAAACCACAGTGAAAGTTTTTCCTGCAACTCGATCCATTTTGTCTAGATGAACGAAAGTCTCTCCCAATGTTAGGTACTGAGAGATAAGTGTGTGTAATAGCCTTACTTCACCTAGCTTGTTGGGAACACAAAGGTTCTTTTCAGTTGCAACCTACACTCCATACATATATATGGGGAGGTACTAGCTCCAACTCGGTTTTACAGTGATTAACTCAGTAATTTCAAACAGGCACTAGGAAACTAACTGAGAAAGCAGAGTAAAATATTCTCCTGAATCTTGTTCCCTTTGTGCTAGTGGAACGAACGTCTTTCCACATGCTCATTTCTGAGAGAAAAGTGTGTGTGAAAGCTGTCTTCACCCAGCTTGTATGGAACACAAAGTTTCTTTCCATTTGCAGAATACAGTCCCTACATATATATGTGGAGGTACTAAATCCAACTTGGTTTTATAGTGAAAATTGTGGGAAATTCAAACCAGCCCTAGGAAACCGACTGAGAATCCAGAGTAAAATTTCGTCCTGCAGCCCTTTCCATTTGTGCTAGATGAACGAAAATCTCTCCACATGCTCAGTTCTGAGAGATATTTTTGTGTGAAAGCCGAACTTCAGCTATCTTGTTGGGATCACAAATTCCCTTTTTAATTGAAAACTACACTCCTTACATTTATATGGGGAGGTACAAGCTCGAACTCATTTGAACAGGGAAAACTGCAGGATCTTCAAACAGGCACTTAGAAACAGGCTGAGAAAGGAGTGTAAATGTTTCTCCTGCAACTCCTTCCCTTTGTGCTCGTTGAACGAACTTCACTCCGCATGCTTAGTTCTGACACATAAGTCTTTGTGAAAGCAGTCCTTCACCTATCTTTTTGGGAACACATAGATCCTTTTCAGTTGCAATCTACACTCCATACATTTATGGGGAAGTAATAGCTCCAACTCGGTTTTCCAGTGAAAAATGAAGGAAATTGTAACCGGCACTAAGAAACTGACATAGAATCCAGAGTAATAGTTTCTCCTACAAACCATTCCTTCATTCAAGATGAACGAACTTCTCTCCAGATGTTCAGTTCTCAGAGATAAGTGTGTGTGAAATTAGTCCTTCACCTAGGTTGTTGGGAACTCAAAGGTTCTTTCCAGTTGCAAACTACACTCCATACATATATATGGGGAGGTTGTAGTTCGAACTCGATTTTACAGTGAAAACTTCAGGAAATTCAAACCGGCAGTAGGAAACAGACTGAGAAGACAGAGTAAAAGTTTCTCATGCAACCCTTTCCCTATGTGCTAGATGAATGAAATTCTCTGCACATGCCCAGTTCTGAGAGATAAGTGTGTGTGAAAGCCGTCCTTCACCGAGCTTGTTGGGAACACAAAGAATATTTTCAGTTGTAAACAACTATCCATATATATATATGTGCAGGTATTAGCTCCAACTGATTTTACAAAGAAAAATGCTGGAATTTGAAACAGGCACTAGGAACCCGACTGAGAAACTAGAGTAAAACTTTTTCCTGCAAACCGTTCCTTTGGTCTAGATGAACGAATGTCTCTCCTCATGTTCAGTTCTGAGAGATAAGTGTGTGTGAAAGCACTCCTTCACCTAGCTTGTTGGGAACACAAAGGTTTTTTTCAGTTGCATACTATACTCCATACATATAAAAGGGGTGGTAAAATCTCTAACACGGTTTTAAAGTCAAAACTGCAGGAACTTCAAACCAGCACTAGGAAACAGTCATAGAATCCTGAGTAAGAGTTTCTCCTGGAAAGCATTCCCTTTGTACTAGATGAACGAACGTCTCCCCAGCTGCTCAGTTCTGAGAGATATGAGTGTGTGAAAGCCGTCCTTCACATATCTTGTTGGGAACACATAGTTCCTTTTAAGTTGCAGCATTCAATCCATACAAATATATGGTTAGGTACAAGTTCCAACTTGGTTTTACAGTGAAAACTGCACGAAATTCAAACTGGCACTAGGAAACAGACTGAGAAACCAGAGAAAATGTTTCTCTTGCAACGCGTTCCCTTTTGGCTAGATGAACGAACGTCTCTCCAATGTTAGGTACTGAGAGAGAAGTGTGTGTAATTGCCCAACTTTACCTAGCTTCTTGGGAACACAAAGGTTCTTTTCAGTTGCAAACTACACTCCATACATATATATGGGGTGGTACTAGCTCCAACTCGGTTTTACAGTGATTAACTCAGTAATTTCAAACAGGCACTAGGAAACTAACTGAGAAAGCAGAGTAAAATATTCTCCTGAATCTTGTTCCCTTTGTGCTAGTGGAACAAACGTCTTTCCACATGCTCATTTCTGAGAGAAAAGGGTGTGTGAAAGCTGTCTTCACCCAGCTTGTTTGGAACACAAAGTTTCTTTCCATTTGCAGAATACAATCCCTACATATATATGTGGAGGTACTAAATCCAACTTGGTTTTATAGTGAAAATTGTGGGAAATTCAAACCAGCCCTAGGAAACCGACTGAGAATCCAGAGTAAAATTTCGTCCTGCAGCCCTTTCCATTTGTGCTAGATGAACGAAAATCTCTCCACATGCTCAGTTCTGAGAGATATTTTTGTGTGAAAGCCGAACTTCAGCTATCTTGTTGGGATCACAAATTCCCTTTTTAATTGAAAACTACACTCCTTACATTTATATGGGGAGGTACAAGCTCGAACTCATTTGAACAGGGAAAACTGCAGGATCTTCAAACAGGCACTTAGAAACAGGCTGAGAAAGGAGTGTAAATGTTTCTCCTGCAACTCCTTCCCTTTGTGCTCGTTGAACAAACATCAGTCCGCATGCTTAGTTCTGACTCATAAGTCTTTGTGAAAGCAGTCCTTCACCTATCTTGTTGGGAACACATAGATCCTTTTCAGTTGCAATCTACACTCCATACATTTATGGGGAAGTAATAGCTCCAACTCGGTTTTCCAGTGAAAAATGAAGGAAATTCTAACCGGCACTAAGAAACTGACATAAAATCCAGAGTAATAGTTTCTCCTACAAACCATTCCTTCATTCAAGATGAACGAACTTCTCTCCAGATGTTCAGTTCTCAGAGATAAGTGTGTGTGAAATTAGTCCTTCACCTAGGTTGTTGGGAACTCAAAGGTTCTTTCCAGTTGCAAACTACACTCCATACATATATATGGGGAGGTTGTAGTTCGAACTCGATTTTACAGTGAAAACTTCAGGAAATTCAAACCGGCAGTAGGAAACAGACTGAGAAGACAGAGTAAAAGTTTCTCATGCAACCCTTTCCCTATGTGCTAGATGAATGAAATTCTCTGCACATGCCCAGTTCTGAGAGATAAGTGTGTGTGAAAGCCGTCCTTCACCGAGCTTGTTGGGAACACAAAGAATATTTTCAGTTGTAAACAACTATCCATATATATATATGTGCAGGTATTAGCTCCAACTGATTTTACAAAGAAAAATGCTGGAATTTGAAACAGGCACTAGGAACCCGACTGAGAAACTAGAGTAAAACTTTTTCCTGCAAACCGTTCCTTTGGTCTAGATGAACGAATGTCTCTCCTCATGTTCAGTTCTGAGAGATAAGTGTGTGTGAAAGCACTCCTTCACCTAGCTTGTTGGGAACACAAAGGTTTTTTTCAGTTGCATACTATACTCCATACATATAAAAGGGGTGGTAAAATCTCTAACACGGTTTTAAAGTCAAAACTGCAGGAACTTCAAACCAGCACTAGGAAACAGTCATAGAATCCTGAGTAAGAGTTTCTCCTGGAAAGCATTCCCTTTGTACTAGATGAACGAACGTCTCCCCAGCTGCTCAGTTCTGAGAGATATGAGTGTGTGAAAGCCGTCCTTCACATATCTTGTTGGGAACACATAGTTCCTTTTAAGTTGCAGCATTCAATCCATACAAATATATGGTTAGGTACAAGTTCCAACTTGGTTTTACAGTGAAAACTGCACGAAATTCAAACTGGCACTAGGAAACAGACTGAGAAACCAGAGAAAATGTTTCTCTTGCAACGCGTTCCCTTTTGGCTAGATGAACGAACGTCTCTCCAATGTTAGGTACTGAGAGAGAAGTGTGTGTAATTGCCCAACTTTACCTAGCTTCTTGGGAACACAAAGGTTCTTTTCAGTTGCAAACTACACTCCATACATATATATGGGGTGGTACTAGCTCCAACTCGGTTTTACAGTGATTAACTCAGTAATTTCAAACAGGCACTAGGAAACTAACTGAGAAACCAGAGTAAAATATTCTCCTGAATCTTGTTCCCTTTGTGCTAGTGGAACAAACGTCTTTCCACATGCTCATTTCTGAGAGAAAAGGGTGTGTGAAAGCTGTCTTCACCCAGCTTGTTTGGAACACAAAGTTTCTTTCCATTTGCAGAATACAATCCCTACATATATATGTGGAGGTACTAAATCCAACTTGGTTTTATAGTGAAAATTGTGGGAAATTCAAACCAGCCCTAGGAAACCGACTGAGAATCCAGAGTAAAATTTCGTCCTGCAGCCCTTTCCATTTGTGCTAGATGAACGAAAATCTCTCCACATGCTCAGTTCTGAGAGATATTTTTGTGTGAAAGCCGAACTTCAGCTATCTTGTTGGGATCACAAATTCCCTTTTTAATTGAAAACTACACTCCTTACATTTATATGGGGAGGTACAAGCTCGAACTCATTTGAACAGGGAAAACTGCAGGATCTTCAAACAGGCACTTAGAAACAGGCTGAGAAAGGAGTGTAAATGTTTCTCCTGCAACTCCTTCCCTTTGTGCTCGTTGAACAAACATCAGTCCGCATGCTTAGTTCTGACTCATAAGTCTTTGTGAAAGCAGTCCTTCACCTATCTTGTTGGGAACACATAGATCCTTTTCAGTTGCAATCTACACTCCATACATTTATGGGGAAGTAATAGCTCCAACTCGGTTTTCCAGTGAAAAATGAAGGAAATTCTAACCGGCACTAAGAAACTGACATAAAATCCAGAGTAATAGTTTCTCCTACAAACCATTCCTTCATTCAAGATGAACGAACTTCTCTCCAGATGTTCAGTTCTCAGAGATAAGTGTGTGTGAAATTAGTCCTTCACCTAGGTTGTTGGGAACTCAAAGGTTCTTTCCAGTTGCAAACTACACTCCATACATATATATGGGGAGGTTGTAGTTCGAACTCGATTTTACAGTGAAAACTTCAGGAAATTCAAACCGGCAGTAGGAAACAGACTGAGAAGACAGAGTAAAAGTTTCTCATGCAACCCTTTCCCTATGTGCTAGATGAACGAAATTCTCTGCACATGCCCAGTTCTGAGAGATAAGTGTGTGTGAAAGCCGTCCTTCACCGAGCTTGTTGGGAACACAAAGAATATTTTCAGTTGTAAACAACTATCTATATATATATATAAATGTGCAGGTATTAGCTCCAACTGATTTTACAAAGAAAAATGCTGGAATTTCAAACTGGCACTAGGAAACCGACCGAGAAACTAGAGTAAAAGTTTTTCCTGCAAACCTTTACTTTGGTCTAGATGAACGAATGTCTCTCCTCATGTTCAGTTCTGAGAGATAAGTGTGTGTGAAAGCACTCCTTCACCTAGCTTGTTGGGAACACAAAGGTTTTTTTCAGTTGCATACTATACTCCATACATATAAAAGGGGTGGTAAAATCTCTAACACGGTTTTAAAGTCAAAACTGCAGGAACTTCAAACCAGCACTAGGAAACAGTCATAGAATCCTGAGTAAGAGTTTCTCCTGGAAAGCATTCCCTTTGTACTAGATGAATGAACGTCTCCCCAGCTGCTCAGTTCTGAGAGATATGAGTGTGTGAAAGCCGTCCTTCACATATCTTGTTGGGAACACATAGTTCCTTTTAAGTTGCAGCATTCAATCCATACAAATATATGGTTAGGTACAAGTTCCAACTTGGTTTTACAGTGAAAACTGCACGAAATTCAAACTGGCACTAGGAAACAGACTGAGAAACCAGAGAAAATGTTTCTCTTGCAACGCATTCCCTTTTGGCTAGATGAACGAACGTCTCTCCAATGTTAGGTACTGAGAGAGAAGTGTGTGTAATTGCCCTACTTAACCTAGCTTCTTGGGAACACAAAGGTTCTTTTCAGTTGCAAACTACACTCCATACATATATATGGGGTGGTACTAGCTCCAACTCGGTTTTACAGTGATTAACTCAGTAATTTCAAACAGGCACTAGGAAACTAACTGAGAAAGCAGAGTAAAATATTCTCCTGAATCTTGTTCCCTTTGTGCTAGTGGAACGAACGTCTTTCCACATGCTCATTTCTGAGAGAAAAGTGTGTGTGAAAGCTGTCTTCACCCAGCTTGTTTGGAACACAAAGTTTCTTTCCATTTGCAGAATACAGTCCCTACATATATATGTGGAGGTACTAAATCCAACTTGGTTTTATAGTGAAAATTGTGGGAAATTCAAACCAGCCCTAGGAAACCGACTGAGAATCCAGAGTAAAATTTCGTCCTGCAGCCCTTTCCATTTGTGCTAGATGAACGAAAATCTCTCCACATGCTCAGTTCTGAGAGATATTTTTGTGTGAAAGCCGAACTTCAGCTATCTTGTTGGGATCACAAATTCCCTTTTTAATTGAAAACTACACTCCTTACATTTATATGGGGAGGTACAAGCTCGAACTCATTTGAACAGGGAAAACTGCAGGATCTTCAAACAGGCACTTAGAAACAGGCTGAGAAAGGAGTGTAAATGTTTCTCCTGCAACACCTTCCCTTTGTGCTCGTTGAACGAACATCAGTCCGCATGCTTAGTTCTGACACATAAGTCTTTGTGAAAGCAGTCCTTCACCTATCTTGTTGGGAACACATAGATCCTTTTCAGTTGCAATCTACACTCCATACATTTATGGGGAAGTAATAGCTCCAACTCGGTTTTCCAGTGAAAAATGAAGGAAATTCTAACCGGCACTAAGAAACTGACATAGAATCCAGAGTAATAGTTTCTCCTACAAACCATTCCTTCATTCAAGATGAACGAACTTCTCTCCAGATGTTCAGTTCTCAGAGATAAGTGTGTGTGAAATTAGTCCTTCACCTAGGTTGTTGGGAACTCAAAGGTTCTTTCCAGTTGCAAACTACACTCCATACATATATATGGGGAGGTTGTAGTTCGAACTCGATTTTACAGTGAAAACTTCAGGAAATTCAAACCGGCAGTAGGAAACAGACTGAGAAAACAGAGTAAAAGTTTCTCATGCAACCCTTTCCCTATGTGCTAGATGAATGAAATTCTCTGCACATGCCCAGTTCTGAGAGATAAGTGTGTGTGAAAGCCGTCCTTCACCGAGCTTGTTGGGAACACAAAGAATATTTTCAGTTGTAAACAACTATCCATATATATATATATGTGCAGGTATTAGCTCCAACTGATTTTACAAAGAAAAATGCTGGAATTTCAAACAGGCACTAGGAACCCGACTGAGAAACTAGAGTAAAACTTTTTCCTGCAAACCGTTCCTTTGGTCTAGATGAACGAATGTCTCTCCTCATGCTCAGTTCTGTGAGATAAGTGTTTGTGAATTCCCTCTTTCACCTAGCAATTTGGGAACACAAAATTTCTTTTCAGTTGTGTACTACACTCCTTTCTTATGTAAAGGTTGGTAAAATCTCTAACACGGTTTTAAAGTGAAAACTGCAGGAACTTCAAACCGGCACTAGGAAACCGATTGAGAATCAGTAGTAAATCTATCCCCTGCAAGCCGTTCACTTTGCGCTAGATGAATGAACGTATTTCCACTTGCCCAGTTCTGAGAGATAAGTGTAAATGAATGCCAACTTTCACCTTGCTTGTTGGAAAACAAATTTTGTTTTCAGTTGCAAACTACATTCTATATATATATATGGGGAGTTACTCCCTGTATATCAGTTTTACAGTGACAACTGCAAGAAGGTCAAACCGTCACTGGGAAACAGACTGAGAAACCAAGAGTAAAAGTTTCTCCTGGTAAACGTTCCCTATGTGCTAGATGAACGATCGTCTCTCCACATGCTCAATTCTGAGCGATCAGTGTGGGTGAAACCGTCGTTCATATAGCTTTTTGAGAACACAGTGATTCTTTTCAGCTGCAAACTAGAATCCATACATAAATATGGAGTAGTTCAAGCTCCAACTCGTTTTCACAGTGAAAATTGCAGGAACATCCAAGAGGCACCAGGAATCACACTGAGAATCCAGAGTCAAGTTTCAGCTGCAACATGTACCTGTTTGCTACTTGAATGAAAGTCTCTCCCCATGCTCAGATCTAAGAGATAAATGTGTGTGAAAGCCGTCCCTCACCTAGCTTGTTTGGAAAACAAAGGTTCTTTTCAGATGCAATCTTCACTCCATAGTTATATGTGGCTAATTACTTTATCTAAATTTGTTTTACAATGAAAGCTGCAGAAACATCAAACCGGCACTAGGAAACAGACTGAGAATACAGCGTAATGGTTTCCGCTGATATCCATTCCTTTTGTGCAGGATGAACGAACTTCTCTCCACGTGCTCAGTTCTGAGAGATAAGTGTGTGTGAAAGTGTGTGTGTCCTTCAGCTAGCTTGTTGGGAACACAAAGTTTCTTTTCAGTTGCAAACTACATTCCATATATATATGGGGTGGTACTATGTCTAACTCGGTTTTACAGTGAAAACTGCAGTAATTTCAAACCGGCACTACGAAATAGACAGAGAAAACAGAGTAAAAGTTTCTCCTGCAAACAGTTCCATTTGTGCTAGATGAACGGAAGTCTCTCCACATGCTCAGTTCAGAGAGATAAGTGTGCTTGAAAGCCATCCTTCAGCTAGCATGTTGGGGACACAAAGGTTCTTTTAAGTTGCAAAGTACACTGCATAAATTTATATGGAGAAGTACTGGAAATAACATGGTTTTACACTGAAAACTGCAGAAATATCAAATCGGAACTATGAAGGAGACTGAGAAAACAGAGAAGAAGTTTCACCTGCAAACCGTTCCTTTTGTGCTAGATGAACGAACGTCTCTCCACATGCTCAGTTCAGAGAGATAAGTGTGTCTGAAAGCCGTCCTTCAGCTGGCATGTTGGGAACGCAAAGTTTCTTTTCAGTTGCAATGTACACTGCATATATTTATATGGGGTGGTACTAGAAGCAAATCGATTTTACCGTGAAAAATGCAGAAATATCAAATCGGAACTAGGAAACAGATTTTGAAACAACAGTAAAATTTCTCCTGTAAACCATTCCCTTTGTGCTAGATTAACGAACGTCTCTCCACATTCTCAGTTCTGAGATATAATTGTGTGTTAAAGCCATCCTTCACCTAGCTTGTTGGGAACACAAAGTCTATTTTCAGGTGCATGCTACACACCATATATTTATAAGGGTAGGCACTGGCTCCCATTCGGTTTTACAGTTAAAACTGCAGAAAATTCAAAACGGCCCTTGGAAACAGATTGAGAAACCAGAGTAAAATTTTCTCCTTCATCCCGTTCCCTTTGGGAAAGATGAATGAACTTGTGTCCACATGCTCAGTTCTGAGAAATAAGTTTGTGTTAAAGCCGTCCTTCACCTAGATGTTTGCGAACACGAAGATCCTTTTCAGTAGCATACTACAATCCATACATATATATGGGGAAGTACTAGTTCCAACCCTGTTTAACACTGTAAACTGCAGGAACTTCAAACCGGCACTAAGAAACAGACTTAGAAATCATAGTAAATGTTTCCCCTGCAACCTGTTCCGTTTGTGCTAGATGAACGAACGTCTCTCCACATGCTCAGATCTGAGAGGTAAGTGTGGGTGAAAGCCGTCCTTCACCTACATTGTCTGAACACCAAGTTACTTTTCAGTTGCAAACTACACTCCATACATATATATGTGTAGGTACCAGCTCCCATTATGTTATACACTGAAAAGTGCAGGAACTTAAAACTGGCAGTAGGAAACAGATTGTTAAACAAGAGTAAAACTTTCTCCTCCAACCATTCACTTTGTGCTAGATGAATGAAAGTCTCTCCACATGCTCATTTCTGAGATATAATTGCGTGTGTAAGCCGTCCTTCACCTAGCTTGTTGGGAAAACAATGTTTCTTTGCAGTTGCAAAGTACACTCCATGCATATATATGGGGAAGTTCTAGCTCCAACTCAGTTTTACAGTGAAAACTGCAGGAAACTCAAACCGGCACTAGGAAACAGTCGGAGAAACCAGAGAAAAAGATTCTCCTGCAACCCGTTCCATTTGTGCTAGAAGAATGAACTTGTCTCCACATGCTCAGTTCTGAGAGTTATGTGTGTGTGAAAGCAATTCTTCACCTAGCTTGTTGGGAACTCAAACTTTCTTTTCAGTTGCAAACTACTCTCCATATATATGTATGGGGTGGTACCAACTCTAACTCGGTTTTACAGTGAAAACTGCAGTAATTTCAAACCGGCACTAAGAAACAGACTGAGAAACCAGACTAAGTTTCTCCTGCAAAACTTTCTCTTTGTGCTAGATCAACGAAAGTCTCTCCAGATGTTCATTTCAGAGAGATAAGTGTGTTTGAAATCTGTCCTTCAGCTAGCATGTTGGGAACACAAAGTTTCTTTTCAGGCGCAAAGTACATTGCATACATATATATGGGTAGGTAATAGAACCAACTCGGTTTTACACTGAAAACTGCAGAAATATCAAACCAGAACTAGGAAAGATACTGAGAAACCAGAGTAAAATTTCTCCTGCAAGCCGTTCCCTTTTTGCTAGATGAACGAATGTCTTTCCACATGCTCAGTTCTGAGAGATAATGTGTGTTAAAGTCGTCCTTCTCCTAGTTTGTTTGGAAAACGAAGTTTCTTTTCATTTGAAATCTGTACTCCATACACTTATATGGGGAAGTAATTGCTCCAACATTTTTTTAACAATGAAAAGAGCAGGATCTTCACACCGGCACTAGGAAACAACCTGAGAAATCAGATTAAAGGCTCTCATGCCTTCCCTTTCGATTGTGTTAAATGAATGAAAGTCTCTCCACATACTCAGTTCTGAGAGATAATTGTGGGTGAAAGCCGTCCTTAACCAAGCTTGTTGGGAACACAAAGATTCTTTTCATGTGCAAATTACACTCCATAAATATATATGGTTAGGTAAAATTTCCCAGTCAGTGTTACACTGAAAACTGCAGAAACTTCAATCCGAAACTGGGAAACATATTGTGAAACAAGAGTAAAACTTTCTCTTGCAAAATTTTCACTTTGTGCTAGATGAATGAAAGAATCTCCACATACTCTGTTCTGAGAGATAACTGTGGGTGAAAGCCCTACTTAACCTAGCTTGTTGGGAAAACAAACATTCTTTTCAGTTGCAAACTACACTCCATACATATATTTGGGGAGGTACTAGCTCTAAATCGGTGTTACAATGAAAGCTGCAAGAAGTTCAAACCGGCACTAGGAAACATACTGAGAAACCAGCGTAAAAGTTACTCTTGCAACCCGTTCCCTATATGCTGGATGAACGAACGTCTCTCCACATGCTCATTTCTGAGAGAAAATTGTGTGTGAAAGGCTTCCTTTATGTAGCTTGTTAGGAACACACAGTTTCTTTTCAGGTGCACAATACACTGCATAAATATATATGGGTAGATTCTAGCTCCCATTCTGTTTTACTCTGAAAACTGCAGGGACTTCAAACCTGCACAAGGAAACAGATTATGAAACACAAGTAAATCTTTGTCCTGCATAATGTTCCATTTTTGCTAGAAGAACGAACATTTCTCCACATGCTCAATTCTGAGAGATAATTATGGGGGAAAGCACTACTTCGACTAGCTTTTTGGGAACACAAATTTTTTTGCATTTGCAAAGTACACTCCATATATTTTTATACGGGATGTACTATATCCAAAACGATTTTACAATGAAAACTGCAGGAACTTCAATCCGGCTCTAGGAAACAGACTGAGATACCACAGTAATATTTTCCCTTGCAATCCTTTCATTTTTTGCTAGATGAATGAAAGTGTCTCCATATGCTCAGATCTGAGATATAAGTGTGTGTTAAAGCCGTACTTTACCTAGCTTGTTGGGAACACAAAGATTCTTTTCAGTTGCAAACAACACTCCAGACAAATATATGGGGAGGTACTAGCTCCAACTCGATTTTACAGTGAAAACTGCAGGAACTTCAAACTGGCACTAGGATACAAATTTTGAAACAAGTAAAAAAGTTTCTCCTGCAACCTGTTCCCTTTTTGCTAGAAGAACGAATATCTCTCCACATGATCAATTTTGAGAGATAATGTGAGTGAAATCCGAACATCAACTAGATTGTTTGGAACACAATATTTCTCTTCAGTTTAAAACTAAACTCCATACATATATATGAGGAGGTAAAGCTCTAAGACGGTTTTACTGTGAAAACTGCAGGAACATGAAAACGGCACTAGGAAACAGGCTGCAAAACCAGAGCAATAGTTTCCCATGCAAACCGTTCCCTTTGTGCTAGATGAACGAACGTCCCACCACATGCTCAGTTCAGAGAGATAAGTGTGTGTGAAAGCCATCCTTCACCTAGCTTGTTGGGAACACAAAGATTCTTTGCAGTTGCAAAGTACAGTGCATAAATATATATATGGGTAGGTACAAGAACGAACTCGATTTTACAGTGAAAACTGCAGAAATATCAAACCGGAAATAGGAAACAGATTGCAAAACAAGAGTAAAAGATTCTCCGGTAAACCATTCTGTTTGTGCTAGATGAATGAACGTCTCTCCACACTCAAAGTTCTGAGATATAATTGTAAGTTAAAGCCATCCTTCACCTAGCTTTTTGGGAAGACAATGTCTCTTTTCAGGTGAAAGTACACTCCATTCATATATATGGGTTGGTACTGGCTCTCATTCGGTTTTACAATTAAAACTGCAGAAACTTCAAACCAGCACTAGGAAACAGATTGAGAAACCAGAGTAAAACTTTCGCCTGCATCCCGTTCTCTTTGTGCTAGATGAATGACCGTGTCTCCACATGCTCAGTCCTGAGAGATAAGTGTGTGTTAAAGCCGTCCTTCACATTGCTTGTTGTGAACATGAAGATCATTTTCATTTGCAAAATACACTCCAAACATATATATGGGGATGTACTAGCTCCAAATTTTTTTAACACTGAAAACTGCAGGAACATCAATACGGCACTAAGAAACAGACTGAGAAATAATAGGAAAAGTTTCCCCTGGAACCCGTTACGTTTGTGCTAGATGAACGATAGTCTCTCCACATGCTCAGTTCTGAGAGGTAAGTGTGGGTGTAAGCCGTACTTCACCTACATTATTGGGAACACAAAGTTTCTTTTCAGTTGAAAACTACACTCCATAAATATATAAGGGGAGGTACAAGCTCCAAATTGGTTTTACAGTGAAAACTGCAGGATCTTCAAACCCACACTTTGAAACAGACTGAGAAACCAGAGTAAAAGTTTCACCTGCAACCCGTTCCCTTTGTGCTAGATGAACGAATGTCTCTCCACATGCTCAGATTAGAGATATAATTGTGTGTGAAAGCCGTCCTTCACATTGCTTGTTGGGAACACAAAGTTTCTTTTGAGGTGCAAACTACACTCCATAAATATATAAGGGAAGATACTAGCACCCATTCGATTTTACACTTAAAAATGCAGGAACTTGAAACTGGAACTAGGAAAGAGACTGAGAAACCAGAGTAAAACTTTCTCCTGCAATCCGTTCCCTTTGTGCTACATGAAAATTCTTCTCTCCACATGCTCATTTCTGAGAGATAATTGTGGGGGAAAGCCATCCTTCGACTATCTTGTTAGGAACCCAAAATTTCTTGCAGTTGCATAGTTCACTCCATACATATATAAGGGTAAGTACTAGCTGCAACTCGATTTTACAGTGAAAACTGCAGGAAATTAAAACCGGCTCTAGGAAACAGACTGAGATATCAGAGTATAACTTTCTCCTGCAAACCGTTCCTTTGTGCTAGATGAACGAACTTCTCTCCACATGCTCAATTCTGAGAAATAATGTGTGTGAAAGTCGTATTTCACCTAGCATGTTAGGAACACAAAGTTTCCTTTCAGTTTCAAACTACTCTCGATACATATATATAGGGAAGTACTAGGTCTAATTCGGTTTTACAGTGAAAACTGCAGTAATTTCAAAACGGCACTAGGAAACAGACTGAGAAACCAGAGTAAAAGTTTCTCCTGCAATCCGTTCCATTTGTGCTAGAAGAACGAACATCTCTCCACATGCTTATTTCAGAGAGATAAATGTGAGTGAAAGCTATTTTTAAACAAGCTTGCAGGGAACACAAAGTTCCTGTTCTCTTGCAAACTACAGTCCATACATATATATGGGGAGGTACTAACTCCAACTCGGTTTTACACTGAAAACTGCAGGTTTTTCAAAGCAGCACAAGGAAAAATACTGAGAAACCAGAGTAAAAGATTTTCCTGCAATCATTCACTTTGTTCTAGATGAACGAACGTCCCTCCCAATGCTCAGTTCAGAGGGATAAGTGTGTATGAAAGCCGTCCTTCACCTAGCTTTTGGGAACAAACTGTTTCATTTCAGTTGCAAATTACACTCCACAAATATATATGGGGAGGTACTATCTCCAACTCGCTTTTACACTGAAATCTGCAGGACTTCAAAACGGCACTAGGAAACAGAGAAAGTAGAGTAAAAATTTCCCCTCCAAACCTTTCCCTTTGTGCTAGATGAACAAAAGTCTCTACACATGTTAAGTTCTGAGAGTTAATTGTGTGTGAAAGCTGTCCCTCACCTAGTCATTTGGGAACACAAAGTTGCTTTTCAGTTGCTAACTACACTCCATACATGTATATGGGGATGTACTAGATCCATCTCGGTTTTACAGTGAAAACTGTCAGAACTTCAAAACGGCACTAGGAAAGAGACTGAGAACCAGAATAAATGTTTCTCCTGCAACCTCTTCCCTTTTTGCTAGATGAATGAACGCCTCTCCACACGCTAAGTTCAGAGAGAAAATTGAGTGTAAAAACCGAACTTCAACTAGATTTTTGGGAACACAAAGTTTCTTTTCAGTTGCAAACTACCATCCATACATATATAGGTGGAGGTACTAGGTCCAACTTGGTATTACAGTGAAATCTGCAGGAACTTAAAAACGGTACTAGGAAACAGACTGAGAATCCAGAGTAAAAGTTTGTCTGGCAAACGGTTTTTTACTGCTAGATTAACGAACGTCTCTCCACATGCTCATTTCTGATATATAATTGTGTGTGAAAGCCGTCCTTCACCTAGCTTGTTGGGAACACAAATTCCTTTTCAGGTGCTAACTACACTCCATACATATATACGGGAAAGTACTAGCACCCATTCGGTTTTACACTTAAAAATGCATGAACTTCAAACTGGCACTATGAAGCAGACTGAGAAATCAGAGTGAATGTTTCCCCTGCAACATACTCTCTTTGTGCTAGATGAACGAACGTCTCACCACATGCTCATTTCTGAGAGATAACTGTGTGTGAATTCATTACTTCACCTACCTTGTTAGGGACATAAAGTTTCTTTTCAGTTTCAAACTGCAATCCAAAGATATATATGGGAAGGTACTAGCTGTAACTCGGTTTACAGTGTAATCTGCAGGAATGTGAAACTGGCATTAGAAAACAGACTGAGAAACCAGAGTAAAATTTCTCCTGCTACCCATTCACTTTGTGTAAAATGAACGAAATTCTCTCCACATGCTCAGTTCTGAGTTATATTTGTGTGTGACAGCCGTACTTCAGTTAGCTTGTTGGGAACACAAAGTTTCTTTTCAGTTGCAAATTACACTCCATACATATATATGGGGAGGTACAAGCTCTAACTCGGTTTTACACTGAAATCTGCAGGAACTTCAAACAGGCAATAGGAACAGATTGTGAAACAAGTGTAAAACATTTTCCTGCAAACCGTTCCCTTTGTGCTAAAAGAACCAACGTCTCTCCACATGCTCACTTCTGAGAGATAAGTGTGTGTGAAAGCCGTCCTTCAAATTGCTTGTTGGGATCACACTGTTCCAATTCAGTTGCAAACTACACTCCACAAATATATATGGGTAGGTACTAACACCAACTCGTTTTTACAATGAAAACTGCAGGAATTAAAAATGGCACAAGGAAACATTCTGAGAAACAGTGCAAATCTTTACCTCCATCCGTTTTCCTTTGTGCTAAATGAACAAACGCCTCTATACATGTTAAGATCTGAGAGACAAATTTGAGTGAAAGCTGTCCTTCACCTAGTTGTTTGGGAACACAAATTTGCGTTTCATTTGCAAACTACACTCCATACATTTATATGGGTAGGTTCTAGATCCAAACTGGTTTTACAGTGAAAACTGACTGAACTTCAAAACGGCACTAGGAATCACACTGAGAACCAGAGTAAAAGTTTCTCCTGCAACCTCTTCACTTTTTGCTAGATGAACGAAAACCTCTCCACATGCTAAGTTCAGAGAGAAAAGTGTGTGTGAAAGCCGACCTTCACCTAGATTTTGGGAACACAAAGTTTCTTTTCAGTTGCAAACTAAACTCCATACATATATAAGGGTAGGTACTAGCTCCAACATGGTATTACAGTGAAATCTGCAGGAAATTAAAAGTGGTACTAGGAAACAGACTGAGAAACGAGAGTAAAAGTTTGTCTTGCAAACCGTTCTATTTATGCTACATTAATGAAAGTCTCTCCACATGCTTTGTTCTGAGATATAACTGTGAGTGAAAGCCGTCCTTCACCTAGCTTGTTGGGAACACAAAGTTTCTTTTCAGGTGAAAACTACACTCCATACATATATATGGGAAGGTACTAGCACCCATTATATTTTACACTTAAAAATGCATGTACTTCAAACCGGCACTAGGAAGCAGACTGAGAAATTAGAATGCATGTTTCCTCTTCAACCATTTCTCTTTGTGCTAGATGAACGAACGTCTCTCCACATGCTCATTTCTGAGAGATAATTGTGTGTGAATTCCTTCCTTCACCTACCTAGTTACGGACATAAAGTTTCTTTTCACTTTCTAACTGCAATCCATAGATATACATGGGCAGGTACAAGCTGTGACTCAGTATTACAGTGAAATCTGCAGGAACGTGAAACCAGCATTAGGAAACAGAGAGAGAAACCAGAGTAAAAGATTCTCCTGCTACCCGTTCACTTTTTGCTAGATGAACGAATGTCTCTCCACATGCTCAGTTCTGAGATATAAGTGTGTGAGACAGCCGTCCTTCACCTAGCTTGTAGGGAACACAAAGTTTTTTTCAGGTGCAAACTACAATACATACATATATAGGGGAAGGTAATAGCACCCATTCGGTTTTACACTCAAAAAAGCAGGAACTTTAAACTGGCACTAGGAAGAAGACTGAGAAACCAGAGTGAATGTTTCCACTGCAACCCATTCTATATTTGCTAGATAAACGAACGTCTTTCCACATGCTCATTTCTGAGGGATAAGTGTGTGTGAATTCCTTCTTTCACCTACCTTGTTACGGACATAAAGTTTCTTTTCAGTTTCAAACTGCAATCCATAAATATATATGGGGAGGTACTAGCTGTAACTCAGTTTACAGTGTAATCTGCAGGAACGTGAAACCAGAAGTAGGAAACAGACTGAGAACCAGAGTAATTTTTATTTCCTGCAAACTGTTCCCTTTGTGCTAGATGAAAATACTTCTTTCCACATGTGCAGTTCTGAGAGATAATTGTGGGGGAAAGCCGCACTTCGACTAGCTTGTTTCAGACACAAAGTTTCTTTGCAGTTGCGTATTGCACTCCATACATATATATAGGGGAGGTACTAGCTCCAACACAATTTTACAGTGAAAACTGCAGGAACTTCAAACCGGCTCTAGGAAACAGACTGAGAAACAAGAGCAAAAGTTTCCCTTACATACCGTTCACTTTGTGCAAGATGAATGAAAGTGTCTCCACATGCTCATTCTGAGATATAAGTGAGTGGTAAAGCCGTCCTTCACCTAGCTTGTTGGGAACAGAAAGATTCTTTTCAGATGCAAACTACACTCCATACATATATATGGGGAGGTACTAGCTCCAACTCTGCTTTACACTGAAAACTGCAGGAAACTCAAACCGGTACTAGGAAACAGATAGTGAAACAAGAGTAAAACTTTTTCATGAAAACCGTTCCTTTTGTGCTAGAAGAACGAATGTTTATCCACATGCTCAATATTGAGAGATAATGTGTGTGAAAGCTGTATTTCACCTCGCTTGTTGGGAACACAATGTTTCTTTTCAGTTGCAAACTACTCTCCATACATATATTAGAGGAAGTAGTAGCTGTAACTCGGTTTTACAGTGATAACTGCTGTATTTTCAAACGGTACTTGGAAACAAACTGAGAAACCATAGTAAAAGTTTCTCCTGCAATCCATTCACATTTTGCTAGATTAATGAACGACTCTCCACATGCTCAGTTCAGAGATATAAGTTTGTTTGAAAGCCGTCCTTCAGCTAGCATGTTGGGAACACAAAATTTCTTTTCAGTTGCAGAGTACACTGCATACATATATACAGTGTGGTACTAGAACCAACTCGATTTTACACTGAAAAATTGTGAAATATCAAATCGGGACTAGGAAGTAGACTGAGAAACCAGTGTAAGCTTTTCTCCTGTAACCCGTTCCCTTTGTGCTAGATGAACGAACGTTTATCCACATGCTCAATACTGAGAGATAATGTGTGTGAAAGCCATGCTTCACCTAGCTTGTTGGGAAAACAAAGTTTCTTTTCAGGTGCAAACTACACTCCATACATATATATCAGAAGGTACTAGCACCCATTCGGTTTTACACTATAAATGCAGGAAATTCAAACCGGTACTAGGAGGCAGACTGAGAAATCACAGTGAATGTTTCCCCTGCAAACAATTCTCTTTGTGCTAGATGAATGAACGTCTCTCCACATGCTCATTTCTGAGAGATAAGTTTGTGTGAATTCCTTCCTTCACCTACCTTGTTACGGACATAAAGTTTCTTTTCAGATTCAAATTCAATCCATAGATATATATGGGGAGTTACAAGTTGTAAGTCAGTTTTACAGTGAAATCTGCAGGAACGTGAAACCGGCAGTGGGAAACACACTGAGAAACAAGAGTAAAAGTTTCTCCTGCTACCCGTTCACTTTGTGCTAAATGAACGAACGTCTCTCCACATGCTCAGTTCTGAGATACAAGTGTGTGTAACAGCCGTACTTCAGTTAGCTTGTTGGGAACAAAAGTTTCTTTTCATGTGCAAACTACACTCCATAAATATATATGGGTAGGTAAAAGTTCCCAGTCGATTTTACACTGAAAATTGCAGGAACTTCTATCCAGCTCTAGGAAACATATTGTGAAACAAGAGTAAAACATTCTCCTGCACACCATTCCTTTGTGCTAGATGAATGAACGTTTCTCCAAATGCTCAGGTCTGAGAGATAAGTGTGTGTGAAAGCCGTCCTACACCTATCTTGTTGAGAACACAAAGTTTCTTTTCAGTTGCAAAATACACTCGATACATATTTATGAGGAGGTGCAAGCTCCAACTCGTTTCTACACTGAAAAATTCAGGAACATCATACTGGCACTATGAAACAGACTGAGAAACCAGATTAAAGTTTCCCCTTCAACCTGTTCCCTTTGTGCTAGATGAATGAACGTCTCTCCACATACTCAGTTCTGAGAGAAAAGTGTGTGTGAAAGCCATCCCTCACCTCGCTTGTTTGGAACACAAATATTCTTTTCAGTTGCAAAGTACACTCCAGACATTTATAAGGGGGGATACTAGATCCAACTCGGTGTTACACTGAAAGCTGCAGGTCCTTCAAACCGGCACTTGGAAACAGACTGAGAAACCAGCAAAAAATTTTCTTGTGCATACCTTTCCCTTTGTGCTAGATGAACGAACTTCTCTCCATATGCTCAGTTCTGAGACACAAGTGTTTTGAAAGCTGTACTTCACCTAGCTTTTTGGGAACACAAAGTTTCTTTTCAGGTGCAAACTACACTGCATATATTTATATATCGGTATTTTCTAGTTCCCATTCGGTTTTACTCTGAAAACTGCAGGGACTTCAAACTGGCAGTAGGAAACCGATTCTGAAACACCAGTAAAACCTTGTCTTGCAAACCGTTCTTTTTGTAGAAGAACGAACGTCTCCCCACATGCTCAATTCTTAAAGATAATTATGGGGGAAAGCCCAACTTCAAATAGATTGTTGGGATCACAATGTTATTTTGTAGTTGCAAAGTACACTCCATAAATATATACAGGGGAGTTACTAGATCCAACATTATTTTACAGTGAAATATGTGGGAACTTCATACAGGCTCTAGGAAACAGACTGAGAAACCAGAGTAAGAGTTTCACTTACAAACATTTCACTTTGTGCTAGATGAATGAAAGTATTCCCACATGCTCTTTTCTCAGATATAACTGTGTGTTAAAGCCGTTCTTCACCTAGGTTGTTGGGAACACAAAGATTCTTTTCAGTTGCAAACTACACTCCATAGATATATATGGGGAGGTACTAGCTCCAACTCTGATTTACAGTGTAATCTGCAGGAACTTCAAAGTTTCACTAGGATACAGATTTTGAAACAAGTAAAAACTTTCTCAGGGAAACCGTTCCCTTTGTGCTAGAAGAACGAACGTCTCTCCACATGCTCAATACTGAGAGATAATGGGTGTGAAAGCCGTACTTCACCTAGCTTGTTGGGAACACAATGTTTCTCTTAAGTTTAATACTACACTCCATACATATATATGGGGAGGTACAAGCTCTAACACGGTTTTACAGTGAAAACTGCAGTAATTTCAAACCGGCACTAGTAAACAGACTGAGAAATCAGTGTAATAGTTTCTCCTGCAACCCGTTCACTATGTGCTAGATGAACGAACGTCTCTCCAAATGCTCTGATCAGAGAGATAATTGTGTTTGAAAGCCCTCCTTCAGTAAGCATGATGAGAACACAAAGTTACTTTTCAGTTGCAAACTACACTCCATAAATATATATGGGTATGTACAAGGTCCCATTCGGTTTTACATTGAAAATTGCAGGAAATTCAAACTGGCACTAGGAAACAGATTGTGAAACAAGAGTAATACTTTCTCCTGCAAACCGTTCACTTTGTGCTAAATGAATGAAAGTCTCTCAACATGCTCAGATTTGAGATTTAAGTGTGTGTCAAAGCCAATCTTCACCTAGCTAGTAGGGAACACAAAGTTACTTTGCAGTTGCAAACTACACTCAATGCATATATATGGGGATGTACTAGCTTTCGGTTTTAAAGCGAAAAATGCAAGAACTTCAAACAGGCACTCGGAAACAGTCAGAGACACCAGAGAAAAAGATTCTCCTGCAATCCATTCCATTTGTGCTAGAAGAACGAACTTCTCTCCACATGCTCAGTTCTGAGAGATAAGTGTGTGTGAAAGCAGCCTTTCACCAAGCTTGTTGGGAACACAAAGTTACTTTTCAGTTGCAAACTACTCTCCAAAAATATATATGGGGAGGTACTAGTTCTAACTCCATTTTACAGTGAAAACTGCAGTAAATTCACACCAGCACAAAGAATCAGACAGAGAAACCAGAGTAAAAATTTCTACTGCAACCCAATCGCTTTGTGCTAGATGAGTGAACGTGTCTCTACATGCTCAGTTCTGAGAGACAATGTGTGTTAAAGTCGCCTTCTCCTAGTTTGTTGGGAACACAAAGATTCTTTTCATTTGAAATCTGTACTCCATACACTTACATGGGGAAGTAATAGCTCCAACACGGTTTAACACTGAAAACTGCAGGAACATCACACAGGAACTAGGAAACAGAATGAGAAATCTTATTAATAGATTCTCCTGCATCCCGTTCCGATTGTGTTAAATGAATGAACGTCTCTCCACATACACTCTTCTGAGAGATAATTGTGGGTGAAAGCCGTCCTGAACCTAGCTTGTTGGGAACACAAAGTTTCTTTTCAGGTGCAAACTACACTCCATAAATATATATGGGTAGGTAAAATCTCCCAGGCGGTTTTACACTGAAAACTGCAGGAACCTCTATCCAGCACTAGGAAACATGTTGTGAAACAAGAGTAAAACATTCTCCTGCAAACAGTTCATTTTTGGCTAGATGAATGAACGTGTCTCCACATGCCCAGTTCTGAGATATAAGTATGTGTTAAAGCCGTCTTTAACCTAGCTTGTTAGGAAAACAAAGATTCCTTTCAGTTGAAAATTACACTCCATACATATTTAAGGGGAGGTACTAGCTGCAACTCGGTTTTACAGTGAAAACTGCAGGAACTTCAAACCGGCTCTAGGAAACAGACTGAGACATCAGAGTAAAGCTTTCTCCTGCACACCATTCCTTTGTGCTAGATGAATGAACATCTCTCCAAATGCTCAGTTCTGAGAGATAAGTGTGTGTGAAAGCCGTCCTACACCTATCTTGTTGAGATCACAAAGTTTCTTTTCAATTGCAAAATGCACTCGATACATATATATGGGGAGGTACAAGCTCCAACTCGTTTCTACACTGAAAAATACAGGAACATCATACTGGCACTATGAAACAGACTGAGAAACCAGAGTAAAGTTTCCCCTTCAACGTGTTCCCTTTGTGCTAGATGAACGAACTTCTCTCCATAAGCTCAGTTCTGAGACACAAGTGTTTTGAAAGCCGTACTTCACCTAGCTTGTTGGGAACACAAAGTTTCTTTTCAGGTGCAAACTACACTGCATAAATATATATCAGTATTTTCTAGCTCCCGTTCGGTTTTACTCTGAAAACTGCAGGGAATTCAAACCGACACTAGGAAACCAATTGTGAAACACAAAATATAACTTTGTCGTGCAAACCTTTCCCTTTTTGCTAGAAGAACGAACGTCTCTCCACATGCTCAATTCTGATGGATAATTATTGGGAAAAGCCCTACATCGAATAGGTTGTTTGGGACACAAAGATTCTTTGCATTTGCATAGTACACTCCATACATATATAAAGGGGAGGTACAAACTCCAACACAATTTTACAGTGAAAACTGCAGGAAATTCAAACCAGCTCTAGGAAACAGACTGAAAAACCAGAGTTAAAGTTTCCATTATATACCGTGCACTATGTGCAAGATGAATGAAAGTGTCTCCACATGCTCAATTTTGAGATATAAGAGTTTGGTAATGCCGTCCTTCACCTAGCTTGTTGGGAACAGAAAGATTCTTTTCAGATGCAAACTACACTCCATATATAAATACGGGGAGGTACTAGCTCCAACTCCGTTTTACACTGAAAACTGCAAGAACTTAAAACCGGTACTAGGAAACAGATTGTGAAACAAGAGTAAAACTTTTTCCTGCAAATCTTTCCTTTATGCTAAAAGAACGAACGTCTATCCATATGCTCAATACTGAGAGATAATTTGTGTGAAAGCCATATTTCACCTAGCTTGTTGGGAACACAAAGTTTCTTTCCAGTTGCAAACTCCACTCCATACATATATTAGGGGACGTAGTAGCTCTAACTCGGTTTTACAGTGATAACTGCAGTAATTTCAAACCGGCAGTAGGAAACAATCTGAGAATCTAGAGTAAAAGTTTCTCCTGCAACCCATTCCCATTTTGCTAGATTAAAGAACGTCTCTCCACATGCTCAGTTCAGAGAGATAAGTGTGGGTGAAAGCCGTCCTGAACCTAGCTTGTTGGGAACACAAAGATTCTTTTCAGGTGCAAACTACACTCCATAAATATATATGGGTAGGTAAAATCTCCCAGGCGGTTTTACACTGAAAACTGCAGGAACTTCTATCCAGCACTAGGAAACATATTGTGAAACAAGAGTAAAACATTCTCCTGCAAACAGTTCATTTTTGGCTAGATGAATGAACGTGTCTCCACATGCCCAGTTCTGAGATATAAGTATGTGTTAAAGCCGTCTTTCACCGAGCTTGTTGGGAAAGAAAGATTCCTTTCAGTTGAAATTTACACTCCATACATATATATGGGGAGGTAAAAACTGCAACTTGGTGTTACATTGAAATTTGCAGGAACTTCAAACTCGCACTAGGAAAAATACTGAGATACCAGTGTAAAAGTTTCTACTGCAAACCATTCCCTTTGTGCTGAATGAACGAATGACTTTCCAAATGCTCAGTTCTGAGAGATAAGTGTGTGTGGAAGCCGTCGTTCACCTAACTTGTTGGGAAAACAAAGTTTATTTTCACGTGCAAACTACACTGCTTAAATATATATGGGTATGTTCTAGCTCCCATTCAGTTTACTCTGAAAACTGCATGGACTTAAAACCAGCACTAGGAAACAGATTGTGAAACACGAGTAAAATTTTGTCCTGCAAACCATTCACTTTATCTAGAAGAATGAACGTCTCTCCACATGCTCAATTCTGAGAGATAATTATGGGGGAAAGCACTCCTTCGACTAGCTTGTTGGGAACACAAAGTTTCTTTGCAGTTGTAAAGTACACTCCATATATATATGTAGGGGAGTTACTAGATCCAACACGATATTACAGGGAAAACTGCAGGAACCTCAAACTGGCTCTAGGAAACAGACTGGGAAACCAGAGTAACAGTTTTTCTGGCAAACCGTACACTTTGTGCTAGATGAATGAAAGTGTCTCCATATGCTCTCTTCTGAGATGTAAGTGTGTGTTAAAGCCATCCTTCACCTAGCTTGTTGGGAACACAAAGTTTCTATTCATTTACAAACTACACTCCATAAATATATATGGGAGATACTTGTTCCAACTCGGTGTTACACTGAAAGCTGCAGGAATTTCAAAACGGCAATAGGAAACATACTGAGAAACCAGCGTAAAATTTACACCTGCAAACCGTTCCCTTTGTGCTAGATGAACGAACGTTTCTCCACATGCTCAGTTCTGAGAGATAAGTGTGTGTGGAAGCAGTCCTTCACCTAGCTTGTTGGGAACACACAGTATCTTTTCAGGTCCAAACTACACTGCATACATATATATGGGTAGATTCAAGCTCCCTTTCAGTTTTACGCTGACAACTGCAGGGACTTCAAACCGGCACTAGGAAACAGATTGTGAAACACGAGTAATACTTTGTCCTGCAAAACTTTCCCTTTTTGCTAAGAGAAAGAACGTCTCTCCACATGATCAATACTGAGAGATAATTATGGGGAAAAGCCCTCCTTCGACAAGATTGTTTGGAACACAAAATTTCTTTGCAGTTGCAAAGTACACTCCATACATATATATAGGGGAGGTACTAGATCCAACACGATTTTACAGTGAAAAGTGTGGGAATTTCAAACCGGCTTTAGGAAACAGACAGAGAAACCAGGGTAAAAGTTTCTCTTGCAAACCGTTCACTTGGTGATAGATGAAAGAATGTGTCCCCACATGCCCAGTTCTGAGATATAATTTTGTGCTAAAGCCGTCCTTCAACTAGCTTGTTGTGAACACAAAGATCCTTCTCAGTTGCAAACTACACTCTATGAATATATATGGGGAATTATTAGCTCCAACTCGGTTTTACAGTGAAAATTGCAGGAACTTCAAACTGGCACTAGGATAGAGATTTTGAAACAGGTAAAAAACTTTCTCCTACAAACTGTTCCCTTAGTGCTAGAAGAACGAACGTCTCTCCATATGCTCAATTCTGAGAAATAATGTGTGTGAAAGCCGTACTTAATATAGCTTTTTGGGAACGCAATGTTTCTCTTCAGGTTAAAACTAGACTCCATAAATATATATGGTGAGTTACTAGCTCTAACTCGGTTTTACAGTGAAAACTGCAGTAATTTCAAACCGGCACTAGTAAACAGACTGAAAAATCAGAGTTTAAGTTTCCACAGAAACCCGTTCATTTTGTGCTAGAAGAACGAACTTCACTCCACATGCTCAGTTCAGAGTGATATTTGTGTTTGTAAGCCGTCCTTCAGCTAGCAAAACCGGAACACAAAGTTTCTTTTCAGTTGCAAACTACACTCCATACATATATATGGGGAGTTATTAGCACCAACACGGTTTTCCAGTGAAAACTGCAGGAACTTCAAAACGGCACTAGGAAACAGATTGTGAAACAAGAGTAAAAGTTTCTCCTGCAACCCTTTCCGTTTTAGCTAGATGAATGAACTTCTATACACATGCACAGTTCTGAGAGATAAGTGTGGGTGAAAGCAGTCCTTCACCTAGCTTGTTGGGAACCAAAGCTTCTTTTCTGTTGCAAAGTACTCTCCATACATATATATGGGCAGGTACTAGTTCTAACACGGTTTTACAGTGAATACTGCAGTAATTTCAAACCGGCACAAAGAAACAGAATGCGAAACCAGAGTAAAAATTTCTCCTGCAACCAGTTCAATTTGTGCTAGATGAACGGACTTGTCTCCACACGCTCAGTTCTGAGAGATAATGTGTGTTAAATTCGTCCTTCCCCTAGTTTGTTGGGAACACGAAGTTTCTTTTAATTTGAAATCTGTACTCCATACACTTATATGGGGAATTAATAGCTCCAACATGGTTTAAAACTAAAAACTGCAAGAACATCACACATGAACTAGGAAACAGAATGAGAAATCAGATTAAAAGATTCTCCTGCATCCCGTTCTGATTGTGTGAAATGAATGAAAGTCTCCCCACATACTCTCTTCTGAGAGATAATTGTGGGTGAAAGCCGTCCTTCACCTAGCTTGTTGGAACACAAAGTTTCTTTTCAGAAGCAAACTACACTCCATAGATTTATATGGGGTGGTACTAGCTCCAACTTGGTTTTATACTGATATCTGCAGGAACATATATCAGGTACTAGGAAATAGACTGTGAAACTAGAGTAAAAGTTTCTCTTGGAACCCGTTCATTTTGTGCTAGATGAACAAAAGTCTCTCCACATGTTCAGTTCTGAGATATAATTGTGTGTGAAAGCTGTCCTTCACCTAGTTTGTTGGGAACACAAAGTCTCTTTTCAGTTGCCAACTACACTCCATACATATATAAGGGTAGGTACTAGCTCCAATTCTGTTTTACACTGAAAAATGCAGGAACTTCATACGGCACTAGGAAACAGATTGTGAAACAAGAGTAAAAATTTTCCCTGCAAATCGTTCCCTTTGTGCTAAAAGAACGAAAGTCTCTCCACATGCTCAATACTGAGAGATAATGTGTGTGAAAGTCGTATTTCTCCTAGCTTGTTGGGAAAACAAATATCTTTTCAGTTGCAAACTACTCTGCATACATATATATTTGGAGGTACTGGCTCTAACTCGATTTTACAGTGAAAACTGCATTAAATTCAAAACGGCACTAGCAAAAAAATGAGAATCCAGAGTAAATATTTCCCCTGCAACCCATTCCCTTTTTGCTAGATGAAAGACCGTCTTTCCACATGCTCAGTTTCGAGAGATAAGTGTGTTTGAAAGCCGTCCTTCAGCTAGCATGTTGGGAACACAAAGTTTCTTTTCAGTTGCAAAGTACACTGCATACATATATATGGGGTGGTACTAGAACCAAAACTGTTTTACACTGAAAACTGCAGAAATATCAAACCGAACTTGGAAGGAGACTGAGAAACCAGAGTAAAAGTTTGTCATGCAAACCATTCTCTTTGTGATAGTTTAACGAAAGTCTCTCCACATGATCAGTTCTGAGTTATAATTGTATGTGAAAGCCGTACTTCACCTAGATGGTTGGGAAACAAAGTTTCTTTTCAGGTGCAAACTACACTCCATACATATATATGGGAAAGTACTAGCACCCATTAGATTTTACAGTTAAAAATGAAGGAACTTCAAACCGGCACTAGGAAGCAGACTGAGAAATCAGAGTGAATGTTTCCCCTGCAACCAATTCTCTTGTACTAGATGAAATAATGTCTCTCCACTTGCTCATTCTCCACATGCCCAGTTGTGTGACACAAGTGTGTATGAAAGCCGTTCTTAACCTAGCTTGTTGGGAAAACAAAGTTTCTTTTCAGTTGCTAACAACACTCCATACATATATACGGGGAAGTACTAGTTCCAACTCGGTGTTACAATGAAAGCTGCAAGAACATCAATCCGGCACTAGAAACATACTGATAAACCAGCGTAAAATTTTCTCCTCAACCCGTTCCCTTTGTCCTAGATGAACAAATGTCTCTCCACATGCTCAGTTCGGAGAGATAAGTGTGTGTGAATGCTGTACTTCACCTAGCTTGTTGGGAACACAATGATTTTTTTCAGATGCTAACTACTCTCCATACATATATATGGGGAGGTACTAGCTGTAACTCCGTTTTACTGTGAAAACTGCAGGAACTTCCAACCGGCACTAGGAAACAGACTGAGAAACAAGAGCAAATATTTCCCCTGCAAACCTTTCCCTTTGTGCTACATGAACAAACGTCTCTCCTCATGCTCATTTCACAGAGCTAATTGTGTTTGAAAGCCGTACTTCAGCTAGCATGTTGGGAACACAAAGTTCCTTTTTAGTTGCAAACTACTTTCCATACATATATATGGGTAGGTTCTACTTCCCAGTCAGTTTTACACAGAAAAATGAAGGAAATTCAAACCGGCAATAAGAAACAGATTGTGAAACAAGAGTAAAATATTCTCCTGCATACCGATCAATTTGTGCTAGATGAATGAAAGTCTCTCCACATGTTCAGTCCTGAGATTTAGTTGTGTGTTAAAACAATCCTTCAACTAGATTGTTGCAAACACAAAAGATTCTTTTAGGTTGAAACTTCACTCCAAACATATATATGGGGATGTACTTGCTCCAACTCAGTTTTAAGGTGAAAACTGCAGGAATTTCTAACCGGCACTCGGAAACAGATTGTGAAACAAGAGTATAACTTTCTCCTGCAAACCTTTCATTTTGTGCTAGATGGATGAACGTGTCTCCACATGCTCTGTTCTGAGAGAAAAGTGTGTGTGAAAGCCAACCATCACCTAGCATGTTTGGAACACAAAGTTTCTTTTCATTTGCAAACTACACTTGATAATTTTATATGCGGAGGTACAAGCTCCAAATAGTTTTAACATTGAAAAATTCAGGAACATCATACTGCCACCAGGAAACAGACTGAGAATCCAGAGTAAAAGTTTCCCTTGCAAACCCTTCCCTTTGTGCTGGATGAAAGAAAGTTTCTCCACATGCTCATTTCTGAGGTATAATTGTGTGTGAAAGCCGTCCTTCACCTAGCTTGTTGGGAACACATACTTTCTTTTCAGGTGCAAAGTACACTCCATACATTTATATGGGTAGTAACTAGCTCCCATTCGGTTTTACACTGAAATCTTTAGGAATTTAAAACCGGCAGTAGGAAACAGTTTGTGAAACAAGAGTATAACTTTCACTTGCAAACCGTTCATTTATTGCCAGATGAATGAACGTGTCTCCACATGCTCTATTCTGAGATGTAAATGTGTGTTAAAGCCATCCTTCACCTAGCTGGATGGGAACACAAAGTTTCTTTTCTGTTGCAAACTACTCTCCATACATATATAAAGGGTGGTACTAGTTCTAACTTTGTTTTACAGTGAATACTGCGGTAATTTAAAACAGGCACAAGAAAACAGACTGAGAAAACAGAGTAAAGTTTCCCCTGCAATCTGTTCTCTTTGTGCTAGATGTACGAACTTCTCTCCACTTGCTCAATTCTAGAGAAAATTGTGTGTGAAAGCAAACCCTCACCTAGCATGATGGAACACAAAATACCTATTCAATTACAAACTACTCTCCATAAAAATATATGGGGGGTGCTAGCTCTAACTCGGTTTTACAGTGAAAACTGCAGTAATTTCAAACCGGCACTAGGAAACAGAGTGAGAGACCAGAGTAAAAATTTCTCCTGCAAACCGTACCCTTTGTGCTAGATGAACGAACGTCTCTCCACATGCTCAGTTCTGAGAGATAAGTGTGTGTGAAAGCCGTCCTACACCTAGCTTGTTGTGAACACAAAGTTTATTTTCAGTTGCAAAATACACTGGATACATATATATGGGAAAATACAAGCTCCAAATTGTTTTTACAATGAAAAATTCAGGAATATCATAATGGCTCTAGGAAACAGACTGAGAAACCACAGTAAAATTTCTCCTGCAACAGGTTCCCTTTGAGCTAAATGAAAGAACGCCTCTCCACATGCTCAGTTCTGAGAGATAATTGTGTGTGAATGCCGTCCTTCACCTAGCTTGTTAGGAAAAAAGTTTCTTTTCAGTTTCAAACTACACTCAATACATATATATTGATAGGTACTAGCTCCCATTCAGTTTTACACTGAAAACTTCAGGAACATCAAACCGAACCTAGGAAACAGATTGTGATAGAAGAGAAAAACTTTCCCTTGCTAAACGTTCACTTTGTGTTACATGAATGAAAGTGTCTCTACATGCTAATTTCTGAGATATAATTGTGTGTTAAAGCCATTCTTCAACAAACTTGTTGGGAACACAAAAATATTTACAGTTGCAAAATACTATCCATACATATATACGGGGTGGTACTAGTTCCAACTTGGTTTTACAGTGAAAACTGCAGGAAATTCAAACTGGCACTAGGAAACAGACTTGGAAACCAGAGTAAAAGTTTCTCCTGCAATCCGTTCAATTTGTGCTAGAAGAACGAACGTCTCTCCAGTTGCTCAATTCTGAGAGGAAATGTGTTTGAAAGCCGTCCTTCACCTAGCTTGTTGGGAACATAAACTTTCTCTTCAGTTTCAATCTACACTCCATACATATATATGGGGAGGTACTAGCTCTAACAAGGTTTTACCGTGAAAACTGCAGTAAATTCAAACTAGCATTTGTAAACAATCTGAGAAAACAGAGTAAAAGTTTCTCCTGCATACCTTTCCCTTTGTGCTAGATGAACGAAAATCTCTCCATATGCTCAGTTCAGAGAGATAAGTTGGTATGAAAGCCGTCCTTCAGCTAGCATTTTTGGAACACAAAGTTTCTTTTCAGTTTCAAACTACAATCCATACATTTATATGGGTAGGTACTAGCTCCCATTCGGTATTACACTGAAAACTGCAGGAACATCAAACAGGCACTAGGAAACAGATTGTGAAACAAGGGAAAATCTTTCTCCTGAAAACCGCTCACTTTTAGCAAGATGAATTAAAGTCTCTCCACATGTTCAGTTCTGAGATATAAGTGTGTGTAAAAGCCATTCTATACCTAGCTTGTTGTGAACACAAAGACTCTTTTCATTTGAAAACTACACTCCATACATATATAGAGGGATGTAATAGCTCCAACTCGGGTTTACAGTGAAAATAGCAGAAACTTTAAACTGGAACTAGGAAACAGTCGGAGAATCCAGACAAAAAGATTCTCCTGCAACTTGTTCAATTTGTGCTAGAAGAACGAACATATCTCCACATGCTCATTTCTGAGAGATAAGTGTGTGTGAAAGCCATTGTTCACCTTGCTTGTTGGGAACACAAAGTTTCTTTTCAGTTGCAGACTACTCTCCATACATATATAAGGGGGAGTACTAGCACTAACTCGGTTTTACAGTGAAAACCGCAGTAATTTCAAACCAGCACTAGGAATCAGACTGAGAAACCAGTGTAAAACTTTCTCCTGCAAATCGTTCCCTTTGTGCTAGATGAAAGAACGTCTCTCCACATCCTCAGTTCAGAGATTTAAGTGTGTGTGAAAGCCTTCTTTAACATAAATTTTTGGGAACTCAAATTTCTTTTAATTGCAAAATAGACTCAAAACCTTTATATGGGTAGGAAATAGATCCAACACGGTTTTACAGCAAAAACTGCAGGAAATTCAAACAGGCACCAGGAAACATAATGATAAACCAGAGTAAAAGTTTCCTGTAACCCGTTCCCTTTGTGCTAGATGAACGAACGTCTCTCCACATGCACAGTTCTGAGAGATAATGTGTGTTAAAGTAGTCCTTCACCTATTTTGTTGGGAACACAAAGTTTCTTTACATTGGAAACTTTACTCCATACACTTATATGGGGAAGTAATAGCTCCAACTCGGTTTAACACTGAAAACTACAGGAACTTTAAATTGGCACTAGGAAACAATCTGAGAGGCCAGAGTGAAGAGTTTCTCCTGCAACCCGTTCCATTTTTTCTAGATGAACGAACGTCTCTCCACATGCTCAGTTCAGAGAAATAAGTGTGTTTGAAAGCCGTCCTTCAGCTAGATTGTTGGGAACACAAAGTTTCTTTTCAGGGTGCAAACTACACTCCATACATATATATGGGTAAGTAGTAGCCCCCATTCGGTTTTACACTGAAAACTGCAGGAACTTCAATCTGGCATTATGAAACAGATTGTGAAACAAGAGTAAAAGTTTCTCCTGCAAACCGCTCTCTTTGTGCTAGATGAACTTACATCTCTCCACATGCTCAAATCTGAGAGATAAGAGTGTTTGAAAGCCGTCCTTCAGCTAGCTTGTTGGGAACACAAAGTTTCTTTTAAGTTTCAATGTACACTGCATATATATTTATGGGGAGGTACTAGAACAAATTCGGTTATACACTAAAAACTGCAGAAAATTCAAACCGGATCTAGGAAGGTGACTGAGAATCCAGGGTAAAAGTTTCTCCTGAAACCCATTCCCTTTGTGCTAGATGAACGAACGTCTCTCCACATGCTCAGTTCTGAGAGATAATGTGTGTGTGAAAGCCGTACTTAACCTAAATTTTTGTGAAAACAAAGTTTATTTTCAGTTGTAAACTACACTCCATACATATATATGGGAAGTACGAGCTCCAACTAGGTTGCACAGTGAAAATTCCAGGAACATAATACCGACACTAGGAAACAGAGAAACCAGAGTAAAAGTTTCCCTGCAATCCGATCCTTTGTGTTAGATGAACGAACGTCTGTCCACATGGTCAGTTCTGAGAGATAAGTGTGTTTGAAAGCCGTCCTTTAGCTAGCATGATGGGAACACAAATTTTATTTTAAGTTGCTAACTACTCTCTATACAGATATATGGGGAGGTACTAGCTTGAAATTTGTTTATAATGAAAACTGCAGGAACATCAAACCGGCACTAGGAAACAGACTGCGAACCCTGAAGAAATGTTTCTCTTTCAACCCGTTCCCTTTGTGTTAAATGAACGAACTTCTCTCCACATGCTCAGTTGAAAGAGGTAATGTGTGTGAAAGCGGTACTTTACCTAGATTGTTGGGAATACAAAGATTCTTTTTTGATGCAAGCAATACTCCATATATTTATATGCAGAACTACAAACTGCAACACTTTTTAACACTGTAAACTGCAGGAACTTCAAACTGGCACTTGGAAACAGACTGAGAAACAAGAGAAAATGTTCCTTATGCAAACCATTCCTTTGTGCTAGATGAACGAACATCTCTCCACATGCTCAGTTCAGAGAGATAAGTGTGCTTGGAAGCCATACTTTAGCTAGCATGTTGGGAACACATAGTTTCTTTTCAGCTGAAAAGTACACTGCATACATATATAAGGGCTGGTACTAGAACCAACTCGGTTTTACAATGAAAACTGCAGAAATATCAAACCAGAACTAGGAAGCAGACTAAGATACAAGAGTAAAACATTCTCATGCTAACCATTCCATTTGTGTTAGTTGAATGAACGTCTCTCCACATGGTCATTTCAGAGAGATAAGTGTCTTTGGAAGCCGTCCTTCAGCTAGCATGTTGGGAACACATAGTTTCTTTTCAGCTGCAAAGTACACTGCATACATATATATGGGGAGGTACTAGAACCAACTCGATTTTACAGTGAAAACTGCAGGAACTTCAAAATGGTACTAGGAAACAGATTGTGAAACAAGCGTAAAATTTTCTCCTGCAAACAGTTCCCTTTGTGCTAGATGAATGAACGAGACTCTACATGCCCAGTTCTGAGATATAAGTGTGTGATAAAGCCAGCCTTCACCTAGTTTGTTAGGAACACAAAGTTTCTTTTCAGTTGCAAACTACTCTCCATACATATATATGGGGAGGTATTAGCTCTAACACGATTTTCCAGTGAAAACTGCAGTAATTTCAAACCGGCACTAGGAAACAGACTAAGAAACTAGAGTAAAAGTTTCTCCTGCAAACCAATCCCTTTTTGTTGAGCAACGAACTTCTATGCACATGCTCAGTTTAGAGAGAGAATTGGGTGTGAAAGCCATTCTTCTACTAGCTTGATGGGAACACAAAGATACTTTTCAGTTGCAAACTACACTCCATATATCTATATGGGGACGTACTAGCTGAAAACAAGTTTTAAACTAAAAGTTGCAGGAACTTCAAACCAGCACTAGGAAACAGACTAAGAAACCAGAGTAAAACGTTCTCCTGCAAACCGTTCCCTTTGGACTAGATGAATGAACGTCTCTCCACATGCTCAGTTCAGAGAGATAAGTGTGTTTTTAAGCCATCCTTCAGCTAGCATGTTGGGAACACATAGTTTCTTTTCAGCTGCAAAGTACACTGCATACATATATATGAGGAGGTACTAGAACCAACTCAGTTTTACAGTGAAAACTGCAGGTACTTATATATGGTACTAGGAAACAGATTGTGAAACAAGCGAAAAAGTTTCTCCTGCAAACCGTTACTTATGTGCTAGATGAATGAAAGTTTCTCCACATGCTCAGTTCTTAGAGATAAGTGTGTGTGATAAACGTACTTCACCTTGGTTGTTGGGAACAAAAAGTTTGTTTACAGTTGCAAAGTACACTCCATACATATATATGGGGACGTACTAGCTGAAATAATTTTCTACTTTGAAAATTGCAGGAACTTCACCCAGCAATAGGAAAGAGACTGACAAACCAGAGTAAAAGTTTCTCCTGCAAACCTTTCCATTTGTGCTAGAAGAACGAACGTGTCTCCACATGCTCATTTCTGAGATATAAGTGAGTGTTAAAGCCGTCCTTCACGTAGCTTGTTGGGAACACAAGGATTCTTTCATTTGCAAACTATACTCCTTATATTTATATGGTGAAGTAATATCTCCAACTCATTTTAACACTGAAAAATTCAAGGATATCTAATCGGCACTAGGAAACAGACGGAGAAACCAGAGGAAAAGTTTCCCATGCAACACGTTCCCTTTGTGCTGGAAGAAAAAACATCTCTCCACATGCTCAGTTCTGAAAATAAGTGTGGGTGAAAGCCGTAATTCATCTACCTTGTTGGGAACACAAAGTTTCTTTTCAGTTGCAAACTAATCTCCATACATATATATGGGGAGGTACTAGCACTAACTTGGTTTTACAGTGATAACTGCAGTAATTTCAAACTGGCAGTAGGAAACATACTGAGGAACAAGAGTAAAAGTTTCCCCTGCAAACCATTCCCTTTGTGCTAGATGAATGAACGTCTATCCACATGCCCATTTCTGAGAGATAATGTGTGTGAAAGACGTACTTAACCTAAATTTTTGTGAACACAAAGTTTATTTTCAGTTGCAAACTACACTCCATACATATATATGGGAAGTACGAACTCCAACTCGGTTGTACATTGAAAATTCCAGGAAATTCATACCGGCACTAGGAACAGACAGATATACCAGAGTAAAAGTTTCCCTGCAAAAACTTCCCTTTGTGCTAGATGAACAAACGTCTCTCCACATGCTCAGTTCTGAGAGATAAGAGCTTGTAAAGCCTTCTTTCAAGTAGCATGATGTGAACACAAAGTTTATTTTAAGTTGCAATCTACACTCGATTCATATATATGGGGAGGTAATTGATTCAACTCGGTTTATACTGAAAATTGCAAGAACTACAAACCGGCACTAGGAAACAGATTGAGAAACAAGAGTAATAGATTCTCCTGCAACCCGTTCCCTTGGTGCTAGATGAATAAACGTCTCTCCAAATTCTCAGTTCTGAGAGATAATGTGTGTGAAAGGCGTACTTCACCTAGCTTGTTGAGATCACAAGGATTCTTTTCAGTTGCAATCTATACTCCTTATATTTATATGGTGAAGTAATAACTTCAATTCATTTTAACACTGAAAAATGCAGGAATATCAAACCGGCACTAGGAAACAGATGGAGAAACCAGAGTAAAATGTTTCTCCTGCAACCGTTCCCTTTTTGCTGGAAGAACAAATTTCTTTCCACATGCTCAGGTCTGAGAGATCATTGTGTGTGAAGCCGTACTTCATCTACCTTGTTGGGAACACAAACATTCTTTCCAGTTGCAAACTAATCTCCATACATATATATGGGGATGTACTAGCTCTAACTCGGTTTTACAGAGATAACTGCAGTAATTTCAAACCGGCAGTAGGAAATAGACTGAGAAACCAGAGTAAAAGTTTCTCCTGCAAACCGTTCCCTTTGTGCTAGATGAATGAACGTCTCTCAACATGCTCAGTTCAGAGAGATAATTGTGTGTGAAAACATTCAAAACATAATTTTGGGGAATTCAAAATTTCTTTTAATTGCAAAATAGACTCGAAACATATATATGGGTAGGTAAAAGTTCCAACTCGGTTTTACAATGAAAAATGCAGGTAATTCAAACTGGCAACAGGAAACATAATGAGAAAGCAAAGTAAAAGTTTCTCCTGTAACCCGTTCCCTTTGTGCTAGTTGAACGAACTTCTCTCCACAAGCTCAGTTCTGAGAGATAATAGTGTGTGAAAGCCAGCCTTCACATAGCTTGTTGGGAACACAATGATTTTTTTCATGTGCAAACTACACTCCATATAAATAAATGGGTACGTACTTGCTCTCGTTATGTTTTACACTGAAAATTGCAGGAAATTCAAACTGGACCTAGGAAACAGTTTGTGAAAGAAGAGTAATAATTTCTCCTGGAAAACGTTCACTTTTTCTAGATGAATGATAGTGTCTCCACATGCTCAGTTCTGAGATATAAGTGAATGTTAAAGCCGTCCTTCAACTAGCTTGTTGGGAACTCAAGGATTCATTTCAGTTGCAAACTACACTCCACACATATATAAGGGGAGGTACAAGAACCAACTCGGTTTTACAGTGAAAACTGCAGGAACTTCAAACTGGCACTAGGAAACACATGGAGAAACCAGAGTAAAAGTTTCTCCTGCAAACTTTTCCATTTGTGGTAGAAGAATGAACGTCTCTATATAGGCTCAGTTCTGGGAGATAATGTGTGTGAAAGACGTACTTCACCTAGCTTGTAGAGAACACAAGGATTCTTTTCAGTTGCAATCTACACTCCGTATATTTATGTGGTGAAGTACAAATTCCAACACATTTTAACACTGAAAACTTCAGAAATATTAAACCACAACTAGGAAACAGACTGAGAAACCAGAGTAAATCTTTCTCCTGCAAACCATTCCCTTTGTGCTAGAAGAATGAACGTCTCTCCACATGCTCAGTTCTGAGAGATAAGTGTGTGATAAAGCCATTGTTCACCTAGTTTGTTGGGAACACAAAGATTATTTTCACTTGCAATCTACACTCCATACATATATAAGGGGTGGTACAAGCTTCCATTCAATTTTACAGTGAAAACTGCAGGAACTTCAAAATGGTACTGGGAAACAGACAGTGAAACAAGAGTAAAACTTTCTTTGCAACACGTTCCCTTTGTGCTAGATGAACGAACGTCTCTGCAAATGATGAATTCTGTGATATATTTGTGTGTGAAAGCCATCCTTCAACTTGATTGTTCGGAACACAAAGATTCTTTTCAGGAGCAAACTACAATCCATACATTTATATGGTTAAGTACTTGCTCCCGTTCGGCATTACACTGAAAACTGCAGGAACTTCAAACCGGCACTAGGAAACAGATTGAGAAACCAGAGTAAAAGTTTCTCCTGGAAACTTTTCCATTTGTGCTAGAAGAACGAACGTCTCTCCACATGCTCATTTCTGAGAGAAAATGTGTGTGAAAGCCGTTCTTAACCTCGCTTGTTGAGAACACAAAGATTCTTTTCAGTTGCAAACTATACTCCGTATATTTATAAGGTGAAGTACTAACTCCAACTCATTTTAACACTGAAAAATGCAGGAACACCTAAACGGCACTAGGAAACAGACTGACAAAACAGAGAAAAATTTTCTCCTCCAAACCCGTCCATTTGTGCTAGATGAACGAACGTCTCTACTTATGCTCATATCTTAGAGATAAGTGTGTGTGAAAACGTCATTCATCAGGCTTGTTGGGAACACAAAGTTTCTTTTCAGTTGCAAACTACACTCCATAAATATATATGGGGACGTACCAGCTGAAACTAACTTCTACTTTGAAAATTGCAGGAACTTCACCCAGCAATAGGAAACAGACTGAGAAACCAGAGTAATACTTTCTCCTGCAAACCGTTAACTTTGTGCTAGATGAACGAACGTGTCTACACATGCTCAGTTCTGAGACATAAGTGAGTGTTAAAGCCGTCCTTCACCTAGCTTGTTGGGAAAAGTAAGATTCTTTTCAGTTGCAAACTACACTCCATACATATATATGGGGATGTACTGGATCCAACTAAGCATTACTGGGAAAATTGCAGGAAATTCAAATTGGCACTAGGAAGCTAATGGAGAAACCAGAGTAAAAGTTTCTCCTGCAAACCTTTCCATTTGTGCTAGAAGAACGAACGTCTCTCCACATGCTCAGTTCTGAGAGACAATGTGTGTGAAAGACGTACTTCACCTAGCTTGTTGAGAACACAAGGATTCTTTTCAGTTGCAATCTATACTCCTTATATTTATATGGTGAAGTAATAACTCCAACTCATTTTAACACTGAAAAATGCAGGAATATCTAAACGGCACTAGGAAACAGACTGAGAAGCCACAGTAAAAATTTCTCCTGCAACCTGCTCCCTTTGTGCTAGAAGAACAATCTTCTCTCCACATGTTCATTTCTTAGAGATAAGTGTGTGTGAAAGCCGTATTTCAGCTACATTGTTGGGAACACAAAGTTTCTTTTCAGTTGCAAACTAATCTCCATACATATATATGAGGAGGTACTAGCTCTAACTCGATTTTATAGAGATAGATTCAGTAATTTCAAACTGGCAGTAGGAAACAGACTGAGAAACCAGAGTAAAAGTTTCCCCTGCAAACCGTTCCCTTTGTGCTAGATGAATGAACGTCTCTCCACATGCTCAGTTCAGAGAGAAAATTGTGTGTGAAACCCATCAACACATAATTATTGGGAACTCAAAGTTTCTTTTAATTGCAAAATAGACTCGAAACATATATATGGGTAGGTAATCGTTCCAACTCGGTTTTACAGTGAAAACTGCAGGAACTTCAAACTGGCACCAGGAAATATATTGTGAAACCAGAGTAAAAGTTTCTCCAGTAACCCGTTCCATTTGTGCTAGATGAACGAACGTCTCTCCACATGCTCAGTTCTGAGAGATATTGTGTGTTAAATTAGTCCTTCACCTATTTTATTTGGAACACGGAATTTCTTTTCATTTGAAACCTTTACTCCCTACACTTATATGGGAAGTAATAGCTCCAACTCGGTTTACAATGAAAACTACAGGAACTTTAAATCGGCACTAGGAAACAAACTGAGAGGCCAGAGTGAAGAGTTTCACCTTCAACCCTTTCCATTTGTTCTAGATGAACGAACGTCTCTCCACATGCTGAGTTCATAGAAATAAGTGTGTTTGAAAGCCTTACTTCACTTAGCTTGTTGGGAACACCAAGTTTCTTTTCAGTTGCAAAGTACACTGCATACATATATACGGGGATATAATTGAAACAACTCAGTTTTACATTGAAACTTCAGAAACTTCAAACCGGAACTTGGAAAGAGAATGAGAAAACAGAGTAAAAATTTCTCCTGCAATCTGTTCCCTTTTGTGCTAGATGAATGAACGTCTCTCCACATGCTCATTAATGGGATATAATTGTGTGGGAAAGCTGTCTTTCAACTAGCTTGTTTGGAACACAAAGTTTCTTTTCAGGTGCAAATTACACTCCATACATATATATGGGTAGGCACTAGATCCCATTCGGTTTTTCACTGAAAACTGCAGGAACTTCAAACCGGCATTAGGAAACCGATTGTGAAAGATGAGATAAAGTTTCCCTGAAAAACGTTCCCTTTGTTCTAGATAACGAACGTCTCTCCACATGCTCAGTTCTGAGAGATAAGAGCATGTCAGAGCCTTCTTTCAAGGAGCATGATGTGAACACAAACTTTATTTTAAGTTGCTAACTACACTCCATACATATATAGGGGAGGTAATTGCTTCAACTCGGTTTATACTGAAAACTGCAGGAACTTCAAACCGGCACTAGGAAACAGACTGTGAACCCTGAAGAAATGTTTCTCCTACAACTCGTTCCCTTTGTGCTAGACGAACGTACGTCTCTCCACATGCTCAATTCTGAGGGATAATGTGTGTGTAAGCCGTCCTTCACATAGCTTGTTGGGAACACAATGTTTCTTTTTAGTTGCAAACTATACACCGTACATTTATAAGGGGAAGTACTAGCTCCAACTCGGGTTAACATTAAAAACTGATGGAACTTCAAACCAGCACGAGGAAACAGACTGAGAAACCAGAGTAAACTTTCTCCTGTAAACCGTCAATTTGTGTTAGATGAATGAAAGTCTCTCAACATGCTCAGTTTTTAGAGAAATAGTGTGTTTGGAAGCCATACTTCAGCTAGCATGTTGGGAAAACTTAGTTTCTTTTCAGCAGCAATGTACACTGCATAAATATAAAAGGGGAGGTACTATAACCAATTCGGTTTTACAATGAAAACTGCAGAAATATCAAACCAGATGTAGGAAAAAGACTGAGAAAGCAGAGTAAAACTTTCTCCTGCAAACCGTTCCCCTTGGGCTAGATGAATGAATGTCTCTCCACAAGATCAGTTCAGAGAGATAAGTGTGTCTGAAAGCCGTCAACAAATAATTTTTGGGAACTCAAAGTATCTTTTAATTGCAAAATAGACTTGAAAAATATATATGGGTAGGTAATTGTTCCAAATCGGTTTTACAGTGAAAACTGCAGGAACTTCAAAATGGAACTAAGGAAGAGATTGTGATTCAAGAGTAAAAGTTCTCCTGCAACCCCTTCCATTTGTGCTAGAAGAACAAACATCTCTCCACATGCTCACGTCTGAGAGATAAGTGTGTGTGAAAGCCGTACTTCACCTAGCTTGTTGGGATCACAATGTTTCTGTTCAGATGCAAACTACTCCCATATATATATATGGGGAAGTACTAGCTATAAGTCGATTTTACAGTGAAAACTGCAGTAATTTCAAACAGGCAGTTGGAAAAAGACAGAGAAACCACAGTAGAAGTTTCCCCTGCAAACCGTTCCCGTTGTGCTAGATGAAAGAACTTTTATCTACATGCTCAGTTCAGAGAGATAAGTGTGATTGAAAGCAGTCCTACACCTAGCTTGTTGGGAACACAAGGTTTCTTTCCAGTTGCAAACTGCAATCTTTACATATATATGGGTTGGTACTAGTTCCAACTCGATTTTACACTGATGAATGCAGGACTTTCAAACTGGCACAATGAAGCAGACTGAGAAACCAGAATAATATTTTCCCCTGCAGCCTGTTCCTTTGTGCTAAATGAACGAAAATCTCTCCACATAACCACTTCTGTGAGATAAGTGTGTGTGAAAGCCGTCCCACACCTAGCTTGTTGGGAACATAGTTTCTTTTCAGCTGGTATCTGCACTCCATAAATTTATATTGGGATGTAATAGCTGAAACTCGGAGTTACAATGAAAACTGCAGGAACTTCAAACCGGCCATAGGAAACAGATTGTGAAAGATGAGTAAAAGTTTTCGTGCAAAAATTTCTCTTTGTGCTAGACGAACGTACGTCTCTCCACACTCTCAATTCTGAGGGATAATGTGTGTGTAAGCCGTCTTTCACATAGCTTGTTGGGAACACAAAGTTTCTTTTTATTTGCAAACAATACACCGTACAATTATATGGGGAAGTACGAGCTCCAACTCAGTTTAACACTAAAAACTGCTGGAACTTCAAACCGGCACTAGGAAACAGACTGAGAAACCAGAGTAAATGTTTCTCCAGCAAACCGTTTCGTTTGTGCTAGATGAACGAATGTCTCTCCACATGCTCAGCTCTGAGAGGTAAGAGTGTTTGAAAGCTGTCCTTCAGTTAGCTTGATGAGAACACAAAGTTTCTTTAAGTTTCAATGTACAGTGCATAAATATGTATGGGGATGTAAAAGAACAAATTCGGTTTTACACTGAAAACTGCTGGAACTTGAAACCGGAACTAAGAAGGAGACTGAGAAACCAGAGTAAACTTTTTCCTGAAACCCGTTCCCTTTGTGCTAGATGAAAGAACGTCTCTCCACATGCTCAGATCTGAGAGATAATGTGTGTATGAAAGCCGTACTTAACCTAAATTTTTGTGAACACAAAGTTAATTTTCAGTTGCAAACTACACTCCATCCATATATATGGGCAGTACGAGCTCCAACTCGGTTGTACAGTGAAAATTCCAGGAAATTCATACCGGCACTAGGAACAGACAGATATACCAGAGTAAAAGTTTCCCTGCAAAACGTTCCCTTTGAGCTAGATGAGCGAACGTCTCTCCACATGCTCAGTTCTGAGAGATAAGTGTGTGATAAAGCCATTGTTCACCTAGTTTGTTGGGAACACAAAGATTCTTTTCATTTGCAGACTACACTCCATACATATATAAGGGGTGGTACAAGCTTCCATTCAATTTTACAGTGAAAACTGCAGGAACTTCAAAATGGTACTGGGAAACAGACAGTGAAACAAGAATAAAACTTTCTTTTGCAACACGTTCCCTTTGTGCTAGATGAACGAACATCTCTGCAAATGATGAATTCTGTGATATATTTGTGTGTGAAAGCCGTCCTTCAACTTGATTGTTCGGAACACAAAGTTTCTTTTCAGGAGCAAACTACAATCCATACATTTATATGGTTAAGTACTTGCTCCCGTTCGGCATTACACTGAAAACTGCAGGAGCTTCAAACCGGCACTAGGAAACAGATTGAGAAACCAGAGAAAAAGTTTCTCCTGCAAACCTTTCCATTTGTGCTAGAAGAACGAACGTCTCTCCACATGCTCATTTCTGAGAGAAAATGTGTGTGAAAGCCGTTCTTAACCTCGCTTGTTGAGAACACAAAGATTCTTTTCAGTTGCAAACTATACTCCGCATATTTATAAGGTGAAGTACTAACTCCAACTCATTTTAACACTGAAAAATGCTGGAACATCTAACCGGCACTAGGAAACAGACTGACAAACCAGAGAAACAATTTCTCCTCCAACCCCGTCCATTTGTGCTAGATGAACGAACATCTCTACTTATGCTCATATCTTAGAGATAAGTGTGTGTGAAAACGTCATTCATCAGGCTTGTTGGGAACACAAAGTTTCTTTTCAGTTGCAAACTACACTCCATAAATATATATGGGGACGTACTAGCTGAAACTAACTTCTACTTTGAAAATTGCAGGAACTTCACCCAGCAATAGGAAACAGACTGAGAAACCAGAGTATTACTTTCTACTGCAAACCGTTCACTTTGTGCTAGATGAACGAACGTGTCTCCACATGCTAAGTTCTGAGACATAAGTGAGTGTTAAAGCCGTCCTTCACCTAGCTTGTTGGGAAAAGTAAGATTCTTTTCAGTTGCAAACTACACTCCATACATATATATGGGGATGTACTGGATCCAACTCAGCATTACTGGGAAAATTGCACAAAATTCTAATTGGCACTAGAAAACTAATGGAGAAACCAGAGTAAAAGTTTCTCCTGCAAACCTTTCCATTTGTGCTAGAAGAACGAACGTCTCTCCACATGCTCAGTTCTGAGAGACAATGTGTGTGAAAGACGTACTTCACCTAGCTTGTTGAGAACACAAGGATTCTTTTCAGTTGCAATCTATACTCCTTATATTTATATGGTGAAGTAATAACTCCAACTCATTTTAACACTGAAAAATGCAGGAATATCTAAACGGCACTAGGAAACAGACTGAGAAGCCACAGTAAAAATTTCTCCTGCAACCTGCTCCCATTGTGCTAGAAGAACAATCATCTCTCCACATGTTCATTTCTTAGAGATAAGTGTGTGTGAAAGCCGTATTTCATCTACATTGTTGGGAACACAAATTTTCTTTTCAGTTGCAAACTAATCTCCATACATATATATGGGGAGGTACAAGCTCTAACTCGATTTTATAGTGATAGCTGCAGTAATTTCAAACCGGCAGTAGGAAACAGACTGAGAAACCAGAGTAAAAGTTTCCCCTGCAAACCGTTCCCTTTGTGCTAGATGAATGAACGTCTCTCCACATGCTCAGTTCAGAGAGAAAAGTGTGTGTGAAAGCCATCAACACATAATTTTTGGGAACTCAAATTTTCTTTTAATTGCAAAATAGACTCAAAACATATATATGGGTAGATAATCGTTCCAACTCGGTTTTTCAGTGAAAACTGCAGGAACTTCAAACTGGCACCAGGAAACATAATGTGGAAACAGAGTAAAAGATTCTCAAGTAAACCGTTCCCTTTGTGCTAGATGAACGAACGTCTCTCCACATGCTCAGTTCTGAGAGATATTGTGTGTTAAAGTAATCCTTCAACTATTTTGTTGGGAACACGGAATTTCTTTTCATTTGAAACCTTTACTCCATACACTTATATGGGAAGTAATAGCTCCAACTTGGTTGAACAATGAAAACTACAGGAACTTTAAATCGGCAATAGGAAATAAACTGAGAGGCCAGAGTGAAGAGTATCTCCTGCAACCCGTTCCATTTGTTCTAGATGAATGAACGTCTCTCCACAAGATCATTTTAGAGAGATAAGTGTGTCTGAAAACAGTCAACACATAATTTTTCGGAACTCAAAGTATCTTTTAATTGCAAAATAGACTTGAAACATAAATATGGGTAGGTAAATGTTCCAAATCGGTTTTACAGGGAAAACTGCAGGAACTTCAAAATGGAACTAAGGAAGAGATTGTGATTCAAGAGTAAAGGTTTCTCCTGCAACCCCTTCCATTTGTGCTAGAAGAACAAACATCTCTCCACATGCTCACGTCTGAGAGATAAGTGTGTGTGAAAGCCGTACTTCACCTAGCTTGTTGGGATCACAATGTTTCTTTTCGGATGCAAAATACTCTCCATATATATATATGGAGAAGTACTAGCTATAAATCGATTTTACAGTGAAAACTGCAGTAATTTCAAAGAGGCAGTTGGAAAAAGACAGAGAAACCACAGTAGAAGTTTCCCCTGCAAACCGTTCCCTTTGTGCTATATGAAAGAACGTTTATCTACATGCTCAGTTCAGAGAGATAAGTGTGATTGAAAGCAGTCCTACACCTAGCTTGTTGGGAACACAAGGTTTCTTTCCAGTTGCAAACAGCAATCGTTACATATATATGGGTTGGTACTAGTTCCAACTCGATTTTACACTGATGAATGCAGGACTTTCAAACTGGCACAATGAAACAGACTGAGAAACCAGAATAATAGTTTCCCCTGCAGCCTGTTCCTTTGTGCTAAATGAACGAAAATCTCTCCACATAACCACTTCTGTGAGATAAGTGTGTGTGAAAGCCGTCCCTCACCTAGCTTGTTGGGAACATAGTTTCTTTTCAGCTGGTATCTGCACTCCATAAATTTATATTGGGATGTACTAGCTGAAACTCGGTGTTACAATGAAAACTGCAGGAACTTCAAACCGGCCATAGGAAACAGATTGTGAAAGATGAGAAAAAGTTTTCGTGCAAAAATTTCTCTTTGTGCTACACGAACGTACGTCTCTCCACACGCTCAATTCTGAGGGATAATGTGTGTGTAAGCCGTCCTTCACATAGCTTGTTGGGAACACAAAGTTCCTTTTTATTTGCAAACAATACAACGTACAATTATATGGGGAAGTACGAGCTCCAACTCAGTTTAACACTAAAAATTGCTGGAACTTCAAACCGGCACTAGGAAACAGACTGAGAAACCAGAGTAAATGTTTCTCCTGCAACCCGTTTCGTTTGTGCTAGATGAACGAATGTCTCTCCACATGCTCAGCTCTGAGAGATAAGAGTGTTTGAAAGCCGTCCTTCAGTTAGCTTGATGAGAACACAAAGTTTCTTTTAAGTTTCAATGTACAGTGCATAAATATGTATGGGGATGTAAAAGAACAAATTCGGTTTTACACTGAAAACTGCTGGAACTTGAAACCGGAACTAAGAAGGAGACTGAGAAACCATAGTAAACTTTTTCCTGAAACCCGTTCCCTTTGTGCTAGATGAAAGAACGTCTCTCCACATGCTCAGTTCTGAGAGATAATGTGTGTATGAAAGCCGTACTTAACCTAAATTTTTGTGAACACAAAGTTAATTTTCAGTTGCAAAATACACTCCATCCATATATATGGGAAGTACGAGCTCCAACTCGGTTGTACAGTGAAAATTCCAGGAAATTCATAACGGCACTAGGAACAGACAGATATACCAGAGTAAAAGTTTCCATGCAAAACGTTCACTTTGTGCTAGATGAGTGAACGTCTCTCCACATGCTCAGTTCTGAGAGATAAGTGTGTGATAAAGCCATTGTTCACCTAGTTTGTTGGGAACACAAAGATTCTTTTCATTTCCAAACTACACTCCATACATATATAACGGGTGGTACAAGCTTCCATTCAATTATACAGTGAAAACTGCAGGAACTTCAAAATGGTATTGGGAAACATACAGTGAAACAAGAGTAAAATTTTCTTTTGCAACAAGTTCCCTTTGTGCTAGATGAACGAACGTCTCTCCACATGCTCAGTTCTGAGAGATAAGAGTGTTTGAAAGCCGTCCTTCAGCTAGCTTGATGAGAACACAAAGTTTCTTTTAAGTTTCAGTGTACAGTGCATAAATATATATGGGGAGGTAATAGAACAAATTCGGTTTAACACCAAAAACTGCTGGAACTTCAAACCGGAACTAGGAATGAGACTGAGAAACCAGAGAAAAGGTTTCCCCTGAAACCCGTTCCCTTTGTGCTAGATGAACGAACGTCTCTCCACATGCTAAGTTCTGAGAGATAATGTGTGTATGAAAGCCGTACTTAACCGAAATTTTTGTGAACACAAAGTTTATTTTCAGTTGCAAATTACACTCCATTCATATATATGGGAAGTACGAGTTCTAACTCGGTTGTACAATGAAAATTCCAGAAAATTCATACCGGCACTTGGAACAGACAGTTATACCAGAATAAAAGTTTCCCTGCAAAACGTTCCCTTTGTGCTAGATGAGCGAACGTCTCTCCACATGCTCAGTTCTGAAAGATAAGAGCGTGTGAAAGCCTTCTTCCAAGTAGCATGATGTGGACACAAAGTTTATTTTAATTTGCTAACTACACTCCATACATATATATGGGGAGGTAATTGCTTCAACTCGGTTTATAGTGAAAACTGCAGGAACTTCAAACCGGCACTAGGAAACAGACTGAGAACCCCGAAGAAATGTTTCTCCGGCAACCCGTTCACTTTGTGCTAAATGAACGAACTTCTCGTCACATGCTCAGTTAAAAGAGATAATGTGTGTGAAAGCCTTACTTTAACTAGATTATTGGGAACACGAAAATTCTTTTTAGTTGCAATCAATACTCCATACATTTAAATGGGAAAGTACTAGCTACAACAGGGTTTAACACCGTAAACTGCAGGAACGTTAAAACGGTACTAGGAAACAGACTGAGAAACAAGAGTAATTGTTTCTCCTGCAAACCATTCCCTTTGTGCTAGAAGAATGAACGTCACTCCACATGCTCAGTTCTGAGAGATAAGTGTGTGATAATGCCATTGTTCACCTAGCTTGTTGGGAACACAAAGATTCTTTTTATTTGCAAACTACACTACATACATATATAAGGGGTGGTACAAGCTTCCATTCAATTTTACAGTGAAAACTTCAGGAACTTCAAAATGGTGCTGGGAAACAGACAGTGAAACAAGAGTAAAACTTTCACTTGCAACACATTCCATTTGTGCTAGATGAACGAAAGTCTCTGCAAATGCTGAATTCTGTGATATATTTGTTTGTGAAAGCCGTACTTCACCTAGATTGTTCGGAACACAAAGTTTCTTTTCAGCAGCAAACTACACTCCATACATTTATATGGTTAAGTACTTGCTCCCGTTCGGCATTACACTGAAAACTGCAGGAACTTCAAACCGGCACTAGGAAACAGATTGAGAAACCAGAGTAAAAGTTTTCCTGGAAACTTTTCCATTTGTGCTAGAAGAACGAACGTCTCTTCCCATGCTCATTTCTGAGAGAAAATGTGTGTGAAAGCCGTTCTTAACCTCGCTTGTTGAGAACACAAAGATTCTTTTCAGTTGCAAACTATACTCCGTATATTTATAAGGTGAAGTAATAACTCCAACCCATTTTAACACTGAAAAATGCAGGAACACCTAACCGGCACTAGGAAACAGACTGACAAACCAGAGAAAAATTTTCTCCTCCAACCCCGTCCATTTGTGCTAGATGAACGAACGTATCTACTCATGCACATTTCTTAGAGATAATTGTGTGTGAAAACGTCATTCATCTAGCTTGTTGGGAACACAAAGTTTCTTTTCATTTGCAAACTACACTCCATAAATATATATGGGGACGTACTAGCTGAAACTAACTCCTAGTTTGAAAATTGCAGGAACTTCACCCAGCAATAGGAAACAGACTGAGAAACCAGAGAAATACTTTCTCCTGCAAACCGTTCCCTTTGTGATAAATGAAAGAAGTTCTCGCCACATGCTCAGTTAAAAGAGATAATTTGTGTGAAAGCCTTACTTTAACCTGATTATTGGGAACACGAAGATTCTTTTTAGTTGCAAACAATACTCCATACATGTAAATGGGAAAGTAGTAGCTACAACAGGTTTTAACAGTGTAAACTGCAGGAACGTTAAAACGGTACTAGGAAACCGACTGAGAAACAAGAGTAATAGTTTCTCCTGCAAAACATTCCCTTTGTGCTAGAAGAATGAACGTCACTCCACATGCTAAGTTCTGAGAGATAAGTGTGTGATAAAGCCATTGTTCACCTAGTTTGTTGGGAACACAAAGATTCTTTTTATTTGCAAACTACACTCCATACATATATAAGGGGTGGTACAAGCTTCCATTCAATTTTATAGTGAAACATTAAGGAACTTCAAAATAGTGCTGGGAAACAGACAGTGAAACAAGAGTAAAACTTTCACTTGCAACACGTTCCATTTGTGCTAGATGAACGAACGTCTCTGCAAATGCTGAATTCTGTGATATATTTGATTGTGAAAGCCGTACTTCACCTAGATTGTTCGGAACACAAAGTTTCTTTTCAGCAGCAAACTACACTCCATACATTTATATGGTTAAGTACTTGCTCCCGTTCGGCATTACACTGAAAACTGCAGGAACTTCAAACCGGCACTAGGAAACAGATTGAGAAACCAGAGTAAAAGTTTTCCTGGAAACTTTTCCATTTGTGCTAGAAGAACGAACGTCTCTTCCCATGCTCATTTCTGAGAGAAAATGTGTGTGAAAGCCGTTCTTAACCTCGCTTGTTGAGAACACAAAGATTCTATTCAGTTGCAAACTATACTCCGTATATTTATAAGGTGAAGTTCTAACTCCAACTCATTTTAATACTGAAAAATGCAGGAACACCTAAACGGCACTAGGAAACAGAATGACAAACCAGAGTAAAAGTTTCTCCTCCAACCCCGTCCATTTGTGCTAGATGAATGAACATCTCTACTCATGCACATTTCTTAGAGTTAAGTGTGTGTGAAAACGTCATTCATCTAGCTTGTTTGGAACACAAAGTTTCTTTTCAGTTGCAAACAACACTCCATAAATATATATGGGGACGTACTAGCTGAAACTAACTCCTAGTTTGAAAATTGCAGGAACTTCACCCAGCAATAGGTAACAGACTGAGAAACCAGAGAAATACTTTCTCCTGCAAACCGTTCACTTTGTGCTAGATGAACGAACGTGTCTCCACATGCTCAGTTCTTAGATATAATTGAGGGTTAAAGCCAACCTTCACCTAGCATGTTGGGAAAAGTAAGATACTTTTCAGTTGCAAACTACACTCCTTACATATATATGGGGATGTACTGGATCCAACTAAGCATTACAGAGAAAATTGGAGGAAATTCAAATTGGCACTAGGAAACTAATGGAGAAACCAGAGTAAAAGTTTCTCCTGCAAACCTTTCCATTTGTGCTAGAAGAACGAACGTCTCTCCACATGCTCAGTTCTGAGAGACAATGTGTATGAAAGACGTACTTCAGCTAGTTTGTTGAGAACACAAGGATTCTTTTCAGTTGCAGTCTATACTCCTTATATTTATATGGTGAAATAATAACTCCAACTCATTTTAACACTGAAAAATGCAGGAATATCTAAACGGCACATGGAAACAGACTGAGAAACCACAGTAAAAATTTCTCCTACTACCTTTTTCCTTTGTGCTAGAAGAACAAACTTCTCTCCACATGCTCATTTCTTAGAGATAAGTGTGTGTGAAAGCCGTACTTCATCTACATTGTTGGGAACACAAAGTTCCTTTTCAGTTGCAAACTAATCTCCATACGTATATATGGGGAGGTACTAGCTCTAAATTGATTTTACAGTGATAGCTGCAGTAATTTCAAACCGGCAGTAGGAAACAGACTGAGAAACCAGAGTAAAACTTTCTCCTGCATAATGTTCCCTTTGTGCTAGATGAATGAACTTCTCTCCACATGCTCAGTTCAGAGAGAAAGTGTGTATGAAAGCCTTCAACACATAATTTTTGGGAACTCAAAGATTCTTTTAATTGCAAAATAGACTCGAAACATATATATGGGTAGGTAATCGTTCCAACTCCGTTTTACAGTGAAAACTGCAGGAACTTCAAACCGGCTCTAGGAAACATAATGTGAAACGAGAGTAAAAGTTTCTCCAGTAACCCGTTCCCTTTGTGCTAGATGAACGAACGTCTCTCCACATGCTCAGATCTGAGAGATATTGTGTGTTAAATTAGTCCTTCACCTCTTTTGTTGTGAACATGCAGTTTCTTTTCATTTGAAACCTTTACTCCATACACTTATATGGGAAATAAAAGCTCCAACTCGGTTTAACAATGAAAACTACAGGAACTTTAAATCAGCTCTAGGAAACAAACTGAGAGGCCAGAGTGAAGAGTATCTCCTGCAACCCGTTCCATTTGTTCTAGATGAACGAACGTCTCTCCACATGCTCAGTTCATAGAAATAAGTGTGTTTGAAAGCCGTACTTCACCTAGCTTGTTGGGAACACAAAGTTTCTTTTCAGTTGCAAAGTACACTGCATACATACATATGGGGATGTAATAGAAACAACTCGGTTTTACACTGAAACTTCAGAAACTTCAAACCGAAACTTGGAAAGAGTCTGAGAAAACAGAGTAAAAATTTCTCCTGCAATCTGTTCCCTTTTGTGCTACATGAACGAACGTCTCTCCACATGATCAGTACTGGGATATAATTGTGTGGGAAAGCTGTCCTTCAACTAGCTTCTTTGGAACACAAAGTTTCTTTTCAGGTGCAAACTACACTCCATACATATATATTGGTAGGCACTAGCTCCCATTTCGTTTTTCATTTAAACCTGCAGGAACTTCAAACCGGCATTAGGAAACAGATTGTGAAAGATGAGTTAAAGTTTCCCTGCAAAACATTCCTTTTGTTCTAGATGAACGAACATCTCTCCACATGCTCAGTTCTGAGAGATAAGAGCGTGTGAAATCCTCTTTCAAGTAGCATGATGTGAACACAAAGTTTATTTTAAGTTGCTAACTACACTCCATACATATGTAGGGGAGGTAATTGCTTCAACTCGGTTTATATTGAAAACTGCAGGAACTTCAAACCGGCACTAGGAAACAGACTGAGAACCCTGAAGAAATGTTTCTCCTGCAACCCGTTCCCTTTGTGCTAGACGAACGTACTTCTCTCCACATGCTCAAATCTGAGGGATAATGTGAGTGTAATCCGTCCTTCACATTGCTTGTTGGGAACACAAAGTTTCTTTTTAGTTGAAAACTATACACCGTACATTTATATGGGGAAGTACTAGCTCCAACTCGGTTTAACACTAAAAACTGCTGGAACTTCAAACCAGCACGAGGAAACAGACTGAGAAACCAGAGTAAAGGTTTCTCCTGCAACCCGTTCTGTTTGTGCTAGATGAAGGAATGTCTCTCCACATGCTCAGTTCAGAGAGATAAGTGTGTTTGAAAGCCATCCTTCAGCTAGCATTTTGCGAACTCATAGATTCTTTTCAGCTGCAAAGTACACTGCATAAATATATAACGGTAGGTACTATAACCAACTCGCTTTTACAAAGATAACTGCAGAAATATCAAAACAGATTAAGGAAAAAGACTGAGAAACCTGAGTAAAACATTCTCCTGCAAACCGTTCCCATTTTGCTACATGAATGAAGGTCTCTCCACATGCTCAGTTCCGAGAGGTAAGTTTGTTTGTAAGCCGTCCTTCAGCTAGCATGTTGGGAACACATAGTTAGTTTTCAGCTGCAAATTACACTGCATGCATATATATGGGGAGGTACTAGAACCAATTCGGTTTTACACTAAAACTGCAGAAATATCTAACCAGATCTAGGAAGGAGAATGAGAATACAGAGTAAAACTTTCTCCTGCAACCCATTATCTTTGTGATAGATGAACGAACATCACTCCACATGCTCAGTTATGAGATATAATTATGTGTGAAAGCTGTCCTTCACCTAGCTTGTTGGAGACACAAAGATTATTTTAAGGTGCAAACTACACTCCATACATATATATAGGTAAGTACTAGCTCCCGTTCGATTTTACTGAAAACTGCAGGAACTTAAAACCGGCACTAGGAAACACATTGTGAAACAAGAGAAAAACTTTCTCCTGCAAACCGTTCACGTTGTGCTCGATGAATGAATGTGTCTACACATGCTGAATTCTTATATAAGTGTGTGTTAATGCCGTACTTCACCTAGCTTGTTGGGAACACAAAGATTCTTTTCAGTTGGAAACTACAATCCATACATATATATGGGGACGTAGTAGCTGAAAGTAAGTTTTACAATGAAAATTGCAGGAACTTCAAACCAGCACTAGGAAACAGACTGAGAAACCAGAGTAAAACTTTCTCCTGTAAACCGTTCAATTTGTGCTAGATGAATGAACGTGTCTCCACACGCTCAGTTCTGAGAGATAATGTGTGTGAACGACGTACTTCACATAGCTTGTTGGGAACACAAAATTTCTTTTCAGTTGGAAACTACAATCAATAAAAATATATGGGGACGTAGTTGCTGAAAGTAACTTTTACAATGAAAATTGCAGGAACTTCAACCAGCACTAGGAAACAGACTGAGAAACCAGAGTAAAACTTTCTCCTGTAAACCGTTCAATTTGTGCTAGATGAATGAACGTCTCTAAACATGCTCAGTTTAGAGAAATAGTGTGTTTGGAAGCCGTACTTCAGCTAGCATGTTTGGAACACTTAGTTTTTTTTTCAGCAGCAATGTACACTGCATAAATATATAAGGGGAAGTACTATAACCAATTCGGTTTTTCAATGATAACTGCAGAAATATCAAACCAGATGTAGGAAAAAGACTGAGAAAGCAGATTAAAACTTTCTCCTGCAAAACGTTCCCCTTGTGCTAGATGAATGAACGTCTCTCCACATGCTCAGATCTGAGATATAATTATGTGTGAAAGCTGTACTTCACCTAGCTTTTTGGAGACACAAAATTTCTTTTAAGGTGCAAACTACACTCCATACATATATATATATAAGTAAGTACTAGCTACCGTTCAGTTTTACACTGAAAACTGCAGGAATTTCAAACCAGCACTAGGAAACCGATTGTGAACCAAGAGAAAAACTTTCTCCTGCAAACCGTTCCCTTTGAGCTAGATGAATGAAAGTGTCTACACATGCTAGGTTCTTATATATAGGTGTGTGTTAAAGCCGTCCTTCAACTAGCTTGTTGGGAACACAAAGTTTCTTTTCAGTTGGAATCTACAATCCATACATATATATGGGGAACTACTAGCTGAAACTAAGATTTACAATGAAATTTGCAGGAACTTCAAACCAGCAGTAGGAAACAGACTGAGAAACCAGAGTAAAAGCTTCAACTGCAAACAGTTACCTTTGTGGTAGATGAATGAACGTATCTCCACAAGCTCAGTTCAGAGAGATAACTGTGTCCGAAAGCCGTCAACACATAATTTTTGGGAACTCAATGTTTCTTTTAATTGCAAAATAGACTTGAAACATATATATGGGTAGGTAATTGTTCCAACTCGGTTTTACAGTGAAAACTGCAGGAACTTCAAATTGGAACTAAGGAAGAGATTGTGATTCAAGAGTAAAAGTTGCTCCTGCAACCCCTTCCATTTGTGCTAGAAGAACATACTTCTCTCCACATGCTCAGGTCTGAGAGATAAGTGTGTGTGAAAGCCGTATTTCACCTAGCTTGTTGGGATCACAATGTTTCTTTTTAGTTACAAACTACTCTACATATATATATATATGGGGATGTACTAGCTATAACTCGATTTTACAGTGAAAACTGCAGTAATTTCAAACCGGCAGTAGGAAAAAGACAGAGAAACCACAGTAAAAGTTTCCCCTGCAAACCGTTCCCTTTGTGCTAGATGAAAGAACGTTTATCTACATGCTCAGTTCAGAGAGATATGTGTGATTAAAAACCGTCCTACACCTAGCTTGTTGGGAACACAAGGTTTCTTTCCAGTTTCAAACAGCAATCGTTACATATATATGGGTTGGTACTAGTTCCAACTCGATTTTACACTGATGAATGCAGGACTTTCAAACTGGCACAATGAAACAGACTGAGAAACCAGAATAATATTTTCCCCTGCAGCCTGTTCCTTTGTGCTAAATGAACGAAAATCTCTCCACATAACCACTTCTGTGAGATAAGTGTGTGTGAAAGCCGTCCCACACCTAGCTTGTTGGGAACACTGTTTCGTTTCAGCTGGTATCTGCACCCCATAAATTTATATTGGGATGTACTAGCTGAAACTCGGTGTTACAATGAAAATTGCAGGAACTTCAAACCGGCCATAGGAAACAGATTGTGAAAGATGAGTGAAACTTTTCCTGCAAAAAGTTTTCTTTGTGCTAGACGAACGTACGTCTCTCCACACGCTCAATTCTGATGGATAATTTGTGTGTAAGCCGTCCTTCACATAGCTTGTTGGGAACACAAATTTTCTTTTTAGTTGCAAACTATACACCGTACATTTATATGGGGAACTACTAGCTCCAACTCAGTTTAACACTAAAAACTGCTGGAACTTCAAACCGGCACGAGGAAATAGACTGAGAAACCAGAGAAAAGGTTTCTCTTGCAAACCGTTCCGTTTGTGCTAGATGAACGAATGTCTCTACACATGCTCAGTTCTGAGAGATAAGAGTGTTTGAAAGCCGTCCTTCAGCTAGCTTGATGAGAACACAAAGTTTCCTTTAAGTTTCAGTGTACAGTGCATAAATATATATGGGGAGGTAATAGAACAAATTCAGTTTAACACCAAAAACTGCTGGAACTTCAAACCGGAACTAGGAATGGGACTGAGAAACCAGAGAAAAGGTTTCTCCTGAAACCCGTTCCCTTTGTGCTAGATGAACGAACGTCTCTCCACATGCTCAGTTCTGAGAGATAAGAGTGTTTGAAAGCCGTCCTTCAGCTAGCTTGATGAGAACACAAAGTTTCTTTTAAGTTTCAGTGTACAGTGCATAAATATATATGGGGAGGTAATAGAACAAATTCGGTTTAACACCAAAAACTGCTGGAACTTCAAACCGGAACTAGGAATGAGACTGAGAAACCAGAGAAAAGGTTTCCCCTGAAACCCGTTCCCTTTGTGCTAGATGAACGAACGTCTCTCCACATGCTAAGTTCTGAGAGATAATGTGTGTATGAAAGCCGTACTTAACCGAAATTTTTGTGAACACAAAGTTTATTTTCAGTTGCAAATTACACTCCATTCATATATATGGGAAGTACGAGTTCTAACTCGGTTGTACAATGAAAATTCCAGAAAATTCATACCGGCACTTGGAACAGACAGTTATACCAGAATAAAAGTTTCCCTGCAAAACGTTCCCTTTGTGCTAGATGAGCGAACGTCTCTCCACATGCTCAGTTCTGAAAGATAAGAGCGTGTGAAAGCCTTCTTCCAAGTAGCATGATGTGGACACAAAGTTTATTTTAATTTGCTAACTACACTCCATACATATATATGGGGAGGTAATTGCTTCAACTCGGTTTATAGTGAAAACTGCAGGAACTTCAAACCGGCACTAGGAAACAGACTGAGAACCCCGAAGAAATGTTTCTCCGGCAACCCGTTCACTTTGTGCTAAATGAACGAACTTCTCGTCACATGCTCAGTTAAAAGAGATAATGTGTGTGAAAGCCTTACTTTAACTAGATTATTGGGAACACGAAAATTCTTTTTAGTTGCAATCAATACTCCATACATTTAAATGGGAAAGTACTAGCTACAACAGGGTTTAACACCGTAAACTGCAGGAACGTTAAAACGGTACTAGGAAACAGACTGAGAAACAAGAGTAATTGTTTCTCCTGCAAACCATTCCCTTTGTGCTAGAAGAATGAACGTCACTCCACATGCTCAGTTCTGAGAGATAAGTGTGTGATAATGCCATTGTTCACCTAGCTTGTTGGGAACACAAAGATTCTTTTTATTTGCACACTACACTCCATACATATATAAGGGGTGGTACAAGCTTCCATTCAATTTTACAGTGAAAACTTCAGGAACTTCAAAATGGTGCTGGGAAACAGACAGTGAAACAAGAGTAAAACTTTCACTTGCAACACATTCCATTTGTGCTAGATGAACGAAAGTCTCTGCAAATGCTGAATTCTGTGATATATTTGTTTGTGAAAGCCGTACTTCACCTAGATTGTTCGGAACACAAAGTTTCTTTTCAGCAGCAAACTACACTCCATACATTTATATGGTTAAGTACTTGCTCCCGTTCGGCATTACACTGAAAACTGCAGGAACTTCAAACCGGCACTAGGAAACAGATTGAGAAACCAGAGTAAAAGTTTTCCTGGAAACTTTTCCATTTGTGCTAGAAGAACGAACGTCTCTTCCCATGCTCATTTCTGAGAGAAAATGTGTGTGAAAGCCGTTCTTAACCTCGCTTGTTGAGAACACAAAGATTCTTTTCAGTTGCAAACTATACTCCGTATATTTATAAGGTGAAGTAATAACTCCAACCCATTTTAACACTGAAAAATGCAGGAACACCTAACCGGCACTAGGAAACAGACTGACAAACCAGAGAAAAATTTTCTCCTCCAACCCCGTCCATTTGTGCTAGATGAACGAACGTCTCTACTCATGCACATTTCTTAGAGATAATTGTGTGTGAAAACGTCATTCATCTAGCTTGTTGGGAACACAAAGTTTCTTTTCATTTGCAAACTACACTCCATAAATATATATGGGGACGTACTAGCTGAAACTAACTTCTACTTTGAAAATTGCAGGAACTTCACCCAGCAATAGGAAACAGACTGAGAAACCAGAGAAATACTTTCTCCTGCAAACCGTTCCCTTTGTGATAAATGAAAGAAGTTCTCGCCACATGCTCAGTTAAAAGAGATAATTTGTGTGAAAGCCTTACTTTAACCTGATTATTGGGAACACGAAGATTCTTTTTAGTTGCAAACAATACTCCATACATGTAAATGGGAAAGTAGTAGCTACAACAGGGTTTAACAGTGTAAACTGCAGGAACGTTAAAACGGTACTAGGAAACCGACTGAGAAACAAGAGTAATAGTTTCTCCTGCAAAACATTCCCTTTGTGCTAGAAGAATGAACGTCACTCCACATGCTAAGGTCTGAGAGATAAGTGTGTGATAAAGCCATTGTTCACCTAGTTTGTTGGGAACACAAAGATTCTTTTTATTTGCAAACTACACTCCATACATATATAAGGGGTGGTACAAGCTTCCATTCAATTTTATAGTGAAACATTAAGGAACTTCAAAATAGTGCTGGGAAACAGACAGTGAAACAAGAGTAAAACTTTCACTTGCACCACGTTCCATTTGTGCTAGATGAACGAACGTCTCTGCAAATGCTGAATTCTGTGATATATTTGATTGTGAAAGCCGTACTTCACCTAGATTGTTCGGAACACAAAGTTTCTTTTCAGCAGCAAACTACACTCCATACATTTATATGGTTAAGTACTTGCTCCCGTTCGGCATTACACTGAAAACTGCAGGAACTTCAAACCGGCACTAGGAAACAGATTGAGAAACCAGAGTAAAAGTTTTCCTGGAAACTTTTCCATTTGTGCTAGAAGAACGAACGTCTCTTCCCATGCTCATTTCTGAGAGAAAATGTGTGTGAAAGCCGTTCTTAACCTCGCTTGTTGAGAACACAAAGATTCTATTCAGTTGCAAACTATACTCCGTATATTTATAAGGTGAAGTTCTAACTCCAACTCATTTTAATACTGAAAAATGCAGGAACACCTAAACGGCACTAGGAAACAGAATGACAAACCAGAGTAAAAGTTTCTCCTCCAACCCAGTCCATTTGTGCTAGATGAATGAACGTCTCTACTCATGCACATTTCTTAGAGTTAAGTGTGTGTGAAAACGTCATTCATCTAGCTTGTTTGGAACACAAAGTTTCTTTTCAGTTGCAAACAACACTCCATAAATATATATGGGGACGTACTAGCTGAAACTAACTCCTAGTTTGAAAATTGCAGGAACTTCACCCAGCAATAGGTAACAGACTGAGAAACCAGAGAAATACTTTCTCCTGCAAACCGTTCACTTTGTGCTAGATGAACGAACGTGTCTCCACATGCTCAGTTCTTAGATATAATTGAGGGTTAAAGCCATCCTTCACCTAGCATGTTGGGAAAAGTAAGATACTTTTCAGTTGCAAACTACACTCCTTACATATATATGGGGATGTACTGGATCCAACTAAGCATTACAGAGAAAATTGGAGGAAATTCAAATTGGCACTAGGAAACTAATGGAGAAACCAGAGTAAAAGTTTCTCCTGCAAACCTTTCCATTTGTGCTAGAAGAACGAACGTCTCTCCACATGCTCAGTTCTGAGAGACAATGTGTATGAAAGACGTACTTCAGCTAGTTTGTTGAGAACACAAGGATTCTTTTCAGTTGCAGTCTATACTCCTTATATTTATATGGTGAAATAATAACTCCAACTCATTTTAACACTGAAAAATGCAGGAATATCTAAACGGCATGTGGAAACAGACTGAGAAACCACAGTAAAAATTTCTCCTACTACCTTTTTCCTTTGTGCTAGAAGAACAAACTTCTCTCCACATGCTCATTTCTTAGAGATAAGTGTGTGTGAAAGCCGTACTTCATCTACATTGTTGGGAACACAAAGTTCCTTTTCAGTTGCAAACTAATCTCCATACGTATATATGGGGAGGTACTAGCTCTAAATTGATTTTACAGTGATAGCTGCAGTAATTTCAAACCGGCAGTAGGAAACAGACTGAGAAACCAGAGTAAAACTTTCCCCTGCATAATGTTCCCTTTGTGCTAGATGAATGAACTTCTCTCCACATGCTCAGTTCAGAGAGAAAGTGTGTATGAAAGCCTTCAACACATAATTTTTGGGAACTCAAAGATTCTTTTAATTGCAAAATAGACTCGAAACATATATATGGGTAGGTAATCGTTCCAACTCCGTTTTACAGTGAAAACTGCAGGAACTTCAAACCGGCTCTAGGAAACATAATGTGAAACGAGAGTAAAAGTTTCTCCAGTAACCCGTTCCCTTTGTGCTAGATGAACGAACGTCTCTCCACATGCTCAGATCTGAGAGATATTGTGTGTTAAATTAGTCCTTCACCTCTTTTGTTGTGAACATGCAGTTTCTTTTCATTTGAAACCTTTACTCCATACACTTATATGGGAAATAAAAGCTCCAACTCGGTTTAACAATGAAAACTACAGGAACTTTAAATCAGCTCTAGGAAACAAACTGAGAGGCCAGAGTGAAGAGTATCTCCTGCAACCCGTTCCATTTGTTCTAGATGAACGAACGTCTCTCCACATGCTCAGTTCATAGAAATAAGTGTGTTTGAAAGCCGTACTTCACCTAGCTTGTTGGGAACACAAAGTTTCTTTTCAGTTGCAAAGTACACTGCATACATACATATGGGGATGTAATAGAAACAACTCGGTTTTACACTGAAACTTCAGAAACTTCAAACCGAAACTTGGAAAGAGTCTGAGAAAACAGAGTAAAAATTTCTCCTGCAATCTGTTCCCTTTTGTGCTACATGAACGAACGTCTCTCCACATGATCAGTACTGGGATATAATTGTGTGGGAAAGCTGTCCTTCAACTAGCTTCTTTGGAACACAAAGTTTCTTTTCAGGTGCAAACTACACTCCATACATATATATTGGTAGGCACTAGCTCCCATTTCGTTTTTCATTTAAACCTGCAGGAACTTCAAACCGGCATTAGGAAACAGATTGTGAAAGATGAGTTAAAGTTTCCCTGCAAAACATTCCTTTTGTTCTAGATGAACGAACATCTCTCCACATGCTCAGTTCTGAGAGATAAGAGCGTGTGAAATCCTCTTTCAAGTAGCATGATGTGAACACAAAGTTTATTTTAAGTTGCTAACTACACTCCATACATATGTAGGGGAGGTAATTGCTTCAACTCGGTTTATATTGAAAACTGCAGGAACTTCAAACCGGCACTAGGAAACAGACTGAGAACCCTGAAGAAATGTTTCTCCTGCAACCCGTTCCCTTTGTGCTAGACGAACGTACTTCTCTCCACATGCTCAAATCTGAGGGATAATGTGAGTGTAATCCGTCCTTCACATTGCTTGTTGGGAACACAAAGTTTCTTTTTAGTTGAAAACTATACACCGTACATTTATATGGGGAAGTACTAGCTCCAACTCGGTTTAACACTAAAAACTGCTGGAACTTCAAACCAGCACGAGGAAACAGACTGAGAAACCAGAGTAAAGGTTTCTCCTGCAACCCGTTCTGTTTGTGCTAGATGAAGGAATGTCTCTCCACATGCTCAGTTCAGAGAGATAAGTGTGTTTGAAAGCCATCCTTCAGCTAGCATTTTGCGAACTCATAGATTCTTTTCAGCTGCAAAGTACACTGCATAAATATATAACGGTAGGTACTATAACCAACTCGCTTTTACAATGATAACTGCAGAAATATCAAAACAGATTAAGGAAAAAGACTGAGAAACCTGAGTAAAACATTCTCCTGCAAACCGTTCCCATTTTGCTGCATGAATGAAGGTCTCTCCACATGCTCAGTTCCGAGAGGTAAGTTTGTTTGTAAGCCGTCCTTCAGCTAGCATGTTGGGAACACATAGTTACTTTTCAGCTGCAAAGTACACTGCATGCATATATATGGGGAGGTACTAGAACCAATTCGGTTTTACACTAAAACTGCAGAAATATCTAACCAGATCTAGGAAGGAGAATGAGAATACAGAGTAAAACTTTCTCCTGCAACCCATTATCTTTGTGATAGATGAACGAACATCACTCCACATGCTCAGTTATGAGATATAATTATGTGTGAAAGCTGTCCTTCACCTAGCTTGTTGGAGACACAAAGATTATTTTAAGGTGCAAACTACACTCCATACATATATATAGGTAAGTACTAGCTCCCATTCGATTTTACTGAAAACTGCAGGAACTTAAAACCGGCACTAGGAAACACATTGTGAAACAAGAGAAAAACTTTCTCCTGCAAACCGTTCACGTTGTGCTCGATGAATGAATGTGTCTACACATGCTGAATTCTTATATAAGTGTGTGTTAATGCCGTACTTCACCTAGCTTGTTGGGAACACAAAGATTCTTTTCAGTTGGAAACTACAATCCATACATATATATGGGGACGTATTTGCTGAAAGTAACTTTTACAATGAACATTGCAGGAACTTCAACCAGCACTAGGAAACAGACTGAGAAACCAGAGTAAAACTTTCTCCTGTAAACCGTTCAGTTTGTGCTAGATGAATGAACGTCTCTAAACATGCTCAGTTTAGAGAAATAGTGTGTTTGGAAGCCGTACTTCAGCTAGCATGTTTGGAACACTTAGTTTTTTTTTCAGCAGCAATGTACACTGCATAAATATATAAGGGGAAGTACTATAACCAATTCGGTTTTTCAATGATAACTGCAGAAATATCAAACCAGATGTAGGAAAAAGACTGAGAAAGCAGATTAAAACTTTCTCCTGCAAAACGTTCCCCTTGTGCTAGATGAATGAACGTCTCTCCACATGCTCAGATCTGAGATATAATTATGTGTGAAAGCTGTACTTCACCTAGCTTTTTGGAGACACAAAATTTCTTTTAAGGTGCAAACTACACTCCATACATATATATATATAAGTAAGTACTAGCTACCGTTCAGTTTTACACTGAAAACTGCAGGAATTTCAAACCAGCACTAGGAAACCGATTGTGAACCAAGAGAAAAACTTTCTCCTGCAAACCGTTCCCTTTGAGCTAGATGAATGAAAGTGTCTACACATGCTAGGTTCTTATATATAGGTGTGTGTTAAAGCCGTCCTTCAACTAGCTTGTTGGGAACACAAAGTTTCTTTTCAGTTGGAATCTACAATCCATACATATATATGGGGAACTACTAGCTGAAACTAAGATTTACAATGAAATTTGCAGGAACTTCAAACCAGCAGTAGGAAACAGACTGAGAAACCAGAGTAAAAGCTTCAACTGCAAACAGTTACCTTTGTGGTAGATGAATGAACGTATCTCCACAAGCTCAGTTCAGAGAGATAACTGTGTCCGAAAGCCGTCAACACATAATTTTTGGGAACTCAATGTTTCTTTTAATTGCAAAATAGACTTGAAACATATATATGGGTAGGTAATTGTTCCAACTCGGTTTTACAGTGAAAACTGCAGGAACTTCAAATTGGAACTAAGGAAGAGATTGTGATTCAAGAGTAAAAGTTGCTCCTGCAACCCCTTCCATTTGTGCTAGAAGAACATACTTCTCTCCACATGCTCAGGTCTGAGAGATAAGTGTGTGTGAAAGCCGTATTTCACCTAGCTTGTTGGGATCACAATGTTTCTTTTTAGTTACAAACTACTCTACATATATATATATATATGGGGATGTACTAGCTATAACTCGATTTTACAGTGAAAACTGCAGTAATTTCAAACCGGCAGTAGGAAAAAGACAGAGAAACCACAGTAAAAGTTTCCCCTGCAAACCGTTCCCTTTGTGCTAGATGAAAGAACGTTTATCTACATGCTCAGTTCAGAGAGATATGTGTGATTAAAAACCGTCCTACACCTAGCTTGTTGGGAACACAAGGTTTCTTTCCAGTTTCAAACAGCAATCGTTACATATATATGGGTTGGTACTAGTTCCAACTCGATTTTACACTGATCAATGAAGGACTTTCAAACTGGCACAATGAAACAGACTGAGAAACCAGAATAATATTTTCCCCTGCAGCCTGTTCCTTTGTGCTAAATGAACGAAAATCTCTCCACATAACCACTTCTGTGAGATAAGTGTGTGTGAAAGCCATCCCACACCTAGCTTGTTGGGAACACTGTTTCGTTTCAGCTGGTATCTGCACCCCATAAATTTATATTGGGATGTACTAGCTGAAACTCGGTGTTACAATGAAAATTGCAGGAACTTCAAACCGGCCATAGGAAACAGATTGTGAAAGATGAGTGAAACTTTTCCTGCAAAAAGTTTTCTTTGTGCTAGACGAACGTACGTCTCTCCACACGCTCAATTCTGATGGATAATTTGTGTGTAAGCCGTCCTTCACATAGCTTGTTGGGAACACAAATTTTCTTTTTAGTTGCAAACTATACACCGTACATTTATATGGGGAACTACTAGCTCCAACTCAGTTTAACACTAAAAACTGCTGGAACGTCAAACCGGCACGAGGAAATAGACTGAGAAACCAGAGTAAATGTTTCTCTTGCAACCCGTTCCGTTTGTGCTAGATGAACGAATGTCTCTCCACATGCTCAGTTCTGAGAGATAAGAGTGTTTGAAAGCCGTCCTTCAGCTAGCTTGATGAGAACACAAAGTTTCCTTTAAGTTTCAGTGTACAGTGCATAAATATATTTGGGGAGGTAATAGAACAAATTCAGTTTAACACCAAAAACTGCTGGAACTTCAAACCGGAACTAGGAATGGGACTGAGAAACCAGAGGAAAGGTTTCTCCTGAAACCCGTTCCCTTTGTGCTAGATGAACGAACGTCTCTCCACATGCTCAGTTCTGAGAGATAAGAGTGTTTGAAAGCCGTCCTTCAGCTAGCTTGATGAGAACACAAAGTTTCTTTTAAGTTTCAGTGTACAGTGCATAAATATATATGGGGAGGTAATAGAACAAATTCGGTTTAACACCAAAAACTGCTGGAACTTCAAACCGGAACTAGGAATGAGACTGAGAAACCAGAGAAAAGGTTTCCCCTGAAACCCGTTCCCTTTGTGCTAGATGAACGAACGTCTCTCCACATGCTAAGTTCTGAGAGATAATGTGTGTATGAAAGCCGTACTTAACCGAAATTTTTGTGAACACAAAGTTTATTTTCAGTTGCAAATTACACTCCATTCATATATATGGGAAGTACGAGTTCTAACTCGGTTGTACAATGAAAATTCCAGAAAATTCATACCGGCACTTGGAACAGACAGTTATACCAGAATAAAAGTTTCCCTGCAAAACGTTCCCTTTGTGCTAGATGAGCGAACGTCTCTCCACATGCTCAGTTCTGAAAGATAAGAGCGTGTGAAAGCCTTCTTCCAAGTAGCATGATGTGGACACAAAGTTTATTTTAATTTGCTAACTACACTCCATACATATATATGGGGAGGTAATTGCTTCAACTCGGTTTATAGTGAAAACTGCAGGAACTTCAAACCGGCACTAGGAAACAGACTGAGAACCCCGAAGAAATGTTTCTCCGGCAACCCGTTCACTTTGTGCTAAATGAACGAACTTCTCGTCACATGCTCAGTTAAAAGAGATAATGTGTGTGAAAGCCTTACTTTAACTAGATTATTGGGAACACGAAAATTCTTTTTAGTTGCAATCAATACTCCATACATTTAAATGGGAAAGTAGTAGCTACAACAGGGTTTAACACCGTAAACTGCAGGAACGTTAAAACGGTACTAGGAAACAGACTGAGAAACAAGAGTAATTGTTTCTCCTGCAAACCATTCCCTTTGTGCTAGAAGAATGAACGTCACTCCACATGCTCAGTTCTGAGAGATAAGTGTGTGATAATGCCATTGTTCACCTAGCTTGTTGGGAACACAAAGATTCTTTTTATTTGCACACTACACTCCATACATATATAAGGGGTGGTACAAGCTTCCATTCAATTTTACAGTGAAAACTTCAGGAACTTCAAAATGGTGCTGGGAAACAGACAGTGAAACAAGAGTAAAACTTTCACTTGCAACACATTCCATTTGTGCTAGATGAACGAAAGTCTCTGCAAATGCTGAATTCTGTGATATATTTGTTTGTGAAAGCCGTACTTCACCTAGATTGTTCGGAACACAAAGTTTCTTTTCAGCAGCAAACTACACTCCATACATTTATATGGTTAAGTACTTGCTCCCGTTCGGCATTACACTGAAAACTGCAGGAACTTCAAACCGGCACTAGGAAACAGATTGAGAAACCAGAGTAAAAGTTTTCCTGGAAACTTTTCCATTTGTGCTAGGAGAACGAACTTCTCTTCCCATGCTCATTTCTGAGAGAAAATGTGTGTGAAAGCCGTTCTTAACCTCGCTTGTTGAGAACACAAAGATTCTATTCAGTTACAAACTATACTCCGTATATTCATAAGGTGAAGTAATAACTCCAACCCATTTTAACACTGAAAAATGCAGGAACACCTAACCGGCACTAGGAAACAGACTGACAAACCAGAGAAAAATTTTCTCCTCCAACCCCGTCCATTTGTGCTAGATGAACGAACGTATCTACTCATGCACATTTCTTAGAGATAATTGTGTGTGAAAACGTCATTCATCTAGCTTGTTGGGAACACAAAGTTTCTTTTCATTTGCAAACTACACTCCATAAATATATATGGGGACGTACCAGCTGAAACTAACTTCTACTTTGAAAATTGCAGGAACTTCACCCAGCAATAGGAAACAGACTGAGAAACCAGAGAAATACTTTCTCCTGCAAACCGTTCCCTTTGTGATAAATGAAAGAAGTTCTCGCCACATGCTCAGTTAAAAGAGATAATTTGTGTGAAAGCCTTACTTTAACCTGATTATTGGGAACACGAAGATTCTTTTTAGTTGCAAACAATACTCCATACATGTAAATGGGAAAGTAGTAGCTACAACAGGGTTTAACAGTGTAAACTGCAGGAACGTTAAAACGGTACTAGGAAACCGACTGAGAAACAAGAGTAATAGTTTCTCCTGCAAAACATTCCCTTTGTGCTAGAAGAATGAACGTCACTCCACATGCTAAGTTCTGAGAGATAAGTGTGTGATAAAGCCATTGTTCACCTAGTTTGTTGGGAACACAAAGATTCTTTTTATTTGCAAACTACACTCCATACATATATAAGGGGTGGTACAAGCTTCCATTCAATTTTATAGTGAAACATTAAGGAACTTCAAAATAGTGCTGGGAAACAGACAGTGAAACAAGAGTAAAACTTTCACTTGCAACACGTTCCATTTGTGCTAGATGAACGAACGTCTCTGCAAATGCTGAATTCTGTGATATATTTGATTGTGAAAGCCGTACTTCACCTAGATTGTTCGGAACACAAAGTTTCTTTTCAGCAGCAAACTACACTCCATACATTTATATGGTTAAGTACTTGCTCCCGTTCGGCATTACACTGAAAACTGCAGGAACTTCAAACCGGCACTAGGAAACAGATTGAGAAACCAGAGTAAAAGTTTTCCTGGAAACTTTTCCATTTGTGCTAGAAGAACGAACGTCTCTTCCCATGCTCATTTCTGAGAGAAAATGTGTGTGAAAGCCGTTCTTAACCTCGCTTGTTGAGAACACAAAGATTCTATTCAGTTGCAAACTATACTCCGTATATTTATAAGGTGAAGTAATAACTCCAACCCATTTTAACACTGAAAAATGCAGGAACACCTAACCGGCACTAGGAAACAGACTGACAAACCAGAGAAAAATTTTCTCCTCCAACCCCGTCCATTTGTGCTAGATGAACGAACGTATCTACTCATGCACATTTCTTAGAGTTAAGTGTGTGTGAAAACGTCATTCATCTAGCTTGTTTGGAACACAAAGTTTCTTTTCAGTTGCAAACAACACTCCATAAATATATATGGGGACGTACTAGCTGAAACTAACTCCTAGTTTGAAAATTGCAGGAACTTCACCCAGCAATAGGTAACAGACTGAGAAACCAGAGAAATACTTTCTCCTGCAAACCGTTCACTTTGTGCTAGATGAACGAACGTGTCTCCACATGCTCAGTTCTTAGATATAATTGAGGGTTAAAGCCATCCTTCACCTAGCATGTTGGGAAAAGTAAGATACTTTTCAGTTGCAAACTACACTCCATACATATATATGGGGATGTACTGGATCCAACTAAGCATTACAGAGAAAATTGGAGGAAATTCAAATTGGCACTAGGAAACTAATGGAGAAACCAGAGTAAAAGTTTCTCCTGCAAACCTTTCCATTTGTGCTAGAAGAACGAACGTCTCTCCACATGCTCAGTTCTGAGAGACAATGTGTTTGAAAGACGTACTTCAGCTAGTTTGTTGAGAACACAAGGATTCTTTTCAGTTGCAGTCTATACTCCTTATATTTATATGGTGAAATAATAACTCCAACTCATTTTAACACTGAAAAATGCAGGAATATCTAAACGGCACGTGGAAACAGACTGAGAAACCACAGTAAAAATTTCTCCTACTACCTTTTTCCTTTGTGCTAGAAGAACAAACTTCTCTCCACATGCTCATTTCTTAGAGATAAGTGTGTGTGAAAGCCGTACTTCATCTACATTGTTGGGAACACAAAGTTCCTTTTCAGATGCAAACTAATCTCCATACGTATATATGGGGAGGTACTAGCTCTAAATTGATTTTACAGTGATAGCTGCAGTAATTTCAAACTGGCAGTAGGAAACAGACTGAGAAACCAGAGTAAAACTTTCCCCTGCATAATGTTCCCTTTGTGCTAGATGAATGAACTTCTCTCCACATGCTCAGTTCAGAGAGAAAGTGTGTATGAAAGCCTTCAACACATAATTTTTGGGAACTCAAAGATTCTTTTAATTGCAAAATAGACTCGAAACATATATATGGGTAGGTAATCGTTCCAACTCCGTTTTACAGTGAAAACTGCAGGAACTTCAAACCGGCTCTAGGAAACATAATGTGAAACGAGAGTAAAAGTTTCTCCAGTAACCCGTTCCCTTTGTGCTAGATGAACGAACGTCTCTCCACATGCTCAGATCTGAGAGATATTGTGTGTTAAATTAGTCCTTCACCTCTTTTGTTGTGAACATGCAGTTTCTTTTCATTTGAAACCTTTACTCCATACACTTATATGGGAAATAAAAGCTCCAACTCGGTTTAACAATGAAAACTACAGGAACTTTAAATCAGCTCTAGGAAACAAACTGAGAGGCCAGAGTGAAGAGTATCTCCTGCAACCCGTTCCATTTGTTCTAGATGAACGAACGTCTCTCCACATGCTCAGTTCATAGAAATAAGTGTGTTTGAAAGCCGTACTTCACCTAGCTTGTTGGGAACACAAAGTTTCTTTTCAGTTGCAAAGTACACTGCATACATACATATGGGGATGTAATAGAAACAACTCGGTTTTACACTGAAACTTCAGAAACTTCAAACCGAAACTTGGAAAGAGTCTGAGAAAACAGAGTAAAAATTTCTCCTGCAATCTGTTCCCTTTTGTGCTACATGAACGAACGTCTCTCCACATGATCAGTACTGGGATATAATTGTGTGGGAAAGCTGTCCTTCAACTAGCTTCTTTGGAACACAAAGTTTCTTTTCAGGTGCAAACTACACTCCATACATATATATTGGTAGGCACTAGCTCCCATTTCGTTTTTCATTTAAACCTGCAGGAACTTCAAACCGGCATTAGGAAACAGATTGTGAAAGATGAGTTAAAGTTTCCCTGCAAAACATTCCTTTTGTTCTAGATGAACGAACATCTCTCCACATGCTCAGTTCTGAGAGATAAGAGCGTGTGAAATCCTCTTTCAAGTAGCATGATGTGAACACAAAGTTTATTTTAAGTTGCTAACTACACTCCATACATATGTAGGGGAGGTAATTGCTTCAACTCGGTTTATATTGAAAACTGCAGGAACTTCAAACCGGCACTAGGAAACAGACTGAGAACCCTGAAGAAATGTTTCTCCTGCAACCCGTTCCCTTTGTGCTAGACGAACGTACTTCTCTCCACATGCTCAAATCTGAGGGATAATGTGAGTGTAATCCGTCCTTCACATTGCTTGTTGGGAACACAAAGTTTCTTTTTAGTTGAAAACTATACACCGTACATTTATATGGGGAAGTACTAGCTCCAACTCGGTTTAACACTAAAAACTGCTGGAACTTCAAACCAGCACGAGGAAACAGACTGAGAAACCAGAGTAAAGGTTTCTCCTGCAACCCGTTCTGTTTGTGCTAGATGAAGGAATGTCTCTCCACATGCTCAGTTCAGAGAGATAAGTGTGTTTGAAAGCCATCCTTCAGCTAGCATTTTGCGAACTCATAGATTCTTTTCAGCTGCAAAGTACACTGCATAAATATATAACGGTAGGTACTATAACCAACTCGCTTTTACAATGATAACTGCAGAAATATCAAAACAGATTAAGGAAAAAGACTGAGAAACCTGAGTAAAACATTCTCCTGCAAACCGTTCCCATTTTGCTGCATGAATGAAGGTCTCTCCACATGCTCAGTTCCGAGAGGTAAGTTTGTTTGTAAGCCGTCCTTCAGCTAGCATGTTGGGAACACATAGTTACTTTTCAGCTGCAAAGTACACTGCATGCATATATATGGGGAGGTACTAGAACCAATTCGGTTTTACACTAAAACTGCAGAAATATCTAACCAGATCTAGGAAGGAGAATGAGAATACAGAGTAAAACTTTCTCCTGCAACCCATTATCTTTGTGATAGATGAACGAACATCACTCCACATGCTCAGTTATGAGATATAATTATGTGTGAAAGCTGTCCTTCACCTAGCTTGTTGGAGACACAAAGATTATTTTAAGGTGCAAACTACACTCCATACATATATATAGGTAAGTACTAGCTCCCGTTCGATTTTACTGAAAACTGCAGGAACTTAAAACCGGCACTAGGAAACACATTGTGAAACAAGAGAAAAACTTTCTCCTGCAAACCGTTCACGTTGTGCTCGATGAATGAATGTGTCTACACATGCTGAATTCTTATATAAGTGTGTGTTAATGCCGTACTTCACCTAGCTTGTTGGGAACACAAAGATTCTTTTCAGTTGGAAACTACAATCCATACATATATATGGGGACGTAGTAGCTGAAAGTAAGTTTTACAATGAAAATTGCAGGAACTTCAAACCAGCACTAGGAAACTGACTGAGAAACCAGAGTAAAACTTTCTCCTGTAAACCGTTCAATTTGTGCTAGATGAATGAACGTGTCTCCACACGCTCAGTTCTGAGAGATAATGTGTGTGAACGACGTACTTCACATAGCTTGTTGGGAACACAAAATTTCTTTTCAGTTGGAAACTACAATCAATAAAAATATATGGGGACGTAGTTGCTGAAAGTAACTTTTACAATGAAAATTGCAGGAACTTCAACCAGCACTAGGAAACAGACTGAGAAACCAGAGTAAAACTTTCTCCTGTAAACCGTTCAATTTGTGCTAGATGAATGAACGTCTCTAAACATGCTCAGTTTAGAGAAATAGTGTGTTTGGAAGCCGTACTTCAGCTAGCATGTTTGGAACACTTAGTTTTTTTTTCAGCAGCAATGTACACTGCATAAATATATAAGGGGAAGTACTATAACCAATTCGGTTTTTCAATGATAACTGCAGAAATATCAAACCAGATGTAGGAAAAAGACTGAGAAAGCAGATTAAAACTTTCTCCTGCAAAACGTTCCCCTTGTGCTAGATGAATGAACGTCTCTCCACATGCTCAGATCTGAGATATAATTATGTGTGAAAGCTGTACTTCACCTAGCTTTTTGGAGACACAAAATTTCTTTTAAGGTGCAAACTACACTCCATACATATATATATATAAGTAAGTACTAGCTACCGTTCAGTTTTACACTGAAAACTGCAGGAATTTCAAACCAGCACTAGGAAACCGATTGTGAACCAAGAGAAAAACTTTCTCCTGCAAACCGTTCCCTTTGAGCTAGATGAATGAAAGTGTCTACACATGCTAGGTTCTTATATATAGGTGTGTGTTAAAGCCGTCCTTCAACTAGCTTGTTGGGAACACAAAGTTTCTTTTCAGTTGGAATCTACAATCCATACATATATATGGGGAACTACTAGCTGAAACTAAGATTTACAATGAAATTTGCAGGAACTTCAAACCAGCAGTAGGAAACAGACTGAGAAACCAGAGTAAAAGCTTCAACTGCAAACAGTTACCTTTGTGGTAGATGAATGAACGTATCTCCACAAGCTCAGTTCAGAGAGATAACTGTGTCCGAAAGCCGTCAACACATAATTTTTGGGAACTCAATGTTTCTTTTAATTGCAAAATAGACTTGAAACATATATATGGGTAGGTAATTGTTCCAACTCGGTTTTACAGTGAAAACTGCAGGAACTTCAAATTGGAACTAAGGAAGAGATTGTGATTCAAGAGTAAAAGTTGCTCCTGCAACCCCTTCCATTTGTGCTAGAAGAACATACTTCTCTCCACATGCTCAGGTCTGAGAGATAAGTGTGTGTGAAAGCCGTATTTCACCTAGCTTGTTGGGATCACAATGTTTCTTTTTAGTTACAAACTACTCTACATATATATATATATGGGGATGTACTAGCTATAACTCGATTTTACAGTGAAAACTGCAGTAATTTCAAACCGGCAGTAGGAAAAAGACAGAGAAACCACAGTAAAAGTTTCCCCTGCAAACCGTTCCCTTTGTGCTAGATGAAAGAACGTTTATCTACATGCTCAGTTCAGAGAGATATGTGTGATTAAAAACCGTCCTACACCTAGCTTGTTGGGAACACAAGGTTTCTTTCCAGTTTCAAACAGCAATCGTTACATATATATGGGTTGGTACTAGTTCCAACTCGATTTTACACTGATCAATGAAGGACTTTCAAACTGGCACAATGAAACAGACTGAGAAACCAGAATAATATTTTCCCCTGCAGCCTGTTCCTTTGTGCTAAATGAACGAAAATCTCTCCACATAACCACTTCTGTGAGATAAGTGTATGTGAAAGCCATCCCACACCTAGCTTGTTGGGAACACTGTTTCGTTTCAGCTGGTATCTGCACCCCATAAATTTATATTGGGATGTACTAGCTGAAACTCGGTGTTACAATGAAAATTGCAGGAACTTCAAACCGGCCATAGGAAACAGATTGTGAAAGATGAGTGAAACTTTTCCTGCAAAAAGTTTTCTTTGTGCTAGACGAACGTACGTCTCTCCACACGCTCAATTCTGATGGATAATTTGTGTGTAAGCCGTCCTTCACATAGCTTGTTGGGAACACAAATTTTCTTTTTAGTTGCAAACTATACACCGTACATTTATATGGGGAACTACTAGCTCCAACTCAGTTTAACACTAAAAACTGCTGGAACGTCAAACCGGCACGAGGAAATAGACTGAGAAACCAGAGTAAATGTTTCTCTTGCAACCCGTTCCGTTTGTGCTAGATGAACTAATGTCTCTACACATGCTCAGTTCTGAGAGATAAGAGTGTTTGAAAGCCGTCCTTCAGCTAGCTTGATGAGAACACAAAGTTTCCTTTAAGTTTCAGTGTACAGTGCATAAATATATTTGGGGAGGTAATAGAACAAATTCAGTTTAACACCAAAAACTGCTGGAACTTCAAACCGGAACTAGGAATGGGACTGAGAAACCAGAGAAAAGGTTTCTCCTGAAACCCGTTCCCTTTGTGCTAGATGAACGAACGTCTCTCCACATGCTCAGTTCTGAGAGATAAGAGTGTTTGAAAGCCGTCCTTCAGCTAGCTTGATGAGAACACAAAGTTTCTTTTAAGTTTCAGTGTACAGTGCATAAATATATATGGGGAGGTAATAGAACAAATTCGGTTTAACACCAAAAACTGCTGGAACTTCAAACCGGAACTAGGAATGAGACTGAGAAACCAGAGAAAAGGTTTCCCCTGAAACCCGTTCCCTTTGTGCTAGATGAACGAACGTCTCTCCACATGCTAAGTTCTGAGAGATAATGTGTGTATGAAAGCCGTACTTAACCGAAATTTTTGTGAACACAAAGTTTATTTTCAGTTGCAAATTACACTCCATTCATATATATGGGAAGTACGAGTTCTAACTCGGTTGTACAATGAAAATTCCAGAAAATTCATACCGGCACTTGGAACAGACAGTTATACCAGAATAAAAGTTTCCCTGCAAAACGTTCCCTTTGTGCTAGATGAGCGAACGTCTCTCCACATGCTCAGTTCTGAAAGATAAGAGCGTGTGAAAGCCTTCTTCCAAGTAGCATGATGTGGACACAAAGTTTATTTTAATTTGCTAACTACACTCCATACATATATATGGGGAGGTAATTGCTTCAACTCGGTTTATAGTGAAAACTGCAGGAACTTCAAACCGGCACTAGGAAACAGACTGAGAACCCCGAAGAAATGTTTCTCCGGCAACCCGTTCACTTTGTGCTAAATGAACGAACTTCTCGTCACATGCTCAGTTAAAAGAGATAATGTGTGTGAAAGCCTTACTTTAACTAGATTATTGGGAACACGAAAATTCTTTTTAGTTGCAATCAATACTCCATACATTTAAATGGGAAAGTACTAGCTACAACAGGGTTTAACACCGTAAACTGCAGGAACGTTAAAACGGTACTAGGAAACAGACTGAGAAACAAGAGTAATTGTTTCTCCTGCAAACCATTCCCTTTGTGCTAGAAGAATGAACGTCACTCCACATGCTCAGTTCTGAGAGATAAGTGTGTGATAATGCCATTGTTCACCTAGCTTGTTGGGAACACAAAGATTCTTTTTATTTGCACACTACACTCCATACATATATAAGGGGTGGTACAAGCTTCCATTCAATTTTACAGTGAAAACTTCAGGAACTTCAAAATGGTGCTGGGAAACAGACAGTGAAACAAGAGTAAAACTTTCACTTGCAACACATTCCATTTGTGCTAGATGAACGAAAGTCTCTGCAAATGCTGAATTCTGTGATATATTTGTTTGTGAAAGCCGTACTTCACCTAGATTGTTCGGAACACAAAGTTTCTTTTCAGCAGCAAACTACACTCCATACATTTATATGGTTAAGTACTTGCTCCCGTTCGGCATTACACTGAAAACTGCAGGAACTTCAAACCGGCACTAGGAAACAGATTGAGAAACCAGAGTAAAAGTTTTCCTGGAAACTTTTCCATTTGTGCTAGAAGAACGAACGTCTCTTCCCATGCTCATTTCTGAGAGAAAATGTGTGTGAAAGCCGTTCTTAACCTCGCTTGTTGAGAACACAAAGATTCTATTCAGTTACAAACTATACTCCGTATATTCATAAGGTGAAGTAATAACTCCAACCCATTTTAACACTGAAAAATGCAGGAACACCTAACCGGCACTAGGAAACAGACTGACAAACCAGAGAAAAATTTTCTCCTCCAACCCCGTCCATTTGTGCTAGATGAACGAACGTATCTACTCATGCACATTTCTTAGAGATAATTGTGTGTGAAAACGTCATTCATCTAGCTTGTTGGGAACACAAAGTTTCTTTTCAGTTGCAAACTACACTCCATAAATATATATGGGGACGTACCAGCTGAAACTAACTTCTACTTTGAAAATTGCAGGAACTTCACCCAGCAATAGGAAACAGACTGAGAAACCAGAGAAATACTTTCTCCTGCAAACCGTTCCCTTTGTGATAAATGAAAGAAGTTCTCGCCACATGCTCAGTTAAAAGAGATAATTTGTGTGAAAGCCTTACTTTAACCTGATTATTGGGAACACGAAGATTCTTTTTAGTTGCAAACAATACTCCATACATGTAAATGGGAAAGTAGTAGCTACAACAGGTTTTAACAGTGTAAACTGCAGGAACGTTAAAACGGTACTAGGAAACCGACTGAGAAATAAGAGTAATAGTTTCTCCTGCAAAACATTCCCTTTGTGCTAGAAGAATGAACGTCACTCCACATGCTAAGGTCTGAGAGATAAGTGTGTGATAAAGCCATTGTTCACCTAGTTTGTTGGGAACACAAAGATTCTTTTTATTTGCAAACTACACTCCATACATATATAAGGGGTGGTACAAGCTTCCATTCAATTTTATAGTGAAACATTAAGGAACTTCAAAATAGTGCTGGGAAACAGACAGTGAAACAAGAGTAAAACTTTCACTTGCAACACGTTCCATTTGTGCTAGATGAACGAACGTCTCTGCAAATGCTGAATTCTGTGATATATTTGATTGTGAAAGCCGTACTTCACCTAGATTGTTCGGAACACAAAGTTTCTTTTCAGCAGCAAACTACACTCCATACATTTATATGGTTAAGTACTTGCTCCCGTTCGGCATTACACTGAAAACTGCAGGAACTTCAAACCGGCACTAGGAAACAGATTGAGAAACCAGAGTAAAAGTTTTCCTGGAAACTTTTCCATTTGTGCTAGAAGAACGAACGTCTCTTCCCATGCTCATTTCTGAGAGAAAATGTGTGTGAAAGCCGTTCTTAACCTCGCTTGTTGAGAACACAAAGATTCTATTCAGTTACGAACTATACTCCGTATATTTATAAGGTGAAGTTCTAACTCCAACTCATTTTAATACTGAAAAATGCAGGAACACCTAAACGGCACTAGGAAACAGAATGACAAACCAGAGTAAAAGTTTCTCCTCCAACCCCGTCCATTTGTGCTAGATGAATGAACGTCTCTACTCATGCACATTTCTTAGAGTTAAGTGTGTGTGAAAACGTCATTCATCTAGCTTGTTTGGAACACAAAGTTTCTTTTCAGTTGCAAACAACACTCCATATATATATATGGGGACGTACTAGCTGAAACTAACTCCTAGTTTGAAAATTGCAGGAACTTCACCCAGCAATAGGTAACAGACTGAGAAACCAGAGAAATACTTTCTCCTGCAAACCGTTCACTTTGTGCTAGATGAACGAACGTGTCTCCACATGCTCAGTTCTTAGATATAATTGAGGGTTAAAGCCATCCTTCACCTAGCATTTTGGGAAAAGTAAGATACTTTTCAGTTGCAAACTACACTCCATACATATATATGGGGATGTACTGGATCCAACTAAGCATTACAGAGAAAATTGGAGGAAATTCAAATTGGCACTAGGAAACTAATGGAGAAACCAGAGTAAAAGTTTCTCCTGCAAACCTTTCCATTTGTGCTAGAAGAACGAACGTCTCTCCACATGCTCAGTTCTGAGAGACAATGTGTATGAAAGACGTACTTCAGCTAGTTTGTTGAGAACACAAGGATTCTTTTCAGTTGCAGTCTATACTCCTTATATTTATATGGTGAAATAATAACTCCAACTCATTTTAACACTGAAAAATGCAGGAATATCTAAACGGCACGTGGAAACAGACTGAGAAACCACAGTAAAAATTTCTCCTACTACCTTTTTCCTTTGTGCTAGAAGAACAAACTTCTCTCCACATGCTCATTTCTTAGAGATAAGTGTGTGTGAAAGCCGTACTTCATCTACATTGTTGGGAACACAAAGTTCCTTTTCAGATGCAAACTAATCTCCATACGTATATATGGGGAGGTACTAGCTCTAAATTGATTTTACAGTGATAGCTGCAGTAATTTCAAACTGGCAGTAGGAAACAGACTGAGAAACCAGAGTAAAACTTTCCCCTGCATAATGTTCCCTTTGTGCTAGATGAATGAACTTCTCTCCACATGCTCAGTTCAGAGAGAAAGTGTGTATGAAAGCCTTCAACACATAATTTTTGGGAACTCAAAGATTCTTTTAATTGCAAAATAGACTCGAAACATATATATGGGTAGGTAATCGTTCCAACTCCGTTTTACAGTGAAAACTGCAGGAACTTCAAACCGGCTCTAGGAAACATAATGTGAAACGAGAGTAAAAGTTTCTCCAGTAACCCGTTCCCTTTGTGCTAGATGAACGAACGTCTCTCCACATGCTCAGATCTGAGAGATATTGTGTGTTAAATTAGTCCTTCACCTCTTTTGTTGTGAACATGCAGTTTCTTTTCATTTGAAACCTTTACTCCATACACTTATATGGGAAATAAAAGCTCCAACTCGGTTTAACAATGAAAACTACAGGAACTTTAAATCAGCTCTAGGAAACAAACTGAGAGGCCAGAGTGAAGAGTATCTCCTGCAACCCGTTCCATTTGTTCTAGATGAACGAACGTCTCTCCACATGCTCAGTTCATAGAAATAAGTGTGTTTGAAAGCCGTACTTCACCTAGCTTGTTGGGAACACAAAGTTTCTTTTCAGTTGCAAAGTACACTGCATACATACATATGGGGATGTAATAGAAACAACTCGGTTTTACACTGAAACTTCAGAAACTTCAAACCGAAACTTGGAAAGAGTCTGAGAAAACAGAGTAAAAATTTCTCCTGCAATCTGTTCCCTTTTGTGCTACATGAACGAACGTCTCTCCACATGATCAGTACTGGGATATAATTGTGTGGGAAAGCTGTCCTTCAACTAGCTTCTTTGGAACACAAAGTTTCTTTTCAGGTGCAAACTACACTCCATACATATATATTGGTAGGCACTAGCTCCCATTTCGTTTTTCATTTAAACCTGCAGGAACTTCAAACCGGCATTAGGAAACAGATTGTGAAAGATGAGTTAAAGTTTCCCTGCAAAACATTCCTTTTGTTCTAGATGAACGAACATCTCTCCACATGCTCAGTTCTGAGAGATAAGAGCGTGTGAAATCCTCTTTCAAGTAGCATGATGTGAACACAAAGTTTATTTTAAGTTGCTAACTACACTCCATACATATGTAGGGGAGGTAATTGCTTCAACTCGGTTTATATTGAAAACTGCAGGAACTTCAAACCGGCACTAGGAAACAGACTGAGAACCCTGAAGAAATGTTTCTCCTGCAACCCGTTCCCTTTGTGCTAGACGAACGTACTTCTCTCCACATGCTCAAATCTGAGGGATAATGTGAGTGTAATCCGTCCTTCACATTGCTTGTTGGGAACACAAAGTTTCTTTTTAGTTGAAAACTATACACCGTACATTTATATGGGGAAGTACTAGCTCCAACTCGGTTTAACACTAAAAACTGCTGGAACTTCAAACCAGCACGAGGAAACAGACTGAGAAACCAGAGTAAAGGTTTCTCCTGCAACCCGTTCTGTTTGTGCTAGATGAAGGAATGTCTCTCCACATGCTCAGTTCAGAGAGATAAGTGTGTTTGAAAGCCATCCTTCAGCTAGCATTTTGCGAACTCATAGATTCTTTTCAGCTGCAAAGTACACTGCATAAATATATAACGGTAGGTACTATAACCAACTCGCTTTTACAATGATAACTGCAGAAATATCAAAACAGATTAAGGAAAAAGACTGAGAAACCTGAGTAAAACATTCTCCTGCAAACCGTTCCCATTTTGCTACATGAATGAAGGTCTCTCCACATGCTCAGTTCCGAGAGGTAAGTTTGTTTGTAAGCCATCCTTCAGCTAGCATGTTGGGAACACATAGTTACTTTTCAGCTGCAAAGTACACTGCATACATATATATGGGGAGGTACTAGAACCAATTCGGTTTTACACTAAAACTGCAGAAATATCTAACCAGATCTAGGAAGGAGAATGAGAATACAGAGTAAAACTTTCTCCTGCAACCCATTATCTTTGTGATAGATGAACGAACATCACTCCACATGCTCAGTTATGAGATATAATTATGTGTGAAAGCTGTCCTTCACCTAGCTTGTTGGAGACACAAAGATTATTTTAAGGTGCAAACTACACTCCATACATATATATAGGTAAGTACTAGCTCCCATTCGATTTTACTGAAAACTGCAGGAACTTAAAACCGGCACTAGGAAACACATTGTGAAACAAGAGAAAAACTTTCTCCTGCAAACCGTTCACGTTGTGCTCGATGAATGAATGTGTCTACACATGCTGAATTCTTATATAAGTGTGTGTTAATGCCGTACTTCACCTAGCTTGTTGGGAACACAAAGATTCTTTTCAGTTGGAAACTACAATCCATACATATATATGGGGACGTATTTGCTGAAAGTAACTTTTACAATGAAAATTGCAGGAACTTCAACCAGCACTAGGAAACAGACTGAGAAACCAGAGTAAAACTTTCTCCTGTAAACCGTTCAGTTTGTGCTAGATGAATGAACGTCTCTAAACATGCTCAGTTTAGAGAAATAGTGTGTTTGGAAGCCGTACTTCAGCTAGCATGTTTGGAACACTTAGTTTTTTTTTCAGCAGCAATGTACACTGCATAAATATATAAGGGGAAGTACTATAACCAATTCGGTTTTTCAATGATAACTGCAGAAATATCAAACCAGATGTAGGAAAAAGACTGAGAAAGCAGATTAAAACTTTCTCCTGCAAAACGTTCCCCTTGTGCTAGATGAATGAACGTCTCTCCACATGCTCAGATCTGAGATATAATTATGTGTGAAAGCTGTACTTCACCTAGCTTTTTGGAGACACAAAATTTCTTTTAAGGTGCAAACTACACTCCATACATATATATATAAGTAAGTACTAGCTACCGTTCAGTTTTACACTGAAAACTGCAGGAATTTCAAACCAGCACTAGGAAACCGATTGTGAACCAAGAGAAAAACTTTCTCCTGCAAACCGTTCCCTTTGAGCTAGATGAATGAAAGTGTCTACACATGCTAGGTTCTTATATATAGGTGTGTGTTAAAGCCGTCCTTCAACTAGCTTGTTGGGAACACAAAGTTTCTTTTCAGTTGGAATCTACAATCCATACATATATATGGGGAACTACTAGCTGAAACTAAGATTTACAATGAAATTTGCAGGAACTTCAAACCAGCAGTAGGAAACAGACTGAGAAACCAGAGTAAAAGCTTCAACTGCAAACAGTTACCTTTGTGGTAGATGAATGAACGTATCTCCACAAGCTCAGTTCAGAGAGATAACTGTGTCCGAAAGCCGTCAACACATAATTTTTGGGAACTCAATGTTTCTTTTAATTGCAAAATAGACTTGAAACATATATATGGGTAGGTAATTGTTCCAACTCGGTTTTACAGTGAAAACTGCAGGAACTTCAAATTGGAACTAAGGAAGAGATTGTGATTCAAGAGTAAAAGTTGCTCCTGCAACCCCTTCCATTTGTGCTAGAAGAACATACTTCTCTCCACATGCTCAGGTCTGAGAGATAAGTGTGTGTGAAAGCCGTATTTCACCTAGCTTGTTGGGATCACAATGTTTCTTTTTAGTTACAAACTACTCTACATATATATATATATGGGGATGTACTAGCTATAACTCGATTTTACAGTGAAAACTGCAGTAATTTCAAACCGGCAGTAGGAAAAAGACAGAGAAACCACAGTAAAAGTTTCCCCTGCAAACCGTTCCCTTTGTGCTAGATGAAAGAACGTTTATCTACATGCTCAGTTCAGAGAGATATGTGTGATTAAAAACCGTCCTACACCTAGCTTGTTGGGAACACAAGGTTTCTTTCCAGTTTCAAACAGCAATCGTTACATATATATGGGTTGGTACTAGTTCCAACTCGATTTTACACTGATCAATGAAGGACTTTCAAACTGGCACAATGAAACAGACTGAGAAACCAGAATAATATTTTCCCCTGCAGCCTGTTCCTTTGTGCTAAATGAACGAAAATCTCTCCACATAACCACTTCTGTGAGATAAGTGTGTGTGAAAGCCATCCCACACCTAGCTTGTTGGGAACACTGTTTCGTTTCAGCTGGTATCTGCACCCCATAAATTTATATTGGGATGTACTAGCTGAAACTCGGTGTTACAATGAAAATTGCAGGAACTTCAAACCGGCCATAGGAAACAGATTGTGAAAGATGAGTGAAACTTTTCCTGCAAAAAGTTTTCTTTGTGCTAGACGAACGTACGTCTCTCCACACGCTCAATTCTGATGGATAATTTGTGTGTAAGCCGTCCTTCACATAGCTTGTTGGGAACACAAATTTTCTTTTTAGTTGCAAACTATACACCGTACATTTATATGGGGAACTACTAGCTCCAACTCAGTTTAACACTAAAAACTGCTGGAACGTCAAACCGGCACGAGGAAATAGACTGAGAAACCAGAGTAAATGTTTCTCTTGCAACCCGTTCCGTTTGTGCTAGATGAACGAATGTCTCTCCACATGCTCAGTTCTGAGAGATAAGAGTGTTTGAAAGCCGTCCTTCAGCTAGCTTGATGAGAACACAAAGTTTCCTTTAAGTTTCAGTGTACAGTGCATAAATATATTTGGGGAGGTAATAGAACAAATTCAGTTTAACACCAAAAACTGCTGGAACTTCAAACCGGAACTAGGAATGGGACTGAGAAACCAGAGAAAAGGTTTCTCCTGAAACCCGTTCCCTTTGTGCTAGATGAACGAACGTCTCTCCACATGCTCAGTTCTGAGAGATAAGAGTGTTTGAAAGCCGTCCTTCAGCTAGCTTGATGAGAACACAAAGTTTCTTTTAAGTTTCAGTGTACAGTGCATAAATATATATGGGGAGGTAATAGAACAAATTCGGTTTAACACCAAAAACTGCTGGAACTTCAAACCGGAACTAGGAATGAGACTGAGAAACCAGAGAAAAGGTTTCCCCTGAAACCCGTTCCCTTTGTGCTAGATGAACGAACGTCTCTCCACATGCTAAGTTCTGAGAGATAATGTGTGTATGAAAGCCGTACTTAACCGAAATTTTTGTGAACACAAAGTTTATTTTCAGTTGCAAATTACACTCCATTCATATATATGGGAAGTACGAGTTCTAACTCGGTTGTACAATGAAAATTCCAGAAAATTCATACCGGCACTTGGAACAGACAGTTATACCAGAATAAAAGTTTCCCTGCAAAACGTTCCCTTTGTGCTAGATGAGCGAACGTCTCTCCACATGCTCAGTTCTGAAAGATAAGAGCGTGTGAAAGCCTTCTTCCAAGTAGCATGATGTGGACACAAAGTTTATTTTAATTTGCTAACTACACTCCATACATATATATGGGGAGGTAATTGCTTCAACTCGGTTTATAGTGAAAACTGCAGGAACTTCAAACCGGCACTAGGAAACAGACTGAGAACCCCGAAGAAATGTTTCTCCGGCAACCCGTTCACTTTGTGCTAAATGAACGAACTTCTCGTCACATGCTCAGTTAAAAGAGATAATGTGTGTGAAAGCCTTACTTTAACTAGATTATTGGGAACACGAAAATTCTTTTTAGTTGCAATCAATACTCCATACATTTAAATGGGAAAGTACTAGCTACAACAGGGTTTAACACCGTAAACTGCAGGAACGTTAAAACGGTACTAGGAAACAGACTGAGAAACAAGAGTAATTGTTTCTCCTGCAAACCATTCCCTTTGTGCTAGAAGAATGAACGTCACTCCACATGCTCAGTTCTGAGAGATAAGTGTGTGATAATGCCATTGTTCACCTAGCTTGTTGGGAACACAAAGATTCTTTTTATTTGCACACTACACTCCATACATATATAAGGGGTGGTACAAGCTTCCATTCAATTTTACAGTGAAAACTTCAGGAACTTCAAAATGGTGCTGGGAAACAGACAGTGAAACAAGAGTAAAACTTTCACTTGCAACACATTCCATTTGTGCTAGATGAACGAAAGTCTCTGCAAATGCTGAATTCTGTGATATATTTGTTTGTGAAAGCCGTACTTCACCTAGATTGTTCGGAACACAAAGTTTCTTTTCAGCAGCAAACTACACTCCATACATTTATATGGTTAAGTACTTGCTCCCGTTCGGCATTACACTGAAAACTGCAGGAACTTCAAACCGGCACTAGGAAACAGACTGAGAAACCAGAGAAATACTTTCTCCTGCAAACCGTTCCCTTTGTGATAAATGAAAGAAGTTCTCGCCACATGCTCAGTTAAAAGAGATAATTTGTGTGAAAGCCTTACTTTAACCTGATTATTGGGAACACGAAGATTCTTTTTAGTTGCAAACAATACTCCATACATGTAAATGGGAAAGTAGTAGCTACAACAGGGTTTAACAGTGTAAACTGCAGGAACGTTAAAACGGTACTAGGAAACCGACTGAGAAACAAGAGTAATAGTTTCTCCTGCAAAACATTCCCTTTGTGCTAGAAGAATGAACGTCACTCCACATGCTAAGTTCTGAGAGATAAGTGTGTGATAAAGCCATTGTTCACCTAGTTTGTTGGGAACACAAAGATTCTTTTTATTTGCAAACTACACTCCATACATATATAAGGGGTGGTACAAGCTTCCATTCAATTTTATAGTGAAACATTAAGGAACTTCAAAATAGTGCTGGGAAACAGACAGTGAAACAAGAGTAAAACTTTCACTTGCAACACGTTCCATTTGTGCTAGATGAACGAACGTCTCTGCAAATGCTGAATTCTGTGATATATTTGATTGTGAAAGCCGTACTTCACCTAGATTGTTCGGAACACAAAGTTTCTTTTCAGCAGCAAACTACACTCCATACATTTATATGGTTAAGTACTTGCTCCCGTTCGGCATTACACTGAAAACTGCAGGAACTTCAAACCGGCACTAGGAAACAGATTGAGAAACCAGAGTAAAAGTTTTCCTGGAAACTTTTCCATTTGTGCTAGAAGAACGAACGTCTCTTCCCATGCTCATTTCTGAGAGAAAATGTGTGTGAAAGCCGTTCTTAACCTCGCTTGTTGAGAACACAAAGATTCTATTCAGTTGCAAACTATACTCCGTATATTTATAAGGTGAAGTTCTAACTCCAACTCATTTTAATACTGAAAAATGCAGGAACACCTAAACGGCACTAGGAAACAGAATGACAAACCAGAGTAAAAGTTTCTCCTCCAACCCCGTCCATTTGTGCTAGATGAATGAACGTCTCTACTCATGCACATTTCTTCGAGTTAAGTGTGTGTGAAAACGTCATTCATCTAGCTTGTTTGGAACACAAAGTTTCTTTTCAGTTGCAAACAACACTCCATAAATATATATGGGGACGTACTAGCTGAAACTAACTCCTAGTTTGAAAATTGCAGGAACTTCACCCAGCAATAGGTAACAGACTGAGAAACCAGAGAAATACTTTCTCCTGCAAACCGTTCACTTTGTGCTAGATGAACGAACGTGTCTCCACATGCTCAGTTCTTAGATATAATTGAGGGTTAAAGCCATCCTTCACCTAGCATTTTGGGAAAAGTAAGATACTTTTCAGTTGCAAACTACACTCCATACATATATATGGGGATGTACTGGATCCAACTAAGCATTACAGAGAAAATTGGAGGAAATTCAAATTGGCACTAGGAAACTAATGGAGAAACCAGAGTAAAAGTTTCTCCTGCAAACCTTTCCATTTGTGCTAGAAGAACGAACGTCTCTCCACATGCTCAGTTCTGAGAGACAATGTGTATGAAAGACGTACTTCAGCTAGTTTGTTGAGAACACAAGGATTCTTTTCAGTTGCAGTCTATACTCCTTATATTTATATGGTGAAATAATAACTCCAACTCATTTTAACACTGAAAAATGCAGGAATATCTAAACGGCACGTGGAAACAGACTGAGAAACCACAGTAAAAATTTCTCCTACTACCTTTTTCCTTTGTGCTAGAAGAACAAACTTCTCTCCACATGCTCATTTCTTAGAGATAAGTGTGTGTGAAAGCCGTACTTCATCTACATTGTTGGGAACACAAAGTTCCTTTTCAGTTGCAAACTAATCTCCATACGTATATATGGGGAGGTACTAGCTCTAAATTGATTTTACAGTGATAGCTGCAGTAATTTCAAACCGGCAGTAGGAAACAGACTGAGAAACCAGAGTAAAACTTTCCCCTGCATAATGTTCCCTTTGTGCTAGATGAATGAACTTCTCTCCACATGCTCAGTTCAGAGAGAAAGTGTGTATGAAAGCCTTCAACACATAATTTTTGGGAACTCAAAGATTCTTTTAATTGCAAAATAGACTCGAAACATATATATGGGTAGGTAATCGTTCCAACTCCGTTTTACAGTGAAAACTGCAGGAACTTCAAACCGGCTCTAGGAAACATAATGTGAAACGAGAGTAAAAGTTTCTCCAGTAACCCGTTCCCTTTGTGCTAGATGAACGAACGTCTCTCCACATGCTCAGATCTGAGAGATATTGTGTGTTAAATTAGTCCTTCACCTCTTTTGTTGTGAACATGCAGTTTCTTTTCATTTGAAACCTTTACTCCATACACTTATATGGGAAATAAAAGCTCCAACTCGGTTTAACAATGAAAACTACAGGAACTTTAAATCAGCTCTAGGAAACAAACTGAGAGGCCAGAGTGAAGAGTATCTCCTGCAACCCGTTCCATTTGTTCTAGATGAACGAACGTCTCTCCACATGCTCAGTTCATAGAAATAAGTGTGTTTGAAAGCCGTACTTCACCTAGCTTGTTGGGAACACAAAGTTTCTTTTCAGTTGCAAAGTACACTGCATACATACATATGGGGATGTAATAGAAACAACTCGGTTTTACACTGAAACTTCAGAAACTTCAAACCGAAACTTGGAAAGAGTCTGAGAAAACAGAGTAAAAATTTCTCCTGCAATCTGTTCCCTTTTGTGCTACATGAACGAACGTCTCTCCACATGATCAGTACTGGGATATAATTGTGTGGGAAAGCTGTCCTTCAACTAGCTTCTTTGGAACACAAAGTTTCTTTTCAGGTGCAAACTACACTCCATACATATATATTGGTAGGCACTAGCTCCCATTTCGTTTTTCATTTAAACCTGCAGGAACTTCAAACCGGCATTAGGAAACAGATTGTGAAAGATGAGTTAAAGTTTCCCTGCAAAACATTCCTTTTGTTCTAGATGAACGAACATCTCTCCACATGCTCAGTTCTGAGAGATAAGAGCGTGTGAAATCCTCTTTCAAGTAGCATGATGTGAACACAAAGTTTATTTTAAGTTGCTAACTACACTCCATACATATGTAGGGGAGGTAATTGCTTCAACTCGGTTTATATTGAAAACTGCAGGAACTTCAAACCGGCACTAGGAAACAGACTGAGAACCCTGAAGAAATGTTTCTCCTGCAACCCGTTCCCTTTGTGCTAGACGAACGTACTTCTCTCCACATGCTCAAATCTGAGGGATAATGTGAGTGTAATCCGTCCTTCACATTGCTTGTTGGGAACACAAAGTTTCTTTTTAGTTGAAAACTATACACCGTACATTTATATGGGGAAGTACTAGCTCCAACTCGGTTTAACACTAAAAACTGCTGGAACTTCAAACCAGCACGAGGAAACAGACTGAGAAACCAGAGTAAAGGTTTCTCCTGCAACCCGTTCTGTTTGTGCTAGATGAAGGAATGTCTCTCCACATGCTCAGTTCAGAGAGATAAGTGTGTTTGAAAGCCATCCTTCAGCTAGCATTTTGCGAACTCATAGATTCTTTTCAGCTGCAAAGTACACTGCATAAATATATAACGGTAGGTACTATAACCAACTCGCTTTTACAATGATAACTGCAGAAATATCAAAACAGATTAAGGAAAAAGACTGAGAAACCTGAGTAAAACATTCTCCTGCAAACCGTTCCCATTTTGCTACATGAATGAAGGTCTCTCCACATGCTCAGTTCCGAGAGGTAAGTTTGTTTGTAAGCCATCCTTCAGCTAGCATGTTGGGAACACATAGTTACTTTTCAGCTGCAAAGTACACTGCATGCATATATATGGGGAGGTACTAGAACCAATTCGGTTTTACACTAAAACTGCAGAAATATCTAACCAGATCTAGGAAGGAGAATGAGAATACAGAGTAAAACTTTCTCCTGCAACCCATTATCTTTGTGATAGATGAACGAACATCACTCCACATGCTCAGTTATGAGATATAATTATGTGTGAAAGCTGTCCTTCACCTAGCTTGTTGGAGACACAAAGATTATTTTAAGGTGCAAACTACACTCCATACATATATATAGGTAAGTACTAGCTCCCATTCGATTTTACTGAAAACTGCAGGAACTTAAAACCGGCACTAGGAAACACATTGTGAAACAAGAGAAAAACTTTCTCCTGCAAACCGTTCACGTTGTGCTCGATGAATGAATGTGTCTACACATGCTAGGTTCTTATATATAGGTGTGTGTTAAAGCCGTCCTTCAACTAGCTTGTTGGGAACACAAAGTTTCTTTTCAGTTGGAATCTACAATCCATACATATATATGGGGAACTACTAGCTGAAACTAAGATTTACAATGAAATTTGCAGGAACTTCAAACCAGCAGTAGGAAACAGACTGAGAAACCAGAGTAAAAGCTTCAACTGCAAACAGTTACCTTTGTGGTAGATGAATGAACGTATCTCCACAAGCTCAGTTCAGAGAGATAACTGTGTCCGAAAGCCGTCAACACATAATTTTTGGGAACTCAATGTTTCTTTTAATTGCAAAATAGACTTGAAACATATATATGGGTAGGTAATTGTTCCAACTCGGTTTTACAGTGAAAACTGCAGGAACTTCAAATTGGAACTAAGGAAGAGATTGTGATTCAAGAGTAAAAGTTGCTCCTGCAACCCCTTCCATTTGTGCTAGAAGAACATACTTCTCTCCACATGCTCAGGTCTGAGAGATAAGTGTGTGTGAAAGCCGTATTTCACCTAGCTTGTTGGGATCACAATGTTTCTTTTTAGTTACAAACTACTCTACATATATATATATATGGGGATGTACTAGCTATAACTCGATTTTACAGTGAAAACTGCAGTAATTTCAAACCGGCAGTAGGAAAAAGACAGAGAAACCACAGTAAAAGTTTCCCCTGCAAACCGTTCCCTTTGTGCTAGATGAAAGAACGTTTATCTACATGCTCAGTTCAGAGAGATATGTGTGATTAAAAACCGTCCTACACCTAGCTTGTTGGGAACACAAGGTTTCTTTCCAGTTTCAAACAGCAATCGTTACATATATATGGGTTGGTACTAGTTCCAACTCGATTTTACACTGATCAATGAAGGACTTTCAAACTGGCACAATGAAACAGACTGAGAAACCAGAATAATATTTTCCCCTGCAGCCTGTTCCTTTGTGCTAAATGAACGAAAATCTCTCCACATAACCACTTCTGTGAGATAAGTGTGTGTGAAAGCCGTCCCACACCTAGCTTGTTGGGAACACTGTTTCGTTTCAGCTGGTATCTGCACCCCATAAATTTATATTGGGATGTACTAGCTGAAACTCGGTGTTACAATGAAAATTGCAGGAACTTCAAACCGGCCATAGGAAACAGATTGTGAAAGATGAGTGAAACTTTTCCTGCAAAAAGTTTTCTTTGTGCTAGACGAAAGTACGTCTCTCCACACGCTCAATTCTGATGGATAATTTGTGTGTAAGCCGTCCTTCACATAGCTTGTTGGGAACACAAATTTTCTTTTTAGTTGCAAACTATACACCGTACATTTATATGGGGAACTACTAGCTCCAACTCAGTTTAACACTAAAAACTGCTGGAACTTCAAACCGGCACGAGGAAATAGACTGAGAAACCAGAGTAAATGTTTCTCTTGCAACCCGTTCCGTTTGTGCTAGATGAACGAATGTCTCTCCACATGCTCAGTTCTGAGAGATAAGAGTGTTTGAAAGCCGTCCTTCAGCTAGCTTGATGAGAACACAAAGTTTCCTTTAAGTTTCAGTGTACAGTGCATAAATATATATGGGGAGGTAATAGAACAAATTCAGTTTAACACCAAAAACTGCTGGAACTTCAAACCGGAACTAGGAATGGGACTGAGAAACCAGAGAAAAGGTTTCTCCTGAAACCCGTTCCCTTTGTGCTAGATGAACGAACGTCTCTCCACATGCTCAGTTCTGAGAGATAAGAGTGTTTGAAAGCCGTCCTTCAGCTAGCTTGATGAGAACACAAAGTTTCTTTTAAGTTTCAGTGTACAGTGCATAAATATATATGGGGAGGTAATAGAACAAATTCGGTTTAACACCAAAAACTGCTGGAACTTCAAACCGGAACTAGGAATGAGACTGAGAAACCAGAGAAAAGGTTTCCCCTGAAACCCGTTCCCTTTGTGCTAGATGAACGAACGTCTCTCCACATGCTAAGTTCTGAGAGATAATGTGTGTATGAAAGCCGTACTTAACCGAAATTTTTGTGAACACAAAGTTTATTTTCAGTTGCAAATTACACTCCATTCATATATATGGGAAGTACGAGTTCTAACTCGGTTGTACAATGAAAATTCCAGAAAATTCATACCGGCACTTGGAACAGACAGTTATACCAGAATAAAAGTTTCCCTGCAAAACGTTCCCTTTGTGCTAGATGAGCGAACGTCTCTCCACATGCTCAGTTCTGAAAGATAAGAGCGTGTGAAAGCCTTCTTCCAAGTAGCATGATGTGGACACAAAGTTTATTTTAATTTGCTAACTACACTCCATACATATATATGGGGAGGTAATTGCTTCAACTCGGTTTATAGTGAAAACTGCAGGAACTTCAAACCGGCACTAGGAAACAGACTGAGAACCCCGAAGAAATGTTTCTCCGGCAACCCGTTCACTTTGTGCTAAATGAACGAACTTCTCGTCACATGCTCAGTTAAAAGAGATAATGTGTGTGAAAGCCTTACTTTAACTAGATTATTGGGAACACGAAAATTCTTTTTAGTTGCAATCAATACTCCATACATTTAAATGGGAAAGTACTAGCTACAACAGGGTTTAACACCGTAAACTGCAGGAACGTTAAAACGGTACTAGGAAACAGACTGAGAAACAAGAGTAATTGTTTCTCCTGCAAACCATTCCCTTTGTGCTAGAAGAATGAACGTCACTCCACATGCTCAGTTCTGAGAGATAAGTGTGTGATAATGCCATTGTTCACCTAGCTTGTTGGGAACACAAAGATTCTTTTTATTTGCACACTACACTCCATACATATATAAGGGGTGGTACAAGCTTCCATTCAATTTTACAGTGAAAACTTCAGGAACTTCAAAATGGTGCTGGGAAACAGACAGTGAAATAAGAGTAAAACTTTCACTTGCAACACATTCCATTTGTGCTAGATGAACGAAAGTCTCTGCAAATGCTGAATTCTGTGATATATTTGTTTGTGAAAGCCGTACTTCACCTAGATTGTTCGGAACACAAAGTTTCTTTTCAGCAGCAAACTACACTCCATACATTTATATGGTTAAGTACTTGCTCCCGTTCGGCATTACACTGAAAACTGCAGGAACTTCAAACCGGCACTAGGAAACAGATTGAGAAACCAGAGTAAAAGTTTTCCTGGAAACTTTTCCATTTGTGCTAGAAGAACGAACGTCTCTTCCCATGCTCATTTCTGAGAGAAAATGTGTGTGAAAGCCGTTCTTAACCTCGCTTGTTGAGAACACAAAGATTCTATTCAGTTACAAACTATACTCCGTATATTCATAAGGTGAAGTAATAACTCCAACCCATTTTAACACTGAAAAATGCAGGAACACCTAACCGGCACTAGGAAACAGACTGACAAACCAGAGAAAAATTTTCTCCTCCAACCCCGTCCATTTGTGCTAGATGAACGAACGTATCTACTCATGCACATTTCTTAGAGATAATTGTGTGTGAAAACGTCATTCATCTAGCTTGTTGGGAACACAAAGTTTCTTTTCAGTTGCAAACTACACTCCATAAATATATATGGGGACGTACCAGCTGAAACTAACTTCTACTTTGAAAATTGCAGGAACTTCACCCAGCAATAGGAAACAGACTGAGAAACCAGAGAAATACTTTCTCCTGCAAACCGTTCCCTTTGTGATAAATGAAAGAAGTTCTCGCCACATGCTCAGTTAAAAGAGATAATTTGTGTGAAAGCCTTACTTTAACCTGATTATTGGGAACACGAAGATTCTTTTTAGTTGCAAACAATACTCCATACATGTAAATGGGAAAGTAGTAGCTACAACAGGTTTTAACAGTGTAAACTGCAGGAACGTTAAAACGGTACTAGGAAACCGACTGAGAAATAAGAGTAATAGTTTCTCCTGCAAAACATTCCCTTTGTGCTAGAAGAATGAACGTCACTCCACATGCTAAGGTCTGAGAGATAAGTGTGTGATAAAGCCATTGTTCACCTAGTTTGTTGGGAACACAAAGATTCTTTTTATTTGCAAACTACACTCCATACATATATAAGGGGTGGTACAAGCTTCCATTCAATTTTATAGTGAAACATTAAGGAACTTCAAAATAGTGCTGGGAAACAGACAGTGAAACAAGAGTAAAACTTTCACTTGCAACACGTTCCATTTGTGCTAGATGAACGAACGTCTCTGCAAATGCTGAATTCTGTGATATATTTGATTGTGAAAGCCGTACTTCACCTAGATTGTTCGGAACACAAAGTTTCTTTTCAGCAGCAAACTACACTCCATACATTTATATGGTTAAGTACTTGCTCCCGTTCGGCATTACACTGAAAACTGCAGGAACTTCAAACCGGCACTAGGAAACAGATTGAGAAACCAGAGTAAAAGTTTTCCTGGAAACTTTTCCATTTGTGCTAGAAGAACGAACGTCTCTTCCCATGCTCATTTCTGAGAGAAAATGTGTGTGAAAGCCGTTCTTAACCTCGCTTGTTGAGAACACAAAGATTCTATTCAGTTACAAACTATACTCCGTATATTTATAAGGTGAAGTTCTAACTCCAACTCATTTTAATACTGAAAAATGCAGGAACACCTAAACTGCACTAGGAAACAGAATGACAAACCAGAGTAAAAGTTTCTCCTCCAACCCCGTCCATTTGTGCTAGATGAATGAACATCTCTACTCATGCACATTTCTTAGAGTTAAGTGTGTGTGAAAACGTCATTCATCTAGCTTGTTTGGAACACAAAGTTTCTTTTCAGTTGCAAACAACACTCCATAAATATATATGGGGACGTACTAGCTGAAACTAACTCCTAGTTTGAAAATTGCAGGAACTTCACCCAGCAATAGGTAACAGACTGAGAAACCAGAGAAATACTTTCTCCTGCAAACCGTTCACTTTGTGCTAGATGAACGAACGTGTCTCCACATGCTCAGTTCTTAGATATAATTGAGGGTTAAAGCCATCCTTCACCTAGCATTTTGGGAAAAGTAAGATACTTTTCAGTTGCAAACTACACTCCATACATATATATGGGGATGTACTGGATCCAACTAAGCATTACAGAGAAAATTGGAGGAAATTCAAATTGGCACTAGGAAACTAATGGAGAAACCAGAGTAAAAGTTTCTCCTGCAAACCTTTCCATTTGTGCTAGAAGAACGAACGTCTCTCCACATGCTCAGTTCTGAGAGACAATGTGTATGAAAGACGTACTTCAGCTAGTTTGTTGAGAACACAAGGATTCTTTTCAGTTGCAGTCTATACTCCTTATATTTATATGGTGAAATAATAACTCCAACTCATTTTAACACTGAAAAATGCAGGAATATCTAAACGGCACGTGGAAACAGACTGAGAAACCACAGTAAAAATTTCTCCTACTACCTTTTTCCTTTGTGCTAGAAGAACAAACTTCTCTCCACATGCTCATTTCTTAGAGATAAGTGTGTGTGAAAGCCGTACTTCATCTACATTGTTGGGAACACAAAGTTCCTTTTCAGATGCAAACTAATCTCCATACGTATATATGGGGAGGTACTAGCTCTAAATTGATTTTACAGTGATAGCTGCAGTAATTTCAAACTGGCAGTAGGAAACAGACTGAGAAACCAGAGTAAAACTTTCCCCTGCATAATGTTCCCTTTGTGCTAGATGAATGAACTTCTCTCCACATGCTCAGTTCAGAGAGAAAGTGTGTATGAAAGCCTTCAACACATAATTTTTGGGAACTCAAAGATTCTTTTAATTGCAAAATAGACTCGAAACATATATATGGGTAGGTAATCGTTCCAACTCCGTTTTACAATGAAAACTGCAGGAACTTCAAACCGGCTCTAGGAAACATAATGTGAAACGAGAGTAAAAGTTTCTCCAGTAACCCGTTCCCTTTGTGCTAGATGAACGAACGTCTCTCCACATGCTCAGATCTGAGAGATATTGTGTGTTAAATTAGTCCTTCACCTCTTTTGTTGTGAACATGCAGTTTCTTTTCATTTGAAACCTTTACTCCATACACTTATATGGGAAATAAAAGCTCCAACTCGGTTTAACAATGAAAACTACAGGAACTTTAAATCAGCTCTAGGAAACAAACTGAGAGGCCAGAGTGAAGAGTATCTCCTGCAACCCGTTCCATTTGTTCTAGATGAACGAACGTCTCTCCACATGCTCAGTTCATAGAAATAAGTGTGTTTGAAAGCCGTACTTCACCTAGCTTGTTGGGAACACAAAGTTTCTTTTCAGTTGCAAAGTACACTGCATACATACATATGGGGATGTAATAGAAACAACTCGGTTTTACACTGAAACTTCAGAAACTTCAAACCGAAACTTGGAAAGAGTCTGAGAAAACAGAGTAAAAATTTCTCCTGCAATCTGTTCCCTTTTGTGCTACATGAACGAACGTCTCTCCACATGATCAGTACTGGGATATAATTGTGTGGGAAAGCTGTCCTTCAACTAGCTTCTTTGGAACACAAAGTTTCTTTTCAGGTGCAAACTACACTCCATACATATATATTGGTAGGCACTAGCTCCCATTTCGTTTTTCATTTAAACCTGCAGGAACTTCAAACCGGCATTAGGAAACAGATTGTGAAAGATGAGTTAAAGTTTCCCTGCAAAACATTCCTTTTGTTCTAGATGAACGAACATCTCTCCACATGCTCAGTTCTGAGAGATAAGAGCGTGTGAAATCCTCTTTCAAGTAGCATGATGTGAACACAAAGTTTATTTTAAGTTGCTAACTACACTCCATACATATGTAGGGGAGGTAATTGCTTCAACTCGGTTTATATTGAAAACTGCAGGAACTTCAAACCGGCACTAGGAAACAGACTGAGAACCCTGAAGAAATGTTTCTCCTGCAACCCGTTCCCTTTGTGCTAGACGAACGTACTTCTCTCCACATGCTCAAATCTGAGGGATAATGTGAGTGTAATCCGTCCTTCACATTGCTTGTTGGGAACACAAAGTTTCTTTTTAGTTGAAAACTATACACCGTACATTTATATGGGGAAGTACTAGCTCCAACTCGGTTTAACACTAAAAACTGCTGGAACTTCAAACCAGCACGAGGAAACAGACTGAGAAACCAGAGTAAAGGTTTCTCCTGCAACCCGTTCTGTTTGTGCTAGATGAAGGAATGTCTCTCCACATGCTCAGTTCAGAGAGATAAGTGTGTTTGAAAGCCATCCTTCAGCTAGCATTTTGCGAACTCATAGATTCTTTTCAGCTGCAAAGTACACTGCATAAATATATAACGGTAGGTACTATAACCAACTCGCTTTTACAATGATAACTGCAGAAATATCAAAACAGATTAAGGAAAAAGACTGAGAAACCTGAGTAAAACATTCTCCTGCAAACCGTTCCCATTTTGCTACATGAATGAAGGTCTCTCCACATGCTCAGTTCCGAGAGGTAAGTTTGTTTGTAAGCCATCCTTCAGCTAGCATGTTGGGAACACATAGTTACTTTTCAGCTGCAAAGTACACTGCATACATATATATGGGGAGGTACTAGAACCAATTCGGTTTTACACTAAAACTGCAGAAATATCTAACCAGATCTAGGAAGGAGAATGAGAATACAGAGTAAAACTTTCTCCTGCAACCCATTATCTTTGTGATAGATGAACGAACATCACTCCACATGCTCAGTTATGAGATATAATTATGTGTGAAAGCTGTCCTTCACCTAGCTTGTTGGAGACACAAAGATTATTTTAAGGTGCAAACTACACTCCATACATATATATAGGTAAGTACTAGCTCCCATTCGATTTTACTGAAAACTGCAGGAACTTAAAACCGGCACTAGGAAACACATTGTGAAACAAGAGAAAAACTTTCTCCTGCAAACCGTTCACGTTGTGCTCGATGAATGAATGTGTCTACACATGCTGAATTCTTATATAAGTGTGTGTTAATGCCGTACTTCACCTAGCTTGTTGGGAACACAAAGATTCTTTTCAGTTGGAAACTACAATCCATACATATATATGGGGACGTATTTGCTGAAAGTAACTTTTACAATGAAAATTGCAGGAACTTCAACCAGCACTAGGAAACAGACTGAGAAACCAGAGTAAAACTTTCTCCTGTAAACCGTTCAGTTTGTGCTAGATGAATGAACGTCTCTAAACATGCTCAGTTTAGAGAAATAGTGTGTTTGGAAGCCGTACTTCAGCTAGCATGTTTGGAACACTTAGTTTTTTTTTCAGCAGCAATGTACACTGCATAAATATATAAGGGGAAGTACTATAACCAATTCGGTTTTTCAATGATAACTGCAGAAATATCAAACCAGATGTAGGAAAAAGACTGAGAAAGCAGATTAAAACTTTCTCCTGCAAAACGTTCCCCTTGTGCTAGATGAATGAACGTCTCTCCACATGCTCAGATCTGAGATATAATTATGTGTGAAAGCTGTACTTCACCTAGCTTTTTGGAGACACAAAATTTCTTTTAAGGTGCAAACTACACTCCATACATATATATATAAGTAAGTACTAGCTACCGTTCAGTTTTACACTGAAAACTGCAGGAATTTCAAACCAGCACTAGGAAACCGATTGTGAACCAAGAGAAAAACTTTCTCCTGCAAACCGTTCCCTTTGAGCTAGATGAATGAAAGTGTCTACACATGCTAGGTTCTTATATATAGGTGTGTGTTAAAGCCGTCCTTCAACTAGCTTGTTGGGAACACAAAGTTTCTTTTCAGTTGGAATCTACAATCCATACATATATATGGGGAACTACTAGCTGAAACTAAGATTTACAATGAAATTTGCAGGAACTTCAAACCAGCAGTAGGAAACAGACTGAGAAACCAGAGTAAAAGCTTCAACTGCAAACAGTTACCTTTGTGGTAGATGAATGAACGTATCTCCACAAGCTCAGTTCAGAGAGATAACTGTGTCCGAAAGCCGTCAACACATAATTTTTGGGAACTCAATGTTTCTTTTAATTGCAAAATAGACTTGAAACATATATATGGGTAGGTAATTGTTCCAACTCGGTTTTACAGTGAAAACTGCAGGAACTTCAAATTGGAACTAAGGAAGAGATTGTGATTCAAGAGTAAAAGTTGCTCCTGCAACCCCTTCCATTTGTGCTAGAAGAACATACTTCTCTCCACATGCTCAGGTCTGAGAGATAAGTGTGTGTGAAAGCCGTATTTCACCTAGCTTGTTGGGATCACAATGTTTCTTTTTAGTTACAAACTACTCTACATATATATATATATGGGGATGTACTAGCTATAACTCGATTTTACAGTGAAAACTGCAGTAATTTCAAATCGGCAGTAGGAAAAAGACAGAGAAACCACAGTAAAAGTTTCCCCTGCAAACCGTTCCCTTTGTGCTAGATGAAAGAACGTTTATCTACATGCTCAGTTCAGAGAGATATGTGTGATTAAAAACCGTCCTACACCTAGCTTGTTGGGAACACAAGGTTTCTTTCCAGTTTCAAACAGCAATCGTTACATATATATGGGTTGGTACTAGTTCCAACTCGATTTTACACTGATCAATGAAGGACTTTCAAACTGGCACAATGAAACAGACTGAGAAACCAGAATAATATTTTCCCCTGCAGCCTGTTCCTTTGTGCTAAATGAACGAAAATCTCTCCACATAACCACTTCTGTGAGATAAGTGTGTGTGAAAGCCGTCCCACACCTAGCTTGTTGGGAACACTGTTTCGTTTCAGCTGGTATCTGCACCCCATAAATTTATATTGGGATGTACTAGCTGAAACTCGGTGTTACAATGAAAATTGCAGGAACTTCAAACCGGCCATAGGAAACAGATTGTGAAAGATGAGTGAAACTTTTCCTGCAAAAAGTTTTCTTTGTGCTAGACGAAAGTACGTCTCTCCACACGCTCAATTCTGATGGATAATTTGTGTGTAAGCCGTCCTTCACATAGCTTGTTGGGAACACAAATTTTCTTTTTAGTTGCAAACTATACACCGTACATTTATATGGGGAACTACTAGCTCCAACTCAGTTTAACACTAAAAACTGCTGGAACTTCAAACCGGCACGAGGAAATAGACTGAGAAACCAGAGTAAATGTTTCTCTTGCAACCCGTTCCGTTTGTGCTAGATGAACGAATGTCTCTCCACATGCTCAGTTCTGAGAGATAAGAGTGTTTGAAAGCCGTCCTTCAGCTAGCTTGATGAGAACACAAAGTTTCCTTTAAGTTTCAGTGTACAGTGCATAAATATATATGGGGAGGTAATAGAACAAATTCAGTTTAACACCAAAAACTGCTGGAACTTCAAACCGGAACTAGGAATGGGACTGAGAAACCAGAGAAAAGGTTTCTCCTGAAACCCGTTCCCTTTGTGCTAGATGAACGAACGTCTCTCCACATGCTCAGTTCTGAGAGATAAGAGTGTTTGAAAGCCGTCCTTCAGCTAGCTTGATGAGAACACAAAGTTTCTTTTAAGTTTCAGTGTACAGTGCATAAATATATATGGGGAGGTAATAGAACAAATTCGGTTTAACACCAAAAACTGCTGGAACTTCAAACCGGAACTAGGAATGAGACTGAGAAACCAGAGAAAAGGTTTCCCCTGAAACCCGTTCCCTTTGTGCTAGATGAACGAACGTCTCTCCACATGCTAAGTTCTGAGAGATAATGTGTGTATGAAAGCCGTACTTAACCGAAATTTTTGTGAACACAAAGTTTATTTTCAGTTGCAAATTACACTCCATTCATATATATGGGAAGTACGAGTTCTAACTCGGTTGTACAATGAAAATTCCAGAAAATTCATACCGGCACTTGGAACAGACAGTTATACCAGAATAAAAGTTTCCCTGCAAAACGTTCCCTTTGTGCTAGATGAGCGAACGTCTCTCCACATGCTAAGTTCTGAGAGATAATGTGTGTATGAAAGCCGTACTTAACCGAAATTTTTGTGAACACAAAGTTTATTTTCAGTTGCAAATTACACTCCATTCATATATATGGGAAGTACGAGTTCTAACTCGGTTGTACAATGAAAATTCCAGAAAATTCATACCGGCACTTGGAACAGACAGTTATACCAGAATAAAAGTTTCCCTGCAAAACGTTCCCTTTGTGCTAGATGAGCGAACGTCTCTCCACATGCTCAGTTCTGAAAGATAAGAGCGTGTGAAAGCCTTCTTCCAAGTAGCATGATGTGGACACAAAGTTTATTTTAATTTGCTAACTACACTCCATACATATATATGGGGAGGTAATTGCTTCAACTCGGTTTATAGTGAAAACTGCAGGAACTTCAAACCGGCACTAGGAAACAGACTGAGAAGCCCGAAGAAATGTTTCTCCGGCAACCCGTTCACTTTGTGCTAAATGAACGAACTTCTCGTCACATGCTCAGTTAAAAGAGATAATGTGTGTGAAAGCCTTACTTTAACTAGATTATTGGGAACACGAAAATTCTTTTTAGTTGCAATCAATACTCCATACATTTAAATGGGAAAGTACTAGCTACAACAGGGTTTAACACCGTAAACTGCAGGAACGTTAAAACGGTACTAGGAAACAGACTGAGAAACAAGAGTAATTGTTTCTCCTGCAAACCATTCCCTTTGTGCTAGAAGAATGAACGTCACTCCACATGCTCAGTTCTGAGAGATAAGTGTGTGATAATGCCATTGTTCACCTAGCTTGTTGGGAACACAAAGATTCTTTTTATTTGCACACTACACTCCATACATATATAAGGGGTGGTACAAGCTTCCATTCAATTTTACAGTGAAAACTTCAGGAACTTCAAAATGGTGCTGGGAAACAGACAGTGAAACAAGAGTAAAACTTTCACTTGCAACACATTCCATTTGTGCTAGATGAACGAAAGTCTCTGCAAATGCTGAATTCTGTGATATATTTGTTTGTGAAAGCCGTACTTCACCTAGATTGTTCGGAACACAAAGTTTCTTTTCAGCAGCAAACTACACTCCATACATTTATATGGTTAAGTACTTGCTCCCGTTCGGCATTACACTGAAAACTGCAGGAACTTCAAACCGGCACTAGGAAACAGATTGAGAAACCAGAGTAAAAGTTTTCCTGGAAACTTTTCCATTTGTGCTAGAAGAACGAACGTCTCTTCCCATGCTCATTTCTGAGAGAAAATGTGTGTGAAAGCCGTTCTTAACCTCGCTTGTTGAGAACACAAAGATTCTTTTCAGTTGCAAACTATACTCCGTATATTTATAAGGTGAAGTAATAACTCCAACCCATTTTAACACTGAAAAATGCAGGAACACCTAACCGGCACTAGGAAACAGACTGACAAACCAGAGAAAAATTTTCTCCTCCAACCCCGTCCATTTGTGCTAGATGAACGAACGTATCTACTCATGCACATTTCTTAGAGATAATTGTGTGTGAAAACGTCATTCATCTAGCTTGTTGGGAACACAAAGTTTCTTTTCATTTGCAAACTACACTCCATAAATATATATGGGGACGTACTAGCTGAAACTAACTTCTACTTTGAAAATTGCAGGAACTTCACCCAGCAATAGGAAACAGACTGAGAAACCAGAGAAATACTTTCTCCTGCAAACCGTTCCCTTTGTGATAAATGAAAGAAGTTCTCGCCACATGCTCAGTTAAAAGAGATAATTTGTGTGAAAGCCTTACTTTAACCTGATTATTGGGAACACGAAGATTCTTTTTAGTTGCAAACAATACTCCATACATGTAAATGGGAAAGTAGTAGCTACAACAGGGTTTAACAGTGTAAACTGCAGGAACGTTAAAACGGTACTAGGAAACCGACTGAGAAACAAGAGTAATAGTTTCTCCTGCAAAACATTCCCTTTGTGCTAGAAGAATGAACGTCACTCCACATGCTAAGTTCTGAGAGATAAGTGTGTGATAAAGCCATTGTTCACCTAGTTTGTTGGGAACACAAAGATTCTTTTTATTTGCAAACTACACTCCATACATATATAAGGGGTGGTACAAGCTTCCATTCAATTTTATAGTGAAACATTAAGGAACTTCAAAATAGTGCTGGGAAACAGACAGTGAAACAAGAGTAAAACTTTCACTTGCAACACGTTCCATTTGTGCTAGATGAACGAACGTCTCTGCAAATGCTGAATTCTGTGATATATTTGATTGTGAAAGCCGTACTTCACCTAGATTGTTCGGAACACAAAGTTTCTTTTCAGCAGCAAACTACACTCCATACATTTATATGGTTAAGTACTTGCTCCCGTTCGGCATTACACTGAAAACTGCAGGAACTTCAAACCGGCACTAGGAAACAGATTGAGAAACCAGAGTAAAAGTTTTCCTGGAAACTTTTCCATTTGTGCTAGAAGAACGAACGTCTCTTCCCATGCTCATTTCTGAGAGAAAATGTGTGTGAAAGCCGTTCTTAACCTCGCTTGTTGAGAACACAAAGATTCTATTCAGTTGCAAACTATACTCCGTATATTTATAAGGTGAAGTAATAACTCCAACCCATTTTAACACTGAAAAATGCAGGAACACCTAACCGGCACTAGGAAACAGACTGACAAACCAGAGAAAAATTTTCTCCTCCAACCCCGTCCATTTGTGCTAGATGAACGAACGTATCTACTCATGCACATTTCTTAGAGATAATTGTGTGTGAAAACGTCATTCATCTAGCTTGTTGGGAACACAAAGTTTCTTTTCATTTGCAAACTACACTCCATAAATATATATGGGGACGTACTAGCTGAAACTAACTTCTACTTTGAAAATTGCAGGAACTTCACCCAGCAATAGGAAACAGACTGAGAAACCAGAGAAATACTTTCTCCTGCAAACCGTTCCCTTTGTGATAAATGAAAGAAGTTCTCGCCACATGCTCAGTTAAAAGAGATAATTTGTGTGAAAGCCTTACTTTAACCTGATTATTGGGAACACGAAGATTCTTTTTAGTTGCAAACAATACTCCATACATGTAAATGGGAAAGTAGTAGCTACAACAGGTTTTAACAGTGTAAACTGCAGGAACGTTAAAACGGTACTAGGAAACCGACTGAGAAACAAGAGTAATAGTTTCTCCTGCAAAACATTCCCTTTGTGCTAGAAGAATGAACGTCACTCCACATGCTAAGTTCTGAGAGATAAGTGTGTGATAAAGCCATTGTTCACCTAGTTTGTTGGGAACACAAAGATTCTTTTTATTTGCAAACTACACTCCATACATATATAAGGGGTGGTACAAGCTTCCATTCAATTTTATAGTGAAACATTAAGGAACTTCAAAATAGTGCTGGGAAACAGACAGTGAAACAAGAGTAAAACTTTCACTTGCAACACGTTCCATTTGTGCTAGATGAACGAACGTCTCTGCAAATGCTGAATTCTGTGATATATTTGATTGTGAAAGCCGTACTTCACCTAGATTGTTCGGAACACAAAGTTTCTTTTCAGCAGCAAACTACACTCCATACATTTATATGGTTAAGTACTTGCTCCCGTTCGGCATTACACTGAAAACTGCAGGAACTTCAAACCGGCACTAGGAAACAGATTGAGAAACCAGAGTAAAAGTTTTCCTGGAAACTTTTCCATTTGTGCTAGAAGAACGAACGTCTCTTCCCATGCTCATTTCTGAGAGAAAATGTGTGTGAAAGCCGTTCTTAACCTCGCTTGTTGAGAACACAAAGATTCTATTCAGTTGCAAACTATACTCCGTATATTTATAAGGTGAAGTTCTAACTCCAACTCATTTTAATACTGAAAAATGCAGGAACACCTAACCGGCACTAGGAAACAGAATGACAAACCAGAGTAAAAGTTTCTCCTCCAACCCCGTCCATTTGTGCTAGATGAATGAACGTCTCTACTCATGCACATTTCTTCGAGTTAAGTGTGTGTGAAAACGTCATTCATCTAGCTTGTTTGGAACACAAAGTTTCTTTTCAGTTGCAAACAACACTCCATAAATATATATGGGGACGTACTAGCTGAAACTAACTCCTAGTTTGAAAATTGCAGGAACTTCACCCAGCAATAGGTAACAGACTGAGAAACCAGAGAAATACTTTCTCCTGCAAACCGTTCACTTTGTGCTAGATGAACGAACGTGTCTCCACATGCTCAGTTCTTAGATATAATTGAGGGTTAAAGCCATCCTTCACCTAGCATGTTGGGAAAAGTAAGATACTTTTCAGTTGCAAACTACACTCCATACATATATATGGGGATGTACTGGATCCAACTAAGCATTACAGAGAAAATTGGAGGAAATTCAAATTGGCACTAGGAAACTAATGGAGAAACCAGAGTAAAAGTTTCTCCTGCAAACCTTTCCATTTGTGCTAGAAGAACGAACGTCTCTCCACATGCTCAGTTCTGAGAGACAATGTGTATGAAAGACGTACTTCAGCTAGTTTGTTGAGAACACAAGGATTCTTTTCAGTTGCAGTCTATACTCCTTATATTTATATGGTGAAATAATAACTCCAACTCATTTTAACACTGAAAAATGCAGGAATATCTAAACGGCACGTGGAAACAGACTGAGAAACCACAGTAAAAATTTCTCCTACTACCTTTTTCCTTTGTGCTAGAAGAACAAACTTCTCTCCACATGCTCATTTCTTAGAGATAAGTGTGTGTGAAAGCCGTACTTCATCTACATTGTTGGGAACACAAAGTTCCTTTTCAGTTGCAAACTAATCTCCATACGTATATATGGGGAGGTACTAGCTCTAAATTGATTTTACAGTGATAGCTGCAGTAATTTCAAACTGGCAGTAGGAAACAGACTGAGAAACCAGAGTAAAACTTTCCCCTGCATAATGTTCCCTTTGTGCTAGATGAATGAACTTCTCTCCACATGCTCAGTTCAGAGAGAAATTGTGTATGAAAGCCTTCAACACATAATTTTTGGGAACTCAAAGATTCTTTTAATTGCAAAATAGACTCGAAACATATATATGGGTAGGTAATCGTTCCAACTCCGTTTTACAGTGAAAACTGCAGGAACTTCAAACCGGCTCTAGGAAACATAATGTGAAACGAGAGTAAAAGTTTCTCCAGTAACCCGTTCCCTTTGTGCTAGATGAACGAACGTCTCTCCACATGCTCAGATCTGAGAGATATTGTGTGTTAAATTAGTCCTTCACCTCTTTTGTTGTGAACATGCAGTTTCTTTTCATTTGAAACCTTTACTCCATACACTTATATGGGAAATAAAAGCTCCAACTCGGTTTAACAATGAAAACTACAGGAACTTTAAATCAGCTCTAGGAAACAAACTGAGAGGCCAGAGTGAAGAGTATCTCCTGCAACCCGTTCCATTTGTTCTAGATGAACGAACGTCTCTCCACATGCTCAGTTCATAGAAATAAGTGTGTTTGAAAGCCGTACTTCACCTAGCTTGTTGGGAACACAAAGTTTCTTTTCAGTTGCAAAGTACACTGCATACATACATATGGGGATGTAATAGAAACAACTCGGTTTTACACTGAAACTTCAGAAACTTCAAACCGAAACTTGGAAAGAGTCTGAGAAAACAGAGTAAAAATTTCTCCTGCAATCTGTTCCCTTTTGTGCTACATGAACGAACGTCTCTCCACATGATCAGTACTGGGATATAATTGTGTGGGAAAGCTGTCCTTCAACTAGCTTCTTTGGAACACAAAGTTTCTTTTCAGGTGCAAACTACACTCCATACATATATATTGGTAGGCACTAGCTCCCATTTCGTTTTTCATTTAAACCTGCAGGAACTTCAAACCGGCATTAGGAAACAGATTGTGAAAGATGAGTTAAAGTTTCCCTGCAAAACATTCCTTTTGTTCTAGATGAACGAACATCTCTCCACATGCTCAGTTCTGAGAGATAAGAGCGTGTGAAATCCTCTTTCAAGTAGCATGATGTGAACACAAAGTTTATTTTAAGTTGCTAACTACACTCCATACATATGTAGGGGAGGTAATTGCTTCAACTCGGTTTATATTGAAAACTGCAGGAACTTCAAACCGGCACTAGGAAACAGACTGAGAACCCTGAAGAAATGTTTCTCCTGCAACCCGTTCCCTTTGTGCTAGACGAACGTACTTCTCTCCACATGCTCAAATCTGAGGGATAATGTGAGTGTAATCCGTCCTTCACATTGCTTGTTGGGAACACAAAGTTTCTTTTTAGTTGAAAACTATACACCGTACATTTATATGGGGAAGTACTAGCTCCAACTCGGTTTAACACTAAAAACTGCTGGAACTTCAAACCAGCACGAGGAAACAGACTGAGAAACCAGAGTAAAGGTTTCTCCTGCAACCCGTTCTGTTTGTGCTAGATGAAGGAATGTCTCTCCACATGCTCAGTTCAGAGAGATAAGTGTGTTTGAAAGCCATCCTTCAGCTAGCATTTTGCGAACTCATAGATTCTTTTCAGCTGCAAAGTACACTGCATAAATATATAACGGTAGGTACTATAACCAACTCGCTTTTACAATGATAACTGCAGAAATATCAAAACAGATTAAGGAAAAAGACTGAGAAACCTGAGTAAAACATTCTCCTGCAAACCGTTCCCATTTTGCTACATGAATGAAGGTCTCTCCACATGCTCAGTTCCGAGAGGTAAGTTTGTTTGTAAGCCATCCTTCAGCTAGCATGTTGGGAACACATAGTTACTTTTCAGCTGCAAAGTACACTGCATGCATATATATGGGGAGGTACTAGAACCAATTCGGTTTTACACTAAAACTGCAGAAATATCTAACCAGATCTAGGAAGGAGAATGAGAATACAGAGTAAAACTTTCTCCTGCAACCCATTATCTTTGTGATAGATGAACGAACATCACTCCACATGCTCAGTTATGAGATATAATTATGTGTGAAAGCTGTCCTTCACCTAGCTTGTTGGAGACACAAAGATTATTTTAAGGTGCAAACTACACTCCATACATATATATAGGTAAGTACTAGCTCCCATTCGATTTTACTGAAAACTGCAGGAACTTAAAACCGGCACTAGGAAACACATTGTGAAACAAGAGAAAAACTTTCTCCTGCAAACCGTTCACGTTGTGCTCGATGAATGAATGTGTCTACACATGCTGAATTCTTATATAAGTGTGTGTTAATGCCGTACTTCACCTAGCTTGTTGGGAACACAAAGATTCTTTTCAGTTGGAAACTACAATCCATACATATATATGGGGACGTATTTGCTGAAAGTAACTTTTACAATGAAAATTGCAGGAACTTCAACCAGCACTAGGAAACAGACTGAGAAACCAGAGTAAAACTTTCTCCTGTAAACCGTTCAGTTTGTGCTAGATGAATGAACGTCTCTAAACATGCTCAGTTTAGAGAAATAGTGTGTTTGGAAGCCGTACTTCAGCTAGCATGTTTGGAACACTTAGTTTTTTTTTCAGCAGCAATGTACACTGCATAAATATATAAGGGGAAGTACTATAACCAATTCGGTTTTTCAATGATAACTGCAGAAATATCAAACCAGATGTAGGAAAAAGACTGAGAAAGCAGATTAAAACTTTCTCCTGCAAAACGTTCCCCTTGTGCTAGATGAATGAACGTCTCTCCACATGCTCAGATCTGAGATATAATTATGTGTGAAAGCTGTACTTCACCTAGCTTTTTGGAGACACAAAATTTCTTTTAAGGTGCAAACTACACTCCATACATATATATATATAAGTAAGTACTAGCTACCGTTCAGTTTTACACTGAAAACTGCAGGAATTTCAAACCAGCACTAGGAAACCGATTGTGAACCAAGAGAAAAACTTTCTCCTGCAAACCGTTCCCTTTGAGCTAGATGAATGAAAGTGTCTACACATGCTAGGTTCTTATATATAGGTGTGTGTTAAAGCCGTCCTTCAACTAGCTTGTTGGGAACACAAAGTTTCTTTTCAGTTGGAATCTACAATCCATACATATATATGGGGAACTACTAGCTGAAACTAAGATTTACAATGAAATTTGCAGGAACTTCAAACCAGCAGTAGGAAACAGACTGAGAAACCAGAGTAAAAGCTTCAACTGCAAACAGTTACCTTTGTGGTAGATGAATGAACGTATCTCCACAAGCTCAGTTCAGAGAGATAACTGTGTCCGAAAGCCGTCAACACATAATTTTTGGGAACTCAATGTTTCTTTTAATTGCAAAATAGACTTGAAACATATATATGGGTAGGTAATTGTTCCAACTCGGTTTTACAGTGAAAACTGCAGGAACTTCAAATTGGAACTAAGGAAGAGATTGTGATTCAAGAGTAAAAGTTGCTCCTGCAACCCCTTCCATTTGTGCTAGAAGAACATACTTCTCTCCACATGCTCAGGTCTGAGAGATAAGTGTGTGTGAAAGCCGTATTTCACCTAGCTTGTTGGGATCACAATGTTTCTTTTTAGTTACAAACTACTCTACATATATATATATATGGGGATGTACTAGCTATAACTCGATTTTACAGTGAAAACTGCAGTAATTTCAAACCGGCAGTAGGAAAAAGACAGAGAAACCACAGTAAAAGTTTCCCCTGCAAACCGTTCCCTTTGTGCTAGATGAAAGAACGTTTATCTACATGCTCAGTTCAGAGAGATATGTGTGATTAAAAACCGTCCTACACCTAGCTTGTTGGGAACACAAGGTTTCTTTCCAGTTTCAAACAGCAATCGTTACATATATATGGGTTGGTACTAGTTCCAACTCGATTTTACACTGATCAATGAAGGACTTTCAAACTGGCACAATGAAACAGACTGAGAAACCAGAATAATATTTTCCCCTGCAGCCTGTTCCTTTGTGCTAAATGAACGAAAATCTCTCCACATAACCACTTCTGTGAGATAAGTGTGTGTGAAAGCCGTCCCACACCTAGCTTGTTGGGAACACTGTTTCGTTTCAGCTGGTATCTGCACCCCATAAATTTATATTGGGATGTACTAGCTGAAACTCGGTGTTACAATGAAAATTGCAGGAACTTCAAACCGGCCATAGGAAACAGATTGTGAAAGATGAGTGAAACTTTTCCTGCAAAAAGTTTTCTTTGTGCTAGACGAAAGTACGTCTCTCCACACGCTCAATTCTGATGGATAATTTGTGTGTAAGCCGTCCTTCACATAGCTTGTTGGGAACACAAATTTTCTTTTTAGTTGCAAACTATACACCGTACATTTATATGGGGAACTACTAGCTCCAACTCAGTTTAACACTAAAAACTGCTGGAACTTCAAACCGGCACGAGGAAATAGACTGAGAAACCAGAGTAAATGTTTCTCTTGCAACCCGTTCCGTTTGTGCTAGATGAACGAATGTCTCTCCACATGCTCAGTTCTGAGAGATAAGAGTGTTTGAAAGCCGTCCTTCAGCTAGCTTGATGAGAACACAAAGTTTCCTTTAAGTTTCAGTGTACAGTGCATAAATATATATGGGGAGGTAATAGAACAAATTCAGTTTAACACCAAAAACTGCTGGAACTTCAAACCGGAACTAGGAATGGGACTGAGAAACCAGAGAAAAGGTTTCTCCTGAAACCCGTTCCCTTTGTGCTAGATGAACGAACGTCTCTCCACATGCTCAGTTCTGAGAGATAAGAGTGTTTGAAAGCCGTCCTTCAGCTAGCTTGATGAGAACACAAAGTTTCTTTTAAGTTTCAGTGTACAGTGCATAAATATATATGGGGAGGTAATAGAACAAATTCGGTTTAACACCAAAAACTGCTGGAACTTCAAACCGGAACTAGGAATGAGACTGAGAAACCAGAGAAAAGGTTTCCCCTGAAACCCGTTCCCTTTGTGCTAGATGAACGAACGTCTCTCCACATGCTAAGTTCTGAGAGATAATGTGTGTATGAAAGCCGTACTTAACCGAAATTTTTGTGAACACAAAGTTTATTTTCAGTTGCAAATTACACTCCATTCATATATATGGGAAGTACGAGTTCTAACTCGGTTGTACAATGAAAATTCCAGAAAATTCATACCGGCACTTGGAACAGACAGTTATACCAGAATAAAAGTTTCCCTGCAAAACGTTCCCTTTGTGCTAGATGAGCGAACGTCTCTCCACATGCTCAGTTCTGAAAGATAAGAGCGTGTGAAAGCCTTCTTCCAAGTAGCATGATGTGGACACAAAGTTTATTTTAATTTGCTAACTACACTCCATACATATATATGGGGAGGTAATTGCTTCAACTCGGTTTATAGTGAAAACTGCAGGAACTTCAAACCGGCACTAGGAAACAGACTGAGAACCCCGAAGAAATGTTTCTCCGGCAACCCGTTCACTTTGTGCTAAATGAACGAACTTCTCGTCACATGCTCAGTTAAAAGAGATAATGTGTGTGAAAGCCTTACTTTAACTAGATTATTGGGAACACGAAAATTCTTTTTAGTTGCAATCAATACTCCATACATTTAAATGGGAAAGTACTAACTACAACAGGGTTTAACACCGTAAACTGCAGGAACGTTAAAACGGTACTAGGAAACAGACTGAGAAACAAGAGAAATTGTTTCTCCTGCAAACCATTCCCTTTGTGCTAGAAGAATGAACATCACTCCACATGCTCAGTTCTGAGAGATAAGTGTGTGATAATGCCATTGTTCACCTAGCTTGTTGGGAACACAAAGATTCTTTTTATTTGCACACTACACTCCATACATATATAAGGGGTGGTACAAGCTTCCATTCAATTTTACAGTGAAAACTTCAGGAACTTCAAAATGGTGCTGGGAAACAGACAGTGAAACAAGAGTAAAACTTTCACTTGCAACACATTCCATTTGTGCTAGATGAACGAAAGTCTCTGCAAATGCTGAATTCTGTGATATATTTGTTTGTGAAAGCCGTACTTCACCTAGATTGTTCGGAACACAAAGTTTCTTTTCAGCAGCAAACTACACTCCATACATTTATATGGTTAAGTACTTGCTCCCGTTCGGCATTACACTGAAAACTGCAGGAACTTCAAACCGGCACTAGGAAACAGATTGAGAAACCAGAGTAAAAGTTTTCCTGGAAACTTTTCCATTTGTGCTAGAAGAACGAACGTCTCTTCCCATGCTCATTTCTGAGAGAAAATGTGTGTGAAAGCCGTTCTTAACCTCGCTTGTTGAGAACACAAAGATTCTTTTCAGTTGCAAATTATACTCCGTATATTTATAAGGTGAAGTTATAACTCCAACTCATTTTAACACTGAAAAATGCAGGAACACCTAACCGGCACTAGGAAACAGACTGACAAACCAGAGAAAAATTTTCTCCTCCAACCCCGTCCATTTGTGCTAGATGAACGAACGTATCTACTCATGCACATTTCTTAGAGATAATTGTGTGTGAAAACGTCATTCATCTAGCTTGTTGGGAACACAAAGTTTCTTTTCATTTGCAAACTACACTCCATAAATATATATGGGGACGTACTAGCTGAAACTAACTTCTACTTTGAAAATTGCAGGAACTTCACCCAGCAATAGGAAACAGACTGAGAAACCAGAGAAATACTTTCTCCTGCAAACCGTTCCCTTTGTGATAAATGAAAGAAGTTCTCGCCACATGCTCAGTTAAAAGAGATAATTTGTGTGAAAGCCTTACTTTAACCTGATTATTGGGAACACGAAGATTCTTTTTAGTTGCAAACAATACTCCATACATGTAAATGGGAAAGTAGTAGCTACAACAGGGTTTAACAGTGTAAACTGCAGGAACGTTAAAACGGTACTAGGAAACCGACTGAGAAACAAGAGTAATAGTTTCTCCTGCAAAACATTCCCTTTGTGCTAGAAGAATGAACGTCACTCCACATGCTAAGTTCTGAGAGATAAGTGTGTGATAAAGCCATTGTTCACCTAGTTTGTTGGGAACACAAAGATTCTTTTTATTTGCAAACTACACTCCATACATATATAAGGGGTGGTACAAGCTTCCATTCAATTTTATAGTGAAACATTAAGGAACTTCAAAATAGTGCTGGGAAACAGACAGTGAAACAAGAGTAAAACTTTCACTTGCAACACGTTCCATTTGTGCTAGATGAACGAACGTCTCTGCAAATGCTGAATTCTGTGATATATTTGATTGTGAAAGCCGTACTTCACCTAGATTGTTCGGAACACAAAGTTTCTTTTCAGCAGCAAACTACACTCCATACATTTATATGGTTAAGTACTTGCTCCCGTTCGGCATTACACTGAAAACTGCAGGAACTTCAAACCGGCACTAGGAAACAGATTGAGAAACCAGAGTAAAAGTTTTCCTGGAAACTTTTCCATTTGTGCTAGAAGAACGAACGTCTCTTCCCATGCTCATTTCTGAGAGAAAATGTGTGTGAAAGCCGTTCTTAACCTCGCTTGTTGAGAACACAAAGATTCTATTCAGTTGCAAACTATACTCCGTATATTTATAAGGTGAAGTTCTAACTCCAACTCATTTTAATACTGAAAAATGCAGGAACACCTAAACGGCACTAGGAAACAGAATGACAAACCAGAGTAAAAGTTTCTCCTCCAACCCCGTCCATTTGTGCTAGATGAATGAACGTCTCTACTCATGCACATTTCTTCGAGTTAAGTGTGTGTGAAAACGTCATTCATCTAGCTTGTTTGGAACACAAAGTTTCTTTTCAGTTGCAAACAACACTCCATAAATATATATGGGGACGTACTAGCTGAAACTAACTCCTAGTTTGAAAATTGCAGGAACTTCACCCAGCAATAGGTAACAGACTGAGAAACCAGAGAAATACTTTCTCCTGCAAACCGTTCACTTTGTGCTAGATGAACGAACGTGTCTCCACATGCTCAGTTCTTAGATATAATTGAGGGTTAAAGCCATCCTTCACCTAGCATGTTGGGAAAAGTAAGATACTTTTCAGTTGCAAACTACACTCCATACATATATATGGGGATGTACTGGATCCAACTAAGCATTACAGAGAAAATTGGAGGAAATTCAAATTGGCACTAGGAAACTAATGGAGAAACCAGAGTAAAAGTTTCTCCTGCAAACCTTTCCATTTGTGCTAGAAGAACGAACGTCTCTCCACATGCTCAGTTCTGAGAGACAATGTGTATGAAAGACGTACTTCAGCTAGTTTGTTGAGAACACAAGGATTCTTTTCAGTTGCAGTCTATACTCCTTATATTTATATGGTGAAATAATAACTCCAACTCATTTTAACACTGAAAAATGCAGGAATATCTAAACGGCACGTGGAAACAGACTGAGAAACCACAGTAAAAATTTCTCCTACTACCTTTTTCCTTTGTGCTAGAAGAACAAACTTCTCTCCACATGCTCATTTCTTAGAGATAAGTGTGTGTGAAAGCCGTACTTCATCTACATTGTTGGGAACACAAAGTTCCTTTTCAGTTGCAAACTAATCTCCATACGTATATATGGGGAGGTACTAGCTCTAAATTGATTTTACAGTGATAGCTGCAGTAATTTCAAACTGGCAGTAGGAAACAGACTGAGAAACCAGAGTAAAACTTTCCCCTGCATAATGTTCCCTTTGTGCTAGATGAATGAACTTCTCTCCACATGCTCAGTTCAGAGAGAAATTGTGTATGAAAGCCTTCAACACATAATTTTTGGGAACTCAAAGATTCTTTTAATTGCAAAATAGACTCGAAACATATATATGGGTAGGTAATCGTTCCAACTCCGTTTTACAGTGAAAACTGCAGGAACTTCAAACCGGCTCTAGGAAACATAATGTGAAACGAGAGTAAAAGTTTCTCCAGTAACCCGTTCCCTTTGTGCTAGATGAACGAACGTCTCTCCACATGCTCAGATCTGAGAGATATTGTGTGTTAAATTAGTCCTTCACCTCTTTTGTTGTGAACATGCAGTTTCTTTTCATTTGAAACCTTTACTCCATACACTTATATGGGAAATAAAAGCTCCAACTCGGTTTAACAATGAAAACTACAGGAACTTTAAATCAGCTCTAGGAAACAAACTGAGAGGCCAGAGTGAAGAGTATCTCCTGCAACCCGTTCCATTTGTTCTAGATGAACGAACGTCTCTCCACATGCTCAGTTCATAGAAATAAGTGTGTTTGAAAGCCGTACTTCACCTAGCTTGTTGGGAACACAAAGTTTCTTTTCAGTTGCAAAGTACACTGCATACATACATATGGGGATGTAATAGAAACAACTCGGTTTTACACTGAAACTTCAGAAACTTCAAACCGAAACTTGGAAAGAGTCTGAGAAAACAGAGTAAAAATTTCTCCTGCAATCTGTTCCCTTTTGTGCTACATGAACGAACGTCTCTCCACATGATCAGTACTGGGATATAATTGTGTGGGAAAGCTGTCCTTCAACTAGCTTCTTTGGAACACAAAGTTTCTTTTCAGGTGCAAACTACACTCCATACATATATATTGGTAGGCACTAGCTCCCATTTCGTTTTTCATTTAAACCTGCAGGAACTTCAAACCGGCATTAGGAAACAGATTGTGAAAGATGAGTTAAAGTTTCCCTGCAAAACATTCCTTTTGTTCTAGATGAACGAACATCTCTCCACATGCTCAGTTCTGAGAGATAAGAGCGTGTGAAATCCTCTTTCATGTAGCATGATGTGAACACAAAGTTTATTTTAAGTTGCTAACTACACTCCATACATATGTAGGGGAGGTAATTGCTTCAACTCGGTTTATATTGAAAACTGCAGGAACTTCAAACCGGCACTAGGAAACAGACTGAGAACCCTGAAGAAATGTTTCTCCTGCAACCCGTTCCCTTTGTGCTAGACGAACGTACTTCTCTCCACATGCTCAAATCTGAGGGATAATGTGAGTGTAATCCGTCCTTCACATTGCTTGTTGGGAACACAAAGTTTCTTTTTAGTTGAAAACTATACACCGTACATTTATATGGGGAAGTACTAGCTCCAACTCGGTTTAACACTAAAAACTGCTGGAACTTCAAACCAGCACGAGGAAACAGACTGAGAAACCAGAGTAAAGGTTTCTCCTGCAACCCGTTCTGTTTGTGCTAGATGAAGGAATGTCTCTCCACATGCTCAGTTCAGAGAGATAAGTGTGTTTGAAAGCCATCCTTCAGCTAGCATTTTGCGAACTCATAGATTCTTTTCAGCTGCAAAGTACACTGCATAAATATATAACGGTAGGTACTATAACCAACTCGCTTTTACAATGATAACTGCAGAAATATCAAAACAGATTAAGGAAAAAGACTGAGAAACCTGAGTAAAACATTCTCCTGCAAACCGTTCCCATTTTGCTACATGAATGAAGGTCTCTCCACATGCTCAGTTCCGAGAGGTAAGTTTGTTTGTAAGCCGTCCTTCAGCTAGCATGTTGGGAACACATAGTTACTTTTCAGCTGCAAAGTACACTGCATACATATATATGGGGAGGTACTAGAACCAATTCGGTTTTACACTAAAACTGCAGAAATATCTAACCAGATCTAGGAAGGAGAATGAGAATACAGAGTAAAACTTTCTCCTGCAACCCATTATCTTTGTGATAGATGAACGAACATCACTCCACATGCTCAGTTATGAGATATAATTATGTGTGAACGCTGTCCTTCACCTAGCTTGTTGGAGACACAAAGATTATTTTAAGGTGCAAACTACACTCCATACATATATATAGGTAAGTACTAGCTCCCATTCGATTTTACTGAAAACTGCAGGAACTTAAAACCGGCACTAGGAAACACATTGTGAAACAAGAGAAAAACTTTCTCCTGCAAACCGTTCACGTTGTGCTCGATGAATGAATGTGTCTACACATGCTGAATTCTTATATAAGTGTGTGTTAATGCCGTACTTCAACTAGCTTGTTGGGAACACAAAGTTTCTTTTCAGTTGGAAACTACAATCCATACATATATATGGGGACGTAGTAGCTGAAAATAAGTTTTACAATGAAAATTGCAGGAACTTCAAACCAGCACTAGGAAACAGACTGAGAACCCAGAGTAAAACTTTCTCCTGTAAACCGTTCAATTTGTGCTAGATGAATGAACGTGTCTCCACACGCTCAATTCTTGGATATAATTGAGTGTTAAATCCATCCTTCACCTAGATTGTTGGTAAAATTAAGATACGTTTCAGTTGCAAACTACACTCCATACATATATATGGGGATGTACTGGATCCAACTCAGCATTACAGTGAAAATCGCAGGAAATTCAAATTGGCACTAGGAAACTAATGGAGAAACCAGAGTAAAAGTTTATCCTGCAAACCTTTCATTTGTGCTACAAGAACGAACGTCTCTCCACATGCACATTTCTGAGAGACAATGTGTTTGAAAGACGTACTTCAGCTAGTTTGTTGAGAACACAAGGATTCTTTTGAGTTGTAATCTATAATTCTTATATTTACATGTTGAAATAATAACTCCAAATCATTTTAACACTGAAAAATTCAGGAATATCTAAATGGCACTTGGAAACAGACTGAGAAACCACAGTAAAAATTTCTCCTACTACCTGTTCCCTTTGTGCTAGAAGAACAAACTTTTCACCACATGCTCATTTCTTAGAGATAAGTGTGTGTGAAAGCCGTACTTCATCTACATTATTGGGAACACAAAGTTCCTTTTCAGTTGCAAACTAATCTCCATACATATATATGGGGAGGTACTAGCTCTAACTCGATTTTACAGTGATAGCTGCAGTAATTTCAAACCGGCAGTAGGAAACATACTGAGAAACCAGAGTAAAAATTTCCCCTGCAAACATTTCCCTTTGTGATAGATGAATGAACTTCTCTCCACATGCTCAGTTCAGAGAGAAAAGTGTGTGTGAAAGCCTTCAACACATAATTTTTGGGAACTCAAAGATTCTTTTAATTGCAAAATAGACTCGAAACATATATATGGGTAGGTAATGGTTCCAACTCCGTTTTACAGTGAAAACTGCAGGAACTTCAAACCGGCTATAGGAAACATAATGTGAAACCAGAGTAAAAGTTTCTCCAGTAACCTGTTCTCTTTGTGCTAGATGCACGAACGTCTCTCCACATGCTCAGTTCTGAGAGATATTGTGTGTTAAATTAGTCCTTCACCTATTTTGTTGGGAAGATGAAGTTTCTTTTCATTTGGAATCTTTACTTCATAAACTTATATGGGAAGTAATAGCTCCAACTCGGTTTAACAATGAAAACTACAGGAACATTATATCGGCACTAGGAAACATACTGAGAGGCCAGAGTGAAAAGTATCTCCTTCAAACCTTTCCATTTGTTCTAGATGAACGAACGTCTCTGCAAATGCTGAATTCTGTGATATATTTGTGTGTGAAAGCCGTCCTTCACCTAGATTATTCGGAACACAAAGTTTCTTTTCAGCAGCAAACTACACTCCATACATTTATATGGTTATGTACTTGCTCCCGTTCGGCATTACACTGAAAACTGCAGGAACTTCAAACCGGCACTAGGAAACAGATTGAGAAACCAGAGTAAAAGTTTCTCCTTGAAACTTTTCCATTTGTGCTAGAAGAACGAACGTCTCTCCACATGCTCATTTCTGAGAGAAAATGTGTGTGAAAGCCGTTCTTAACCTCGCTTGTTGAGAACACAGAGATTCTTTTCAGTTGCAAATTATACTCCGTATATTTATAAGGTGAAGTTATAACTCCAACTCATTTTAACACTGAAAAATGCAGGAACACCTAACCGGCACTAGGAAACAGACTGACAAACCAGAGAAAAAGTTTCTCCTCCAACCCCGTCCATTTGTGCTAGATGAACGAACGTATCTACTCATGCACATTTCTTAGAGATAAGTGTGTGTGAAAACGTCATTCATCTAGCTTGTTGGGAACACAAAGTTTCTTTTCAGTTGCAAACTACACTCCATAAATATATATGGGGACGTACTAGCTGAAACTAACTCCTACATTGAAAATTGCAGGAACTTCACCCAGCAATAGGAAACAGACTGAGATACCAGAGAAATACTTTCTCATGCAAACCGTTCACTTTGTGCTAGATGAACGAACGTGTCTCCACATGATCATTTCTTAGATATAATTGAGGTTTAAAGCCATCCTTTACCTAGTTTATTGGGAAAATTAAGATACTTTTCAGTTGCAAACTACATTCCATACATATATATGGGGAAGTACTGGATCCAACTCAGCATTACAGTGAAAATTGCAGGAAATTCAAATTGGCACTAGGAAACTAATGGAGAAACCAGAGTATAAGTTTCTCCTGCAAACCTTTCCATTTGTGCTAGAAGAACGAACGTCTCTCCACATGCTCAGTTCTGAGAGACAATGTGTGTGAAAGACGTACTTCAGCTAGTTTGTTGTGAACAGAAGGATTCTTTTCAGTTGCAATCTATACTCCTTATATTTATATGGTGAAGTAATAACTCCAACTCACTTTAACACTGAAAAATGCAGGAATATCTAAACGGCACTTGGAAACAGACTGAGAAACCACAGTAAAAATTTCTCCTACTACCTGTTCCCTTTGTGCTAGAAGAACAAACTTCTCTCCACATGCTCATTTCTTAGAGATAAGTGTGTGTGAATGCCGTACTTCATCTACATTGTTGGGAACACAAAGTTCCTTTTCAGTTGCAAACTAATCTCCATACATATATATGGGGATGTACTAGCTCTAACTCGATTTTACAGTGATAGCTGCAGTAATTTCAAACCAGCAGTAGGAAACATACTGAGAAACCAGAGTAAAAGTTTCCCCTGCAAACTGTTCCCTTTGTGATAGATGAATGAACTTCTCTTCACATGCTCAGTTCAGAGAGAAAAGTGTGTGTGAAAGCCTTCAACACATAATTTTTGGGAACTCAAAGATTTTTTAATTGCAAAATAGACTCGAAACATATATATGGGTAGGTAATCGTTCCAAATCCATTTTACAGTCAAAACTGCAGGAACTTCAAACCGGCTCTAGGAAACATAATGTGAAACCAGAGTAAAAGTTTCTCCAGTAACCCGTTCCCTTTGTGCTAGATGAACGAACGTCTCTCTACATGCTCAGTTCTGAGAGATATTGTGTGTTAAATTAGTCCTTCACCTATTTTGTTGGGAAGATGAAGTTTCTTTTCATTTGAAAACTTTACTCCATACACTTATATGGGAAGTAATAGCTCCAACTCGGTTTAACAATGAAAACTACAGGAACTTTAAATCGGCACTAGGAAACAAACTGAGAGGCCAGAGTGAAGAGTATCTCCTGCAACCCGTTCCATTTGTTCTAGATGAACGAACGTCTCTCCACATGCTCAGTTCATAGAAATAAGTGTGTTTGAAAGCCGTACTTCACCTAGCTTGTTGGGAACACAAAGTTTCTTTTCACTTGCAAAGTACACTGCATACATACATATGGGGATGTAATAGAAACAACTCGGTTTTACACTGAAACTTCAGAAACTTCAAACCGAAACTTGGAAAGAGTCTGAGAAAACAGAGTAAAAATTTCTCCTGCAATCTGTTCCCTTTTGTGCTACATGAACGAACGTCTCTCCACATGATCAGTACTGGGATATAATTGTGTGGGAAAGCTGTCCTTCAACTAGCTTCTTTGGAACACAAAGTTTCTTTTCAGGTGCAAACTACACTCCATACATATATATGGGTAGGCACTAGCTCCCATTTCGTTTTTCATTTAAACCTGCAGGAACTTCAAACCGGCATTAGGAAACAGATTGTGAAAGATGAGTTAAAGTTTCCCTGCAAAACGTTCCTTTTGTTCTAGATGAACGAACATCTCTCCACATGCTCAGTTCTGAGAGATAAGAGCATGTGAAATCCTCTTTCAATTAGCATGATGTGAACACAAAGTTTATTTTAAGTTGCTAACTACACTCCATACATATGTAGGGGAGGTAATTTCTTCAACTCGGTTTATATTGAAAACTGCAGGAACTTCAAACCGGCACTAGGAAACAGACTGAGAACCCTGAAGAAATGTTTCTCCTGCAACCCGTTCCCTTTGTGCTAGACGAACGTACGTCTCTCCACATGCTCAAATCTGAGGGATAATGTGTGTGTAAGCCGTCGTTCACATTGCTTGTTGGGAACACAAAGTTTCTTTTTAGTTGAAAACTATACACCGTACATTTATATGGGGAAGTACTAGCTCCAACTCGGTTTAACACTAAAAACTGCTGGAACTTCAAACCGGCACGAGGAAACAAACTGAGAAACCAGAGTAACGGTTTCTCCTGCAACTAGTTCCGTTTGTGCTAGATGAATGAATGTCTCTCCACATGCTCAGTTCTGAGACATAAGAGTGTTTGAAAGCCTTCCTTCAGCTAGCTTGATGAGAACACAAAGTTTCTTTTAAGTTTCAATGTACACTGCATAAATATATATGGGGAGGTAATAGAACAAATTCGGTTTAACACTAAAAACTGCTGGAATTTCAAACCGGAACTAGGAAGGAGACTGTGAAACCAGAGTAAAACTTTCTCCTGAAACCCGTTCCCTTTGTGCTAGATGAAGGAAAGTCTCTCCACATGCTCAGTTCAGAGAGATAAGTGTGTTTGAAGCCGTCCTTCAGCTAGCATGTTGCGAACACATAGATTCTTTTCAGCTGCAAAGTACACTGCATAAATATATAACGGTAGGTACTATAACCAACTCGCTTTTACAATGATAACTGCAGAAATATCAAAACAGATTTAGGAAAAAGACTGAGAAACCAGAGTAAAACATTGTCCTGCAAACCGTTCCCATTTTGCTACATGAATGAAGGTCTCTCCACATGCTCAGTTCAGAGAGGTAAGTGTGTTTGTAAGCCGTCCTTCAGCTAGCATGTTGGGAACACATAGTTACTTTTCAGCTGCAAATTACACTGCATACATATATATGGGGAGGTACTAGGACCAATTCGGTTTTACACTAAAACTGCAGAAATATCTAACCAGATCTAGGAAGGAGAATGAGAATACAGAGTAAAATTTTCCCCTGCAACCCATTATCTTTGTGATAGATGAACGAACGTCACTCCACATGCTCAGTTATGAGATATAATTATGTGTGAAAGCTGTCCTTCACCTAGTTTGTTGGAGACACAAAGATTCTTTTAAGGTGCAAACTACACTCCATACATATATATAGGTAAGTACTAGCTTCCGTTCGGTTTTACACTGAAAACTGCAGGAAATTAAAACCTGCACTAGGAAACACATTGTGAAACAAGAGAAAACCTTTCCCCTGCAAACTTTTCACGTTGTGCTAGATGAATGAATGTGTCTACACATGCTGAGTTCTGATATATAAGTGTGTGTTAAAGCCGTACTTCACCTAGCTTGTTGGGAACACAAAGTTTCTTTTCAGTTGGAAACTACAATCCATACATATATATGGGGAAGTAGTAGCTGAAAGAAAGTTTTACAATGAAAATTGCTGGAACTTCAAGCCAGCACTAGGAAACAGACTGAGAAAGAAGAGTAAAACTTTCTCCTGTAAACCGTTCAATTTGTACTAGATGAATGAACGTCTCTCAACATGCTCAGTTTAAAGAATTAGTGTGTTTGGAAGCCGTACTTCAGCTAGCATGTTGGGAACACTTAGTTTCTTTTAAGCAGCAATGTACACTTCATAAATATATAAGGGGATGTACTATAACCAATTCGGTTTTACACTTAAACTGCAGAAATATCTAACCAGATCTAGGAAGGAGAATGAGAATACAGAGTAATACTTTCTCCTGCAACCCGTTCCCTTTGTGATAGATGAATGAAAGTCTCTCCACATGCTCAGTTCTGAGATATAATTATGTGAGAAAGCTGTCTTTCACTTAGCTTGTTGGAGACACAAATTTTCTTTTAAGGTGCAAACTACACTCCATATATATATATATATATATATGTAAGTACTAGCTACCATTCGGTTTTACACTGAAAACTGCAGGAATTTCAAACCAGCACTAGGAAACAGATTGTGAACCAAGAGAAAAACTTTCTCCTGCAAACCGTTCCCTTTCAGCTAGATGAATGAAAGTGTCTACACATGCTCAGTTCTGATATATAATTGTGTGTTAAAGCTGTCCTTCAAATAGCTTGCTGGGAACACAAAGTTTCTTTTCAGTTGGAATCTACAATCCATACATATATATGGGGACGTGCTAGCTGAAACTAAGATTTACAATGAAATTTGCAGGAACTTCAAACCTGCAGTAGGAAACAGACTGAGAAACCAGAGTAAAATTTTCAACTGCAATCAGTTCCCTTTGTGCTAGATGAATGAACGTCTCTCCACAAGCTCAGTTCAGAGAGATAAGTGTGTCTGAAAGAGGTCAACACATAATTTTTGGGAACTAAAAGTTTCATTTAATTGCAAATTAGACTTGAAACATATATATGGGTAGGTAATTGTCGCAACTCGGTTTTACAGTGAAAATTGCAGGAACTTCAAAATGGAACTAAGGAAGAGATTGTGATTCAAGCGTAAAAGTTTCTCCTGCAACCCCTTCCATTTGTGCTAGAATAACAAACTTCTCTCCACATGCTCAGGTCTGAGAGATAAGTGTGTGTGAAAGCCGTACTTCACCTAACTTGTTGGGATCACAATGTTTCTTTTCAGTTGCAAACTACTCTCCATATATATATATGGGGAAGTAGTAGCTATAACTCGATTTTACAGTGAAAACTGCAGTAATTTCAAACCGGCAGTAGGAAAAAGACAGAGAAACCACAATAAAAGGTTCCCCTGCAAACCGTTCCATTTGTGCTAGATGAAATAACGTTTATCTACATGCTCAGTTCAGAGAGATAAGTGTGATTGAAAGCCGTCCTACACCTAGCTTGTTGGGAACACAAGGTTTCTTTCCAGTTGCAAACTGCAATCTTTACATATATATGGGTTGGTACTAGTTCCAACTCGATTTTACACTGATTAATGCAGGACTTTCAAACTGGCACAATGAAACAGACTGAGAAACCAGAATAATAGTTTCCCCTGCAGCCTGTTCCTTTGTGCTAAATGAACGAAAATCTCTCCACATAACCACTTCTGTGAGATAAGTGTGTGTGAAAGACGTCCCTCACCTAGCTTGTTGGGAACACAGTTTCATTTCAGCTGGTATCTGCACTCCATAAATTTATATTGGGATGAACTAGATGAAACTCGGTGTTACAATGAAAACTGCAGGAACTTCAAACCGGCCATAGGAAACAGATTGTGAAAGATGAGTAAAAGTTTTCCTGCAAAAGGTTCCCTTTGTGCTAGACGAACGTACGTCTCTGCACACGCTCAATTCTGAGGGATAATGTGTGTGTAAGCTGTCCTTCACATAGCTTGTTGGGAACACAAAGTTTCCTTTATTTTGCAAACTATACACCGTACAATTATATGGGGAAGTACTATCTCCAACACAGTTTAACACTAAAAACTGCTGGAAATTCAAACCGGCACTAGGAAACAGACTGAGAAACCAGAGTAAATGTTTCTCCTGTAACCCGTTCCATTTGTGCTAGATGAACGAATGTCTCTCCAAATGCTCAGTTCTGAGAGATAAGAGTGTTTGAAAGCCGTCCTTCAGCTAGCTTGATGAGAACACAAAGTTTGTTTTAAGTTTCTATGTACAGTGCATAAATATATATGGGGCGGTAATAGAACAATTTTGGTTTAACACCAAAAAATGCTGAAACTTCAAACCGGAACTAGGAAGGAGACTGAGAAACCAGAGTAAAATTTTCTCCTGAAACCCGTTCCCTTTGTGCTAGATGAACGAACGTCTCTCCACATGCTCAGTTCTGAGAGATAATTTGTGTATGAAAGCCGTACTTAACCTAAATTTTTGTGAACACAAATTTTATTTTCAATTGCAAATTACACTCCATCCATATATATGGGAAGTACGAGTTCCAAGTCGGTTGTACAGTGAAAATTGCAGGTAATTCATACCGGCACTAGGAACAGACATATATACCAGAGTAAAAGTTTCCCTGCAAAACGTTCCCTTTGTGCTGGTTGAGCGAACGTCTCTCCACATGATCAGTTCTGAGAGATAAGAGAGTGTGAAAGCCTTCTTTCAAGTAGCATAATGGGGACACAAAGTTTATTTTAAGTTGCTAACTACACTCCATACATATATATTGGGAGGTAATTGCTTCAACTCGGTTTATACTGAAAACTGCAAGAAATTCAAACCGGCACTAGGAAACAGACTGAGAACCCTGAAGAAATATTTCTCCTGCAACCCGTTCCTTTTGAGCTAAATGAACGAACTTGTCGCCACATGCTCAGTTAATAGAGATAATGTGTGTGAAAGCCGTACTTTGCCTAGATTATTGGGAACACGAATATTCTTTTTAGTTGCAAACAATAATCCATATATTTAAATGGGAAAGTACTAGCTACAACAGGTTTTAACACTGTAAACTGCAGGAACGTTAAATCGGTACTAGGAAACAGACTGAGAAACAAGAGTAATAGTTTCTCCTGCAAACCATTCCCTTTGTGCTAGAAGAATGAACGTCTCTCCACATGCTAAGTTCTGAGAGATAAGTGTGTGATAAAAACATTGTTCACCTAGTTTGTTGGGAACACAAAGATACTTTTCATTTGCAAACTACACTCCATACATATATAAGGGCTTGTACAAGCTTCCATTCAATTTTACAGTGAAAACTGCAGGAACTTCAAAATGGTACTGGGAAACAGACAGTGAAACAAGAGTAAAACTTTCTCTTGCAAAGCGTTCTCTTTGTGCTAGATGAACGAACGTCTCTGCAAATGATGATTTCTGTGATATATTTGTGTGTGAATGCCGTCCTTCATCTAGATCATACGGAACACAAAGTTCCTTTTCAGCAGCAAACTACAATCCATACATTTATATGGTTATGTACTTGCTCCCGTTCGGCATTAAACTGAAAACTGCAGGAACTTCAAACCGGCACTAGGAAACAGATTGAGAAACCAGAGTAAAAGTTTCTCCTGGAAACTTTTCCATTTGTGCTAGAAGAACGAACGTCTCTCCACATGCTCATTTCTGAGAGAAAATGTGTGTGAAAGCCGTTCTTAACCTCGCTTGTTGAGAACACAAAGATTCTTTTCAGTTGCAAACTATACTCCGTATATTTATAAGGTGAAGTAATAACTCCAACTCATTTTAACACTGAAAAATGCAGGAACACCTAACCGGCACTAGGAAACATACTGACAAACCAGAGAAAAAGTTTCTCCTCCAACCCCGTCCAATTGTGCTAGATGAACGAACGTCTCTACTCATGCACTTTTCTTAGAGATAAGTGAGTGTGAAAACGTCATTCATCTAGCTTGTTGGGAACCCAAAGTTTCTTTTCAGTTGCAAACTACACTCCATAAATATATATGGGGACGTACTAGCTGAAACTAACTCCTACTTTGAAAATTGCAGGAACTTCACCCAGCAATAGGAAACAGACTGAGATACCAGAGAAATACTTTCTCCTGCAAACAGTTCACTTTGTGCTAGATGAACGAACGTGTCTCCACATGCTCACTTCTAAGATATAATTCAGGGTTAAAGCCATCCTTCACCTAGCTTTTTGGGAAAAGTAAGATACTTTTCATTTGCAAGCTACACTCCATACATATATATGGGGATGTACTGGATCCAACTCAGCATTACAGTGAAAATTGCAGGAAATTCAAATTGGCACTAGGAAACTAATGGAGAAACCAGAGTAAAAGTTTCTCCTGCAAACCTTTCCATTTGTGCTAGAAGAACGAACGTCTCTCCACATGCTCAGTTCTGAGAGACAATATGTGTGAAAGACGTACTTCAGCTATTTTGTTGAGAACACAATGTTTCTTTTCAGTTGCAATCTATACTCCTTATATTTATATGGTGAAGTAATAACTCCAACTCACTTTAACACTGAAAAATGCAGGAATATCTAAACGGCACTAGGAAACAGACTGAGAAACAACAGTAAAAATTTCTCCTACTACCTGTTCCCTTTGTGCTAGAAGAACAAACTTCTCTCCACATGCTCATTTCTTAGATATAAGTGTGTGTGAAAGCCGTACTTCATCTACCTTGTTGGGAACACAAAGTTCCTTTTCAGTTGCAAACTAATCTCCATATATATATATGGGGAGGTACTAGCTCTAACTCGATTTTACAGTGATAGCTGCAGTAATTTAAAACCGGCAGTAGGAAAAAGACTGAGAAACCAGAGTAAAAGTTTCCCCTGCAAAACGTTCCCATTGTGCTAGATGAATGAACGTCTCTCCACATGCTCAGTTCAGAGAGAAAATTGTGTGTGAAAGCCTTCAACACATAATTTTTGGGAACTCAAAGATTCATTTAATTGCAAAATAGACTCGAAACATATATAAGGGTAGGTAGTCATTCCAACTCCGTTTTACAGTGAAAACTGCAGGAACTTCAACCCGGCACCAGGAAACATAATGTGAAACCAGAGTAAAAGTTTCTCCAGTAACCCGTTCCCTTTGTGCTAGATGATCGAACGTATGTTCACATTCTTATTTCTGAGAGATATTGTGTGTTAAAATAGTCCTTCAACTATTTTGATGGGAACACGAAGTTTCTTTTCATTTGAATCCTTTACTCCACACACTTATATGTGAAGTAATAGCTCCAACTCGGTTTAACAATGAAAACTTCAGGAACTTTAAATTGGCACTAGGAAACAAACTGAGAGGCCAGAGTGAAGAGCTTCTCCTGCAAACCTTTCCATTTGTTCTAGATGAACGAAAGTCTCTCCACATGCTCAGTTCAGAGAGATAAGTGTGTTTGAAAGCCGTCCTTCAGCTAGCATAATGGGAACACATAGTTTCTTTTCAGCTGCAAAGTACACTGCATACATAAATATGGGGAGGTACAAGAACCAACTGAGTTTTACACTGAAAACTGCAGAAATATCAAACCTGAACTAGGAAGGAGACTGAGAATACAGAGTAAAACTTTCTCTTGAAACCCGTTCCCTTTTTGCTAGATGAACGAACGTCTCTACTCATGCTCAGTTCTTGGAGACAAGTCTGTGTGATAAACGTCCTTCACCTTGGTTGTTGGGAACACAAAGTTTCTTTTCAGTTGCAAACTACACTCCATACATATATATGTGGAGGTACTAGAACCAACTCGGTTTTACAGTGAAAAATGCAGGAACTTCAAACCGGCACCAGGAAACATAATGTGAAACCAGAGTAAAAGATTCTCCTGTAAACCGTTCCCTTTGTGTTGGAGGAATGAACGTCTCTCCACACGCTCAGTACTGAGAGATAATTGTGTGTGAAAGCCAGCCTTCACATAGCTTGTTGGGAACACAAAGTTTCTTTTCAGGTGCTAAAAACACTCCATATATATATATTGGTAGGTACATGCTCCCATTATATTTTACACTGAAAACTGCAGGAAATTCAAACCGGACCTAGGAAACAGTTTGTGAAAGAAGAGTAATACTTTCTGTGGTAAACATTCACTTTTTGCTATATGAATGATCGTGTCTCCACATGCACAGTTCTGAGATATAACTGAGTGTTAAAGCCGTCCTTCTCCTAGCTTGTTGGGAAAACAAGGATTCTTTTCAGTTGCAAACAATACTCTGTATATTTATATGGTGAAGTACAAACTTCAACTCATTTTAACACTGAAATATGCAGGAACATCTAACTGGCACTAGGAAACTGAGAAAACAGAGTAAACATTTCTCCTGCAAACCATTCAATTTGTGCTGGATGAATGAAATTCTCTCCACATGCTCATATCTTAGAGATAATTGTGTGTGAAAGCCGTCCTTCACCTAACATGTTGGGAACATAAAGTTTCTTTTCAGTTGCAAACTACACTCCACACATATTTATGGGTACGAACCAGTTGATAATAAATTTTACACTGAAAATTGCCGGAACTTCAAACCACCACTCGGAAACAGAATGAACTACAAGAGTAAAACTTTCTCCTGCAAACTGTTCCCTTTGTGCTAGATGAATGAAAGTCTCTCCAAATGCTCAGTTCAGAGAGATAAGTGTGATTGAAAGCCGTCCTTCAGCTAGCATGTTGGGAACACACAGATTCTTTTCATCTACAAAGTACACTGCATACATATATACGGGGAGGTACTAGAACCAACTCGGTTTTACAGTGAAAACTGCAGGAACTTCAATATGGCACTAGGAAACAGATAGTGAAACAAGCGTAAAATTTTCTCCTGCAAACGGTTCCCTATGTGCTAGATGAATGAAAGTTTCTCCACATGCTCAGTTCTGAGATATAAGTGTGTGATAAAGCCTTTGTTCATCAAATTTATTGGGAACACAAAGATTCTTTACATTTGCAAACTACACTCCTTACATATATATGGGGATGTACAAGCTCCCAATCAGTTTTACAGTGAAAACTGCAGGAACTTCAAAATGGTACTAGGAAACAGTGAAACAAGAGTAAAACTTTCTCTTGCAATCAGTTCCCTTTGTGCTAGATGAACGAACGTCTCTTCACATGCTCAATTCTGTGATATATTTGTGTTTGAAAGCCGTCCTTCAACTTGCTTGTTGGGAACACAAAGTTTCTTTGCATTTCAAAGTACACTGCATACATATATATGGGAGGTACCTGAAACAAATCGGTTTTACACTGAAAACTGCTGAAATTTCAAACCAGAACTAGGAAAGACACTGAGAAACAGAGTAAAATTTGGTCCCTCAAACCGTTCCCTTTGTGCTAGATGAACAAATGTCTATCCTCATGCTCAGACCTGGGATATAAGTGTGTGTGAAAGCCGTCCTTCACCTAGCTTGTTGGGAACACAAAGATTCTTTCAGGTGCAAACTGCACTCCATACATATATATGGGGAGGTACTAGCCCCCATTCTGTTTTACACTGAAATGTGCAGGAACATCAAACCTGCACAAGGAAACAGATTGTGAAACGAGAGTCAATTTTCTCCTGCAAAGCATTCACACTGTGTTAGATGAACGAACGTGTCTCCACATGCTCAGTTCTGAGAGATAAGTGAATGTTAAATAGTTTCTTCAACTTCCTTGTTAGGAAAACTAAGTTTCTTTTCAGTTGCAAACTATAATCCACACATATGTATGTATATGTACTAGATCCAAATCGGTTTTACAGTGTAAACTGTAGTAACTTCAAACTGGCCCTAGGAAACAGAAATAGAAACCAGAGTACTAGTTTCCCCTGCAAACCATTCACTTTTTGCTAGATGAATGAACGTCTCTTCACATACTCACTTTAGAGAGAGTATTGGGTGTGAAAGCCATTCTTCAACAAGCTTGATGGGAACACAAAGTTACTTTTCAGTTTTAAAGTACAATCCATACATATATAAGGGTGGTACTAGCTCCGACGATGTTTTACATTGAAAATGGCAGGAATTTCAATCCGGCACTAGGAAACAGACATTCAAACCAGAGAAAAAGTTTCTCATGCAAACCTCTCCCTTTATGCTAGATGAATGAACATCCCTGCACATGCTAATTTCAGAGATATAAGTGTGCTGGAAACCCGTCCTTCAGCTAGCATGTTGGGAACACAAAGTTTCTTTTCAGATGCAAACTAAACTGCATACATATATATGGTTAGTTACTAGAACCAACTCGGATATACAATGAAAACTGCAGAAATATCAAACCAGTAGTAGTAAACAGAGTGAGAAACCAGAGAAAATCTTTCTCCAGCAAAATGTTCCCATTGTGCTAGATGAATGAACGTCTCTCCACATGCTCAGTTCTGAGAGATATTGTGTGTTAAAGTAGTCCTTCACCTATTTTGTTGGGAACACGAAGTTTCTTTTCATTTGAAACCTTTACTCCATACACTTATATGGGGAAGTAATAGCTCCAACTCAGTTTAACAGTGAAAACTACAGGAACTTTTACTCGGCACTAGGAAACAAACTGAGAGGCCAGAGTAAAGAGTTTCTCCAGCAAACCGTTCCATTTTTTCTAGATGAACGAAAGTCTCTCCACATGCTCAGTTCAGAGAAATAAGTGTGTTTGAAAGCCGTACTTCACCTAGCTTGTTGGGAACACAAAGTTTCTTTTCAGTTGCAAAGTACACTTCATACATATATATGGGTAGGCACTAGCTCCCATTCGGTTTTACACTGAAAACTGCAGGAAATTCAAACCGGCATTAGGAAACAGATTGTGAAAGATGAGTAAAAGTTGTCCTGCAAAACGTTCTCTTTTTGCTAGACGAACGAACGTCTCCCCACATACTCAATTCTGAGAGATAATGTGTGTGTAAGCCTTCCTTCACATAGTTTGTTGGGAACACAAAGATTATTTTTAGTTACAATCTATACTCCTTATATTTATATGGGGAAGTACTAGCTCCAACATGGTTAAACACTAAAAACTGCTGGAAATTCAAACTGGCCCTAGGAAACAGACTGAGAAACCAGAGTAAATGTTTCTCCTACAACCCGTTCCGTTTGTGCTAGATGAACGAACGTCTCTCCACATGCTCAGTTCTGAGAGATAAGAGTGTTTGAAAGCCGTCCTTCAGCTAGCTTGTTGGGAACACAAAGTTTCTTTTAAGTTTCAAAGTACACTGCATAAATATATATGGGGAGGTACCAGAACAAATTCGGTTTTACACTAAAAACTGCAGAAACTTCAAACCGGAACTAGGAAGGAGACTGAGAAACCAGAGTAAAATTTTCTCCTGAAACCCGTTCCCATGTGCCAGATGAATGAACGAATCTCCACATGCTCAGTTCTGAGAGATAATGTGTGTATAATAGCCGTACTTAACCTAAATTATTGTGAACACAAAGTTTATATTCATTTGCAAACTACACTCCATACATATATATGGGAAGTACGAGCTCCAACTCGGTTGTACAGTGAAAATTCCAGGAAATACATACCGGCACTAGGAACAGACAGATATACAAGAGAAAAGTTTCCCTGCAAAACGTTCCCTTTGTGCTAGATGAACGAACGTCTCTCCACATGCTCAGTTCTGAGAGATAAGTGTGTGTGAAAGCCTTCTTTCAAGTAGCATGATGTGAACACAAAGTTTATTTTAAGTTGCAAAATAAACTTCAAACATATATATGGGGAGGTAATTGCTTCAACTCGGTTTGTACTGAAAACTGCAGGAAATTCAAACCGGCACTAGGAAACAGACTGAGAACCCTGAAGAAATGTTTCTCCTGCAACCCGTTCCTTTTGTGCTAAATGAACGAACTTCTCGCCACATGCTCAGTTAAAAGAGATAATGTGTGTGAAAGCCTTACTTTACCTAGATTGTTGGGAATACGAAGATTCTTCTTAGTTGCAAAAAATAGTCCATATATTTAAATGGGAAAGTACTAGCTGCAACATGTTTTAACACTGTAAACTGCAGGAAATTTAAAACGGTACTAGGAAACAGACTGAGAAACAAGAGTAATAGTTTCTCCTGCAAACCATTCCCTTTGTGTTAGATGAACGAACGTCTCTCTACACGCTCAGTTCTCGGAGATAATTGTGTGTGAAAGCCAGCCTTCACATAGCTTGTTGGGAACACAAAGTTTCTTTTCAGGTGCAAACTGCACTCCATATATATATATATAGGTAGGTACTTGCTCCCGTTATGTTTTACACTGAAAACTGCAGGAAATTCAAACCGGACCTAGGAAACAGTTTATGAAAGAAGAGTAATACTTTCTAGGGAAAACGTTCACTTTTAGCTAGATGAATGACCTTTTCTCCACATGCTAATTTCTGAGATACAAGTAAGTGTTAAAGCCGTCCTTCACCTAGCTTGTTGGGAACACAAGGATACTTTTCAGTTGCAAACTACACTCCATACATATATAAGGGGAGGTACTAGAACCAAATCGATTACAGTGAAAACTGCAGGAACTTCCAACTGGCACTAGGAAACACATGGAGAAACCAGAGTAAAGGTTTCTTTTGCAAACCTTTCCATTTGTGCTAGAAGAACGAACGTCTCTCCACATGCTCCGTTCTGAGAGATAATATCTGTGAAATCCGTACTTCAACTAGCTTGTTGAGAACACAAGGATTCTTTTCATTTGCAAACTATACTCTGTATATTTATATGCTGAAGTACAAACTCAAACTCATTTTAACACTGAAAAATGCAGGAATATCTAACCGGCACTAGGAGAAATACTGAGAATCCAGATTAAAAAGTTTCCCCTGCAACCCGTTCCTTTGTGCTAGAATAACAAACTTCTCTCCACATGCTCAATTCTGAGAGATATTGTGTTTGAAAGCCTTAATTCATCTTCCTTGTTGGGAACATAAAGTTTCTTTCCAGTTGCAAATTAATCTCCATAAATATATATGGGGAGGTACTAGTTCTAACTCGGATTTACAGTGATAATGGCAGTAATTTCAAACCGGCCGTAGGAAACTGACTGAGAAACCAGAGTAAAAGTTTCCCCTGCAAAACCTTTACCTTTGTGCTAGATGAACGAACGTTTCTAATCATGCTCATTTCTTGGAGACAAGTCTGTGTGATAAACGTCCTTCACCTTTGTTGTTGGGAACACAAAGTTTCTTTTCAGTTGCAAACTACACTCCATACATATATATGGGGAGGTACTAGAACCAACTCGGTTTTACAGTGAAAAATGCAGGAACTTCAAACCGGCACCAGGAAACATAATGTGAATCCAGAGTAAAAGTTTCTCCTGTAAACCGTTCCCTTTGTGTTAGAGGAATGAACTTCTCTCCACATGCTCAGTACTGAGAGATAATTGTGTGTGAAAGCCAGCCTTCACATAGCTTGTTGGGAACACAAAGTTTCTTTTCAGGTGCTAACAACACTCCATATATATATATGGGTAGGAACATGCTCCCGCTATGTTTTACACTGAAAACTGCAGGAAATTCAAACCGGACCTAGGAAATAGTTTGTGAAAGAAGAGTAATACTTTCTCTGGAAAACGTTCACTTTTTGCTAGATGAATGATCGTGTCTCCACATGCACAGTTCTGAGATATAAGTGAGTGTTAAAGCCGTCCTTCTCCTAAGTTTTTGGGAACACAAGGATTCTTTTCAGTTGCAAACTATACTCTGTATATTTATATGGTGAAGTACAAACTTCAACTCATTTTAACACTGAAATATGCAGGAACATCTAACTGGCACTAGGAAACAGACTGAGAAACAAGAGTAAACATTTCTCCTGCAAACCCTTCCATTTGTGCTAGATGAACGAAATTCTCTCCACATGCTCATTTCTTAGAGATAATTGTGTGTGAAAGCCGTCCTTCACCTAACTTGTTGGGAAAACAAAGTTTCTTTTCAGTTACAAACTACACTCCACACATATTTATGGGTACGTACCAGTTGATAATAAATTTTACACTGAAAATTGCCGGAACTTCAAACCAACACTCGGAAACAGAATGAACTACAAGAGTAAAACTCTCTCCTGCAAACTGTTCCCTTTGTGCTAGATGAATGAAAGTCTCTCCAAATGCTCAGTTCAGAGAGATAAGTGTGATTGAAAGCCGTCCTTCAGCTAGCATGTTGGGAACACATAGATTCTTTTCATCTACAAAGTACACTGCATAAATATATACGGGGAGGTACTAGAACCAACTCGGTTTTACAATGAATATTGCAGAAATATCAAACCAGAACTAGGAAACAGACTAAGAAACCAGAGTAAAACTTTCTCCTGCAAACCGTTCCCTTTGTGCTAGATGAATGAACGTCTTTCCACATGCTCAGTTCAGAGAGATAAGTGTGTTTGTAAGCCGTCCTTCAGCTAGCATGTTGGGAACACAAAGTTTCTTTGCATTTCAAAGTACACTGCATACATATATATGGGGAGGTACCTGAAACAAATCGGTTTTACACTGAAAACTGCTGAAACTTCAAACCAGAACTAGGAAAGACACTGAGAAACAGAGTAAAATTTGGTCCCTCAAACCGTTCCCTTTGTGCTAGATGAACAAATGTCTCTCCTCATGCTCAGTTCTGGGATATAAGTGTGTGTGAAAGCCGTCCTTCACCTAGCTTGTTGGGAACACAAAGATTCTTTCAGGTGCAAACTGCACTCCATACATATATATGGGAAGGTACTAGCCCCCATTCTGTTTTACACTGAAATGTGCAGGAACATCAAACCTGCACTAGGAAACAGATTGTGAAACGAGAGTCAATTTTCTCCTGCAAAGCATTCACACTGTGTTAGATGAACGAACGTTTCTCCACATGCTCAGTTCTGAGAGATAAGTGAATGTTAAATAGTTTCTTCAACTTCCTTGTTAGGAAAACTAAGTTTCTTTTCAGTTGCAAACTATAATCCACACATATGTATGTATATGTACTAGATCCAAATCGGTTTTACAGTGTAAACTGTAGTAACTTCAAACTGGCCCTAGGAAACAGAAATAGAAACCAGAGTACTAGTTTCCCCTGCAAACCATTCACTTTTTGCTAGATGAATGAACGTCTCTTCACATACTCACTTTAGAGAGAGTATTGGGTGTGAAAGCCATTCTTCAACAAGCTTGATGGGAACACAAAGTTACTTTTCAGTTTTAAAGTACAATCCATACATATATAAGGGTGGTACTAGCTCCGACGATGTTTTACATTGAAAATGGCAGGAATTTCAAACCGGCACTAGGAAACAGACATTCAAACCAGAGAAAAAGTTTCTCATGCAAACCTCTCCCTTTATGCTAGATGAATGAACATCCCTGCACATGCTAATTTCAGAGATATAAGTGTGCTGGAAACCCGTCCTTCAGCTAGCATGTTGGGAACACAAAGTTTCTTTTCAGATGCAAACTAAACTGCATACATATATATGGTTAGTTACTAGAACCAACTCGGATTTACAATGAAAACTGCAGAAATATCAAACCAGTAGTAGTAAACAGAGTGAGAAACCAGAGAAAATCTTTCTCCTGCAAAATGTTCCCATTGTGCTAGATGAATGAACGTCCCTCCACATGCTCAGTTCTGAGAGATATTGTGTGTTAAAGTAGTCCTTCAACTATTTTGTTGGGAACACGAAGTTTCTTTTCATTTGAAACCTTTACTCCATACACTTATATGGGGAAGAAATAGCTCCAACTCAGTTTAACAATGAAAACTACAGGAACTTTAAATTGGCACTAGGAAACAAACTGAGAGGCCAGAGTAAAGAGTTTCTCCTGCAAACCGTTCCATTTGTTCTAGATGAAGGAACGTCTCTCCACATGCTCAGTTCAGAGAAACAAGTGTGTTTGAAAGCAGTACTTCACCTAGCTTGTTGGGAACACAAAGTTTCTTTTAAGCTTCAATGTACACAGCTTAAATATATAGGGGGTGGTAGAAGAACAAATTCGGTTTTACACTAAAAACTGCAGAATCTTCAAACCGGAACTAGGAAGGAGACTGAGAAACCAGAGTAAAATTTTCTCCTGAAACCCGTTCCCATGTGCCAGATGAATGAACGAATCTCCACATGCTCAGTTCTGAGAGAAAATGTGTGTATAAAAGACGTACTTAACCTAAATTTTTGTGAACACAAAGTTTATTTTCATTTGCAAACTACACTCCATACATATATATGGGAAGTACGAGCTCCAACTCTGTTGTACACTGAAAATTCCAGGAAATAAATACCGGCACTAGGAACAGACAGATATACCAGAGTAAAAGATTCACTGCAAAACGTTCCCTTTGTGCTAGATGAACGAACGTCTCTCCACATGCTCAGTTCTGAGAGATAAGTGTGTGTGAAAGCCTTCTTTCAAGTAGCATGATGTGAACACAAAGTTTATTTTAAGTTGCAAAATAAACTTCAAACATATATATGGGGAGGTAATTGCTTCAACTCGGTTTATACTGAAACCTGCAGGAACTTCAAACCGGCACTAGGAAACAGACTGAGAACCCTGAAGAAATGTTTCTCCTGCAACCCGTTCCTTTTGTGCTAAATGAACGAACTTCTCGCCACATGCTCAGTTAAAAGTGATAATGTGTGTGAAAGCCTTACTTTACCTAGATTGTTGGGAATACGAAGATTCTTCTTGGTTGCAAAAAATAGTCCATATATTTAAATGGGAAGTACTAGCTGCAACATTTTTTAACACTGTAAACTGCAGGAACTTTAAAACGGTACTAGGAAACAGACTGAGAAACAAGAGTAATAGTTTCTCCTGCAAACCATTCCCTTTGTGTTAGATGAACAAACGTCTCTCCACACGCTCAGTTCTCAGAGATTATTTTGTGTGAAAGCCAGCCTTCACATAGCTTGTTGGGAACACAAAGTTTCTTTTCAGATGCAAACTACACTCCATATATATATATATATATATATATGTAGGTACTTGCTCCTGTTATGTTTTACACTGAAAACTGCAGGAAAATCAAACCGGACCTAGGAAACAGTTTGTGAAAGAAGAGTAATACTTTCTCTGGAAAACGTTCACTTTTAGCTAGATGAATGATCGTGTCTCCACATGCTCAGTTCTGAGATATAAGTGAGATTTAAAGCCGTCCTTCACCTAGCTTGTTGGGAACACAAGGATTCTTTTCAGTTGCAAACTACACTCCATACATATATAAGGGGAGGTACTAGAACCAACTTGGTTTTACAGTGAAAACTGCAGGAACTTCAAACTGGCACTAGGAAAAACATGGGGAAACCAGAGTAAACGTTTCTCCTGCAAACATTTCCATTTGTGCTAGAAGAACGAACGTTTCTCCACATGCTCTGTTCTAAGAGATAAGTGTGTGTGAAAGACGTACTTCACCTAGTTTGTTGAGAACACAAGGATTCTTTTCAGTTTCAAACGATACTCTGTATATTTATATGGTGAAGTACAAACTCCAACTCATTTTATCACTGAAAAATGCAGGAACCTCTAACTGGCACTAGGAAACAGACTGAGAAACCAGAGTAAACATTTCTCCTGCAACCCCTTCCCTTTGTGCTAGATGAACAAACTTCTCTCCTCATGCTCATTTCTTAGAGATAATTTTGAGTGAAAGCCGTCCTTCACCTAGCTTGTTGGGAACACAAAGTTTCTTTTCAGTTGCAAACTACACTCCATACATATTTATGGGTAAGTACCAGTTGATAATAAATTTTACACTGAAAATTGCCGGAACTTCAAACCACCACTCGGAAACAGATTGAGATACAAGAGTAAAACTTTCTCCTGCAAATTGTTCCCTTTGTGCTAGATGAATGAAAGGCTCTCCAAATGCTCAGTTCAGAGAGATAAGTGTGTTTGAAAGCCGTCCTTCAGCTAGCATGTTGGGAACACATAGTTTCTATACACCTACAAAGTACACTGCATAAATATATAAGGGGAGGGACTATAACCAACTCGGTTTTACAATGAAAACTGCAGAAATCAAACCAGAACTAGGAAACAGACTAAGAATCCAGAGTAAAACATTCTCCTGCAATCCGTTCCCTTTGTGCTAGATGAATGAACGTCTCTCCACATGCTCAGTTCAGAGAGATAAGTGTGTTTGTAAGCCGTCCTTCAGCTAGCTCGTTGGGAACACATAGTTTCTTTTCAGCTGCAAAGTACACTGCATACATATATATGGGGAGGTACTAGAACCAACTCGGTTTTACAGTGAATACTGCAGGAACTTCAATATGGCACTAGGAAACAGATAGTGAAACAAGCGTAAAAGTTTCTCCTGCAAAGATTTCCCTATGTGCTAGATGAATGAAAGTTTCTCCACATGCTCAGTTCTGAGATTTAAGTGTGTGATAAAGCCTTTGTTCATCAAGTTTATTGGGAACACAAAGATTCTTCACATTTGCAAACTACACTTCTTACATATATATGGGGATGTACAAGCTCACAATCAGTTTTACAGTGAAAACTGCAGGAAATTCAAAATGGTACTAGGAAACAGACAGTGAAACAAGAGTAAAACTTTCTCTTGCAACCCGTTCCTTTTGAGCTAAATGAACGAACGTCTCTTCACATGCTCAATTCTGTGATATATTTGTGTTTGAAAGCCGTCCTTCACCTTGCTTGTTGGGAACACAAAGTTTCTTTGCATTTCAAAATACACTGCATACATATATATGGGAGGTACCTGAAACAACTCGGTTTTACATTGAAAACTGCAGAAACTTCAAACCGGAACTAGGAAAGAGACTGAGAAACCAGAGTAAAATTTGGTCCCGCAACCCGTTCCCTTTGTGCTAGATGAACAAAAGTCTCTCCGCATGCTCTGTTCTGGAATATAAGTGTGTGTGAAAGCCGTCTTTCACCTAGCTTGTTGGGAACACAAAGATTTTTTCAGGTGCAAACTGCACTCCATACATATATATGGGTAGGTACTAGCCCCCATTCCGTTTTACAGTGAAATGTGCAGGAACATCAAACCTGCACTAGGAAACAGATTGTGAAACAAGAGTAAATTTTCTCTTGCAAAGCATTCACACTGTGCTAGATGAACGAACGTGTCTCCACATGCTCAGTTCTGAGAGATACAGTGTGCTTAAACCACCCTTGACCTTATTTGTTGGGAACACAAAGTTTCTTTTCATTTGAAATCTATACTCCTTACACTTATATGGGGAAGTACTAGCTCCGAATCTGTTTAACAATGAAAAGTGCGGGAACTTCAAACCAGCAATAGTAAACATACTGGAAAACCAGATAATAAGTTTCTCCTGCAACCCATTCCCTATGTGCTAGATGAATGAACGTCCCTCCACATACTCTGTTCTGAGAGATAAGTGGGTGTGAAGGCCGTCCTTCACCTTGCTTGTTGGGAACACAAAGTTTCTTTGCAGTTCAATGTACACTGCATACATATATATGGGGAGGTACTAGAAACAACTCGGTTTTACACTGAAAACTGTAGAAATTTCAAACCGGCATAGGAAACAGAAATAGAAACCAGTGTAAAAGTTTCTCCTGCAACCCTTTCCCTTTGTGCTAGGTGAACAAAAGTCTCTCCTCATGCTCCGTTCTGGGATAAAAGTGTGTGTGAAAGCCGTCCTTCACCTAGCTTGTTGGGAACACAATGATTCTTTCAGATGCAAACTACACTCCATACATATATATGGGTAGGTGCTAGTCCCCATTCGGTTTTACACTGAAATATGCAGGAACATCAAACCTGCACTAGGAAACAGATTGTGAAACAAGAATAAAATTTTCTCCTGCAAAGCATTCACTTTGTGGTAGATGAACGAACGTGTCTCCACATGCTCATTTCTGAGAGATAAGTGAATGTTAAATCCTTTCTTCACCTTCCTTGTTGGGAAAACAAAGATTCTTTTCAGTTGCAAACTATAATCCATACATATGTATGTGTATGTACTAGATCCAAATCGGTTTTACAGTGTAAACTGTAGTAATTTCAAACCGGCCATAGGAAATAGAAATAGAAACCAGAGTAAATGTTTCTCCTGCAACCCTTTCCCACTGTGCTAGATGAACGAACGTCTCTCCACATGCTGAGTTCTGAGTGATTATGACTGTGAAAGCCGTCCTTCATATAGCTTGTAGAGAAGACAAAATTTCTTTTCAGTTACAAACTACAATCCATACGTATATATTGGGAGGTACTGGCTCAAACACGGTTTAACACTGAAAACTGCAGGAAGTACAAACTGGCACTAGGAAACAAACAGAGAATCCAGAGTAAAGAGTTTCTCCTGCAACCCATTCCCTTTTTTCTAGATGTATGAAGGTCTTTCCACATGCTCAGTTCTGAGAGATATGTGTCTTTGGAAGCCGTCCTTCACCTAGCTTGTTGGGAACACAAAGATTCTATTCAGTTGCAAAGTACACAGCATACATATATATGGGTAGGTTATAGATCAATCTCAGATTTACAATGAAAACTGCAGAAACTTCAAACCTGAACTAGGAAAGAGACTGTGAAACCAGAGGAAAAGTTTCTCCTGCAACCCATTCCATTTTTGCTAGAAGAACGAAAGTCTCTCCACATGATAATTTCTGAGAGATAAGTGTGTGTGAAAGCCGTCCCTCACCTAGCTTGTTGGAAACACAAAGTTTCTTTCCAGCTGCAAACTGCACTCCATAAATTTATATGGTGACGTACTTGCTCCAACTCGTTGTTACACTGAAAACTGCAGGAACTTCAAACCGGCACTAGGAAACAGACTGAGAAACCAGAGTAAAAGATTCTCCTGCAACCAATTCCCTTTGTGCTAGATGAACGAACGTCTCTCCACATGCTCACTTCTGAGATTTAATGTGTGCTAAAACCGCCCTTGACCTTATTTGTTGGGAACACGAAGTTTCTTTTCATTTGAAATCTATACTCCTTACACTTATATGGGGAAGTACAAGCTCCAACTCTGTTTAAGAATGAAAAGTGCAGAAACTACAAACCAGCACTAGGAAACATACTGGGAACCAGATTATAAGTTTCTACTGCAACCCATTCCCTTTGAGCTAGATGAATGAACGTCTCTCCACATACTCTGTTCTTAGAAATAAGTGTGCTTGAAAGCCGTCCTTCACTTTGCTTGTTGGGAACACAAAGATTCTTTGCAGTTCAAAGTACACTGCATACATATATATGGGGAGGTACAAGAAACAACTCGGTTTTACACTGAAAACTGCAGAAACTTCAAACCGAAACTAGGAAAGCGAATGAGAAACCAAAGTAAAAGTTGGTCCTGCAACCAATTCCCTTTTTGCTAGATGAACAAAAGTCTCTCCTCATGCTCTGTTGTGGGATATATGTGTGTGTGAAAGCCGTCCTTCACCTAGCTTGTTGGGAACACAAAGATTCTTTCAGGTGCAAACTACACTCCATACATATATATGGGAAGAACTAGCTCCAAATCGGTTTTACAGTGAAATCTGCAGGAACTTCACACCGGCATTATGAAACAGACTGAGAATCCAGAGTAATAGTTTCTCCTGCAAACCGTTCCGTTTTTGCTAGATGAACGAACGTCTCTCCACGTGTTCAGTTAAGAGAGATAAGTGTGTGTTAAAGCCTTCCTTCACCTACCTTGTTGGGAACACAAGGATTCTTTTCATTTGCAAACTACAACCCATATATATGTGTGTATGTACTAGCTCGAAATTGTTTTTACCGTGAAAACTGCAGGAACTTCAAAACGGCACTAGGAAATAGACAGAGAAACCATAGAAGAAGTTCCTCCTGCAAACCTTTCCCTTTGTGCTAGATGTACAAACGTCTCTCCACATGCTCAGTTCTGAGATATTATGTGTTTTAAAGCCGTCATTCACATAGCTTGTTGGGAACACAAAGTTTCTTGTCACTTGCAAAGTATGCTGCATAAATATATATGGGAGGTACTAGAACAATCTCAGTTTTACACTGAAAAATGCAGATATTTCAAATTGCAACTAGAAAAGAGGCTGAGAAACCAGAGTAAATGTTACTCCTGCAACCCTTTCCCTTTGTGCTAGAAGAACGAAAGTCTCTCCACATGCTCAGTTCTAAGATATAAGTGTGTGTGGAAGTCGTACTTCACCTAGCTTGTAGGGATCACAAAGTATCTTTTCAAGTGCAAACTACACTACATACACTTATATGAGTAGGAACTAGCTCCCATTCGATTTTACACTGAAAACTGCAGGAACTTCATACCGGCAAAAGGAAATAGATTGTGAAACAAGAGTAAAAGATCTTCTTTCATACGTTTCATTTTGTGCTAGATGAACGAACGTTTCTCCACATGCACAGTTCTGAGAGATAAGTGTATATTAAAGCTATCCTTCACCTACCTTGTTGGGAACACATAGATTCTTTTCAGTGCAAACTACAATCCATACATTTATATGTGTATGTACAAGCTCCAACTCGGTTTTACAGTGAAACTGCAGCAACTTCAAACCGGCACTAGGAAACAGACGGAGATCCCAGAGTAAATATTTCTCCTGCAACCCGTTTCCTTTTTGCTAGATGAATGAACGTATCTTCACATGCTCAGTTCTGAGAGATTATGTGTGTTAAATCCATACATCACTTATCTTGTAGGGAACACAAAGTTTCTTTTAAGTTGCAAACTATATTCCGTACATTTATATGGGGAACTTAGCTCCTAATCGGATAAAAATTGAAAACTGGAGGAACTTCCTACTGGCACAAGGGAACAGAATGAGAAATCAGAGTAAATGGTTCTCCTGCAACCTGTTCCCATTGTGTTGATGAATGAACGTCTCTCAACATGCTCAGTTCAGAGGGATAAGTGTGTTTGAAAGCCTTCTTTAACCTAGCTTGTAGGGAACACAAAGTTTCTTTTCAGTTGCAATCTATACTCCATACATATATATGTGGAAGTACCAGCTCCAAATCGGCTTTATACTGAAAACTGCAGGAATTTCAAACTGGCACAAGAAAACAGATGGAGAAACCAGAGTAAAAGTTTCTCCTGCAACCCGTTCCCTTTGTGCTACATGAATGAATGTCGATCCACATGCTCAGTTCTAAGAGATAATTGTGTGTGAAATCCGTCCTTCACCGATCTTGTTGGGAAGAAAAAGTTTCTTTCAGTTGAAAATTACACTCCATACATATATATGGTGAGTACGAGCTTCAAATTGGTTTTAGATTGAAAACTGCTGGAACTTCAAACCAGCAATTTGAAACAGACTGAGAAACTAGAGTAAAAGTTTTTCCTGCAAACCGCTCCCTTTTTGCTAGATGAACGAACGTCTCTCCACGTATTCAGTTCAGAGAGATAAGTGTGTGTGAAAGCCTTCCTTCACATAGCTTGTTGGGAATACATAGTTTCTTTTAAATTGCTAACTAAACTCCATAAATATATATCTGGTGGTACTAGCTCCAACTCGGTTTTACACTGAAAATTGCATGACCTTCAAACAGTCACTAGGAAAAATACGGAGAAACCAGAGTAAAAGTTTTTCCTGCAACCAGTTCCATTTGTGCTAGATGAACGAGCATCTCTCCACATGCTCAGTTCTGAGAGATAAGTGTGAGTGAGTGCCGTCCTACAACTAGCTTTTTGGGAACTCAAAGTTTCTTTTCAGTTGCAAACTACATTCCATACATATATATTGGTAGTTAATAGCTCCAACTCTTATTTACACTGAAAAATGCAGGAACTTTAACCCGGCAGTAGGAAACAGGCTGAGATACCAGAGTAATATTATTTCCTGCAACCCGTTCACTTTGTGCTATATGAAAGAAAGTCTCTCCACATGCTCAGTTTTCAGATATATTTCTGTGTGAAAGCCGTCCTTCAACTAGCTTGTTAGGAACACCAAGTTCCTTTCATTTGCAAACTATAATCCATACATCTATATTTGTACTGTCTAGCTCCAAATCAGTTTAACAGTGAATACTCCAGGAACTTCAAACTAACACTTAGAAACAGGCTGAGAAACGACTAAAAATTTCTCCTACAACTCATTCCCTTTGTGCTAGTTGAACGAACGTCACTCCACATGTTCCGTTCTGAGAGATAATTGTGTGTGAAAGCCTTCCTTCACCTCTCTTTTTGGGAACACATGTTTCCTTTTCAGTTGCAATCTACACCCCATATATTTATGGGTAGGAAATAGCTCCAGCACATTTTTCCAGTGTAAACTGAAGGAAATTCAAACCGGCACTAGGAAGCAGGCTGAGAAAACAGAGAAAAAGTTTCTCCTGCAAACCATTCAATTTGTGCTAGATGAACGAACGTCTCTCCCCTTGTTCAGTTATGAGATATACGTGTGTGTGAAAGCCGTCCTTCACATAGCTTGTTGGGAACACAAAGTTTCTTTTCAGTTGCAATCCTCACTCCATACATATATGGGGAGGAACTAGCTCCAACTCCATTTTCATGTGAAAACTGCAGGAAATTCAAACAGAATCTACGAAACAGACTGAGAATCCAGAAAAAAGTTTCTCCTTCAGCCCGTTCCTTTTGTGCTATATGAACAAATGTATCTCCACATGCTAAATTCTGAGAGATAATTGTGTGTGAAAGCTGTTCTGCACCTTTGTAATTTGGAACACAAAGTTACTTTTCAGTTGCCAACTACAATGCATGCATTCATATTTGGATGAACTAGTTCCAAATCTGTTTAACAGTGAAAAATGCAGGAACTTCAAACCGGCACTTAGAAACAGGCTGAGAACTGACTGTAAAATTTTCACCTGCAACTCTTTCCCTTTGTGCTAGTTGAACGAATGTCACTACATATGCTCCGTTCTGAGAGATAACTGTGTGTGAAAGCCGTCCTTCAGCTAGCTTGTTGGGAACACAAATATTCTTTCCAGTTTCAAACTACACTCCATATATATATTGGGAGGTAATAGCTCCAACTGCGTTTTCCAGTGAAAACTGCAGGAACTTCAAACCGGCACTAGGAAACAGACTGAGAAATGTGAGTAAAAGCTTCTCCTGCAGACAGTTCCCATTGTGCTAGATGAATAAACGTCTCTCCACATGCTCATTTTTGACAGATATTTGTGTGTGAAAGCCGTCTTACATCTAGCTTGTTTGGAAAACAAAGTTTCTTTTCAGTTGCAATCTACACTCCATAAATATATTGGGAGGTACGAGCTCCAAATCGGTTTTCCACTGAAAACTGCAGGAATGTCAAACCGGATCTAGGAAACAGGCTGAGATACCAGTGTAAAATTTTTTTCTGCAACCCATTCCATTGGTGCTAGATGATCGAAAATCTCTCCACATGCTAATTTCCGAGATATACTTGTGTGTGAAAGCCGTCCTTCAACTAGCTTGTTAGGAACACCAAGTTCCTTTCATTTGCAAACTACAATCCGTACATCTATATTTGGATGTATTAGCTCCAAATCAGTTTAAAAGTGAAAACTGCAGGCACTTCAAATCAGCACTTAGAAACAGGCTGAGAAACAAATAAAAAGTTTCTCCTGCAACTCATTCCCTTTGTGCTAGTTGAACGAACGTCACTCCACATGCTCCATTCTGAGAGATAAGTGTGTGTGAAAGCCGTCCTTCACATCTCTTGTTGGGAGCACATATTTCCTTTACAGTTGCAATCTACATTCCATATATTTGTTGGTAGGAAATAGCTCCAACACAGTTTTCCAGTGAAAACTGAAGGAATTTCAAACCGGCACTAGGAAGCAGGCTGAGAAATCAGAGAAATAGTTTCTTCTGCAACCCGTTCAATTTGTGCTAGATGAACAAACATCTCTCCACATGCTCAGTTCTGGGAAATAATTGTGGATGAAAGCCGTCCTTCACCAAGCTTCTTGGGAACACAAAGTTCTTTTCAGTTCCAAACTACACTCCATAAATATATATGCGGAGTTACTAGCTCCAACCCAATTTTACAGATAAAACTGCAGGAATTTCAAACCCGAACAAGGAAACAGGCTGAGAAACCAGAATAAAAGTTTCCCATGCAATCCAACCCTTTTAGGCTAGATGAACGAACATCTCTCCACTTGTTCAGTTCTGATATATACGTGTGTGGGAAAGCCATCTTTCAACAAGCTGGTTGGGAACACAAAGTTTCTTTTCAGTTGCAATCTACACTCCATACATATATTGGGAGGTACTAGCTACAAATCCGTTTTCCTGTGTAAACTGCAGGAACTTCAAACCAGCAATGGGAAACAGGCTGAGAAACCAGAGTAATATTTTCTCCTGCAACCCGATCATTTCGTGCTAGATGAAAGAACGTCTCTCCACTTGCTCAGTTCTGAGAGATATGTGTGTGTGAAAGCCATCCTTCACCTTGCTTCTTGGGAACAGAAAGTTTCTTTTCAGTTGCAAACTACACTCCATACATATACATGGGGTGGTACTTGCTCCAAGTCGGTTTTACAGTGAAAACTGCAGGAACTTCAAACCCGAACACGGAAACAGGATGAGAAAGCAGAATAAAAGCTTCCCATGAAACACGTTCCTTTTGTGCTAAATGAACGTATGTGTCTCCATATGCTCATTTCAGAGAAATAATTGTGTGTGAAAGCCGTCTTACACCTAGCTTGTTTAGAAAACAAAGTTTCTTTTCAGTTGCAATCTACACTCCATACACATATGGGGAGGTATTAGCTCCAACTCTGTTTTCCAGTGAAAATTGCAGGAACGTCAAACCGGATATAGGAAACAGGCTGAGATACCAGTGTAAAATTTTTTCTGCAACCAGCTCCATTTGTTCTAGATCAACGATCGTCTCTCCATGTGCTCAGTTCTGAAAGATAATTGTGTGCGAAAGCTGTCCTTCACCTAGTTTTTCAGAACACAAAGTTTCTTTTCAGTTGCAAACTACAGTCCTTACATATATATTGGGAGGTACTAGTTCCAACATGGTTTTACAGTGAAAATTTCAGGAACTCCCATCAGGAACTATTAAACAGGCTGAGAAAGCAGAGTAAAAGTTTCTCCTGCAACCCGTTCAATTTGTGCTAAATGAACTAACGTCTCTCCACATGCTCAGTTCTGAGAGATAAGTGTGTGTGAAAGCCGTACTTCACCTAGCTTGTTGGGAACACCAAGTTACTTTTCAGTTGCACACTACAGTCCATACATTTATACTTGTATGTACTAGCTCCAACTCTGTTTAACAGTGAAATCTGCAGGAAATTGAAACAGGCACTTAGAAACAGGCTGAGAAACGAATGTAAAGTTTCTCCTGCAAATCATTCACTTTGTGCTAGTTGAATGAACGTCAATCCACATGCTCCTTTCTGAGATATAAGTGTGATTGAACACCGTCCTTCACCTAGCTTGTTGAGAACACAAAGATTCTTTTCAGATGCAATCTACACTCCATAAATATATGGATAGGTACTAGCTCCAACTCGGTTTTCCAGTGAAAACTGCAGGAACTTCAAACCGGCACTAGGAAACAGGCTGAGAAAACAGAGTAAAATTTTCTCCTCAAATCTTTCCCTTTGTTCTAGATGAACGAATGTCTCTCCACATGCTCATTTCTGAGAGATAATTGTGTGTGAAAGCCGTCCTTCACCTATCTTGTTCAGAACACAAATTTTCTTTTCATTTGCAAACTACACTCCATACATATATATAGGGTGGTACTAGCTCCAACTCTGTTTTACAGTGAAAATTGCAGGAACTTCCATCTGGCACAAGGAAATATGCTGAGAAAGCAGATTAAAAGTTTTTCCTGCAATCCGTTCACTTTGTGCTAGATGAACGATAGTCTCTCCAAATGCTGAGTTCTGAGATATATTTGTGTGTGAAAGCCGTCCTTCTCCTATCGTGTTAGGAACACCAAGTTCCTTTTCATTTGCAAACTACAGTCCATACATGTATATTTCTATGTACTAGCTCCAAATCGTTTAACAGTGAAAACTGCAGAACTTCAAATAAGCACTTAGAAACAGGCTGAGAAACAGCTGAAAAGTTTCTCCTGCAACTCGTTCCCATTGTGAAAGTTGAACGAATGTCTCTCCTCATTCTCAGTTCTGAATCTCCCAGTTGTTATTATTGTCAGCCATTTCCTTACCTGTGGTTTACGATGCATTTGCTCCAGGGAAGTTCCCGAGATAAAGCAGGAGCAGATGACTGAGGCAGTTGTTGACGTCCACTTGTGTCAAGCCTGTTAAGAATGATATTTGGGGGATTTGTTGAATGTGCCAGTCTTTCCAGTGAGTGATGATGATCCCCTGCATCTGCTTTGGAGTCAGCCTCATCCCCTCCTTTGCTCCGTTCTCATTTATCTCTCTTCAGCAGGTGAACCATTGATCAGTACTTCGATGATACATAAAATACTTCTTATTTCATGGTAGAATTTGGGGTCTGCTATGAAAACGCATATGTTTTTAGTGTGAATTGAGTCAGAGGTTTAAACTTAAAGCCCCCTTGATTAAGAATCAGAAATTAATATGTTGGAGGGAGGGTATAGCCCAGTGGTAGAGTGCATGCCTAGCATGCATGAGGTCCTGGGTTCAATCCCCAATGCCTCCATTTAAAAAACAAATATATAAACCTAATTATGCCCCCCAAAAAAACAAAGAAAAAAAGAAATTAATATGAGGATGAAGCTACAGAGTAACTATGTGTCTTCTGAAACTACATTCTGTCTCTCTGCAAGAAATTCTACAGAGAGAAGTTCAGAATCTACTTTGCTTGGCTGGGCTATTACACTCAGATGCTCCTCCTGGCAGCAGTCATGGGGGTGACTTGCTTTCTGTATGGATATGTTAATCAAAATAACTCTACCTGGAGGTACCTTCTCTTTATTTCTTGTTACAGTGCTTAATTTACTTAGAATGACATTCTCCAGGAGCATCCTTGTTGCTGTAAGTGGCTTTATGTTGTCAGCTTTTATGGCCGAGTAGTACTCCATTGTATAAATATACCACCTCTTCTTTATCCAGTCATCTGTTGATGGACATTTAGGTTGTCTCCATGTCTTGGCTATTGTAAATAGTGTTTCTATGAACATTGGGGTGCAGGTGTCATCCTGAAGTAGGGTTCCTTCAGGATATATGCCCAGGAGAGGGATTCCTGGGTCATACAGCAAGTCTATTCCTAGTCTTTTGAGGAATCTCCATACTGTTTTCCACAGTAGCTTCACAAACTGCATTCCCAACAGCAGTGTAGGAGGTTCCCCTTTCTCCACAGCCTCTCCAGCACTTGTCACTTGTGGATGTTTGAATGATGGCTATTCTGACTGGTGTGGGGTGATACTTGATTGTAGTTTTGATTTGAATTTCTCTGATAATTAGTGATTTTGAGCATTTTTTCATGTGCCTTTTGATCATTTCTATGTCTTCCTTGGAGAATTGCTTGTTTAGGTCTTCTGCCCATTTTTGGATTGAGTTATTTGGTTGTTTCTTATTAAGTCATATGAGCTGCTTATATATTCTGGAGATCAAGCCTTTGTCAGTTTCATTTGCAAAGATTTTCTCCCATTCCGTGGGTTGTCTTTTTGTTTTACTTATGTTTCCTTTGCTGTGCAGAAGCTAGTAAGTTTCATTAGGTCCCATTTGTTTATTCTTGCTTTTATTTCTATTGCTTTGGTAGACTGCCTAGGGGAACATTTTTTAGATGTTTGTCAGATTTTTTGCCTGTATTTCTTCTACAAGGTTTATTGTATCTTGTCTTATGTTTATCTTGCTGAAGAGACTGTCTTTATTCCATTGTATATTCTTGCCTCCTTTGTTGACCAAAAGCTTGTGGGTTCATTTCTGGGCTCTCTATTCTGTTCCATTGCTCTATATGTCTGTTTTGGTACCAATATCTTGCTGTCTTCATGACTGTAGCTCTATAGTATTGTCTGAAGTCTGGGAGAGTTATTCCTCCAGCCTCTTTCTTTTTCTTCAGTAATGACCTGGAAATTCTGTGTCTTTGATGGTTCCATATAAATTTTATTGTGATTTGTTCTAGTTCTATGAAATATGTCCTGGGTAATTTGATAGGGATTTCATTAAATCTGTATATTGCCTTGGGCAGTGTGACCATTTTAACAATATTGATTCTTCCAATCCAAGAGCATGGGATACCTTTCCATTTTTTTAAGTCTTCTTTAATTTCCTTTACCAATGGCTTATAGTTTTCTGTGTATAATTTTCTCACCTTCTTGGTTAGATTTATTCCTAGGTGTTTTATTACTTTGGGTGTTATTTTAAAGGGGATTGTTTCTTTACTTCCTTTTTCTGTTGATTCATCATTAGTGCAAAAAAAATGTAACTGATTTTTGAACATTATCTTGTAACCTGGTACCTTGCTAAAGTCTTCGATCAGCTCTAGTAGTTTTTGTGTGGACCTTTTAGAGTTTTCTATATATACTATCATGTCATCGGCATATAGTGACACTTTTACCTCTTCTTTTCCAATTTAGATCCCTTTTACTTCTCTAACTTGCCTGATTGCTGTGACCAGACTTCCAAGACTATGTCGAATAGGAGTGGTGATAGTGGGCATCCTTGTCCTGTCTCAGATTTTAGTGGGAATCTTTTGAGTTTTTCACCATTGAGTGCTATGCTGGCTGTAGGTTTATCATATATACCTTTTATGATGTTGAGATATGTTCCCTCAATACCCACTTTGGTGAGAGTTTTTATCATAAATGGATGGTGAATTTTATGAAAAGATTTTCTGCATCTATTGAGATGATCATGTGGTTTTTGTCCTTTATCTTGTTGCTGTGATGTATTACATTGATTTATTTGCATACGTTGAATCATCCTTGTGTCCCTGAGATGAACCCCATTTGAGCATGATGTATAATTTTTTTATCTGCTGTTGGATTCTATTTGCTAGTATTTTGGTAAGGACTTTTTGCATCTGTGTTCATCACTGATATTGGTCTGTAATTCTCTTTTATGGTGGTGTCTTTGCCTGGTTTTGGTATCAGGGTGATGGTAGACTCGTACAATGAGTTTGGGAATATTCCCTCTTTTCAGTCTTCTGGAAGAATTTGAGAAGGACTAGTATGAGTTCTTCTTTGTATGTGTGGTAGAATTCCCCAGTGAAGCTGTCCAGTCCTGGACTTTAATCTGTAGGGAGGTTTTTTATTGTTAATTCAATTTCATTTCTAGTGATTGGTTTGTTCAACTGGTCAGTTTCTTCTTGATTCAGTCTTGGTGTACTGTATGTTTCCAGAAACTTGTTCATCTCCTCTAGGTTATCCATTTTTGTTCCATATAGTTTTTCATGATATTCTCATATGATATTCTGTATTTCTATGTTATTTGTTGTAATTTCTCCATTTTCCTTTCTTATTTTCACAATTGTGCTCTCTCTTTCTTCTTCTTTGTGAGTGTGGCCAGAGGTTTGTCGATTTTATTTACTCTTTCAAAAAACCAGCATTTGGTTTGATTGATTTTTTTCGAATCTCTATTTTATTCATTTCCTCCCTAATCTTTATTATTTCCTTCCTTCTGCTGACTTTTGGGTGTTTTTGCTCTTCTTTTTCTAGTTCTTTTAGCTGGTGGGTTAGATTGTTTATTTGAGATTGTTCTTCTTTTTTGAGGATGTCCTGTATTGCCCTAAACTTCCCTCTTAGCACTGCTTTTGCTGAATCCGGTAAGTTTTGTGTGGTTGTGTTTTCATTTTCATTTGTCTCAAGGTATTCTTTAATTTCAACTTTGATTTCATCATTGACCCATTGGTTTTTTAATAGCATGTTGTTTAATCTCTATGCTTTCCTTTTTTTCTCCTTTGTTTCTCTGTAGTTGATTTCTAGTTTCAATGCATTGTGGTCAGTAAAGATGCTTGAGATAATTTCTATCTTCTTAAAATTGTTGAGGTTTCCTTTGTGACCAAGTACATGATCAGTCCTAGGAAATGTTCCATATGCACTTGGATAGAATGCATATCCTATTTTTGGGAGTTGTAATGCTGTGAAAATATCCACTAAATCTAATTTTTCTATTGTATCATTTAATTTCTCTCTTGCCTTATTTATTTTCTGTCTGGAAGATCTGTCTAGTGATATTAATGTGGTGTTAAAATTTCCGACAATGATTGTATTCCCATCAATTTCCCCCTTTATCTGTTAGTAGTCATTTTATGTACTTAGGTGCTCCTATGTTGGGTGCATATATATTAATGATTGTAATATTCTCATCTTGTATTACTCCTTTAATCATTATAAAATGACCTTCTTTATCTGTCTTTATGGCCCTTGTTTTAAAGTCTATTTTGTCTGAAATTAGTACTGCTACACCTGCTTTTTCAGTGTTTCCATTTGCATGGAATATCCTTTTCCATCCATTCACTCTCTATATGTGTCCTTCTCCCTAAAGGGGGTCTCTTGTATGCAGCATATTGAAGGTTCTTGCTTTATTATCTAGTCTGCCACTCTATCTTTTGACTGGAGCATTTAGTCCATTAACATTTACAGTAATTAATGATAGATGAGTGTTTATTGCTATTTTGAACTTATTTTTGCAGTTGATTTGGTATTTCCTCTTTGTTCCTTTATTCTTCCTTTTGTGGTATGGTAATTTTCCTTTCTATTATCTTGGATTGTGTTTAGTTTTTGTGACTCACTTGTAAGTTTTTGGCTTGTGGTTACACTTTTTTGTCAGTCTCTTAACCAATTACTGTAACTGTGTGTAGTAAACAGATAGTAATGTAATCTCAAACCCATCCTACCGAGAAAAAATTAAAAAAAAGAAAGAAAGAAAATAATACTCTATATTTTCTTGCTTCCCTCTCCCACTCAATGATTTAGATGTCTTCTTTTACAATTTCATGTTTATTCTATTTGTAATTCATGGTAGTTATCACCTTTCCAGTTATGAGTTCTCATTTCTGTAGCATCCTGCTTCCTTTCTATTTACAGTAGACCTTTCAATATTTCTTTTAGCATGGGTTTAGTGTTGCTAAACTCTTTCAGTTTTTGCTTGCCTGTGAAATTCTTTATCTCTCCTTCTATTCTAAAGGATAGCCTTGTGGGAGAAACTATCCTAGGCTGTATCTTTTTTTCATTCAGGACTTTGAATATATCTTGCCACTGCCTTCAGGCCTGTAGTGTTTGTGTAAAGAAATCAGCTGAGAGCCTTATGGGGATTCCCTTGTAACTCACTCTTTGTTTTTCTCTTGCTGCCTTTAGGATCATTTCTTTATGCTTGACTCTGGCCATCTTGATCATGGTATATCTTGATGTGGGTCTGTTTGGTCTCTTCCTGTTTGGGAACCTCTGAGCCTTCTGTACTTGGGTGTCTGAATCCTTCTTTAGGTTTAGGAAGTTTTCAGTCATGATTTTTTTAAATACCTTTTCCATTCCCTTTATTCTTTCTTCCCCTTCTGGAACCCCTATTATTCATAGATTGGCATGCTTTATATTATCCCATGTGTTCTTTATATTGTTTTCATTGTTTTTTACTTGTTTTTCTCTCAGCTGTTCTGATTGGGTGCTTTCTGTTGTCCTGTCTTCTAGGTCACTTATTCATTCCTCTGCATTATCTAGTCTGCTTTGTACAGCCTTTAGGTCAGATCTCATTTCAGCCAATGAATTTACCAATTCTACTTGGTTCTTCTTTATAGCTTCAATTTTGTTTTTGACATATTTTATATCTCTAAACACTATCTCTTTTAGTTCCTTCAGTAATTTGATCACTCCTTTTTTGAAATCTTGATCTAGTAGGCCATCAATGTCTATTCCATTGATCAATTTTTCAGGGGATTTCTCTTGCTTTTTAATTGGGAGTAGTTCCTCTGCTTCTTCATATTGCTCATATCTCTCTGGCACTGTGGCTTAAGGAGTATCAGTTATCTATTGTGGTCCTTAAGGAATTTATTTATTTATCTATCTAAAGCCTATGTGGGAATAAAACTTAAAAAAAAATAGAGAGAGATTTTAAAAGAATGGAGGAAAAGAAGGTTTGAAAACAGTGTATAATCAATAATAGAAGAGCAAGTTGAAGCAGAAGTAACAATTGAGTTGAGACGTCTTTTAAAAACGTTAAAAAAAGGAGAAAAGATATGAAAACAATATTTGAGACCTGTGTATACTCAATAACATGACATCAAAACCAAGAGAAATAAAAATGAAATGTGTATTTTTTAAAGTAATAAAAATAAAAATAAAAATATTTTTTAAAAAATTAAGGGATTAAAACTGGAGACATATACAATTGTTTGAAAAGTAAATTTTTAAAAGGTAATAGAAAATAGAATTGATTTTAATAAAAAGTGAATTTTAAAATAAGGGAAAAAACTGAAAACATTGTGTAATCAATAATAGAAGAGCAACTTGAAGCAGAATAGAAATCGAGTTGAGATGTCTTTTTAAAACCTTAATAAAAAGAAGAAAAAAATCAAAACACAATATTTGAAATCTGTGAATAATCAATAACAGATCAAAACCAAGAGAATTAAAAATGAAATGAGAACTGTAAACATATACAACTGTTTACAAAGTAAAAAATAAAAAGGTAATAGAAAATAAAACAGATATAAAAAATATTTAAAAAACAAAGATGTGTTCTCCTAGAGATTGTGTGCTCTTAATGGTTTTACTGAGAGGTCTTTGTGTCTTCACCCTGTTTCACGATCTCAGCTTGCTGTTTCCAGAGGCCCTCTGTTGGCCCCCTTTTCTGTGCTGCTTACAGTGCCTGTTGACAAGAAGATCACTCCCCTCCAACACTGGGTAAGGTGCTGCTCTCCTTTGCAGTGGGGGGCACATCACTCCCCCTCCAGATGCCACAGTCAGTGCTGTGCCAGGTGCTCCATAGGTGGGCTCAGCTTCAAGAATAACAGCTTTATGGAGATGTAATTCACATACCATAAAATGCAGTGTACATTAGGGTTTTAAGTACATTTCAGGGTTGTGCAGCCATCACCCCCAAAAGGAACCAGTACCCTTTAGCAAGTCACTCCCTAACCTTCCTTTCTCTTAGCCCCCGGCAGCCACCACTCTACTTTCTGCCTCTATGGATTTGCCTGTACTGCACATTTCATATGAGTAGAGCCATACAGTATACTGCCTTTTGTGATTGTTGTCTTCCATTTAGTATGATGTTGTCAAGGATCATCCATGGTGTAGCATATATCAGTACCCCATTCCTTTTTGTGTTCAAATAATATGCCATTTTTGTAAATACACCACATTGCTTATCCATCCATCAGTTGATGATGAATAATTCTGCTGTAAATGTTCATGGACAAGTTTTTGTGCAAACACATATTTTCCATTCTCTTGAGAATATATCAAATAATGGAATTGCTGGGATGTATTCTACTTTTAACATTTTGAGGAATTGCTAAAGTATTTTTTAAAGTGACCACACCATTTTATATTTCCAGTAGTAATGTATGAGGAGTCCAGTTTCTCCACATCCTCATCAACACTTTTTATTACCGGGATTATAGATACATGTTTATATATCATATATCATATATATTTGTCATTCTAGTTGGTATGAAGTGACATGACATTGTGCTTTTGATTTCTGTTTCCCTAATGCCTAGTGATATTGAACATCTTTTTATGTGCTTATTTACCATTTGTATGTCTTCTTTGGAGAAACATCTATTCAAATTCTTTGCCCATTTTAATTGTATTTGTTTTTGTATTGTCACGTTTTAAGTGTTCTTTGTCTGTTCTGGATAAAAGTCCCTTATCAGGGAAAATATTGGAAATATTTTCACCCATTCTGTGGATTGCCTTCTTACTTTCTTGATGATGTCCTTTGAAGCACAGAAGCTTTTAATTTTACTGAAGTCCAGTTAGCCTGATTTTTTTTTTCTTCTGTTGTTTGTGCTTTTGGTGTCATATCTTAGAAGAATTTGTAATCCAAAGTCCTGAAGATATTCTCAGTGTTCATTTTCTAAAAGTTTTATAGTTTCAGGTCTGTGATTTATTTTGAGTTAATTTTTGTAAATGGTGTAAGATAAAATTTCAGTTTTCTTTCTTTACAGGTACCTGTTCAGGTGTCCCAGCATCATTTCTGTAAATATTATTTTTTCCCCATTGGATTGTCTTGGCACATTTGTCAAAAATTAACTGGATGCATGTAAGAGTTTTTTTTATGGGCTCTCAGTTCTTTTTTATCAATCTATTGTCTGTCCTTTATGCAAGTACCACACTGTATGGATTGCAGTTTTGTTTGTGACTTTTGAATTTGGAAACTTCAAAACTTTGTTCTTTTTCAAGATTGTTTTGACTATTCTGGGTATCTTGCATTTCCATATTGAATTTAGGATCAGCTTGTTCATTTCTGCAAAAAAGCCAGAGTTGCATTGAATCTATAGGTCATTTTGAGGATGATTGCCATCCTAACAGTAATAAGGCTTCTGATCCATGAACACAGAAGAGCTTTCCATTTATTTAAGTCATCTTTAACTTCTATCAGTAGTATTTTACAGTTTTCAATATAGAAGTTTTGCACATTTTTCTCCATATTCCACACATTTTTCTTAATATTCCTAAGTATTTTATTCTTTTTGATGATATTATAAATTAAAGTGTTTCCTTCACTTTATTTTTAGATTATTCACTGCTGTTGTATAGAAATATAATTACATTTTTATATATTGATTTGTGTCTTACAACTTTGGTTGGACTGGCTTATTTTAATAGATTTTTTGGTGAATTCCTTATTATTTTCATATATAAAATCATGTCATCTGGAATAGAAATAGTTTTATTTCTTTATTTCTAATCTAGAGGCTTTATTTTCTGTGTCTGGTTGCTTTAACTAGAACCTCTAGTACAATGTTGATCTTGGGAGGAAAGAATTCAGTTTTTTGCCATTAAGTATATTTGCTCTAGGCTTTTCTTTGTCAAGTTGAGGAAATTCTCTTCTATTCCTAGTTTTTATTCATTATTCTATTAATATGGCACATTACATGAATTGATTTTTATATGTTGAACTGCCTTTTCATACCTGGATACATCCCATTTGATTGTGGTCTGTTTTATATGTTACTGGATTGGATTTGCTTGTATTCTGTTGAGAACTTTTGCATTTATATTCATAAGAGATAGTCTATAGTTTTCTTGTGATGACTTTGGTTTTGGTATCAGTGTAATACTAGTCTCATTGAATGAATTGGGAAGTGTTCCCACCTCTTTATTTTTAGACGAGTTTGTGAAGCATTCTTTGTTTTGTTTGTTTGTTTGTTTGTTTTTTGTATTTTCTTAATGGTTGCCCTGGAGATTATAATTAACATCATGTTTTAAAGCAATCTAGTTCACATTAATGCCAACTTAATTTCAATAGTACACAAAAATTTGCTTTGGTATCAATCTTTTCCATCCCCATCCTCATGCTGTTACTGTCGTACAAATTACATCTTTATGCATTTATAAGCCCATCTACACACTTTCATAAGTATTGTTTTATGCAGTTGTCTTTTACATCAAATAGAAGAAAACACTTACATGTAATACTCTATTTATACTGTTTAATTTATTTATTTATTTATTTACATATGTAGTTATCTCTACTAGTGCTCTTTAGTTTTTCAGGTGAGTGTCCTTTCATTTACACCTGCTGGACTATCCATAGTATTTCTTCTAGGGCAAGCCTGGTAGCAATGGATTCTTTCAGATTTTGTTTTTGTAGGAGTGTCTTAATTTCTCCTTTAATTTTTTGGAAGAATCATTTGCTGTATGTAAAATACGTGGTGACTGTCTTTTCCTTTTACAATTTTGATGATACCATCCCACTACCGTCTGGTCTCCATGGTTTTTGATGAGAAATCAACTGTTTGTCTTACTGAGGAGCCCTTGTATATGTTGAGCCACTTTTCTCTTCCTTCTGTCAGGGTTCTTTGTTCTTGGATTTTGACACACTGAGTCTGGTGTGCCTATGTTTAGATGTCTCTAAGTTTATACCATGTGGAGTTTGTTGAGCTGCTGGGAGGTACAAATTAATGTTTTCATCAAATTTGGGAAGTTTTTCAGCCATTATTTCTTTATATGTTCTTTCTGCCCATTTTTTTCTCTCCTTCCTTCTGGCACTCCCATTGTGTGTGTATTGGTATTGTTGATGGTGTCCTACCTATCTGACAAGGTGTTCATTTTTTTTCATTCCTTTTTCTTTCTGTTCCACAGACTGGATAATCTCAATAGTTTTAAGTTAACTGACTTTTTCTTCAACTATTTCATATCTACAGAGAAACCTCTTTAGTGAATTTTTCATTTTAGTCATTATATTTGTATCTCTAGAATTTTTAGTTGGTTTTTAATATAAATTTTATCTATTGATATTCTCTGTACAATGAGATGCTCACATACTTTAATCCTTTAGGCATGGTTTCTGTTAGCTCTTTGAACATATGTATAATTTCTTATTTATGTCTTTCTCTAGTAAGTGCAGTGGCTGGACTTCCTCAGGGAGTTTCTATTGACTACTTTTTCCCCTGTGTTATGGCCAAACTTTTCTGTTTCTTTGTACATCTTGTAATTTTCTGATGAAAACTGGACATTTAAAATATTACAATGTGCCAGATCTGAGAGCCAGATTTTCCTCATCTCCAGGGCTTATCATTGTTTCCATTGTCATTACTGCTGCAGCTATTTATTTAGTTACCTTCTTGAACAAATTCTGTAAAGTCTGTATTCTTTATCATACATGGCCATGGGATCTGTATGAGTGCAGAAAGCCTAGTTGTCATCACTGTAATAATGATTGGACAGTGATTTCCTTCAATGCCTGGAGCCAATCATTTGAGCTGTTGCCAGGTGGCTGTGTGTCTGTGTGCTGAGGATGCCCTCAGCACCATCAGGCAGTCTGTGGCTCTTCCATAGCCTTTAGTCCTTGCTTATGCAGAACCTCTAGTTCAGCCAGAGTTGAAGGCTTAAGGTTTTCTCAAGTCTTTCCTTGCCTTGTGCCACACATGTGTATGGTCTTCTACAATTCTCAGAATTTTCTGGAGCTTTTGAACCCTACCTCCACCCCTAGAACATCTCATAACTCAATTTTGCCTTCTAAGTTTCCTAGTCAGCATCTAGTTAGCCTCTACTGGTACCACTGCCTCAGGCAATTGTAATGTTAAATACTCACTGCTGATTGTTTTCCACAAACACTCTGGGGACAGGCTGTTTGCACAGCATGAGTTTGAGATAGGTCAAATAGAGACAGCTCTCTTAGGATGGGTTTTTTGGGTAACTTCAAACCACTTCTGCCCATACCTTGATTGTGAGACTGTTGCTTTTAAAGGCCACCATTTAGGTGAGGATACGGGGATGGGGTAGATCAAGTTACAATGCCACAAAACTCACTATCTTTATGGAGATTTAGCTGTTTTATATTTTCTCAAATACACACTCCGCAGATTGCTGGAAGCCTTTGTTTAATTTCCAGAGTTCTGCAGAGATTAATTTTAACAAATTTTGCCATTGTGATTGTTTCATAGAAGAGTAAGTTTTCCAAGATTTTCACTCAGATATTCAAGAAGTGTATCCTATTTGCATTTGTTTTTAAGTGAGTTACTTGCAAGACTAACTAATTCTACAGCTCCAGCCCCATGCATATAAGAGTCCATCTTCATGGCTTCTACTACAGGGAGCGGTGTGCAACCTGTTGTCTGTTTGTTGTTTTTCTTATTAAAATGTCAGAGTTTTTAAAAATACACTCATGAATATCCCTTTGTCATTTGTACATGTTACAAAACTTCCACTAGTCTGTGGCTATTTTTTTTCCCTTTCTTTTCGTTACTTTAATGAAGTTCTCAGTTTAAAGGATTTTCAGTACAACAATATGTCAGTGCTGATCACACGGGCGAGACATTTAACTACTATCTAAACCTCAGTCTTTGCTCTGATTCACTGTCTAGAAGATCTGAACACATCTTCTGAACCCCGTATACCAATGGATCTGACAGCCCTAATTTAAAAAAAATGCTTTTAAGTAAAGCAAAAAATATTAACTTTGACACTAGAAAAGACAAATCTCAAATTTCCTAGCTGATCTTGCTTTCTGTGATCATTAGCTACATCATGTTTATAGAGCTGACAGGCATATTGAGCTACTGATTTTATTTCATTGGATTTTAGAATGCAGAACACATTTCAGGCCCACTTATAGCACCATATGTGTATCTTTAAGGATATGTACATATGATGATGTCTTTATTTTAAGTACTTATTGCTGTGAACCTCATTAAGGAAACCTTGGAACTGCAGAACTGAAATTTTTCATACCACCATCATCCCATAGCATCTCTTTTGCACTTAGATGTTATGTTGCAGAGTATTTTTCTGCTCCCTAGAAATGATCAATGTTGAAGGGAAAAACAAAAATACTCTTCTAATAAATATAGTCCAAATCACACACTTATCTGAACAATGGCCACCATTTTAGTCCACAACAATCCATCTACTCATACTGACTCAGAATCCTCAACAGCAACAACCCACTGCTGAAGTCAGGGTCCTCAGTACACGTTTTCTCCCCTCATTTCTTGTTTCTGATCTACTTTTGTCCAACGCTTCCTGCCAGTCTCTTCGCTGCCTGACTGCAGATTTTAATTTTTACCTTTGAGTTCCAGGCTGTGCCTAGTGATTTCCAGAGAAACGCCAGACACCTGGCTCATTAGGAGGGGTGGGGAGGGTTTCAGGAAGCTGTTATCCTAACTCACTTGCAGATCAGTGAGTGGCTGTTTTGACCACTCTGTCTAGATCTCTGCCATGCTGGCTGCATCCACCCCAGCAAAATAATGCAGCTCCTCCAACCACCTCTGCCTCCATTCATCTGGGCTTCTTCTTTCAGTGACACTCAGATGCCGCTGATGGGTATTTAAAATATATATATATATACACACACACACATATATATACATATATATTTTTAATTGAACTATAGTCAGTTACAATATGTCAATTTTTGATGTACAGCACAATATTCCAGTTATTCATATACAAGTATATATGTATGACTTGCTTTTCATATTCTTTCTCATTAAATGTTATTACAAGGTATTAAATATAATTCCCTGTGCTATATAGAAGATATTGATTTTTTTAGCTATTTTTATATATAGTAGTTAATATTTGCTGATCTCAAAATCTGATGGGCATTTTTAAAGCCACATCTGGAACCCTTGCTGCAGGAGAGTCTGAGAAATATATTTTCAACCTCATAGCTTTTTGGTTAGGAATTTGGAATAAAGGCTGAGCTGGCTCACCTACCTTGTCTGCCTTTGTGAGTATAGAGGTCTGGAATTTCAAGGCCCAATGAAATGCCCCAGCCCTTCAGCTGCAAAGTCTTAAAGCAATCAAAATGCTCCCATCTAGCAGAGCATGTCTTGTCCTTAGACACTGCTGGACATAACCACCAACGCTGTCTAAGGCATCGTCTTCATCTGGAGCACACTTTCTTTAGATGTCTAACATCCTGATTAACAGGACAAGCTGGTTTGGATTCCCAAGGTCGCAGGCAGCCTTCTGCCTGCCTTTGGTGTATATATGTTCATTGAAGAGTCCTCTCTCTGACCAGCTAGAGCTGCCTGGTGTGTTGTTTGCCAGAGAATATGTGTGCAGGGCTCCCAACTGGAGTCCTGCCAGTTGTTTTACTGCAGGAAAAGAGAGAGCAAAAGAGACAGAACAGGAAGTTCTTGTCCAGCTTCAAACACAGTCACCCCACCCAGGGCTCTCACTCTGGGACACACAGCAGTGCAGGTCAGCAGTGATTTGACCCCAGTGTACTCCAAAACATGGCATGGTTTTACTGGGCTATCTGTGCTTTTCCAGGACCCTGCAAAGTTCTCAGCTTTGTGAAATGGGGAACTAAGGAACTCCCACCCATGCCTGTAGCTCCCAGGGTTTGCACACTTACGGGCTTTGAGGATTTGCTTGCAACTTATTCTTTCTCACCAGGTCATTTCTCTCTGACACATTAGTCCTGTGACCCTCATCAGAACTGCTCCTTAATTTCAAGATTTAGTGAAAGATGCCATTTTACCCTGTATGTTCAAGTTCAGGGAGGAGGAGGAAGAAAGCACAGATCAGAATTGCTGTTTTGCTTTGTTTTTTTGGTTTGTTTGTTTTGTTTGTTTTTGTTTTTATAAGCTGTCTCCTGTTGCTGGATACACTGAGGAAATGAATGGCTGTTACACTCCCATTTGAAGGATGAGGAAATTGACACTCACGGAGAGGAGGGAAATTGCCTGAGTTTCCTAAGACAAAAAGGGATGAGCACAGAATCAGAGCCCTGCAAATTTCTCTGCTGTCATCTGCCTTTAGGTCAGCGACAGAGTGCCATGTGTAGTAGTAAAGTTGTAGCATGCTTTTAGAAGGGTGCAGACATACTTGTTTTTGTTGATACAGTTGCACTGTTTTGTCTGGGACTCTGAAAATTAGAAATGGGTTAGAAAATGTTGGTTTCTCATCCTTGGCCCTTCCTCACCCTCACAGATATGGACCCTTCCATCTGTGGCAGGAATAAGACAGCCCCAGCCTTCCCACCTCATGAGATCAGTCCTCATTCATTTCATCCCTGTCCACCTGTATGTGCTAAAGCACAGCACGATTTTCATGTCCTGCATCATAGATTCTTCTGAAATTAGGTGTTTGAAGATAGAAACTCATGAAAGGAAGCTGCTTTTTTTAATATAAAGTGAAGTAATTTTCTTGGCAGAGAAGGAAACTGAGGATTTTCTTCATTGAAAATCAATACAGATTTCAAGAGAATCTGTATTACTAATGCATAGATTAAAATGACAAAATCTAGAGGGATTACAGAAACACAAGGAAGATACCCAAAGTGTCTTTAAAGAGCTTTTCCTAGGCTGGGCTTGTAAAGAGACTGTTAATTGATGGAGACATTCTTCTCACCCATAGTCCCTCTCCTTAGGTTGGAAAGGGCCAGCATCTCCCCTGTGTGTGGTGCTGGTGCTTCAAGTGAGTTGTGGGGTAGGGTGGTGCACATGGTACTGCCTTCAGTCTATCCGTCCTGAGTAACCCCCAGCAGTCAAGGGGGAAGGGTGTTGAAACCTCACGAACCAGCCACCACAGTCTCCAGGGTGTGTGCTCATCTCAGCTCACCCCAGCTCAGGTGATGGCAGAGCAGAGAGTGGTGGCTAGAGGTCAGTCATGAATAGCAGGGAGCAGCTGGTGTCAGCTGGGACCCAAGTGGCTAGAAGTCCCATGTGGAATTCCCAGGACTTCCCACAGCTCATTCACTCAACTAATACTCCTCCAGCACCTGCAATGTGCTGGTGCTTCTGCTGTGAACAGAACCAAATCCCTGTCCTCATGAAGGTGATGTTCTAGTGGACATGAGAAATGACACATGCAGAAGCAGATCCAGGACAGGACACATGAGTGCTGTCTAGTTTGGAGTGCACAAGGTGAGGTACTTTGGGAAGGAATGTAATATACAGGAAAATGTGGGGGAGAGGATGGCCATATCCCAGGTCTTGGTTGGGTCACTGGGACACACCTCACCAAGTGTGGGTCCTTGGCTTTGCACAGGAAAGAATTCAGGAGCAAGCCACAGCTCAGTAAAGGTAGATTTACTCAGAGAGATACATACTCCATAGACAGAGTGGGCTGTTTCAGAAGGCAAGAGACAGGCCATGAGGCGTGGGGGTTGGGTGCTCCAGTTTAAAGTAAAAGTAGATACACACACCACAGACAGATTGTGGGCTGTCTTCCTCAGATGGGAGAGCAGCAATGAGGTGTGGGGTTGTTAGTTTTTATGCCCTCAGTATCTTCATATGCTAACAAGTGGGAGGAATATTCCAACGGCTTTGGGGAAGGTGCTGGGATTCCCAGGAATTGGGCCACCACTCACCCTTTGATGTTTTATGGTCAGCCTTGAACCTGTCCTGGCACCTGTGGGAGTGCCATTTAGCATCCTGCTGTACTTTGGTGAGTGTGTATTGAAGCTCAAGATCTAGTGGGAGTTGACTCTTCCACCATCTTGGTGCTAATGGCTGTGCCATTCTTTTAATGGCTGTGCCCGGCCCCCTTCCCTCCTGTCTCATGAAGGAGCTCTGGACTGTTTGCACAATTGCAGAACAGGGGACAGAGTGGAAAGAACTTCATGAGTGGAAGGTGGAAGGTGGAAGGCAGTGTTGGCAGTAGAATTCTCAAGTCAATTACAAAGTAAGGGTCTTCTGTTTGTTGGGGGTACTTGGTGTCACAGTAGGGAGCTGTGAGCCTAGGGGACTTCAGTGAGTTGTTGGTTCACTGTGTATACTGTGTTATTTCTTAGGCGGCCCAAGGACAGTTGGCTTATAGGTGACTCATTACCTCAAGCAGGGGTCTCTGGGGATTTTCTGCACATGAGGTTAACATGGGTCACATGGGGAGAAGGACCAGCCATTCACAGTCACCTAGTGCCCTCAAGGCTTTCATCCCATGGATGAATCACCTCCCCCTGGGTGGGGACAAGGGCACAAGTGGTGGGGCAGCTTCTCAGTGGTGGAGACACTGATCTCCAGACCCAACACTCAACAGCATGGACCACTGGCTTTGGCCACAGTCTTGGCTAGATGAGGATGTTTGGCAGCTGAGCTCATGAGATGTGGGTGCCATGCTTTCATTTTCACCAAGAGCTCTACTTTTGAAGGTTCTGGTCAGAAAGCCACAAATACTCCCTTACCTATAAACAAAGAACAGTTCCTTTCAGTTGGGGAAGTGCACACAGAAGGAGAAAGGATCATCCTGAGAGCAGGAGAGGCCAAATCATTCCTGCCATCAGGAGTCTGACAGGTGAACCAGCTCAGTTTCTCTTATAAGTTGTTTACTTGGAGGATCTGGGCTATTTGGGTGACCTGCAAGTGTCAGGAAATAATATGCAATTGTAGATTTCCCAGCCCAGTGTTAACTCACCCCATTGTAGCTGTCATGCAAGGAGACAGAACTTGGTGGACAACAGGCCATGGCCTCTGCTCCCTGGTGGAGCCAGGAGATTACAATGTTAAGTACGACTGCGGGGGCATCAGTTCTATGTTGAGAGGCCAGATGGCCTTACATAACTCTCATGCTGTATGTCAAAGTTGCAGAGGGAAACTAGATTTCATCCAGCTCTCCAGCCAAAGAGGAGACCAGAAGTGGCCTCCCCCACCAACTGTGAGCTCTTTGCCTACACTGACAGCAGCATCTATAGCAAAAAGCTGGGCTGCCACCTGCAGTTCCGTGTAAACATCTGAGTAGCCACAGCAATGGCCTCTTGAGGGTTGGTGTGCCCAAGGAAGCGATGTGTGGATGGAGGGAGGAGTGCCAGGGTCAGACACTGGGTGGGCAGGCAGGCAGTGAATACATCTGTGCAAAGCAAGCACCATAGAACTGAGCCAAAGGGAGGCAGGTTTCAGAGCAGGGAGCTTCGGCAGTGCCATGTTGTTCATAAGAAGATCCTGGGCTCTGGAGCCAAGAAGGCATTGGGTTGATTCCTGACCTGAACCCTCATCTTGGGCAAATATTTGAAGCTTTCTGTGTCTCTGTTTCTTGGTATCCCAAATGGGGATAATAGTAGCAATTACCTCTGAGAGTCAGGAGGGCCTTTATAGATGTCATTTCATTGTGCTCATAGCAGCCCACGAGCACGGTTCTAGGTCCCCCATTTTACATGTGGCAGACAGGTAACCTTTTAATCAGCAATCACACAGCTAAGAACGGTCAGAACCAGCATTTGAATTTGATCCCTGTGACCAGATTATTTCTATTCTCTCTCAGTATTACTGGAAAACTAGTAAAGTCAGAACAAACGCTGCTGGGAAGTGGGTGCTTGAAACATTTTTGTCATCTTCACCATTGGGGAGTGTTGAGTTCACATTCCTCACAGCCCGCCCGAGACTCCCTGTGTCTCTGGCTGCCCCTAGTTGGGCCTGCAGGACTCTGGGCAGCTTCTCCTTGCTCTCTACTCCAAGGCTGTCTACTCTTTACAGGTTGATTCTCAACCCTGACTGCTCAGTAGAGCTAATGCCTAAAAACAAACAAAAAAAAAGTTGGGGAGGATATAGTTCAGTGGTAGAGCACGTGCTTAGCATGCATGAGGTCCTGGGTTCAATTCCCAGTACCTTCATTAAAATAAATAAAGCTAATTACCCCTCCAACAACAAAAAAGAAAGATTTTAAAAACAAAAAACAGCACAAAGGCCCCACTCCAGGCTGGCGCACACTGTTTTTTAAAAACTCCCAGATGCTTCCCATGTGCAGGAGGGTGAGAGCTACCCCTCCACACCTCTTCTAGTGAGCTTGTCCACTTACACTCGTTATCCTCTTGAAACAGGAAACTTACTTGGCTCAGCCTAGAACTTTCTCCCGATTTCTAGACTTTTATTTGCCTACTGGACATCTTTCCTGGAGCCCACAGGCACCCAGTCAGAACCGGATCAGTTGTGTCCTCTCATGACTTGCCCCTCTTCCTGCCCTTCTTACTTCAGGGAATGGCACCAAAGCCGGAAAGCTGGCTGGCATTTTTGACCTCTTTCTGCCCTTCCATCACACCTGTGGCCAATCTGTCAACCTGCTGAAATGCTTTCTTCTCTATCCTCCTGGCCGGGCCTCAGTAGGCCTTGCCATGTACCTGTCAGGTGGTCTCCCTACCTCTACCTAGTCTCTTTCTAGACCACCTTACATATCTCCTACACCTTGAAGGCACACAGAGTCCTTTGTGGTGTGCACCTGTGATCTCTCTACCTGGCTACCTCACCTGCCTCCCACACCCTGTGCTCACTTCTAGACTACTTAAGGTTTGTGGAAGGGACCTGGCTCTCTTTGGCCTCTCTCCTTTGCATATGCAGCTCCCCAGGGAGAAATGGCCTTAACATTATACCTTCACCTGATCACTTCTAGGGCATCTCAGAACTCACCACAGTGGTTCCCTCTTCTGGGAGAGCCTTGGCTACAGTTCCGGCTCTCTGCCCCGAGCACCCTCTGCTGACTGTTATCCAAGCCCTCTTAACACGTTTCCTCAGCCATCATTTCACAATGACTCCTGCGCATCTAGGAGCTCCTGGAAGCAGGGACCGTGTCTTTTTTCTCTTTATTCTCAGAGCATGATAGAGACTCAGGTATAATGCTGGAGGGAACAATGGTTATTCTGGAATTTCTCTATTGGTGGGGCCTAGGGGTAACAGTCTGGTTGGAAGAAGGGCTTAAGGGATTTACTCTGAAACCACATTTTCAATTAACATTTCATGTTGTTTTTGTCTACTATTTGAAGTTACGAGTCTTAAAACAGAATAACAATTTTTTAAAGTTACTTTAGCGAAGATTGAGAAAAATGGCATTTTTCCACATTTAAGAATATTATTTTAATTTCAGGTGGCTGGGGTGGTGGAAAATAGAAATGCAGGGGCTACTAAAGCATTCTCATCCCCTCCCCCCACACTCAGGTCCTTTGGACAGAAGAGACAGAGGGATGTGAGAAGACTTGGAGGGTGGACTGTGCACTGCTCTTAAATTATGACAGTTACTTGTGCTTTTTTTTTAACTTTTTTTAATGGAGGTAATGGGGCTTGATCCCAGGACCTTGTACATGCTAAGCACATGTTCTACCACTGAGCTATACCCACCCTTCCCCCCGATGTTTGTGTTTTTAGTGGGCATAATGTGCTGGTAGCAGGTACTTTAGCATCAGACACAGTCACCTGCCTCTGACCATAGCATTACTACCTTTCACCTGAGCTAGATAACTAGATAGTCTGTTTTCAGAAGTTCAATAAATTATCTACATTTTCTTTTTTCTTAAAAAAGGGCATTAATTCATGTTTCTCTTTAGTATTGCCTATAAATAAAATGTGATTTTATGAACCATTTACCAAAGTGTTAAGGGTACTAAATATTAAGTAAAGATTTCTGAAGCATCAGCCATCACTGAAGATCCACATTCTGCTGTTCTCTTTCTCTGTTAGTCACCTTGCTTCTGGAGTTCTGGAAGTGGCACCAGGCAGAACTTGAGTACTAATGGGACACAGTTTAGCAGGAAGAACAAGCCCGGCCAGAATAGGAGGTGTGGTGTCCCTATGTGGAGATAGATGAGATTACCCAGGAAAAGCGGGCACTGTTTAGATGTGCTTTATTCTGTTTTCTTCTGGACTTGTCAGCCTTGGCCGCATGTTGGAATCACCAGGGGACCTTAAAAAATGTTGGTGCCTGCATTCCATCACTGCATACTCTGATGGTACTTAGTGGCCTGGGGTGTGTTCTGGCATAGGGAAGTTTTTAAAACTCCTCTGGTTATTCTAATGTGCAGCCAAGGTGAAGGAACACTGCCTGGAATGGTGGACACAGAAGAGAAGTGTGGTCTTTTCTTCATAATAACAGTAAAAATGGAAAAATAAAAGAAAAAAGACTGGTATAAATGTATAAGAAAAGAGGCATTGATTGTGTCCTTTCATAAGACCAATAAAAAAAATGGAAAAAAAAATTAGCCTCTATGACATAGATGTAGAAGGAAAGGCACATTGGTTTTTATAGTTGATTCCCATTTTTTCACATGTGCATTCATTATTGCAGCCTCCTTTTCATTGTAGACTAGGTGCCCCTTTGTCTTGAACTAAGTCCCAGTCACTGCTCCCTCTTCCGGTTGGGATGTGCACAAAGCAGCGTGGCTCTCATCCTAAAGTCAGAGAAAGGGTAGAGGAAACAGTGAAACCTTTGTTGAGGTGCCATCAGTGTTTGGGCACTGAGCTAGTCATTTTATATAATTGTAAATGTAAATTTATTGCTGCCACTCCTGCTGCAAAATTAAAAAAAAAAAACTATGTATCTTTGTATAAACATTCCAGAACTATGAAAAGATGATTTTTGAGTCATCTGTATTATTGCTTCTTTCCATCAGCTGAGATAAATTAGTGCTGATTGTACTTGCAGTCAGCAGCAGCAGGACAGTAGGTTGTGAGCATGAATAACTCTTGGAAAGAAAATGCTTTTACCAGGAGCATCTGAAAATGTCTCCAAATATAGATTTTATAAATTGAATCACAGATTTACAGAATGTTGGCACTGAAAATGTCTGGAGGGAGCAAGTCAAACTCCTCTTTTTATAAATGGAAAAAAATGAGGTTCAGCTAAAAATAGAAGGTGACATATGTCTTTTACAATGTAATAAACTTCTAATAATCTCCATTATGAATAGTTCCCATTGTTTACCTGAAGGTGGTGGTCAAAGTATATGTTGGTGAAAAACTGTACATTCAGAGATGAAAGCTGAAACAGAGACAAAATTAGATGTTCATGTTTTTGAGTTCTGAAAAACAAAAACTTACCACATTGGCAGCATACAAAAAATACTGAAGAAAAGTCATTTTGGTCATTTAAACTGCCAGTTTTAAATTTAAAATTGTCAAATAATAAGTTTAAATTTTCATTGCTACATTCTTGTTGAGAAATTGATGATTATGACTCATTTCTCTTTATCATTCTTCTTTATTTAAAAAATTGTTTAATTTTTTTAATTTTTTAATTGAAGCATTTTACTTTAATTGTGAATGCATGCTCCATTGTTTAGAGAGGCCAATATTGTGGTAGTGAGACCTTGAAATTGAAGTTGCCTAAATTCATATTTGAACACAGCAACTTGCTTCCTGAGTGATCTTGGACATCTTAAATTCTCTGTGCCATAGTTTCCTATAAAATAATAAGAGAGTTGCTTCCCCATGACTGTGGTTAGGGCGGGTTGAATTAATGTACATAATCTACTTGGAAGGCTGCCTGGCACAGAGGAAGAGCCATGTACTTATTTACAGCTATTATTATACTATATCTGCTTTTATAATCCAGGTAAATCTTGAGTCTTACTGATTTCATCTCTTAAAAAATATCTAACTATAAACTCTAAAATGGAAACTCTTAAACTTCATAGTAGTAGCTAATTAATACATAAATCTCAACCAAGAAACACACAGTGGAGACCAGTTAGCTGCAGACACCTGTGAAACTTTCTGGCCTGCACAGACTCTAAGCTGTCAATACACTCACTTCTGAAATCTAAGACAAGCTCAGGAATAGAGCTTTACAGCTTGGCCTCGTCAGGTACCCAGACCCCTTAGCTAAGACCATGGCAGGGAAATAGTTTACTGTTCACATGTGTATTTTCAAAAAATAGTATTAAAATGAACACTATGTATTTTGTTGTGTGTTTGACATCATTAACAGAAAAAAAAAGAAATAAACCCATACAGTTATGAATAAGGAAGCTATGTCTGAAAATTATTATTATTTCTTTTAATTATGCTTGGGATTTAGTAATCAGTTAGGAGAAAAATCATTTCATTGGTGTAATCCCTTGATTGATTAAAATTGTTTTTTTTTCTTTTTTTAATTACGAAGAAGAGTGTGTTCCCTTTACCACCTGGGGAAAGTATATAAATATAACCCTTTATGCAAGTGTTCTTTTTCTGGGTAAGAACCTGCCACAGACTTTTTAAAATCTAATATGAAATGCTGAGAAAACTGAAAGTCAAGCTGGGAACTATGTAGTCTCATAGAGAAAACTGTTTCCAGAGAACATCTGAGCCAATGCAGGGAGCCACTCTGGAGGTTCCACAGTGTCTTCTGCTCACAGTGCTTCCCCCAATTCTTTTCACCTCATTTGTTCAAATCAGATCAGTGGTTTAGGATTCTCCAGGGTCTGATTAAGAGACCAGATGGAGACATTAGGAATTCTAAAATTTTCCAATAGGAACAACCAAGGTAAAATATCTAAGAATATCCTAACAAAAGGATAATAGGAACTATCAAAAAAAAATTAAAAACTACTGAAAGACATAAAAGAAGCTTTAAACACATGATTCTAGATTAAAAGAAAATATCTCCAAAATACCAGAACTTATAAAATTGATTTGGGATTTATTGTGAATAAAATCATATTAGTAATATAATAATAAGATAATGAGAGTTTTACTAGCTCAAGAATAGCCAGATTAGAGAATAGGACAGGAAGTCCAGATATGGGCTCTGATATCAATAATAAATTAATATACGAGATAGAAGGCATTACAAATCATGGAGATAAAAAAGGTTATTCAATAAATGGAACACTTGTTAGCTATTTGGTGGGAAATGTAAAGATTAAAATCATAGAGTGAACCATATATTGTGATAAATTCCAGAAACATTTAAAAAAGCAACACAATTAGAAAAAAACTAGAAATAAATATGGATGAATATACAACCTCTAGATGTGCAATAAGTTTCAGAGGAAAATATATAAAGATTTCCATGCCTCAGAAGCATCCTAAGTTTAAACAAAACACCAGAGGATGTTATTTGTTTACAAATCTGACAATGGGCTAATCCCTTGAATATATAGAGAGCTCAGATCACTTCAAATATAACACCAAAAAATCTCAGGAGCATAGAAGGGAGAGAAGATGAACACACATTCACAAAGGAAAAAAATAGATGTCAGGCTCCAATGGTAATTCAGTCAGTGCACATCAAAATGAAATAATTTTCCACCTCTCAAGTGACAGAGCTCTGTTTATGAGGATGAAGTGCCAGTGATCACCAATTCCATGCCTAGGCTATTGGATAAATTTTGTGATGTATGGTTTATTTACAATGCTGTGTCAGTTTCTGGTGTACTACTCCAGCCTTCCTAGAAAACAGTCTGGCATTTCATATCAAGAGTCAAAAATATTCATATGCTTTAATCCACTAATTCAGCTTTGAAAAACTTTTAATAAGGAAGTATTTCAAAATGGCAGGGAAAAGTCAGTATGGATGAAAGTCACAGACATACTTTTATATGTATATATATATATAAAATCTCAGCCAAAATATTCTTCCAACACTTCACATAGTAGAATATTTTGCAGTCATGAAAAAGTGTGTCCATGAATATATTTTATGACATGTCAAAGTGTTATGCTTATGATAGGCTTGAGAATAAAATTAATATATAAAATGATTTTTAATATACAAACAATGCACAGTTCTGAAGGAATTATCTCTATAGGTAGAAGCACTTTTCTTATTTTATTATTTATTCATTTTCAGAGTTGGAGTCTTTTGATTGTAGGTAACAAAATCAATCTCCAATGGATTTAAAAAGCAACCAAAAAATGGGGATGGATGGGATTTATTGGTTCCTGTAAATGAAAACCTCAGGTCTGAGGTCTGGCTTCAGTCAAGGAGAGATACTGTAACCCAGATGATGTCAAGGGCTGTTTTTCTCCTGTCTTCATTCTGTGTCCAAGGGTGTCTGAGCATGCTGCTTCTAGGCACTCAGCATCCCAGATCACGCATCCATCCAAGCCAAGAGAGGTCTCTTTTGGCAGCTTCCTCTCTTGATAGTGGAAGCTCATCATTCACATGGGCATCAGCATATATCTCCTCACATAATAGTGGCTCTTACTGGGTTATTTGCCAATTCTCAAATCATGTGTGAGACCAATAGAATGAGGGGTATTATTTGTTTTAAACCAACTGAGATCTACCTCTGGTGCTTCAGAAAGAGTGGGTCAATCAAGCTTAAATCACAGGACTGAAAACAGAAGGGAGGTTATTTCTCCTAAAGCAAAGTCTGGGTCTTCTTCTAAGACTGGGGACAGATCCAGGACATCAGTTCTGTCCACTACTGAGTACTTTCAAATTTTCTTTAATGAGCAAATATTAAAGTTATGATCAGAAAAGATGATATGTAAGAAGAAACTTGAGGAAGGAGAATGGAAAGCTTTCCCATTTCCTAAGAAATATTGAACCCATTAAGTGCTTGGAAGAAAAATGGAAATGTGCCCAGTTTGTAAAAGTTCTGAAATGAATTAGAATTGATTTCACACACCATGTAGGAGGCAGTACTATACAGAGTTAGTGTGTCTTTGGGCTCTGAGTATTTCAGTTCTTTCACTTAATAGTTGCTTCATTTGGGGCAAATTGCATCATCTCCACATGGCTCTATTTCCTCAGCTGTAAAAGAGATATAACATTACCTTCCCCACAGGGCGATTGTGAGGATTTAGAAAAATACATGTGTGCTGAAGCAATAGGAAGCATTTAAAGAACCTTAAATATTATGATTACTTAATACATAATTTGAAAATTATTATTCAGACTTTTTAAAAATGCATACTATTTAAATGGCCTATATGTGCTGTACAAGAGAGGAAGGCTCAATACATCTTCTATAATACATTTTTCTCAGACTTAACTAATTTTCACATGTAATCACACACACACCAAAAGTTATTCCTTTCACAATTGTGAAGAATTAACTGTGACGAAAAGGATAATGAAAGAGGGTAGAGGATGAAATAAAATGCTTTCTTTACAAAGTGATGGCTTAAAAACTAAGAAAAACACCTTTTTAAGACTTTGGTCACCATATTCTTAGCTAATACTTAGGTAGAATTTTTCACATGCCTGTGGTTAATGTTCTAATTGTTTTCACCTGTAGCAAATCATTGACTCATCACAATAATCCTATAAATTGCTATTATTATCCCCCCATTATATGGGTGAGGAGATTGAAGCCCCTAGAGGTTAAGTAATTTGTACAAGGTCCCACAGATAGCATCGGAGCTGGGATCCAGATGCAGGAGTGTGGCTCCAGGAGGGGCTTGTAAACACTCCCTCTGCTCTCCCCTGCAGGTGCAAGTCAGCCTCCCTCTATTACTGTAAATAATTATGTGGTTCACTTAGTCTTGAAATTCACATTCTTTGTAGCTTTCTCTCTGGGGAAGCCATCAGGAGCAGCCATGGACACTGAGTACATGCTTCTGGACTATTACCAAGAAGGTAGATGGAAGGAAAACAGTTTAAAAATGGGAGCTTTAATGTGCATTCTTCAGTGGCCAGAAGAAAACCTGCCTAGTGAGGAACTGAAACCCTATCAGGCACGTGCAAATTATACTTCAGACACCCCCGTTGCCCTTGGGTCCCCACAGTCAGAACTACAATGGATCAGGGACATGAATCTTGTGCAAATGCAGGGAGTAGGAATACCTGCCACTTTAAGATCTCAAGGAGTATGAAAAGCATGTGAATCTTCCATCAGCAGAGACCTGCTGTCATTTCCAGTGTTTCCCTCAGGGCATGTCTGCAGCGTCACTGGTCCTATTCAGAATGAAGACGACAGCTAGCACCTGCTGACCCCTGAATCAGTGATAGGTTCTCCCTTGAAAGGAAGCATATCCCCTTCATGAGTTACAACTAGATCATAACCTAAGTAATTCTATAGATGTAGAAGGGATATTTTCATTGGTTCTGCTATCACAGACTTGTCTCCAAAACAGCATGCCACCAGTTACTCCATTTTCACCCATTTAAAGATATACTTAAACAGACTTCCTTCTTTAGTGCAGTTTTAGGTTTACAGAAAAATTCACAGAAAGTGGAGTTCCCATATATTCCCTATGCCCTGCACACAGCTGCTCCTGCTGTCAGCATGTTACATTAGTGGATGCACTCATTCTTTTTGACATCCTTCATTCCTCCTCCCTTAAAGCTTAACATGCCTGATATTCATGTCTCTTGTGGCATTTATGTGTGATTTACATCTCTTCTCACGTTTATGTGAGGTTTACAGCACATGCATGTTGTCTGTTTAAGCGTGGGTTGGGGGCAGGTTTTCTGTGTAAAAATATGATCATTAGTGAGTCTCATGCAGCTGGGTTTTTGGGTTGTCAGGTCCTGTTGGCCATTGCTTCTGTTATTGGGATCATTGTCTATGGACTCTCAGTGTTCATTGTATTTTCTGCAAAACTTCCCAAGAACCCAAATGGAAGAGACCCAATCCAGAAGTAACTGACTGTGCAGATGGGCCACACCCATCACTTCATCCCTCATCAGTTTTATCATCATCGTGACCTTGAACACCATATATGAGAAGGTGGCAATCATGACGACTGCCTCTGGTAAGCTCCTCCTGCAGGTGAGGTCATTTCTACACCAGTTTTAGAACCAGGTGAAAACAGAGGCTATCTTTTAGGAACTTCAATTCCAGTACATTACAGTCTTTAGAAAACGTCAAGTGTAAACGTATTTTCTCTAGCCTATATGAGAAGTGAATTAGCTTCAGCTTTGCATTAGTAAAAGGGACAAAACAAGAATTAGAATGTCCAAGCTCTGTGTAAACAGTTCAGTACTGAATAATATTTTCAGTTACATTAGATCATGTACCCTATGGTTGAACGTAAATAGTCTTTTTATTGCAAATAAGTGGAAGAGGGTCATGGTTCCAGTGGCAGATTTGCTCGTGTGTTACAGAGGGGACAAGTAATCAAAATGTTATCTGTCTTCCCCCCATGCTGTTCCTGTTAGTGTAGCTCCACTTGCGTCATCTATGGCTTCTATAATAAATGTTTCTTCTCTCTGGCTTAGCGGACAAAGTTAAGTGCTTCCCACAGGCTGCATGTGGCTGGGTCGTTCTCCCAGTGGTCTGCTCAGTAGTCATCTTCTGAAAACACTAAGACCAATTCAAATTCTAAACTAGGAGGATAATCCATTTTGTGTTCCCCAAATGCTTCTAGCAAGTCACCCCCTGTTTTGTTTGTTTTCTTCAATAGTCCTACCTTACTGCCATTCAAGGAGACAAGAGAATATCATTTAGCAGGATGTTCAAGAGTAGTTTTCTGTACACTTACACCTGACAGAGGACAGTTCTTGACCATTGGATACTGTTGTGCTTGTAAATTTTAAGGAACAGTTGACTATTTTTTTACCTTGTGGGATATTGTGTTCATAGTGGGAGAAACTCTTACAACAGTGTGTACAATTGGAAATAACATAGTAGCTACGTTAAGGAATTCAAAACAGCTTAAGTGAAAACAGTGTGAATTGTGTATATATATATAAATATTTATCAGGTTAACTCATGTATTCATGGCTTTGACTAGTCTCAAAGCCGTTCACAGTTTTACAGACTTAACTTTTCTTTATTCTAGCTGCAGAGCTCCCAAGGACTGGACTGACTATGAGAACAGCCTAAACAGGAAGTGTTCTTGTTCCAGTTTGTCAACTACTTCTCTTCGTGTTTCTACATCGCATTCTTTAAGGGCAGATTTGTGACTTATTCAGGAGATCCAGTTTATTGGCTGTGAGAATACAGAAATGAAGAGGTGTGAATACAGCTTTGTGTTCTGACAGTCTAACCTGTTTAATGTTTTCACTTAGTTGCCCAATGAAGGGTGTCTTTACTGTCTGTTCCTTAGATATTTTTAGCCATAAAATAATGACTTTATTTCATGTTAGACCTATCTAATATTTAAATGAGATTTTCTTTCTAATAGTCCAGTGTGACCCAGGTGGCTGTCTCCTTGAATTGATGACACAGCTGACAATAATCATGGGAGCACAGTCAATTTGGAATAACATACAAGAGGTGTTACTTCCGTGTGTACTATTCATGTGATCTTGGGGTTAGAATGGCCCACCCATCCAAGTCATTTTCCTGCATGCTCAACTATAAAACAGGGGAGACTCTCTGCTTATGAAAGACCTCCAGATAAGATGATCCAGCCAACAGTGTAAACGTACCTCCTGTTTAATAATTATGCTTAAATACCTTCCTTTTAATGTTTAACTTAAATCCCCAAGTGCTATAGTTTCTGCTTATTAGCCCATCACTGGGGACTGACAGATCAGAGCCCTTTGAGAGATGGCCATTTTTGGGGCCGTGAACTAAGTTTTCCCACAACTTCCCACAACTTTCTCCTCCTTTTATACATGCATTTAAAATACCATAAAAGGAATTTGCTGAGTGCCTAGTATGTGCTAGTCACTGTATTAAGTGATGTACATGTATGTGTGTGTGTGTGTGCGCGCAATTTAATCACCCAAACAATCCTTATTCTTATCTTCCTTTTGCAAATGAAGATTCTATGGGTTAAAGAGGGTAAATGATTTGCCCAAGCTCTCATTGCCAATAAGAGACTACTATGGGTCTCAGATGTAAGACCCTATCTCTCTGAATCCATGTTCTTCTAAGAACAGAGGCTCTCTTGGGGTCCTAAGGCACAGGGTTACATAATGTTTTAAGAGACATTTGTCTAAAATAATAACTACAGAGGTTTTGACTTACTGTTCTCTTCCTAAAAATGAGAAAAGCAGATGTTAGCTAAGGTCACACTGTCCTTTAGATTTTCACATAAGCCCAATCCCATGTCAAAGTGGACAGTCCAGTGTTATCTGCAATTTCTGCACATTTCAAGGAGCTTACTGTATTTGCTTTCTGTTGCTGCTGTAACAAGTATCCCCAAACGTCATGGTTGTAGGAAGGAAAAATAAAAAGTCTCCACTAAACAACACAAATTAAACCTCCTAGGGTTCTTGAACACAGAAGTCTGCTGAAGTAAAGGTGTAGGCAGGACTGTTTCTGAAGGCCCCAGGGGAACCTGTATCTTTGCCTTTTCTGGCTTCCAGAGGCCACCTGCATCTCTTGGCCTGTGACCTCTTTTCTCTCTCTCAAGGTCAGCATGGTTGTGTGCCTCTGACTCTGATTCTGTGGTCACATCTTCTCTCCTCTCTCCCCTCTTCTGCCTCACTCTTCCTCCTTTAATGAACCTCGTGATTGCATTGGGCCCACCTCTCTGTTAGAGTCAGCTGGTTAGCAACCTTAACCACATCTGCAACCATAGTCCCCCTTTGCCAGGGACCCTGACCTCTTCATATGTTCTGGAGATTAGTACATGGACATCTTTGGGGGGGACCATTTTTCTGCCTACCTCACTAAACTTTTAAGATAATTTCTGGCTTTGAGTTTCTGTTCTCATGAAACTGTTGATATCTCTTCTGTCTTGCCTTCTACACCAGCATTCTGTTTCTGGCCAACCTAACTGCAGAGCTCACCCCTCTCTGTGGTGTCCCCCAAAACCACTTACACAAGCAGGACTTACTGAGGTTTGGAGCATGGAGGAGAAACTCAAACAACTTGAATTTTGAAATGAAAAACCTCCATCACTTTAAAATCTTCTATGTCACTATAAAAAAACAATTAATTTTCTTAACTTTGTTTTTTAATTTTTAAACTATTTTAAACTTTCTTACTTTTTTAAAACTTTAATTAATTTTCTTTATCATCCTTCATTGTAGGCTCCAGAAACTTGCTATTCTGCCCACCACATCCAACTTCCCTTTCATTGTTTCTCCTCGTTTCCCTAACATTCCTTCCCTCTCCCTTATTACCAAGTTTCTGTCCTTTCTCTTTATAGGGCAGTTAAATTCTTTTTTCTTCTTTCTTTCTTTCTTTCTTTCTTTCTTTCTTTCTTTCTTTCTTTCTTTCTTTCTTTCTTTCTTTCTTTCTTTCTTTCTTAACTATCTCTCTGTTTTTGCAGAGTGAACACCTTTGGGGGTCACTGTGTCCTTCCACATTTCTTCACAAGGGCTTCATCTTTCAGCTTCAGTATGAATTACCCGGGTCTATTTCTAAAAAAGGCACTTCTCTTGTCCCCCAGCTCACCATGCCCCTCAAGAAAAGATTCTGATCTTCGCTGTGAAGTCAAACTTTTTTTTTTTTTCACTACTGGATAGTAGACAACTCTTACCCTGAGCTCACAGTCAGATTTTTCCAGAGGAGAAAAAGTAGGTCATGTGCAAATAATACTACTTTTCTGTGTGAAAAGAAATAGATCAGATAGAGGAAATACTTAACTCAGATTACTCAAAAGCATTTCCAGAAGGAAATAGGTTAATTATTTAACACTCAATTTGGATGAATCTGGATGTCAGTGAGTTATTTTAACCAACCAAGAAGGATATATTTCCTAAATTATTACTGAGAAATTCATGTGAAGTGAAACTTGCTCACATGGACTAGTTTAAAGTAAAGGATGTATTATAGTATCTGTGGTCTGTTTATACCTTCGCTTAAGTAAGCACATTGTTATAGGTTCCAGTGAGCTGAACTTTGCCTCCATGTATTTCTACTATGGGCTAAAATATTTAGGGAATATGTTTTGAATTATATTTTCCTTGTTTGAAACTCAGGAATGCTGAATGGTAGCCAAGTTCTAGGGTGGCTTGTGTTTTCCTCACTGACTCTTCTCTTTGTATAAGGTGCCAGTTTCCTTCTTACTTTTTCATATAAAATCCTAACATACCAAAGATCTATCAGTTACTCTTTCTATGCCAAAACTATTCCCATCCTCAAATATACATAGGAAGGGAAAAGAAAACTTAGCAAAGTTAGCGACTATTTTCAAGCCATTTAAATACATCCAAAGGAACATAATGAAATGGATTTCACTATAACTCACCTGCCTCCAGCCCCCAATTCCATGTGGGGTTCTTGAGTAGAATTCTGGGAGCAAATGAAGAAGGACAGTGATGCCATAATCCAGGCTCCCTCTGAGGTCTCCCCAGCACTTGGATCAGCACCTGGTATATAGTAGGTCTCAGTCCGAGCCAGCTGAGTGAGTGAGTGACTCACAGGCATTGAAAGTGTAACATCAGTGAATTAACAGCATTGTTTGTAGGACTCAGAGAATAAGCTGAGAGCCCTGTGGCCTTCCCAGACTCATATTTTATTTTGGTATTGGGGTCATTTCTGGGAAATTTATTCTGTACTTGACAAAAGACTAGTACAATTCCAGGGTTAAGAACTTGCCCTGGAGAAATTTTATGACAAAATATTAATAAAAATAGTTAAATGCCCAAAATGACATAGCATTGCCTTTGGTGTTCAGATCATGTATGGCTGTAATTTTCTTACTTTATATGTTTTCTACATTTTCCACTGTGGGTATGCACTACTATATAATAAGAAAAAACAAATGTTTCAGAGAGAAAATCTCTCTTCTCCAGATATGATTTAGTTAGAGGATTAGTCAAAGACATATAATAAGAGACTCTTAAATACAGGTGTCCATCATTCACTCATTAAATTCAGGAACAGGAAACTCAGGAATGAAATAGATTCAGAGAATCAAAGACCCTTGTATTCAAGATTAGCAAGTGGGAGTGTCTTCAACAGAAATGGTGATTATCTATAGTGCAGAGATTAAATGTGATAATGAAGGTACAAAGCATGAGGTAGAAAGTGCCAGATGGCAAGTACTGAGTAAAGGGCAATTTACTATGATTATGCTAATATGTGTGGTCAATTCCTAAGCAAATGATTTTGTAACCCCTGCAAGAGGGAGAAAGCTTCCAGCCTTGGCCAGAGAGGGGGGAGGATCCAGTGTCTGTATTTTTTAAAATGTCTACAGGTGCTTCTCATGTGCAAATTGATATCCCTGCATGAGAACCATAACCCAACAGAAAACCCAAAAGACCGAGGACAATGATGGGTAGATGACAGCCCAAGATTTTCTGCCACAGATGAGTGGTTCCACTCAGGAAAACTGCACAAGAGGCTCAGAGTCTTAGCTAAGAAGGACAAGCCAGTCGGGACTTCTAATACGACCTAATGCCATCAACGGGAGAGGGCAGTTCAGCACAAGAAGGGAGCGCCAGATGAGTTGGCATGGAAGTTCCATCCTGGATCCAAACTGTGATGGACTTGGGTCCCAGAGCGTAAAAGCCCTGCTTCCGTGGGGCATGGACCGGATTCCACAAGAGGCTGAGACAGGAAGTATGAGGCAGAGAAAAATTACCCTAGGAGACTCCCTAGTCTGGGTGCCAGGAAGGGTGATGGACCAGTGCGGTCCCAGCACCACCCATACTGCAGGGCCCTGGAGTTGCTGTGGAGCTGTGCACTCCTGGCCAAACCTCAGACCTGATTGCAGTGCTCTGGGCTGTGGCCTGGGGAGTGGCTTCAGCAGCAGGCTGTCCCCGTCATTCTCATAGGTGCTGCAGTGATGCCAACCCCTGTGGACACGGTGTCCCCAAGCCAAGGGTCTGTGACTTCAGTCCTATTTACAGGTGGCCACAGCCGGTTAGCCTGTGCTGCTCAAAAGGAAGATCCCACATGGGGTTTTGATGTGTTAGGGGGTTTGCTAATACCTCGCCTGCTTTCAATCATTTAATCCTGTACACAGCCTGGGCAGTGTAAGTTTCATCTCCCCATTTTATTTCAACTTTTTGATTGAAAGTATAGTTGGTTTAAAATATTGTGTTAATTCTTGGTGTACAGCATAGTGATTCAGAAATATATATATATATATATATATATATATATATATATATATATACACACACACATATATATTGTTTTTCATATTCTTTTTCACTATAGGCTATTACAAGGTATTGAATGTAGTTCCCTGTGCTATACAGTAGGACCTTGTTGTTTGAAGCAAAAAGTTCTAAACAAAGTATTTGCAAACTAAATCTAGCCATGTATATGACAGAGTTGAGTTTATTTCAGGATTTAAATGTGGTTTTGGTCTCCAGGATCTCTTTATCAATTTATCATAAATAAAGAGCCTTTGGACCCCTTCTCAGAAAAATGTTCTAAAATCATAAGATTTAGAAAATAAAGAAGGAAGATAATTATACTGAAAAGCAGATCAAAATATAGAAATGGACACTTGTGATACAGTAACATCTGAATTATTGGAAGAACATGTTGAATAAGACGATCCAGGAGTGGGTCTACTAACTGCAATATTCTGCCATAGCAGTGAGTGTAAATCATCTTCTGAGATCTGCAACAATTGCATTTTGAATGTAAATAAAGTTAAATAACAAATAAGCCATGAAGTGTGGATTCAGATTCAGGGGTATCTCGAGTCCATATCCCCACCACTTCCCAGAGCTCCCTGCTCTTCCCCTTATGTCATTGAAAGAAGTGGGGAAAGTTTGTGAAGTGAAAGGTATGTTCCATTGCAAAGAAATCTCGTAGAAAACCTTGGAGCATGGTCAGTGAACTGTTAACGCTGAGATCAGAAGCAGTGGGAAACCTAACAGGGGCAGCTCTTTACAAGTCACATCGTATACACTGTGTGTCCGTGTGTGTGTGCATACGCACATGTAAACATGTACAGTGTATACACCAGCCTTTTGTGTGAAGCCTCCTCATTGTCTAAATTTGAAATCCATCCAAACGTGCAGTGCAGTCAGCCAAAGCTCAGCTAGATGCCGTTGTCTGTTGTTGTTCTGTCTCTCTGCTGAAATCCACGAGTAAACCATGTGCCAGCTCTTGCTTTCAGGGACAACAGCTCTGTAGGCTACAGGTGCACTCCTTGTTTCATTGCCAACTCTGATTTCCTTTCAGGACAAATTGCCATTTGAAATAGTGGGAAGCATTCAGTTGGCCCACAAGCCTCTGAGTGAGGAAAGAAGATAACCTTAGAGATAGCTCTGTGGGACAGCATCCAGGAAGGGGCAGAGCACTGGGCTGCGAGTCGAGGCTGTGTTTCTTCCAAGCTCTGCACTGACTTTGAGGCGGCATGTCACTTCTTTGGCCCTTGAATTGTTCAGCTTAAATTAGGGTCTTGGACCTGTTCGATCCAACATTAGAGTATCACTTTTCTGCTTGGTGACCCTCAAAGGCTTCACAATTCCTTCAGAGGGAAAAATGCCCACATCCTCACTGCAGTCTTTTAGGCTCCACCCCCAAAACCACCACTTATTTCCTGTTTGCTCTGGCCCACACCAGCCTCCATGCTCTCTGTCCAGCATGAGGAACCTCCAGGCCTGTGATCACCATTCCCTCTGCCCCTTATTCAATGTTCACTGCCCCAGCCCCAGTCCTCCCTACCACACATTCCTTGCCCTCCTTTATTTTCCCCCACAGCACTTATCACCAGCTCACAGTCCCTGTCTTTCTTTCTTTTACTTATTTTCTCTGATGATTTTCAGACTGGAAAGGCCATGGTGGATAATAACAGAGAAATGGGGGGAAAAAAGACAAATGAGGGAAGGTATCTTTTAAAAGCTAAAATGCCCACCTGAAAAGGAGGTAGGAGATAAAGTAGCAGTCATTACAATTTTGGTAAACCCAGGTACGTAGTCAGGACTAGTTTTCACAATATTTGGGAGTAGGGAAGCAGCAATAAAAAGAAATTTATCCTGAAAACAAGAAATTAAATTCTTGGGAAGATGATGTGTTCAGCTTGAAATGTCAGTAATACTTTTATGACCTTGGTCTGATAATATCCTGCCTTATAATTTGATCTCTTTGGCAGCTGGGTCATGAATCTAACAGTGCCACAGTTTCGGGAGCAGAACAGACCACCCCACAATGGGAATGGGACTACCATCTGCAGCCCATGGGCAAACTGGGGTTATTTTATGAATACCTTGAAATGAGTAAGTCATCAGTGGAGATTTCGGTGCTGTCGGTTATACTAGAGTATGTTTTGGGTCTCAGAAGCATTGGTTACCAAGCCAAACAGTGACCTAGCATACAAAAACAAAGCCTGCTTTTCTCCATTAGATACAATCATGCAGTCAGGCTTTCAAATAGGGTGCCTGTGTGTATCTTTGTCAATATTTATGTTGTACAAAGCTGAAGATTTACTGCCAAGGAATGAAATGAAATATTCATTCAGGTACGCCTCCACCATTAATTCTCAGAACCTTCTGGTCATGCCGTCTAAGAATGAACTCAGAACCGTTACTAGATGTGACTCAACTCGGGCTGTAGTCTGTGTGGCACAGCTGTTGGCTGATATCCTTCTAAACACAGTCATGTGAGCCAGCCAGCCTGTGCAGAAAGCCCGCAAGAGCATCCTGCCTCATGGCAGCAAGGTTCACAGGGTCACCCCTTGCACATCTTACACCTGTCTTTGACATTGTTCCTATTTCCTCTGGCTGATGGTTCCTTTCTGGTTCCTTGAGTGACCTCATGGCACATCACTGGCTTGAATTCAGGATGAATTTGCTGATCTCAAATATCGGTTAAGCACAGATCCCCTCCTTCTCCAATGTCTTTGTTCATTTCTGTACATTTGCTTGGGCTCTGTGTCTCTTTGGTTGAACTTGGTTTTGAGCTCTTGGTTGCCTTTAAATGGTTGCATCTTAAAATAGATTTCCATAGGAAACATCATCTTTTCTATTATGCATGGTACACTTTTATCTACTAGAAGGCTAATGATGTGCACGTTTTGTATCTGAGCCCTTTCAGCTCACCACTGCCTTGAATTAGTTTTTTTTTTTTAGGCTTAGGATAAAGGAAAGGATTTTGGTCAATAGGCTTTGCATTTATGCATGGGGGTTCATGTTTGCAAAGACACCCCTTTGTGCTTCTTGTTTATAAGTCTACAGATAGAGGGAGATTTTTTTTTTCCTAAATCACATTCTATATATAAAATAATTGCTTTAAAAATATACATTATACATGGAAATGCATCTGATTCCTTTGGTGAGTGAAAGGTCATATTGTGGCATCTTCAGTCAGTGATGCTTTGTGGCCTGGTGTCTGATTTGAGTTTCATTTTTGCTTTTGTTGTGTTTTGTGACCAGGTTCCATTAAGGGTGCAGCTGCCGTCCCTGGAGTAGAAGTTATGTTCATTTATTCTGCTTATTATCAAAAGGACTATAAGCCAATGACCTGTTATTCTAAAATGAGTCATAATTGTAAATATTTCTTATTGGGGCTATTATCAGCATTAATAATAATAACAACATTCTGGGGGCAGCATATCATTTGTTATTTTAACACACACACAAAAAAGCCTTGGAAAAAAGTTATTGTTCTAGTTAAGTCAAATAAAGGGCATTGAAAGGAAAAGTTATACACTTTGGGGAGAAATTTATAGGACTTTTAGAACTTTATAGTCTCATTAAAACACCAGTTAAATAATTCAGACACCCCTACCCTGCAAGAAAGGATGGAGAACAGGTATTCTAAAGAGATTTTTCAGATTTATTGGTTTTCCTATTATCTAAATTGTCCCTAATGAATTAGAAAAATCAATCCATTTCTGAGAGTAGGTAGTCTGTTATTCTGTATTCAATGCTGGAGTGAAACCTATTTTTTGTTATTTTGGTTCATGGGAGATAGAATTTCCAAGTGCTTTTTGAATTATTTTTGTTCCTCTAAAATAAAGTGCCTTTGGTGGTGATCTCCTGACCTCAGTTTCCTCCTCCCAGTTTTCCCCATGGTCATTAATGACACCCCACCTGCCTTTTTAATTATGCCTCTTAGCTGCTGAAGGGGAACAGCTTCTGACAGATGATCCTGGAGCCCTCCACCCGTGCTTAGTTAGGCCTCACACCCAGCCATCAACCCTAGTCTCCTTCACCTGAAGTAACTTTCTCTGCTTTTCTGCCTGGGAGGATTCTTGCCAAGCCTTGGCAGGAACCCCTCCACTTGTTACAGATTTTCTGCTCTTCTCTCTATGCATCAGTTGCACTTGATTCTTGTCTTGATGGTGTGTGATCGTGTCTGTGTCCATTGTGCTCATTTTGGAGGCAGTAGTCACGCTTTGCATCTTCACTTCCATGTCTGGAGCACCACAGCCTGGACTCTGGTTCTCATACATGTTTAAGTGACTTGAGCTTGGGGTTTCAACACACTCACATACAACTGTTAGATGAGTTTGCAGTAACATTGTCCCCACGGCCCTCACAAGTTTCTATATGGCATGTTTTTTTCTGAGTGAAATTTCTCTTTTATTTGTTTTAGTGAATTCCCCACTGTCATTTGAGATTATTAGAGTAACCCTGAGTTGTTAACCAAAATAGCTCTCCCCACACCAGCGAATGATCCTGCCATCTGAGAACTCAGACATTGGACATAAGAGAAATAATCTATCTTAAAATCTGAAAGCCATAAGATACCATTTTGTACTTAGAGCACCCACAGCATAAACACCAGTCCCAAGAATTTTGCAATGCCTTCCCAGAGGGCAGGTGCCATAAGAGAAATGCTGTGAGTGATGAAGTGAGAGCTCTTTGTCTGGTCCTGCCTTTTCCACCCTTGCTGGGTTAACTTGATCTTCCCTTCATATATTATTTTCTCCATTTAATTTGCTGCAGTTAATATCAGTTGTTCTTCAACATCTCCTAGCACCCACCCCCTTCATTCCCTCTCTCTCCAGTGCTATCCCACCCACGCCTCTCCTACACTCTCCAGGACCAGGCCTGACTCCACCATGCCCTCACCTCTGCTCTGTCTGCCCAACACCTGCAGTGACATTTCCTTGTCTCTGCAGAATGAACTTTCCAAAATGGCAGCTGAGTAACTCAGGGGGATTGTAGACCTCTCATCTCTTTACTTATTCATTCATTTATCCATCCAACAAACATTGAGCACCTGCTATGCCAAACACTGTATCAACTGCTAGGGAGACCAAGACAGGTAAGACTTTGTGTCTGCACTCCCCAGGCCAGGCGAGGCATGATGAGTAGTTGATGGATTGCTAAGCAGGTGAATTCAAATTGGACTTCCTAGAGCTGGAGATATTTGAACTGAATTTTGAAAGGGGAATGGAAGTTAGCTCTCTAATGTGTGGTAGATGGAGTGGGCACTTCATGCAGAGAGGTAGAGACATATAAGAGTACACGGCATGAAGCAGCTTGGCCAGACTGAAGAACGACAAGAAGGGCTAGAACAAAGTATCCATAGGTGGGAATATCAGGTACACAAGGCCTCTGTCATGATGGGTCCTGTGTGCTTAGACTTGAATGTATCCTTAAAGAAACAGGGATATATTGGAATATTTGTAACCAAGAGAATTGCATAATATTTATGCTGAAGATCTGGTTATTCTGGCAGCAGAATGGAAGATAATATTTTTGGGGGGAGGCCCATATTTGGGGGAAATGATACTTCAGGGGGCCACCCCAGGTAACCCAGACAACAAATGGCACACGCCTGCAGAGAGGCCCTGGGCAGAGGGATAGAAACATGGGTGGCAGAAGTGGTAACTGCTGCAGAGGTGACTGCAGGGCCGGGCCGGGGGTAACAGAGCTGCTGAGATGACCTTCCAGTGACCCATCCAGGGAGTGGGTCTGCAGGGGGAGTATAAGGGGAGAAGCTTGTTTTGAGGAGGTGGTTCTGTGTGTGGCATTTTGAGTGTGAAGTGTCTATGGGACATCTGAGGGGTGATGTCCATTGTTAAGCTGGATTCACCAGTCAGGAGCTCAGGAGCTGTGGGTGAGGCCGTGGGGGTGATTCAGTTCTTACAAGCAGAGGATTGAAGACGAGGCCCTGGGGAAAAGGGCCAAGTACATGGCAAATGGGAGAAGAGAAATCCACCAAGAGAAAGAAGAATAGCAGAGCACTTGGGAGAAAACTAGTTGAAGCAACATAGGGAAGACTGTAACCTGGCTTAAGAGGGATTTGAACACTGACTAAAAGAAGCATAGTGAGAAAGGTGGGTGTGTGGGGCAAGAAAGCAAGAGATGAGCCCACCTTTAAGTGCCAAGACTGGGGAAATGGAGGAGGAGAACTATACTTAGATAGCCTTTAAAAAACTGATCTGTGTATATCAGCCTGGGCTTTTTAATTTTATTTTAGTAAAACAAAAATCAAGGGGAAAGAACATTCCACAGAGAGGAAAATATTTGTCCACATCAAAAGCTACCTGGTAATCAAATAAACAGGGACTGAAAATGCCCACTGGTTTGGAACTCACAGCCACCGACAGTGCAACTCCTTCTCAGTGCCACGGTGAGGGCCGTGAGGGATGCAGGGCTCTGAGCCCTGGAGGAGTTATCAGCGCAGGTACTTCTCCAAGAAACTGGACTTTAAAGGGAAGAAGAAAGTGTATAAAGTATCAGAGAGCAATACAATGCTGTGATAGAGGGTCAGGTGAGGGTTAGTTTTGTTTTACATTGGGCTTTTCTGGCCTTGCTGAGTTGCTAGGCCTTTGTTGTTGTTGGTCTTTGTTCCAAAAGCTTTTTAGAAAGTTCTTCTCGCTTGAATATCTGAACAGATTAAATCATGTTGGTTTTTTTTTTTTTTTTGGTGTTTTATTTTTTAATTAAAAAAAGTTACCTGGAATTTATTTTAATGTCAAAAGTGAGGACACTGTACCAGGACTTCCAATGATTTAGCTAATTACTCCAGTAGTTGAATCCACTGATTTGAAGTGTCAGTTTTATAATATTACTAAAATCTCATAAATATCCACATCTGTTCTTGAAATGTATCATATTTCATTCATAATCTCAGTGCACTATTTCTAAACTGTTTCCATGACCATAGATTAATACCTCCTAGAGTTGGTCCTACTTTATCTTTTTCCAGAAGGTCCCTAATATTACCAATTCAACCATCCCTCCTCATTATTTTACTTGTATATTTGTGTATATTTCTGGAAGAACTTTAGGATCACATTTCAGCTTTTTTTCTTAAATCCATTTGGGATTATTAACTAAATTTGCATTCAGATTCTAAATTTATTTTGGAGAAAAAGTGTGCTATGTCCCCCAAATTTGAGTCTGCCCAGTGAAGAGTATGGTGTATTCTACTGTTCATTGAATCATCTTTTTTTTCTTTCTTTTTTTAACTCATTTATCAGAACCATCTTAACTTTTTTCACTAATTTATTTCTAAATAGTCTGTGCCTTTGTTTTCATTATAAATGATTTCTGGGATTTGAACTGGGTTGATTTCTAATAAAGTCTTAATTTCTGGGTTCTCTTGAATGAGAAAGAGATCTGACAGTGTGGGGCCCTCTTTCCAATATGGTGATTGTGAGCAGTGCATTTCATTAGGATATCCACTTGCCGATTTGCCAGTAACTGCACCCACTGCACACATTTCTGTTACTTACCTGGCCCCTGTAGGCAGATGAGTTCATGTAGAGTTAGGTGGGTTATGGACACAGATACTGACATCACTGCTGCCACGCTGCTGACATTGTGGCATCACTAACTCTGGTTCTTGCCTCTCTGACCGCCCTGAATATGACAGCTCCTTCTGGGCTGTGGAGCTGCTGCATCTTTCCAACACTGTCTGCTTTTCTGCAACACACCCCTGCCTCTCAGGTCAGAAGCAAATATCAGCTCCTCCTACCCATCCAACCCATCCACAGTCTTGCGGTTCCTGGCCAGAGAGGTCCCTATCCCTTGACTGAGCAGTAACCCTAAAGGGACCATAAATTTGCCTCTCATCCACTGTCTTAGTTACATACCTGTGCTAGTTTACTTTAAAGGTCTGCCAGTTAGGAAGGGAGGGTCTAAAAGTCTTTTAGATCTCTGGCCTTATCATTTCTAACTGCTCCCCCACTCCATGGAACAGCTTACCACAGGTCTTTGCTGCCCCATCTGTAACAACGCCGTGTAAATTACAGACAAAGAGAAAAGAACTTCCAAGCCACCACCATAATTTTCACTTCCTGTGACCACACAGACCATAGGAATATCAATATAAAAATTCCTGAAGAAGGATATTTTGCTTATTAAGACACTTTAATTGCATACCTTTCTGTGACTTGTAACAATTTCATAGACTCTCTGGATATGCTGCACTCACCTTCCCAGACTCAAGGGAGCTTGCTCACTTGCCTATTTGCAGCATATTTCCTCCAACATTCTCTATGCATAGCTTTCCCAAAGGTACATTTCTTATTTCTATTTAAATTGTTAGATAATTCCACAAAATTCTTTTTTTAATCCTCAATTACAAATCATCTTCCAAGATTGTATTATTTCAACACTGAGAATGAATAATATGCTTCAAGATTCCCAAGTTTACTATCAGCAAATAACTATGGTTGGTTAAAGATTTTTAAGTATGTTATTCCTATTAAGGGTATATATGTGAAAGAAACAGGTTGTAATTAGTCTTCTTCACAGAGATTTTATATTTGTCTTTTGTTTGGATTCTTTCACTATTGAACATTATTATTACCATGACTGTCTTTTCTCTTTGGGATTTTGTTCACCATTTGCCTCCCTCTCTTTACAGGAGTAAAGGAATATATGTTGTCCTTCCATACATCCAACACTCCATGATGTGTGTCCATTCCTTCAACAGTTATTCAACTTGGATTCACCACCTTATTTGTGGCCTCTTTTCCACTGGCCCCTCTGTTGGCTCTGGGGAACAATATATTGGAAATCAGAGTGGACACGTGGAAATGACTACCCAGTAGAGATGCATGGTGCCAGAAAAAGCCCAGGACATCGGATCATGGCTGCCCATCATGCAAGGAACAGCAATTCTGGCTGTGGTGGACCAATATGAGTAAAAAGGCTTCACACAGTGAAGACCTTGAAAAGTCCAAAAATGCATTAGCGGTGCTTCCTAAGGAATCCAGTGTTGGGTATTCTTTAATATGAGAGGGAGATGCTAACACTATCATCGTTAAAAACAACATAGTTGTTGTAACTGTAATTATTATTTTTAATATATTTTCTTTATGATTATTATTTGTGACTTACAAGACCTCTTACAGAGGCAGTTTTTAAGAAGTGTGACCATTATACTGTTGCTGAAGTGTTAATTAAGTAGAAGAATGATAATAATATTAATAAGTACTCACTCTTTTGATCCTCACATGACTATAAAGGTCACCCAGCAGTGCTTGTATAACGGAGATAGAAATCTATCCATCTAAGAGTTTGTAGAACTTAAAATAAGAGCAGTCATTCCACCATATTTGACCATATATTCCAGACTATCAGTTTAAAGTAGGAACTACCTGATGAGGCCATATAAACACTTTGTGAATCCCCAAATATTCATTACCTTCTTGGCCCCCTGGGGCAGAAGTTCTTCCAAGGGGTGGTCCCATCTCTCCTCCCCACCCCACTCTTGGCCTTTACTACACACTGTTGTTCATTAGCTAAGCATCCTCATGCCCTGAATGTGTCTGAGCTGTGAGGGAACAGAACTCAGCTGTTTACAAACTATATTGACTATGACCAGTCTGAAGAGTCTCTCTCCTTCCCTGCCTCCACTCCCACAGGGCAACAGGGGGCTCACAACCACAATGATTCCCATGCCAGCCCATCAGGGAACCTCCTTCCCTAGAAATACCCTTACAACCAGGGCTGTTTCCTCCCTTACTACACTGCCAATTTCACTCCCAGATTACAGTCCCCAACAAAAGGCTGTCCCAGTTTGAATTTCTTAATCAAGTCACACTGGCCCTGAGTCCCTGGCATTTTCCCATGAGCATTCATAGAAACAGAACAGGGCCTGGCAGTGGCTGTGGGCCAGGTTCCTGGGTTAGGGGACTTGCTGGGCACTTCAGGTTTCAGAGTCTGGCCCGAGCTCAGCTCCCAGCATGGCAGATTCCCATCTGCATGATTTCAGGCCCGGTTTCAACATTTCACAGCTTCATTTTATCATTTGTAAATAGAATAATTCCCTGCCACATATTTTAAGACTGTTATGTACCACAAAGAGTACTTAGGGAATTCAGTGAGTCAATGCATGGAAGTCACACAACCTGGTCCTCAGGGAATGTTAGTTATCTTCATTATGCACCATCGATAAAATTGGCTGCACAGACATGGCCAGGTATCAAAGCTACAGGCACAAGAATTTGACAATGTGTCACTGTCTGGATCATAGTCACAATTTTACACAGTAAAACAAGATTCCTGGGACCACTTAGCTGTCAGCCCACCTAACTCCCCACCCCAAGAACACTCAATTAATCTGATTTGCTTGCTACCCCTACTTTTTGGAGAAAGTTGGCAAATCACACACAGACAATGACTGCTAGATTATGTCCATTTCCATTCACACAAATTGCCCCATTTTCAGCATCCACTGTGCTGCAAAACATAGACTAATTTTCAGATATATGAGAGCAAGGCCTTTCCCGTTCCACAGTCAGAGAATTATGAATCTGTCATGTTTAATATGTCATATGACACTAAGCAAGGCAGGAAAGCAGGCTCCTGTGCCTTAAGAAAATTTTTAGCAACGACTTTTAAAATTAAAAGTGTTTTTGTTTGACCTTCAGCTAACCAGAAAATTCAATTGACTCCTATTACCCATTACTCAGGTGTCCTGGTTTGATTGTATTAGGCACCCTTTCCTCATCACCCTAGCATGGCTTTGCTCCATCAGCACAGATGGAGTGTCTCCAAGGCTGCTCCGTGTGCATGGGTGTGTTTGTGTACACACATGCACCCACTGATTGGTGCCACTGATCCATATCCAGTAGTTGTTCTGCCTTATAACTCAGGCATTGCTTTATTATACCCTAGAAAACTGCTTTTAGATCATTGATTGTACTATAGACTATCCTCTTGCCCACATTAGGAAATGACATCTTCTAAGACACAGGTCCTGTGTGCTTGTATATATGTATAAGTAAGAATTAAATATGTATGTCATCCCCTCACATATTTAATTTGTGCCTTCCCAATCAAATGTGCATAGTAAAGGCTAACTTCCCATAACAGGAGAACTTTAAGGAAGTAAGAAGAAGAAATTAGCCACCAGGGAGAAGACAGGGCATCAAGCAGGAATTTGGTATCAAATAATTTATTCTAAAGCTGCTCTGGCTCAATAAATAAGTGGAATTGACATTTTTGTATCATGCCAGTGCATCTGCTATTGAAGGCCAATTTTAATTTACTTTGATATAAGTGGAAAATTGTGTTGGAACAGCATAGGAAATGAAGCACACTGCATATATCTGTACTCCTGCAGTGTGTCTCAGAGCTGCTCAGTTTTGAGGAAAAGTATCTTGTCAGGAGACAATAGAATTGTTTTCCTTGTTGGAAATTTTGTAGCTTCCAGAAGCACATCTGCAGGTGATTATGTAAAATTCTAGAGTTGAATTAAATAACAGGAAATTTTAGCCTATTGAAATCTAGGAGAAGGGAAATATTTTTGCTTACCACCACCACCAACACAATCACCACCACCACCACCACCACCAGGCAAGCACGTGTACACCCAGAGAGATTTCACATCAGAGGAAATGACAAAGCTGGTTCTTTTACCGAGGCCAAACTTGTTCTGCTCACTGCACAACAGTGATAAATAAATAAATCAGGAGATGAGGTTTTGGGGCAAGGAATAGTAACTTTATTCAGAAAGCTGGCAGACCAAGAAGATGGGGGACTAATGTCCTGGAGAACCATCTTGCCCAAGTCAGAATTCAGGGTCCTTTTAAACTAAAAAGGAGAGGGGTGTGGTTGATTGTGCAAACTTCTTGCTACAGGCATTCTTTGTTCTTGTAGCCATCCACGTGGGTCATTCTATGGTGTCCCTGTAAACCTCCAACAAAACAACGGTTATTCTCTATTTTGCAACTTGCCATCTCTGCATAAGTGCAGAAGTGCTAACATCCTTAAAGGTCAGAGCCCCGAGAATAGGCTTTCCTGTAGGTTTTAGGCTAATGTCAATGTTGTTTTACAAAAGATGCTGAGCCAGCAAGATTAAGCCTGGAAAACAGGGCACAGTGCTTCAAAGTAAAGGAATAGATCCAATATGGCGTCAGATTCGTTCTCCTCTATTACAGTTCTAGTTGGGGGTAATTTTGCAATAGAAAATCCCCTTAGTTGTTTTTCTTGATTTGCCTGAGATCTTGTTTGTTGGCTTGTGGTCTCATGGTGTCTAAACCGTATGTTAAGATGAATAATATTAAAATCATATGGTGCAGAAAACATATCTGTTCTGCTTCAAAAAATGACTGAAACATTTTGCTTTGTTTATTCCCATAGAATTTGGATTGAATCTATTCTTGACTTTCTTCTTCCTTCAAACCAGTTTTTTACTGGAGGGTTTAAAGCCCAAATTAAAGAATTTTGGAGAAAACTCATGTAATTCATAAAAGCTTTATATCCGAATTTAAGATTGACCCATATTTATACTTTTAATCAAGGAACATGTTAAATTTTGTTAGTTGATCACTTATGACGTTTTTAACTTTGTCCATGTAATCTTTTGGAAGTTGAGAGGCTTAGACACTTGATCTAACAAAACAGGTATCATTGCTTGACTCTGTGAATGGAAGAATCCCATTATAGTTTCCTGCTAGTGTATTTTATTAAAAATAATAAAGAATTCTTGCTATCTAATAAAGCAACAGACAGAAGCAATACTGAGTGTTTAAAATAAATCAGATTGTGGGTTCAACTATCTAAACAAGTGAAGATAGTATAGGGAAAAATTATGAATTTGAAGGAAAATATATTTTATGCAATTAATATTCTATTTTTAAGAAGCAAATGATAAAAAAACCAAATTTTTAATCATTTATCTACAAAGAAGTTATATAAAGCCAACTTATCTTCATAAGTGTTACATATACAAAAGGGCTATCTAAATCTACATTATTAAAGAATAAATTATACCAAATTGATCTCCAAGGTTGATTGATTTTCATGATGTTTCTAATTTTTGATAATATAACTTTCATATAACATATCCAAGTAGCTCTTGAGTTATCCACAGTACCCTAGTCTACAGTTATTCTTACTGTACTTAAAAAATGTAATAGGCAAGGATCAAGCCCTTGTTTTTGAAATGCCACTGGACTTCTGGATATTCCCTTAAGTTAAAGACCAAAAGCAAAGTAACTATTCTAATTTAAAACAGTTGCTCAAAGATTTTAAGACATTCACTATCTATATTCAGTTTACAGGAAAGAATTAAGTTTTCTGAATCTTAAAAAAAAAAATCTACTGCTGAAAATGAAATTCTGGCTTGTCTGTTGACCATAACTAAAAAGGCTCTAAATTAATGCTCCCTTTACTGTCTTCTTCCCAGCATAGGCCATGATCATTGCTTTCACACCAGACACTATCTCCTGTCTGGTGTATTACTGGTCATTCTCTGTACCACCATAGGGGGACCACCTGCATGACACCATGTAGGGACAAAACAACAACACCCTCTGCTGGTTCAGCATCATGGACTTCAAAACAGAAGCAAGGAAAATCCATACATTAGGCTTAGTAACCATACCTCATGCAGGTAAGTTCTGTTTACAGGTGTTTAAAAATGCATTCCATCTTTTGTAAGTCTTTTATTGTAATATAATTCTGTTTGATAATACAGTTGCCAGAGGGTTTTTTTTCTAGTTTTCTTTTCAGATAAACTTTAAAAAGGAAAATATATAAAAGTTAATACAGACTAGGGTTAGAAACTTCAAACCAAACCATAAAGCAACATTTTAAAATGAGAGTTTCAAGTGAGTACAGGGAGATGGATCCAGGAGAAAACTCTTTTTTTTTCTCTATTTTATATTTTAGTGCTTTAATTTGTGTTTAAAAAGTTTCTTTTTTCTTCTTTTTCTCTTTTTAATTTTTTTATTGAGTAATAGTCATTTTACAGTGTTGTGTCAAATTCCAGTATGGAACACAATTTTTCAGTTATACATGAACATACACATATTCATTGTCACTTTTTTTCACTATGCAGGAGAAAACTCTCATATGTTAGAAATGAAGAAACTCTTAAGAGTTCCAAAAAGTAAGATGATTCAATTATTATGAGTAATGTGTTATTTAAGCACACCCTGATTATCCTGAATGATGACAAACTAGCACAGTCACTTAACAAAGCAACACAAAGACAAACAATGTAACCTGGTAACCACTAGTTTGTTCTCTATAAGTCTGTTTCTTTTTTGTTATATTCACTAGTTTATAATTTGTTGTATTTTTTAGATTCCACATATAAGTGATATCATACAGTATTTGTCTTTCTCTGTCTGCCTAATTTCAACAAGCATAATACCCTGCAAGTCCATCCATGTTGTTGTAAATGGCAAATTTTCATTTTTTATGGCTGATTAGTATTCCATTCTATGTATGTGTGTGTGTATATATGTATCTATATATATACACCAAGGATCAAATGGTAGTTCCATTTTTAGCTTTTTGAGGAAACTCCATACTGTTTTCTACAATGGCTACACCAATTTACATTCTCACCAACAGCATATGAGGGATTACTTTTCTCCATATCCCTGCCAACATTTGTTATTTGGGTTCTTTTAGATGACCATTATGACAGGTATAAGGTGATGCCTCATTGTGGGTTTGATTTGCATTTCTCTGATTATTAGTGGTGGTGAGCATCTTTTCATGTGCTTGTTGGCCATCTGTATGTCTTATTTGGCAAAATGTCTATTCAGGTCTCCTGCTTATTTTTCAATTGAGTTGTTATACAAATATAATTTATAATGATATATGTAACAAACATAAAAGCTCCTAAATATATGAAGCAAACATTGACAAAATTGCAGGGAGAAGTAGACAACTCTACAATAATAGTAGGAGATATCAATAACACATTTTCAATAATAGGTAGAACAACAAGACAGAAGGTCAATAAGGAAATAGGCGGCTTGAACAACATTATAGATCAGTTGAACCTAAGAGATATATATATAGAAAACTTCACTTCACAAAACAGCAAAACACATTGTTCTCTAGTACATATGGAATATTCTCCAGGTTACACTATATGTCAGGCCACAAAAATGTCTCAATAAGTTTAAAAAGATTGAAATCATACAAATAATCTTTTAAATCAAAATGGAATGAAACTAGATATCAGTAGCAGAAAAAAACTGGGAAGATCCACTAATGTGAGGAATTAACACCCTTAAACAACCCATGGGTCAGAGAATGAACCATAAGAAAATTTAGGAAAACTGAGTCAAATGAAAATGAAAACCTAGCATACAGAACTTAGGGATTCTGCAAAAGTAATACTAAGAAGGAAATTTATACATGAAAATGCTTATATTAAAAAAAGAACAATTCCCAAATCAACAATTTACAACTTAAAAACTAAAAAAGAAGAAACTAAATGCAAAACTAGTGGCAGAAATTTAATAATAAAGATTCAAGCAGAGATACTCAAAATGAGAATAGAAAAACTACAGAGAAAAATCAATAAAACCAAGAGTTGCTTTATTGAAAACATAAACAAAATTGACAAACTTTTTGCTAGGTTGACTATGGAAAAAGGAAACAGACTCAAATAACTAAAATCATAAATGAAAGAAGGGATATTACAATAAATTTTACAGGAATAAAAAGTATTATAAAAGCATTATGAAAAATTGTACACCAAAAATTTGGATATCTCAGATGAAATGGACAAATTCCTAGAATGACAAAACCTACCAAGACTGAACCATAAAGAAGTAGAAAATCTAAACATCCAAAACTAGTTATGAGATTGAATCAATCATCAAAAAACTTCCAACAAATAAAAGCTCAGGGCCAGAAGACTTCACTTGTGAAGTCTACCAAACATTTACAGAAGAATTAACACTAATTCTCCCCCAAACTCTTCCAAAAATTTGAAGAGGAGGGAGCATTTCCAGACTCATTTTATGGTGTCAGCATTACACTGATACCAAATACTGACAATGACACTATAAAAATTGCAGACCAATATCCCTGATGAAAATTCTCAAGAAAATATCACCAGACAATTTAACAGCACATTTGTAAGTATTATACACTGTGATCAAGTGGAATTTATTCCTGGAATGCAAGAATGGTTCAACATACAAATATTAATCAATTTAATATACCACAGTAGCAGAATAAACATGAAGGGAACCCATGATCATCTCAATTTATGCAGAAAGAGCATTTGACAAAATTTAACACCTTTTAATTATGTAAACCCTTAACAAACTAGAAATAAAAGATAACTACCTCAACATAATAAATGATACATAAGAAAAGCCCACAGCTAATATACTCAATGGTGAGGCTGAGGGCTTTCCCTCTAAGAAAGCTTAATAAAGAGACTAAATTCTTCACAAGGAAATTCACAAAATACCATTAAATAGAATAATATTCAAGATTCTCTATATCTTCTTTATAGACCAAAAAAAAAAAAAACCCAAAACAAAAAACGTACACCAGGAACATAATGATAAGAGTCCCTGGTTGAGGACAGCAATGAACAGGAGACTACAGTAGACAGGCGACTAGATTGTATAGTAGGAAATATTTAGAACCATTACATAAAATTTATATTAGTCAATAGACACATAAGTCAATGGAACAGAATAGAAAACCCAGAAATAGCCCCCACCCAAGAACAGGAAACTGATTTTTGACAAAGATACAAAAAGCAACTTTTGAAAAGTCTTTTCAACCAAAGGTACTGGGACAATTGGATATGCATAGAAAAAAAATGAACCTTGACCTAAGTCTTACACCTTACATAAAAATAACTCAAAATGAATCATAGAACTTCATGTAAAACATAAATATATCTAGAAACACATACTCTGATTTCTCAGCATGTTTCCTAGAGAAAGTTTCAAATTAAGGCAGTTTGTGCTGGAAAATCGATTTGGAGTGATTGCTCCCCTTATGTACATAGGTAAGCCTGTCATCCTAACAAAGAAAGTCTGTTTCCAACAAGGTAGTTGAAGGACAGCTTCCAACACATTCAGATCCCAGATTGGAACATGTGGAGAAGCGTTCATTCAGCTAGCCAGAATAGGCATGGTATATCTAGAAACAACTACCCTGAAATAAAAATCAAGTTCTGTAGAGATGGTTTGAAGCTAAAGGAGGTTTGAGCTGGAAAACCGAGTTGGAGAGAGTGCCTCTCATTATGTATTTAGGAAGGCCTGTCAACATAACACAAAAAATTTTTGTTCCCAACATGGTAGGTGAATAACAGCTTGCACACACATTTGGATCAAAAAATGGAACATGTGGGAAAGCCTTCATTCAGCTAGACTGAAAGTGAAGGGTACAAGTATAAGCAACGTGAATTCTCAGCAAGTTTCCAAGAGCTGGTTTCAAGGGAAAGGAAGTTTGTGCTGAAAAACCAAGTTGGAGTGAGTGCCTCCCCTTATATATATAGGTAGGCCAGTGGCACTAACCCATAAACTAGGTGTTACCAACAGGGTAGTTGAAGGGCGGCTTCCACAGACAATCAGATCCCAGAATGGAACATGTGTAGAACCAATCATTCATCTAGCACAAAGGACAAGGGTACATCTAGAAACACTTACCCTGATTTCTCAGCGTGTTTCCTAAAGACAGTTTCAAGGTAATGGTAGTTTGTGCTCAAAAACCGTGTTGGAGCGAGTGACTCCACTTTTATATACAGGTAGGCCAGTGCACCTAACCCAGAAACTCTGTGTTCTCAACAAGGTAGGTGAAGGACAGCTTCCACACACATTAGGATCCCATAATGGAACATAAGCAGGAGCATTCTGTAATCTAGCGGAAAGGGCAAAAGTATATTGAGAACACTTGCCTTGATTTCTCAGCATGTTTCCTAGAGCAGGTTTCAAGGAAAAGGCAGTATGCCCTGGAAAACAGAGCTGGAATATGTCCTGCCATATATATATAGGCTTGTGTCCACAACCTAGGAACAGTGTGTTCCAAACAAGGTATTTGAAGGACGGTTTCTAAACACATTCAGATCCCAGAATGGAACATCTGCTGAAGAGTTTATTCATCTAGCACAAAGGGCAAGGATATATCTAGAAACACTTATCCTGAATTCTCAGCATGTTTCCTAGTGATGGTTTCAATGTAAAGGCAGTTTGTGCTCAAAAACCATGTTGGAGCGAGTGAATCTGCTTATATATATATATAGGCAGGCAAGTGCCCCTAACCCAGAAACTCTGTGTTCCCAACAAGGTTGTTGAAGGACGGCTTCCACACACATTTGGATACCAGAATGGAACATGTGGAAACGTTCATTCATCTAGCACAAAGGACAAGGGTATATCTACAAACACTTACCCTGAATTCTCATCATGTTTCTTCAAGCCGTTTCAAGGTAAAGGCAGATTGCTCTGGAAAACTACGTTGGAGCACATGCCTCCCATTATATATAAAGGTAGGACAGACCCCCTAACCCAGAAACTCTGTTTTCCCAACATGGTAGTTACATGACAGCATCCACACACATTGGGATGTCAGAATGCAACATGTTGAGATGTGTTCATTTGTCTAGCACAAAGGACAAGGGTTCATCTAGAAACACATACCCTGGTTTCTCTGCATGTTTCCTCCAGCCGGTTTCAAAGTAAAGGCTGTTTGCTTTGGATAACAGTTGGAGAGAGTGCCTCCCTTATATGTACAGGTGGGCCAGTGCCACTAACCGAGAAACTTTGTGTTCATAAAAATGTAGTTGAAGGAAGGCTTCCACACACAGTTGAATCTAAGAATGTTACATGTGAAGAAGCGTTCATTCACGTAGCACAAAAGAAAAGGGTACATCTAGAAGCAATTACCCACATTTCTCAGCATGTTTCCTGCAGCTGGTTTCAAAGTAAAGCCAGTTTGCTCTGTAAAGCCGAGTTGGAGCAAGTGACTCCCTTTTTATATATAGGCAGGCCAGTGCCACTAACCGAGAAATTCTGTGCTCAGAACAAGGTATGTGAAGGAAGGATTCGACACACATTTGGATGCCAGAATGAATCATGTAGGGATGCGTTCATTCACCGAGCACAAAAGGCAAGATTACATCTAGAAACACTTACCCTTTCTCATCATGTTCCTTGAGCTGGTTTCAAGTTAAAGGCAGTTTGTGCTGGAATACCGAGTTGGAGTGTGTTCTTCACTTATATATAAAGTTTGGCTAGTTCCACTAACCCAGAAACTATTTTCACAAAAGTGTAGGTGAAGGACTGCTTCTACACACATTCAGATCCCAGAATGGAACAAGTGGAGAAGCGTTCATTCTTGCAGCAGAAAGGGCATGGACATATCTAGAAACACTTACCTTGAATTCTCAACATGGTTCCTAGAGAGGGTTTCAAAGTAAACGCAATTTGTGCTGCAAAACTAAGTTGGAGGGAGTCACTCCCCTTTTTACATACAGAGGTAGGCCAGTGCCTCTAAACCAGAAACTCTGTGTTCTGAACAAGGTAGGTGAAGGGTGCCTTACACACACACATTCGGATGCTAGTATTGAACATGTGGAGAAGCTTTCTTTCAGCTAGCACAAAGGGCAAATGTACATCTAGAAACAAGTACCATGACTTCTCACCATGTTTCCTACAGGGGGTTTCAAGGTAAAGGCAGTTTGTTCTGGAAAACCAAGTTAGAGCGAGTGCTTCCCCTTCTATAAATAGGTAGGCCAATGCAACTAACCAAAAAACACTGCATTGAGAATAAAGTAGGTGAAAGGCTGCTTCCAAACACAGTCTGATCCCAGAACTAAAGATGTGCAGAAGTGTTCATTCATCAAGCAGAAAGTGCAAGAGTACTTCTAGAAACACTTACCCTGATTTTTCTGCATGATTTCTAGAGATGGTTTCAAGGTAAACACAGTTTGTGCTGGAAAACGGAGTTAGAGTGACTCACTCCACTTTTATTACAGGTAGACCATTACCCCTAACCCAGAAACCCTTTTTTCCCAACAAGGAAGGTGAAGGGTGGCTTACACATACATTCGGATCCCAGAATGTGACAGGTGGAGAAGCGTTCATTGAGCTAGCACAAAGGGCAAAAGTACTTCTGAAAATAATAACCATGATTTCTCAGCATATTTCCTTGAGCAGGTTTCAAGGTAAAGGCTTTTGCACTGGAAAAGCAAGTTGGAGTGATTGTCTCCCCTTACATATATAGGTAGGCCAGTGTCACTAACTGAAAAACTCTGTGCTACAAACAACACAGGTGAAGAATGACTTCCACACACATTTGGATCCCAAAATGGAATATTAGGTGAATCGTTCATTCATCTAGCACAAAGGGAAATGGTACATCTAGAAAGAGTTACCCTGATTTCTCAGCATGCTTTCTACAGTCAGTTTCAAGGTACAGGCAGTTTGCAATGGAAAACTGAGTTGGAGTGAGTGCCTCCCATAATATACATAGGTTGGCCAGTGCCCCTAACCGATAACCTCTGTGTTCCCAACAAGCTAGGTAAAGGACAGCTTCCACACACATTCAGTTCCCAGAATGGAACATGTGGAGAAGCATTCATTCATCTAGCACAAATGGCAAGTGTATATCTGGAAACACTTACCCTCATTTCTAAGCATGTTGCCTAGAGTAGGTTTCAAGGTAAAGGCAGTTTGCACTGGAAAACTGAGTTGGAGCATGTGCCTCCCCTAATATATATAGGTAGGCCAGTGCCCCTAAACCAGAAACTCTGTGTTCGGATCAAGGTATGTGAATCACGGTTTCTGCACACATTAGGATCACAGAAGCATTCTTTCATTCTAGCCGAGTGGGCAAGGTTAGACGTGGAAATACTTTGCCTAATTTCTCAGCATGTTTCATCGAGCCAGTTTCAAGGTAGAGGCTGTTTGCCCTGGAAAATTGAGTTGGAGTGAGTGCCTTCTCTTATATATATAAGTAGCCCAGTGCCCTTAACACAGAAACTCTGTGTTCTGAATAAGGTATGTGAGGAGGGCTTGCACACACATTCAAATGTCAGAATGGAAAATGTGGAGAAACGTTCATTTATCTAGCACAGAGAGCAATTGTACATCTAGAAACAATTACCCTGATTTCTCAGCATGTTTCCTATAGTCAGTTTCAAGTTAAAGGCAGTTTGTGCTAATAAATGACTTGGAGTGAGGCTATCCCCTAATATATATAGGTAGGCCAGTGACTCTAACCCAGTAACTCTGTGTTCACAACAAGGTTTGTGAAGGTTGGCTTACACACACATTCGGATCCCAAAATGGAACATGACAAGAAGCATTCTCTAACTTAGCTCAAAATGGAAAGATATATCTTGAAATACATACCCTATCTTCTCGGAATGTTTCCTTGAGCCGGTTTCAATGTAAAGGCAGTTTGTGCTGGTAAGTCAAGTTGGATCGAGAGCCTTCCCTTATATATACAGTTTGGCCAGTGCCCCTATCCCAGAAACTCCATGTTAACAACAAGGTAGGTGAAGGACTGCTTCCACACAGATTAGAAACCCAAAATGGAACATGTGAAGAAGTGTTCATTCATCTAGCACAAGGAGCAGGTGTACATCTAGAAACCCTTATCCTGATTGCTCAGCATATTTCCTGGAGCAGGTTTCAAGAGAAAGGCAATTTGTGCTGGAAAACCGAGTTGGACAGAGTGCATACTCATAGGTATGTAAATAGAGTTTTTCCCCAACCACAGACAGTCTGTGTTCCCAACAAGCTAGGTGAAGGATGGCTTCCAAACACATTCGGATCCTAGAATGGATCATGTGAAGAGGTGTTCATTTGACTAGCATACAGGGCATAGGTATATCTAGAAACACTTACTATGATTTTTCAGCATGTTGCCTAGTGACATTTCCAAGGGAAAGGCAGTTTCTGCTGGAAAACGGAGAAGGAATGAGTGACTCCAAACAGGTATGTAAGTAGTGTAGTTCCCCTAACACAGAAAATCTGTGTTCCCAATAAGCAAGCTGTAGACGGCATTCACACACATTCAGATTCCAGAGTGGAGCATGTGGAGATGCGTTCATTCATCTATCGTACAGGAAATGGTTATACCTAGGAACACATACTCTGATTTCTCAATATGTTTCATAGAGCCAATATCAAAGGAATGCCCATTTGTTCTGGAAAACTGACTTTGGTCGAGTGCCTGCCCACAGATATGTAAATGGCGTTGCTCTCCTTACCCAGAAACTCTGGGTTCCCAACAGGCTAGTTGAAGGATTGCTTCCAAACATGTTGGGAACTAACATTGGAGTATGTGGGTATGAGTTAATTCAACTAGCATACATGGCATGGGTATATCTAGAAACACTTATCTGATTTTTCAGCATCTTTCCTAGAGCCGTTTTCAAGGGAAAGGCAATTTGCACTGGAAAACCGAGTTGGAGTGAGTGCCCTTATATAGATTTGTAAGAAGTGTAAATCCCTGAACACAGAAATCTGTGTTCCCAACAATCCTGATGAAGGACGTCTTCCACAAACATTCGGATCCCAGGATGAACCATGTGGAGAGGCCTTCATTCATCTAGCATACAGGGCATGAGTCCAAGTAGAAACACTCTCTGAATTCTCAGCATTTATCCTAAAGCCAGTATTAATGGAAAGACAGTTTGCACTGAAAAACTGAGTTGCAGCATGTGCCTACCCATAAATATATAAGTAGTGTAATTCCCCTAAGACAGAAAGTCCATGTTCCCAACAAGCTAGGTGAAGGATGGCTTCCACATACATTCGGATCCCAAAGTTGAGTATGTGGAGAGACATTCATTCATCTAGCATACAGGGCATGAATATGTCTAGAAACACTTACTCTGATATCTCAGCAAGTTTCATACAGCCAGTTTCAAGTAAAATGTATTTTGTGCTGGAAAACACAGTTGGAGCCAGTTCCTTCCCATAGATATGTAGGTAGCTTACTTCCCCTAAAACAGAAACTCTGTGATCCCAGCAATCTAGGTGAAGGATGGCTTCCACACACATTCTGATCCAAGAATGTAGTATGTGGAGAGACGTTCATTCATCTAGCATACAGGGCATGGGTACATCTAGAAACACTCAGCATGTTCCCTAGAGCTGGGTTCAGGGGAAATGCAGTTTGCACTGGAAAACCGAGTTGTAGTGGTTGCCTCCACATAGGTATGTAAGTAGCACAGTTCCCCTAATACAGAATCTCTGTGTTCCCAACAAGCTAGGTGAAGGACAACTTCCAAATACATAGGGATCTAAGAATGGAATATGTGGGGAGGCATTCATTCAACTAGCATACATCACATGGGTATATCTAGAAACACTTAATCTCATTTCTCAGCATCTTTCATAGAGCCGTTTTCAAGGGAAAGGTGGTTTGCAATGGAAAACTGAGTGGAGCGAGTGCCTTTCCATACTAATATAAGTAGTGTAGATCCCCTAACCAATAAATTATATGTTCCAAGCAATCTAGGTAAAGAACTACTACCACACACTTTCAAATCCCAGAATGGAACATGTGGAAAGGCATTCATTCATCTAGCATACAGGGTATGAGTACATCTAGAAACACTTACTCTGATTTCTCAGCATGTTTCGTAGAGCCAGTTTCAAGGGAAAGATAGTTTGCACTGGAAAACTGAGTTGGAGTGAGTGCCTCCCCATAGATATGTAAGTAGCAGAGTTTCCCTAAGCCAGAAACTCTGTGTTCCCAACAAGCTAGGTGAAGGATGGCTTCCAAATAGATAGGGATTTAAGAATGAAGTATGTGGGGATGCGTTTATTCAACTAGCATAGATCACATGGGTATATATAGAAACACTTACTCTCATTTCTCAGCATCCTTCATAGAGCCGTTTTCAAGGGAAAGGCAGTTTGCAATGGAAAACTGAGTGAAGGGAGTGCCTCTCCATAGGTATGTAAGTAGTGTAGATCCCCTAAGATAGAAACTCTGTATTGCAAACAAGCTAGGTGAAGGATGGCTTCCACACACTTTCAGATCCTAGAATGGAGCATGTGGAAAGGCGTTCATTTATGTAGCATTCAAAGTATGAATATATCTAGAAACACTTACTCTGATTTACCAGCATGATTCCTAAACCCGATTTCAAAGGAAAGGCATTTTGCACTGGAAAACTGATGTGGAGCCAGTGCCTCCCCATAGGTATGAATATAGCTGAGTTCTCCTAACACAGAAACTCTGTGTTCCCAGCAAGCTCAGTGAAGGAAGTCTTCCACAGCCATACAGATCCCAGAATGGAGCACGGCAAGATCAATTCATTCATCTAGCATACAGGTCATGGGGACATGTAGGAACACTTACTCTGACCGTTCATCATGTTTTCTAAAACAAGTTTCAAGGGAAAGGCTGTTGGCATTGGAAAACCTGGTTGGATCAAGTGCACGCCCATAGGTATATAAGTAACCTATTTCCCATAACACAGAATGTATGTGTTCGCAACAAGCTAGGTGAAGGACAGCTTCACACACATTCGGATCCCAAAATGGAGCATGTGGAGAAGCGTTCATTCATCTAGTATACAGGGCATGGGTACATCTAGAAATACTGATTTCTCAGCATGTTTCCAAGAGCCGGTTTCAAGGGAAAGGAAGTTTGCCCTGGAAAAGCGAGTTGGAGTCATTATCTCCCCATTGATATGTAAGCAGAGTAGATCCCCTAACACAGGAACTTAGAGTTCTCAATAATTTAGATGAAGAACAGCTGCCACACACATTCGGATCCCAGAATGGAGCATGTAGAGAGGCGTTCATTCATCTATCATACATTTAATTGTTATATATAGAAACACATATTCTGATAATTCAAGATGCTTCTTAGAGCCGATTTCAAAGGAAAGGCCGTTTGCCCTGGAAAACTGAGTTTGAACGAGTTCCTGCCCACAGATATGTAAGTGGTGTTGTTACCCTAACACAGAAACTCTGTGTTCCCAACAAGTTAGGTGAAGGATTGTTTCCAAACATATTGCAATCTAAGACTAGAGGATGTGGGGAGGCATTCATTCAAATAGCATACATGGCATGGTTATATATAGAAACACTTACTCTGATTTCTATGCATCTGTCCTAGAGCCGGTTTGAAGGGAAAGACACTTTGTGCTGGAAAACCGAGTTGAAGCAACTGCCTCTCTATAGGTATGTAAGTAGCGTAGTACCCCAACACAGAAACTCTGTGTTACCAACAAGTTAGGTGAAGGATGGCTTCCACACACATTCAGATCCCAGAAGAGAGCATGTGGAGAGACCTTCATTCATCTAGGATACAGGGCATGGGTACAAGTAGGAACAATTACCTTGAAATCTCAGCATGTTTCCTTGTGCTGGGTTAAGAGAAAGTCAGTTTGCTCTGGGAAAAAGAGTTGGGGGGGGTGCCTACACAATGGTATGTAAGTAGCGTAGTTCCCCTAATCCAGAATCTATGTTTTCCCAACAAGCTAGGTGAAGGATGGCTTCTTCAAATACTCGGATACCATAATGGAGCATGTGGAGAGGTGTTCATTCATCCAGTGTATAGGGAATGTGTACATCTAGAAACACTTACTATGACTTCTCAGCATGTTCCCTAGTGTCGGTTTTAAGGGAAAAGCATTTTGTGCTGGAACACCAAGTTGGAGTGAGTGAATACCCATAGGTATGCAAGTAGATCCCCTAGCCCAGAAACTCTGTGTTACCAACAATCTAGGTGGAGGACAGCATCCACACACATTCAGATCCCACAATGGAGTATGTGGAGATGTGTTCTTACATCTAGCATACAGGGCATGGGCACATCCAGAAACCCTTACTCTGATTTCTCAGCATGTTTCCTGGAGCCAGTTTCAAGGGAAAGGCAATTTCCATTGGAAAACCAAGCTGGAGTGAGTGCATGCCCATAGGTGTGTAAGTAGCATTGATGCCTTAGCCCAGTAACTCTGTGTTCCCAACAAGCTAGGTGAAAGATGGCATCCACACACTTTTGGATCCCAGAATGGAGCATGTGGAGAGGCGTTCATTAATCTATCCTACAGGAAATGGTTATCTCTAAAACACATACTCTGATTTCTCAGCATGTTTCCTAGAGCCATTTTCAAGTTTAAGGAAATTTGTGCAGGAATACAGAGTTGGAGTGAGTGCCTCCCCATATATATGGAAGTAGTTCAGTCCCCTAACACAGAAAATCTCTGTTCCCTACAAGACAGGTGAAGAATGGCTTCTACACACAATCGGATTGCAGAAAGAAACATGCAGAGAGGCATTCACTCATTAAGCATACATTTCTTGGGTATATCTAGAAACATATACACTGATTTCTCCGCATGTTTCCTAGTGCCTTTCTTAAAGGACAGGCAGTTTGCCCTGGAAAACTGAGTTCGAGCAAGTGCTTCCCCATAGATATTTAGGTGTCATTTTTCCTGTAACACAGAAAATCTTTGTTCTCAAAAAGCTAGGTGAACTATGGCTTCCAAACACATTCGGGTCCCATTATGGAGCATGTGGAAATGTGTTCTTTCATCTAGCATACAGGGCACGAGTATTTCTAGAAACAATTACTCTGATTTCTCTACATGTTTCCTAGGCCCGATTTCCAAGAAAGGAATTTTATGCTGGAAAACAGACTTGGTGTCAGTGCCTCATCATTGATAGGAATGTAGCTTAGTTCTCCTAACACAGAAACTCTGTGTTCCCAACAAGCTAGGTGAAGAAGGTCTTCCACATTCATACACATCCCAGAATGGAGCATGGGGAGAGCCATTGAATCATCTAGCATAAACAGCATGGGTACATGTAGAATCACTTACAATGAATTTTCAGTATGTTTTCTAGAACAGGTTACAAGGGAAAGGCACTTTGGCTGTAAAACTGAGATGGGTCAGTGCATGCCTATAGATATATAAGTAGCATAGTTTTCATAACTGGAATCTCCATGTTGCCAACAAGCTAAGAGAAGAATGGCTTCCACAAACATGCAGATCCTAAAATGAAGCATGTGGAGAGGCATTGTTTCATCTAGCTTACAGATGCATATAGATGCAGCAAAGCCTCTCTACTTCTTCCATTCTCAGATCTGAATGTGTGTGGAAGCCTTTCTTCAAATACTTGTTGGGAACAGAGTTTCTCCTTCAGGGATATAACACTACTTCCATATCTATTGGGAGGCACTCACTCCAACTCGGTTTTCTAGTGCAAAATGCATTTCCTTGCAAACTGGCTCTTGGTAACATGTGGATAAATCAAAGTAAGTGTTGTGAGATGTACCCAGCCCCTGATGCTAGATGCAGCAACGCCTCTACCCTTGTTCCATTCTCAGATCTGAATGTGTGAGGAAGCCGTCCTTGACCTTCCTTGTTGGGAACACAGTTTCTGTTTGCGGGGAAGTACACTACTTCCATGTGTATTGGGAGATACATGCTCTAACTGCATTTCCATCAGAAACTGCCTTTACTTGTGAACCGGCTCTAGGAAATATGCTGAGAGATCACAGTCAGTGTTTCTAGATGTCCCCCAGCCCTTAATGCTAGATGCAGCAATGCCACTCTCCCTGTTCCATTCTCAGATATGAATGTGTGTTGCAGCTGTCCTTCAGCTAGCTTGTTGGGAACACAGAGTTACTGTTTGAGAGGAAACATGCTAATTACATATCTATTGGGAGGCATTCATTCCAACTCGGCTTTCCATTGCAAACTGCCTTTTTTTGGCAAAATGTTCCAGGAAAAATATTGAGAGATCACAGTCATTCTTACTTGGTGTCACTCAGCCCTTAATGCTAGATGCAACAACGCCTCTGTCCTTGTTCCATTCTCAAATCTGAATGTGTATGGATGAAGCCCTTCACCTACCTTGTTGGGAACATAGACATTCTGCTTGAGGTGAGCTATGCTACTTATATATCTATGGGGAGGCCCTCGCTCCAACTCATGTTTCCAGTAGAAACTTCCTTTCCTTACAAACCAGCTCTAGGATACATGCTGGTAGATCACATACAGTGTTTCTAGATGTTCCCCAACCCTTGATGCTAGATGCAGCAAAGCCTCTCTCCTTGTTCCATTCTCACATCTGAATGTGTGTGGAAGCCGTCCTTCACCTATCTTATTGGGAATATAGACTTTCTGCTTGAGGTGAACTACACTATGTACATATATATGGGGAGGCACTCTCTCCAACTCGGTTTTCCAGTGAAAACTGTTTTCCTTGTAAACTGACACTAGGAAACATACTGAGAAATGACAGTCATTCTTCCTACATGTCCCACAGCCCTTGATGCTAGATGCAGCAAAGCCTCTCTCCTTGTTCCATTCTCAGATCTGAATGTGTATGGAAGCCGTCCTTCACTTACCTTGTTGGGAACAGAATTTCTGCTTAAGGGGAACTATGCAACTTACATATCTCTTGATAGGCACTAGCTCATACTCGGCTTTCCCGTGCAAGTGGCCTTTCCTTGTAAAGCGGATCTAGGAAAAATGCTGGAAGATCACAGTCAGTGTTTCTAGATATTCCCAGTCCCTTGATGCTAGATGCGGCAACATCTCTCTCTTTGTTCCATTCTCAGATCTGAATGTGTGTGGAAGTCATCTTTCACATACTTGTTGGAAACAGTTTCTGCTTGAGAGGAACTACACTACTTACATAGCTATGGGGAGGCATTTTATCCAACACAGTTTTCCAGCAAACTGCCTTTCCTTGCAAACCGGCTCTAGGAAACATGCTGATATATCTGAGTCAATGTTTCTAGATGTCCCCCAATCCTTGATCTAGATGCAGCAACGCCTCTCGCCTTGTTCCATTCTCAGATCTGAATGTGTTGGAAGCCTTCCTTCACCTTCCTTGTTGGGAACACGGATTTTCGGCTTGCAAGAAACTATGTGACTTACATAACTATTCAAAGGGACTCACTCCTACCTGGTTTTCCAGCGCAAAATACTTTCCTTGCAATCCAGATCCAGGATACATGCTGAGAGTCAAAGTCAGCGTTTCTTGCTGTCCTCCAGCCCTTGATGTTAAATGCAGAAACACCTCTCTCCTTGTTCCATTCTCAGGTTTGAGTGTGTGAGGAAGCCTTCCTTCAGCTACCTTGTAGGGAACAAAAGTCTCTGCTTGAGGGAAAATATGCGACTTAAATATCTATGGGGAAGCCATCACTTGAAATCGATTTTCAGTCCAAACTACCTTTCCTTGCAAACTGGCTCTAAGAAACATGCTGATATATCAGAGTCAGTGTTTCTAGATGTCCCGCAGCCCTTGATGCTAGATGCAGCAACTCCTCTCTCATTGTTCCATTCTCAGATCTTAATGTGTGAGGAAGCCATCCTTGACCTTCCTTGTTGGGAACACAAAGTTTCTGCTTGACACTACTACCATATTGATTGGGAAAGACTTGCTCCAACTGGCTTTCCAGTGGAAATTACTTTTTCTTGCAAACCGGCTCCAGGAAACATGCTGAGAAATCACAGTCAGTGTTTCTATATTTTCCCCACCACATGATGCTAGATGCAGTAATGCCTGTTTCCTTGTTCAGGTCTCAGATTTGAATGTAAGTGGAAGCTGTCTTCATCTAACTTGTCAGGAACAGAGTTTCTGCTTGAGGGGAACAATGTGACTTACATATCTGGGGGAGGCCCTCGTTCCAACTCTCTTTTCCAGTGGAAACTGCCTTTCCTTGCAAAACGACTCTAGGAAACATGCTGGTATATCAAAGACAGTGTTTCTAGAAGTTCCCCAACCTTGATGCTCGAGGCAGCAAAACCTCTCTCCTTGTTCCATTCTCAGATCTGAATGTGTGTGGAAGCACTCCTTCAAATAAATTGTTGGAACACTGAGTTTCTTCTTGAGGGGAGCAATGTTATTTATATATCTATGGGGAGGAGCTCACTCCAACATTCTTTTCAGGTGTGAAATGCCCTTCCTTGCAAACTGGCTCTAGGAAATATGCTGAGAAATCACAGACTGTATTTCTACATGTCCCCCAGCCCATGATGCTAGATGCAGCAACGCCACTCTCCTTGTTCCATCTCGGATCTGAATGTGTGTGGAAGCTGTCCTTCACCTACTTTGTTGGGAACACTTAGTTTCTGCTTCAGGGGAACTAAGCTAGTTACATATGTGTGGGGAGGCACTTGATCAAATTTGCTTTTCTAGCTTATATTGCCTTTTCTTGGAAGCCGGCATTAGGAAACAAATTGAGAAATCACAATCAGTGATTCTGGATATCCCCTAGCCCTTGATTCTACATGGAGCAACACTTCTCTCTTTGTTCAATTCTGAGATCTGAATGTATGTGGAAGCTGTCATTCACCTACCTTGCTGGGAATATCAACATTCTTTTTGAGGTGAACCACACTACTTTCATATCAATGGGGAGTCACTCGCTCCAACTCAGTTTTCCATTGCAAACTGCCTTTCCTTGAAAACCAGGTGTAGGGAACATGCTGAGAAATTACAGTCAGTGTTTCTAGATGTCTCCCAGCCCTTGATTCTAGATGCAGCAATACCTCTCTCCTTGTTTCATTTTCAGTTCTGAATGTGATTGGAAGCTGTCATTTACCTAACTTGTTGGGAACAGCAAGTTTCTGCTTGAGGGGAACTATGCAACCTACAAATCTATTGGAAGACACTCGCTCCAACTCGGCTTTACTTTGCAAATTGCCTTTCCTTGCAAACAGGATCTAGGAAAACTGCTGAGCATTCACAGTCATTGTTTCTTGGTGTCACCCAGCACTTAATGCTACATGCAGCCTTGCCTCTCTCCTTGTTCTATTTTCAGATCAGAATGTGTGTGGAAGTTGTGCTTCCCCAACCTTGTTGGGAACACAGTTTCTGCTTGAGGTAATCTATGCTACTTACATATCAAAGGGGAGGCACTCTCTCCAACACCGTTTTCAAACAAACTGCTTTTCCTTGCAAGCCTGCTCTAGGAAACATTGTGAGATATCACAGTCAGTGTTTCTAAATGTCCCCCATCCCTTGCTAGATGCAGCAACGTCTCTCCCCTTGTTTCATTCTCAGATCTGAATGTATGTGGAAGCCGTCCTTCACCTACCTTGTTGGGAACACATAGTTTCTGCTTAAGGGGAACTGCGCTACTTATATATCCATGGGTAGTCACTTGTTCCAACTCGGTTTTCCAGCGCAAATGGCCTTTCCTTGCAAACCGGCTGTAGGAAACAAGCTGAGAAATCACAGTAAGTGTTTCTAGATGTCCCCTAGCCTTTGAACCAAGATGCAGCAATGCCTCTCTCCTTGTTCCATTCTCAGATCTCAATGTGTGTGGAAGCTGTTAATCAACTACCTTGTTGGGAGCAGTGAGTGTCTGCTTGAGGGGAACTAGGCTACTTACATATCTATGGAGAGGCAATCACTCCAAATCGTTTTTCCAGTGGAAACTGCCTTTCATTGAAAACCTGCTCAAGAAAACATGCTGAGAAATGAAAGTTGTGTTTCTAGATGACCCCCAGCCTTTGAAGCAAGATGCAGCAACAATTCTTTCCTTGTTCCATTCTCAGATCTGAATGTGTGTGGAAGCTGTCCTTCATCTACCTTTTAGTAACACAGATTTTCTGCTTGAGGGGAAGTATGTGACTTACATATCTAAGAGGAGGCACTAGCTCCAACTCAGTTTTCCAGCACAAACTGCATTTCCTTACAACTGGCTCAAGGAAACATGCAGAGAAATCACAGGTCACTGTTTCTAGACATCCCCCAGCCCTTGATGCTTGATGTAGCAATGCCTATCTTCTTGTTCCATTCTCAGATCTGAATGTGTGTGGAAGACGTCCTTCACCTAGCTTGTAGGGAACACAGAGTTTCTATTAGAGGGGAACTATGCTAATTAAATAACCTTGGAGAGTCACTCGTTCCAAATCTGTTTTCAGGTGCACAATGCCTTTCCATGGAAACCAGCTCTAGGAAGCATGCAGAGAAATTACAGTCAGTGTTTCTAGGTGTTCCCCATTCCTTGATGCTAGATGCAGCAATGTCCCTTTCCTTGTTCCACTCTCAGTTCTAAATGTGTGTGGAAGCCATTGTTCAACTACCTTGTTGGGAAAACAAGTGTCTGCTTGAGGGGAACTATGCGACTTAAATATCTAAGGGGAGGCACTTGCTCCAACTTAGTTTTCCAGCACAAACTGCATTTTCTTACAAGCCGGCTAAAGGAAACATGCTGAGATATCACTGTCACAGTTTTTAGATGTCCCCCAGCCTTTGATGCTTGATGCAGCAACACCTGTTTTCTTGTTCCATTCTCAGATCTGAATGTGTGTGGAAGCCGGCCTTCACATACTTTGTTGGGAACACAGAGTTTCTGCTTGAGGGGAACTACGTGACTTACATACCTATGGGGAAGCCCTCACTGCAACTCGATTTTTCACTGCAAACTGCCTTTCTTTGTAAACCAGCTCTAGGAAACATGATAGATCACAGATAGTGTTTCTAGATGTCCCTAAGCCCTTGATGCTAGATGCAGCAACACCTCCCTCTTTGTTCCATTCTCTGACCTGAATGTGTTTTGAAGCTGTCCTTCAGCTATCTAGTTGGGAACACAGAGTTTCTACTTGAGGGGAACTACATGACATACATATCTAGAGAGAGACCCTCGCTCAAACTCGCATTTCCAACGGAAACTGCCTTTCCTTCCAAACTGGCTCTAGGAAACATGCTGAGAGATCGCAGTCAGTGTTTCTACATGTCCCTCAGCTCTTGATGCTAGATGCTGCAACGCCTCCCTCCTTGTTCCATTCTCAGATCTGAATGTGTGCAGAAACTGTCCTTCACCTACCTTTTTTGGAACACAGAGTTTCTGCAAGAGGGGAAGTACTCCACTTAAATATTTGTTGTGAGGTTCTGGCTGCAACTTTGTTTTCTTGTGCAAAATGCCTTTCTTGGAAACAGGCTCTAGGAAACATGCAGAAAGATCACAATCAGTGTTTCTAGATGTCTTTCAGCCCTTGATGCTAGATGCAGCATTGCCTTTCTCCTTGTTCCATTCTCAGATCTGAATGTGTGTGGAAGCCGTCCTTCCCTTACCTTTTGTGAACACTGAGTTTCTGTTTGAGGGGAACTATTCTACTTACATATGTATGGGGAGGCACTTGCTCAAACTCGCTGTTCTAGTGTATACTGCCTTTACTTGGCAACTGACATTAGGAAACAAATTGAGAAATCACAATCAGTGATTCTGGATATCCACTCGCCCTTGATGCTAGATGGAGCAACTCCTCTCTCCTTGTTCAATTCTGAGATTTGAATGTGTGTGGAAGCCGTCCTTCACCTACCTTGTTGGGAATATCAACTTTCTTTTTGAGGTGAACTACACTACTTTAATATCTATGGGGAGCACTCGCTCCAACTCAGTTTTCCATTGCAAACTGCCTTTTCTTGAAAACCAGGTGTTAGGAACATGCTGAGAAATCACAGTCAGTGTTTCTAGATGTCTCCCAGTCCTTGATTCTAGATGCAGCAATGCCTCTCTCCTTGTTCCATTTTCAGCTCTGAATGTGATTGGAGTCCTTCCTTCATCTACCTTGTTTGGAACAGCGAGATTCTCCTGAGGTGTACTATTCTACTTACAAATCTATTGGAAGACACTCGCTCCAACTCTGCTTTCCATTGCAAACTGCCTATCCTTGCAAACAGGCTCTAGGAAAATTGCTGAGCGTTCACAGTCATTGTTTCTTGGTGTCACCCAGCACTTAATGCTACATGCAGCCTTGCCTCTCTCCTTGTTCTATTTTCAGATCAGAATGTGTGTGGAAGTCGTGCTTCCCCTACCTTGTTGGGAACACACAGTTTCTGATTGAGGTAATCTATGCTACTTATATATCAAAGGGGAGGCACTCTCTCCAACACCATTTTCAAGCAAACTGCTTTTCCTTGCAAGCCGGCTCTAGGAAACATGCTGAGATATCACAGTCAGTGTTTCTAGATGTCCCCAAGCCCTTGATGCTAGATGCAGCAACACCTCTCTCCTTGTTACATTCTCAGATCAGAGTGTGTGTGGAAGCCATCCTTCACCTACCTTCTTTGGAACACAGAGTTTCTGCATGAGGGGAAGTATGCTAACTACATATCTATGGGGAGTCACTCACTCCAACTCGTTTTTCCAATGCAAACTGACTTTCTTTGAAAACCGTCTCTAGAAAACATGCTGAGAAATCACAGTCAGTGTTTCTAGATGTCCCCTAGCCCTTGAAGCAAGATGCAGCAACGCCTTCCTCCTTTTTCCATTGTTAGAGATAAATATATGTGAAAGCCATCGTTCAACTACCTTGTTGGGATCACTAAGTGTTTGCTTGAGGGGAGCAATGCTATTTACATATCAATGGTGAAGCACTCGCTCCAAGTTAGATTTCAAGTGCAAACTGCCTTTCCTTGCTAACCAGCTCAAGGAAACATGTAGAGAAATCACAATCAGAGTTCCAGATGTCCCCTAGCACTTGATGCTAGATGCAGTAACACCTCCCTCCGTTTTCCATTCTCAGAGCTCAATGTGTGTGGAAGCCGTCCTTCACCTGCCTTGTTGGGAAAACAGATTTTCTGCTTTAGGGGCACTAGAATTCTTGCATATGTATGGGAAGGCACTCACTCCAACTTAGTTGTCAGTGCAAACTGCCTTTCTTTACAAATGGGCTAAAGGAAATGTGCAGAGATCACAGCCACTGTTTCTAGATATCCCCCAGCCCTTGATGCTTGACAGCAACAGCTCTTTTCTTTTATCATTCTCAGATCTGAATGTGTGTGGAAGTCGTCCATCACTTACCTTGCGGGGAACACAGAGTTTCTGCTTACATATCTATTGGGAGGCACCTGCTATTACTTGGTATTCCCATGTATACTGCCTTTCCTTGCAAACTGGTTCTAGGAAACATGCTGAGACATCACAGTTAGTGTTTATATATGTCCCCCAGGTCTTGATGATATATGCAGGAACACCACTCTCCTTATTATATTCCCAGATCTGAAAGTGTGTGGAAGTCGTCCTTCACCTGCCTTTTTCGAACACAGTTTCTGCTTGAGGGGAACTACACTATATTCAAATCCATGGGGAGTCTCTCTCTCCAACTCGGTTTTCCTGTGCAAACTGCCTTTCCTTGCAAACCGGCTCTAGGAAACATGCTGAAAAATCACAGTCAGTGTTTCTAGATGTCCCCCAGACCTTTATGCAAGATGCAGCAATGCCTCTCTCCTTGTTCCATTCTCAGACCTGAATGTGTGTGGAAGACGTCCTTCACCTAGCTTGTAGGGAACACAGAGTTTCTGCTTGAGGGGAACTACACTACTTACATATCCATGGGGAGGCCCTTGCTCCAACTCGGTTTTCCAGTGCAAACTGCCTTTCCTTACAATCTGGCTCTAGGAAACATGCTGAGAAATCACAGTATGTGTGTCCAGATATTCCCCAGCAATTGATACTACATGCAGCAACGCCTCTCTTCTTGTTCCATTCTCAGATCTGAATATGTGTGGAAATCGTCCTTATCCTACCTTGTTGGGAACACATAGTTTCTGCTTGAGGGGAACAAAGCAACTTACATTTCTACAGGAAGAAGCTCCTCCTACTCGTTTTCCCAGCACAAACTGCCTTTCCTTGCAAACTGACTCTAGGAAACATCTGAGAAATCACAGTCAGTGTTTATAGATGACGCCCAGCCCTTGATGCTAGGTGCAGCAATGCCTCTGTTCTTGTTCCATTCTCAGATCTGAATGTGTGTGGAAGCATCCTTCATCTACCTTGTTTGGAATACCGAGTTTTTGATGAGGGGGAACTATGCTACTTGCATATCTATAGGGAGGCACTCCAGCTCGGCTTTCCAGTGCACACTGACTTTACTTGGAAACCGGCTGAAGGAAACATTTTATTAAATCAGTGTCATTGTTTCTACTTGTAGCCAGGTCCTTTATGCTGGATGAATAAGCCACTCTCCACATGCTCATATCTGAGATCTCAATGTGTGTGGAAGCTGTCCTTCAGATTGTTTATTGTTAACACAGTGTTCCTGGGTTAACTGAACTATGCTACATAAATATCTGTGAGTAGGCACTTGCTGCTACTCAGTTTTCCAGCGCAAACTGCCTTTCCCTGCAAACCGACTCTAGGAAACATGTTGAGGGATCGAGTAAGTATTACTAGATGTACACATGCCCTTTATGATAGAAGAAAGAACGACTCTCCACATGCTCCATTTTGGCATCTGAATGTGTGTGGAAGCCGTCCTTCAACTAATTTGTTGGGAACATAGGTGTTCTGAGTTAGGGGAATTAAGCTACTTACCTATCTATTGGGAGACACTCGCTCCAACTAGGTTTTCTAACGCAAATGGCCTATCCCTTGAAACAGCTCTAGGAAATATGCTGAGAAATCAGACTAAGTGTTTCTAGATATACCTATGCCTTTTATGCTAGATGAAATAACGGCATTCCACATGCTCCATTCTGGGATCCAAATGAGTATGGAAGCCTTCCTTCATATAGCTTGTTGGGAACAGAGTTGTTCTGTGTTCTGGGAACTGCACAACTTAAATATCTATGGGGAGGCATTTACTTCAACTTGTATATCCAGAGCAAACAGCCATTCCCTTTAAAAAGGCTCTAGGAAACATGCTGAGAAATCACAGTAAGTTTTTCTAGATGTAACCATGCTCTTTATGCTAGATGAAATAGTGCCTCTCCATATGCCCCATTTGGGATCTGAATGTGTGTGGAAGCTGCTCTCAAAAGTTTGTTGGTCACACAGGTATTCTGTGTTAAAGGAACTATGCTACTTACCTATTTATGGGGAGGGACTTGCTCCAACTAGTTTTTCCTGCTCAAGCTTCCTTTCCCTTGAAAACGGCCCTAGGAAACATGCTGAGAAATCAGAGTACGTGTTTCTAGATATACCCATGCTCTTTATGCTAGATGAGAGAATGGCTATCCCCATGCTCCATTCTGGAATCCTAATGTGTGTGGAAGTCGTCCTTCATCCAGCTTTTTGGGAATACCAGGTTTTTATGTTAGGGGAAGTATTCTACTTAATTATCTATGGGGAGGCACTAACTCCAACACTTTTCCATCGCAAACTGCCTTTCCGTTGAAACCAACTCTAGGAAACATGGTGAAATACCAGAGAATTTGTTTCTAGATGTACCCAAGCTCTTTATAGTAGATGAAAGAATGCCTCTTCACATTCTCCATTCTGTGATCTGAATCTGCATGGATGTCCTGCTAAATTAGTTTGTTTCGAACACATGTGTTTTGTTTTATGGGAACTACACTACTTACCTATCTATGAGGAGGCACTTGCTCCAAGACGGTTTTCCAGGCAAACTGCCTTTCCCGTGGAACCAACTGTAGGAAAGATGCTGAGAAATAAGTGTAAGTATTTCTAGATGTAACCATGCCCTTTATGATAGAAGAAAGAAAGCCTCTCCATTTGCTCCATACTAGGATCCGAATGTGTGTGAAAGCCACCCTTCAACTAGCTTGTTGGAAACACAGGTGTTCTGTGTTAGGGGAACTAAGCTACTTACATATCTATTGGGAGACACTCGCTCCAACTCGGTTTTGAATTGCAAACTGCCTTTCCCTTGAGACCGGCTGTGAGAAACATGCTGAGAAATCAGATTAAGTGTTCGTAGATATATCCATGACCATTATGCTAGATGAAAGAATGCTTCTCCACATCTCCATTCTGGGATATGAATATGTGTGGAAGCCTTCCTTCAAATAGTTTGTTGGGAACACAGTGTTTTGAAGTTTGCCGAACTATGCTACTTACATATGTATGGCGTGGCAATCACTCCAACTCGGTTTTGAAGTGCAAACTGCCTTTCCTTTAAAACTGGTTCTAGGAAACAGGCTGAGAATTCAGAGTGTTTATACCTGTACAGATTCCCTTTGTGCTAGATGAAAGAATGCCAGTCCACAAGTTCCATATTTGGTTCAGAATATGTATGCAAGCCGTCCTTCACATAGCTTGTTCAGAACACATAGTTTCTGTGTTAAAGTAACAACATTACATTAATACATATGGGGATGCAGGAGCTCCAACTATGTTTTCCAGCAAAAACGGCTGTTCCATTGAACCCGGCTCTAGGAAACATGCTGAGAAATCTGAGTATTTGCGTTAGATATACCCAAGCCCTTTGTGCAAGATGAATGAACACTTCTCCACAAGTTCTATTCTGGAATCCAAATGTGGGTGTAAGGCCTCCTTCACCTAGCTTCTTATGAAGACAGAGTTCCTGCGTTGTGGGAACTACTCTACTTACAAACCTATATAGAGGCACTTGCTCCAACTCTGTTTTCCAGGCAAACTGCCTTTTCCTCGAAACCTGCTCTAGGAAACATGCTGAGAAATCAAAGTGTATCTAGATGTATACATTCCCTTTCTGCTAGATGAATTAACGCCTCATCACATGTTCCATTCTGGAATATGAATGTCTGTGGAAGCCGTCCATCAACTATCTGGCTGGCAACACAGAGATTCTGAGTTAGGGGAACTACACAAGTTACATACGTATGGGGAGGCAATAGCTCCAACTCGGTTTTCCAGGGAAAACTGCCTTTCCCTTGAAACTGGCTCCAGGAAACATGCTGAGAATTCAGAGTAAGTGTTTCTAAATGTACACGTGACTTTCGGCTAGATGAATGAATGCTTCTCCACATGTTCCATTCTGGGAAACGAATGTTGTGAAGACTTCCTTAATCTAGCTTTGTGGAAAACCATAGTTACAGTATTAAGGGAACAATGTTACTTAGAGACCAATTGGGAGGCACTCACTCCTACACAGTTTTCCAGATCAAAATTCCTTTCCCTTGAAACCGGCTGAAGGAAGCATGCTTGGAAATCAGAGTAATGGTTTTTAAATCTAGTCATGCCCTGTATGCTACATGAATGAACGCCTCTCCACATGTTCCTATCTGGGATCCGAGTGTGTGTGGAAGCTGTCCTTCACTTAGCTTGTTGGGAACACATATTTTCTGTGTTAGTGGAGCTTTACAACTTACAAGCATATGGGGAATCACACATTCCAACTTGCTTTTCCAGAGTAAACTGCCTTTCCTTTTAACCCAGCTCTGGGAAACATGCTGAGAAATCAGGGTAATTGTTTCTAGACGTACCCATGCCCTTTGAGCTAGACGAAAGCACTCTTCTCCACACGTTCCATTCTGGTATCTGAATATGTGTGGAAGATATCTTTAACCAAGTTTGATGGGAACACATTGTTTCTGTGTTGGAGGAACTCGCTACCTACAGATTGATGGGAGGCACTCTCTCCAAAACTGTTTTCCTGCACAAACTACCTTTCTCTTGAAACAGGCCCTATGAAACATGCTAAGAATTCAGAGTCATTGTTTCTAAATGTACCAATCCTCTAAATGCTAGATGAACTTAATGCCTCTCTACATGTTTCATTCTGAGATCCAAATGTGTATGTAAGCTATTCTTCAACTAGTTTGTTGGGAACACAGAGTTTCTGTGTTAGGGGAATACTCTATTTACAAATCGATATGGAGGCTCTCGGTCCAACTCGGTTTTCCACCGCTATCTTCTTTCCCTTGAAACTGCTTCTAGGAAATATGTGGAGAATTAAGACTAACTGTATCTTTAGATACCTATGCCCTTTATGCTAGAAGAAAGAACGAATATCCACATGCTCCATTCTGGGATCCTAATGTGTGTGAAAGCGATCCTTCATCTAGCTTGCTTTGAACACAGGGTTTCTGTGGCATGAGAACTAAACTACTTACATATCCATGGTGAGGCACTTGCTTCTAATCAGTTTTCTGGAGCAAACTGCCTTTCCTTTGAAACCGGCTGTAGGAAACATGCTGAGAAATCAGAGAATTTATTGCTAGATGTACCCATACTCTTTATTCTAAATGAAAGAACTCCTCTCCACATGCTTCATTGTGGGATCTGAATGTGTGTGGAAGTTGGCCTTAAACTAGCTTGTTTGGAACACAGGAATTCTGTGTTAGGGGAACTATGCAACTTACCTATCTTTCAGGAGGCAATCGCTCCAAATTGGATTTCCAGTGCAAAGTGACTTTCCCTTGAAACCAACTCTAGGAAACATGTTGAGAAAGCAGAGTAAGTGTTCATATAAGACATCCTTTCCCTAGCTAGTGGGTAACACAGGGTTTTTGGGTTAGCAGAACAATGCTACTTACATATCTTTGGGGAAGCACTGTCTCCAGCTCGGTTTTCCAGCACAAACTGCCTGTCCCTTGAAACCGCCTCTAGGAAACATGCTGAGAAAACAGAGTAAGTGTTTCTAGATGTACCCATGTCCTTTATGTTAGGTGAAAGAACGCCTCTCTACATGCTCCACTCTGGGATCCGAATGTGTCTGGAAGACTTCCTTCAAATAGCTTGTTGGGAACACAGGTGTTCTGTGTTAGAGGAACTGTGCAACTGAATTCTGGAGGCACTCGCTCCAAATGTTTTTCAGTGCGAACTGCCTTTCTCTTAAAATTGGCTCTAGGAAACATGCTGAGTTATCAGGTAAGTGTTTCTAGATGTACATATGCCCTTTATGCTAGATGAAAGAGTGCCTCTCCACATGCTCCATATAGGGATCCGAATGTGTGTGGAAGCCGTCCTTCAAATAATTTGTTGGGAGAAGATGGTTTCTGGGTTAGCCAAAGTAATCTACATACATATCTATGGGGTGGCAGTGGCTCCAAGTCGGTTTAACAGTTCAAACTGCCTTTACCTTGAAACCGGCTCTAGGAAACATGTTAAGAAAAGAGAGTAAGTTTTTGTTGATGTAACCTTACATTTTACGCTAAATGAAAGAACTCCTCTCTGCATGCTCCATTCTGGGATCTGAATGTGTGGATGGTGTCCTTCACCTAGCTTTTATGAATCACAGTGTTTCTGTGTTAGGAGAACTACACTACTTACATATCTATGAGGAGGCAATCGCTCCAACTCTGTTTTCCAGCAAAAACTCCTTTCCTTTCATATCAGATCTAGCAAACATGCTGAGAAATCAGAGTGTTTTTTAGATGTACCAATGCCTATTCTGCTAGAAGAATGCATCTCCAAATGCTCCATTCTGGGATCTGAATGTGTGTGAAGCCATCCTTCAACTAGCTTGTTGGTAACACACTGTTACTGTGTTAGGGGAACAGCACTACTTACATATCTATTGGTAGTCACTGGTTCCAACTCAGTTTTCCAGTGCAAACAGACTTTCCCTTTAAACAGGCTCTAGGCAACATGCTGAGAAATCTGAGTAAGTGTTTCTAGATGTAAAATTTCCATTTCTGCTAGATGAAAGAGTGCCTCTCCACATACTCCATTCTGGGATCTGAATGTGTGTGAAAGCCGTCCTTTACCAAGCTTGATGGGAACACTGGATTTCTGTGTTAAGGGAAATATGCTACCTACATATCTAAGGGGAGACACTCACTCTAACACAATTTTTACAGGGCAAAGCTCCTTGCCCTTGAAATCAGCTCTAGGAAACATGCTGAGAAATCAGAATCATTGTTTCTAGATATACCAATGCCCTTTCTGCTAGATGAAAGATCATCACTCAACGTGCTCCATTCTGGGATCTGAATGTGTGTGGAAGCCATCCTGTACCTAGCTTGGTGGGAAAACTAGTTTCAGTGTTAGGAGAACTTCGCTACTTACATATTTATGAAGGCACTCGCTGCAAATCGCTTTTCCAGTGCAAACTGACTTTCCCTTGAGATCGGCTCTGAGAAACATGCTAAGAAATCAGAGGAATTGTTTCTAGATATACCCATGGCCTTTATGCTAGATGAAAGAACGTCTTTCCTCATGCTCTATTGTGAGATCCAAATGTGTGTGGAAGCCAAACTTCATGTAGCTTGTTGGTAACAGAGTTGTTCTGTGTTAGGGGAATTATGTTACTTAACAACATATAAGGAAGCACTCATTCCACCTCTGTTTCCCAGCACAAACTGACTTTCCCTTGTAACCACCTCTAGGAAACATGCTGAGAAATCTGAGTAAGTGTTTCTAGATGAACCCATGTCCTTTCTGCTGGATGAATGAACGCCTCACCTCATGTTCCATTCTGGAATCTGAATGTGTGTGGAAGCTGTCCTTTGGCTAGCTTCTTGGGAACAGAGTTTCTGTGTTAGGGGAACTACGCTACTTCCATACCTATGTGGCAGCACTCGCTTCAACTCAATTTTCCTGCTCAAACTGCTTTTCACTTGAAAGCAGCTGTAGGAAACATGGTGAGAACTCAGGTAAAGTGTTCCTAGATGTAATCTTGCCCTTTCTGCTAGATGAATAAACACTTCTCCACATGTTCCATTCTGAGATTTGAAGGTGTGTGGAAGCCGTCCTTTACCTACCTTATTGGGAACACAGAGTTTCTGTGTTAATGAGCCAGGCCCACCTATATATATAAGTGGATGGACTCTTCCTTACAAGGTTTTCCAGTGCAACCTGCCTATACCTTGAAATCAGGTCTAAGAAACATGTTGAAGATTCAGGGTGATTGTTTTTAAATATATCCTTGCCCTTTAGGCTAGCTAATTGAGTGCTTCTCCACATGTTCCATTGTGGGATCCAAATGTTTGTGGAAACTGTCCTTTACCTACCCTATTTGAACACAGAGTTTCTGGGTGAGGGAGACAGGCCTACCTATATATATATGTGGTGGCAGTCACTCCAACTCGGTTTTGGGTACAAACTGCCTTTAACTTGAAACCAGCTCTGGGAAAATGCTGAGAAATCATGGTAAATATTTCTATATGGACCCTTGCCCTTTAGGCTAGCTGAAAGAACGTTTCTCCACATGTTGCCTTCAGGTTTCTGAATGTGTGTGGAAGCAATACTTCACCTACATTGTTGGTAATATATAGTGTCTGTGTTAAAGAGAGAAGCCTACCTATATACATATAAGGGAAGCACAAACTCGAACTCAGATTTCCAGAATAAACTGCCTTTAACTTCAAATTAGCTCTAGAAATCCTGAGAAATCAGGGTAAGGGTTTTTAGAAGTTTCCTGTCCATTTAGCCTAGTTGAATGAACGGTTCTCCACAGTTAAATTCTGGGATCTGAATGTGTTGGAAGCCATCCTTCATCTACCTTGTTGGGAACACGGATTTTCTGTGTTACAGGGTAAGACATACCTATATATAAAAGGGGAGGCACTCACTCCAACCTAGTTTTCTGGTGAAAAATGACTTTACCTTGAAACTGGCTCTAGTTAACATGCGGAGAATACTGGGTGGTGTTCCTAGGTGTACCACAATAGGCTAGCTGAATGAACGCTTCTCCACATGATTCATTCTGGAATCCAAATGTGCATGGAAGCAGTCCTTCACCATCCTTGCTGGGATCGCAGAGTTTCTGTGTTATGAAGACAGTCCTACCTATCTATATAAGAGGAGGCACTCACTCTCACTCGGTTTTCCAGCTTAAACAGCCTTTACCTTGAAACTGGCTATAGGAAAAATAGCTGAGAAATATGGGTGAGTGTTAGAAACACTTGCCCTTTAGGCTACCTGAATGAATTCTTCTCCACATATCCATTCTGGGATCCAATGTGTGTGCACTCCACCCTTCATCTAACTTGTAGGGAACACAGATTCTGTGTTAGGGAGACAGGCCTACCCATATATATAAGGGGAAGCACTAGCTCCAACTCGGTTTTCCAGTGCAAGCTACCTTTAATTGAAACCAGACCTAGAAACATGCTGAAAAATCTGGGTCAGTGTTTCTACATGTACCCTTGTACTTTAGGCTAGCTCAAGGAATGTTTCTCAACATGTTCTATTCTGGGATTTGAATGTGTGTGGAAACCTTCCTTCACCTACCTTGTGTGCAGAGAGATTCTGTTTTATAGAGACAGGCCTACCTATATATATAAGGGGTGGCACTTACTCCAACTCCATTTTGTATTGCAAACTTCCTTTACCTTGAAACAGGCCCCAAGAAACATGGTTAGAAATGAGAGTAACTGTAGATGTACCTTTGCCCTTTAGGCTAGTTGAATGTATGCCTCTCCACATATTAAATTCTTGGAACTGAGGAAGCCAAGATGGTGGAGTAGAAGGATACTCATAGCTCACCCTTTCCCACAAATGCACCAAGACTCACATCCACAGTCCCACTCAGCCAACCAGAGCACCTGCAGAACTCCAACAGAACATTGTCCTCTTCAAAAGATAGAGAATCCAAAAATCTGGTAGGAGAAAAGGAAAAAAGAAAGAAGAAAAGGCAAAGCAGAGTGGGACAGGTCCTGGGGGAGGGAGCAGCAAAGAAGGACTGGCGCTAGTTTGGTGGGTCTCCCCTCTCCAACTGAGAGACCAGCAGGAGAGAGGGGGAGCCTCTGAGGCTTGGATCTGTACAGAGCAGCCCTTGACCAACAGAACTAAGTTAAACAGGAACAGGGGTTCCCTGAAACACCCAGCCTGAGACATGGGCCAGCAGCCAGGGCCAGGACCAGACTGCCCAAGGCAGGTGGAGGATGGGGGCAGCTGCACTGAGGCAGCCCCAGGGGGCTGCAGAGGGCTGTGTACCATGGGTGTGGGTGCACAGGGCAGAACAACCTGGGCCCTCCATAAAACAACACGGTTGACATGCCCTGGGGGAAGGATGCATACCCTCATATATGAAAACCCACGGAAAGTTTTCAGGTGAAGAGAGGCTGGCTTCAGGCACAGCCACCATATTCTCCTGTGCTTAGCACCCAAGTGGGGTTGGGGGCAAAACCTGCATCTGCACCTAAGGACTTAGCAGACTCAAGGGCCAGGCAGAGACTTGACAAACAGCCTAAGGCAGATAGGATCTTTCCATCCTGGTCCCTCAGAAAACTTGCTCTGCCAAGACAAACAAGGAGCTGGATTTTGGCCCTCAGCAGGGACAGGGATGTTCCTCGGTCTTCCCCGAGCCCACCTGTGGAGCACCGACCAGAGGTGGAGAGCACAGCAGCACAAAGCAGCAAAGGGACTGGCACCAGGAGAAGGAGGGTGGCCTCCGACTTTTGGGCAGGAATGCAGCCCCTGACCACAGTCCTTGGAGGGGGAGTGACCCACCCTTCTACCTGGCCAGTCTGCAAAATCTGACTGTGGCGTCAGGAGGGGCAGTGACTTGCCCACCCATAGCAAAGGAGAGCTGCACCTGACTCAGTGTTGGGAGGAGGCACAATCTGCTTGCTGACAGGCACTGGGAGCAGCTCAGACAAGGGTGCCAATGGAGGGCCGCTGGAAACAGCAAGCTGAGCTTCCAAAACAGGATAAAGACAGAAAGATCTCACATCAAAAACACACAGTCTACAGGAGAACACTGAGCCCCTCCTTTTTTGTTTTTTTAAATCTGGTTTTACCTGTTCTATTTTCTATCACCCTTTTAATTTTTACTTCTTAATTCATTTTTATTACTCTTGGCTTTGATGTCCTGTTATTGATTACACACAGGTTTCAGATACATCTTTTCCACTTTTCTCCTTTTCAAAAGGTTTTTAAATGACATCTCAACCCGATTGCTATTCATTCATTATACACTCTTTTCAAACCTTTTTTCTCCATTCTTTTAAAATTCTTTCTATCTTTTTTCTAAGTCTTATTCCTACATAGGCATTACATAGATAAACTCCTTAAGGACCACAATAGATAACTGATACTCCATAAATCACAGTGCCAGAGAGGCATGAGCATGATGAAGAAGCGGAGAAAGCATCCCCAATTAAAAGACCAAGAGAAATCCCCTGAAAGAAAATCAATGAAATAGACATTGATAGACTACTAGATCAACATTTCAAAAAAGGAGTGATCAAAATATTGAGGGAACTAAAAGAGATAGTGTTTAGAGAAATAAAATATGCCAAAAATGAAATTGAAGCTATAAAGAAGAGCCAAGTAGAATTGATAAACTCATTGACTTAGATGAGGAGTGATCTAATGGCTGAGCAAACCAGACTAGAAAATGCAGAGGAATGAATTAGTGACCTAGAAGACCAGACAATAGAAAGCACCCAATGAGAAGAGCTACAAGATAAACAAATTAAAATAAATGAAAATGACATAAGGGACCTATGGGATAATATAAAGCATCCCAATCTTCGCATAATAGGGGTTCCAGAAGGGGGAGAAAGATCAAAGGGGATTGAAAAGGTTTTTGAAGAAATCATGACTGAAAACTTCCCAAACTTAAAGAAGGAATCAGATATCCAAGTATAGGAAGCTCAGAGGGTCCCAAAAAGGAAGAACCCAAAAAGACCCACACCAACACATATCATAATCATGATGGCCAGAGTCAAGGATAAAGAAATGATCCAAAAGTCAGCAAGAGAAAAGCAAAGAGTGAGTTACAAGGGAACCGCCATAAGACTTTCAGCTGATTTCTCTACACAAACACTACAGGCCAGAAGGGAGTGGCAAAATATATTCAAATCCCTGAATGAAAAAAAGATGCAGCCTAGTATACTTTATCCAGCAAGGCTAAACTTTAGGATAGAAGGAGAGACAAAGAATTTCACAGACAAGAAAAAACTACAGAGTTTAGCAACACTAAGCCCATGCTAAAAGAAATATTGAAAGTTCTACTCTAAATAGAAAAGCAGCAGGATGCTACAGAAATGAGAAACTCACAACTGGAAAGGTGATAACTCATGAGTTACAAATAAAATAAACACAAAATTATAAAAGAAGGCATATAAATCATTGAGAGTGGGAAAGGGAGGCAGGAAAATATAGAATTTTTTTCTTTTTTAAATTTCTTTTTCTCAGTAGAATGTGTTTGAGATCATGTTACTATCACTTTAATAAAAACAGTTATAGTAATGGGTAAATAGACTTAAAAAAAAGTGCAACAGTGAGCCAAAAACTTACAAGGGACTCACTAAAACTAAATAAAATTCATGATAATACAAAGGAAAATTACCAAACCACAAAAGGAAGAAGAAAGGAAAAAAGAGGAAATACCAAATCAACTGCAAAGATAAGTTCAAAATGGCAATAAACACTCATCTGTCATTAATTACTGTAAATGTTAATGGACTAATGCTCCAGTCAAAAGGCATAGAGTGGCAGATTGTATAATAAAGCAAGAACCTTCAATATGCTGCATAAAAGAGACCCACTTTAGGGAGAAGGACACATATAGATTGAGAGTGAAAGGATGGAAAAGGATAATCCATGCAAATGAAAAAGCCAAAAAAGCAGGTGTTGCAATACTGATTTCAGACAAAATAGACTTTAAAACAAAGGCCATAAAGAAGGACATTTTATAATGATTAAAGGAGTGATACAAGATGAGGATATTACACTCATTAATATATATGCACCCAATATAGGAGCACCTAAGTACATAAAACAATTACTAACAGAGATAAAGGGGGATACTGATGGGAATACAATCATAGTTGGAGATTTTAACACTGCATTAACATCACTAGACAGATCTTCCAGAGGGAAAATAAATAATGCAACAGAGAAATTAAATAATACAATAGAAAAATTATATTTGGTGGATATTTTCAGAGAATTACACTCCCCAAAAATAGGATATACTTTCTTTTCAAGTGCACATGGAACATTTTCCAGGATTGATCATGTACTTGGGCACAAAAGAAACCTCAACAATTTTAAGAAGATAGAAATTATCTCAAGAATCTTTACTGACAACAATGCCATGAAAATAGAAATCAACAACAGAGAAACAAAGAAGAAGAAAAGGAAAGCTTGAAGATTAAACAAAATGTTATTAAAAAGAAAAACAATGGGTCAATGAGGAAGTGAAAGCTGAAATTAAAAAATACCTTGATACAAAAGACAATGAAAGCATAACCACACAAAATTTATGGGACACAGCAAAGGCAGTGCTAAGAGGGAAGTTTATAGCGATACAGCCCTTCCTCTAAAAAGAAGAAAAACCTCAAATAAACAATTTAACCCACCAGCTGAATGAACTAGAAAAAAGAAGACCAAAAAACCCCAAAAGGCAGCAGAAGGAAGGAAATTATAAAGATTAGGGAGGAAATAAAGAAAATGGAGATTAACAACACCATAGGTAAAACCAACCAAACCAAAATCTGGTTTTTGAAAAAGTAAATAAAATCGACAAAACTCTGGCCAAACTCACAAAGAAGAAAAAAGAGAGAGCACAAATTAGCAAAAAAAGAAAGGAAATGGAGAAATTGCAACAAATAAAATAGAAATACAGAATATCATATGAGAATATTATGAAAAACTGTATGTAACCAAACTGGATAACCTAGAGGAGATGGACAAGTTTCTGGAAACATACTGTCCACCAAGACTGAATCAATAAAAACTGACCACTTGAACAAATCGATCACTTGAAATGAAACCTAATTTGCAATAAGAAACCTCCCTATAAATAAAAATCCAGGACCGGATGGCTTCACAGGGGAATTGTACAAAGCATGCAAAGAAGAACTGATACCAGTCTTTCTCAAACTCTTCCAGAAGATTGAAAAGTAGGGAATGCTCCCAAACTCATTCTATAAAGCCACCATCATCCTGATACCGCAACCAGGCAAAGACACACCAAAAAAGAAAATTATAGGCCAGTATCACTGATGAACATAGATGCCAAAGTCCTCATCAAAATATCAGCAAATAGAATCCAACAACACATAAAAAGATTATACATCATGACCAAGTGGTGTTCATCCCAGGGACACAAGGGTGGTTCAACATATGCAAATCAATCAATGTAATACATCACATCAACAAAAGAAAAGACAAAAACCACATGATCATCTCAATAGATGCAGAAAAAGTATTTGATAAAATTCAACACCCATTTATGATAAAAACTGTCACCAAAGTATGTATAGAAGGAACATATCTCAACATATAAAAGCTATATATGACAAACCTATAGCCACAATAGTACTCAATGGTGAAAAACTCAAAAGCTTCCCACTAAAATCTGGGACAAGGGTGCCCACTATCACCACTCCTATTCAACATAGTCTTGGAAGTTCTAGCCACAGCAATCAGACAAGAGAGAGAAATAAAAGGAATCCAAATTGGAAAAGAAGAGATAAGAGTGTCACTATATGCCAACAAGTTACTATATATAGAAAACCCTAAAAGGTCCACACAAAAACTACTAGAGCTGATCAAAGAATTCATCAAGGTAGCAGGTTACAAGATTAACGTTCAAATATCTGTTGCATTTCTTTACACTGATTATGAATCATCAGAGAAAGAATGTAAGGAAACAATCCCCTTTAAAATAGCACCCAAAGTAATAAAATAACAAGGAACAAATCTAACCAATGAGGTGAAAGAATTATACACAGAAAACTATGAACCAATGATGAAGGATGTTTCCATGTCTTTGCTATTGTAGGTAATGCTGCTATGAACATTGGGGTGCAGGTGTCACCTACAGCCTAAATGTCCATTAACAAATGACTGGATAAAGAAAAAGTGGTATATATGAACAATGGAATACTACTCAGCAATAAAAACTGACAACATAATGCCATTTGCAGCAACATGGATGTTTGTGGAGAATGTCATTAAAGTGAAGTAAGCCAGAAAGAGAAAGAAAAATACCATGAGGTTGCTCATCTGTGGAATCTAAAAAAACAAAACAAAACTAACAAACAAACAAAAAAAACCCAAAAAACAAAAAAACAAATCATAAATACAAACAGAAGTATACTCATAGACATAGAATACAAACTTGTGGTTGTCAAGGGGGTAGGGGGTGGGAAGAGATAGACTGGGATTTCAGAGTTTTAGAATACATAAACAAGATTACACTGTACAGCACAGGGAAATATATACAAGATCTTATGGTAGCTCACAGAGAAAAAAATGTGAAAATCAATATATATATGTTCATATATAACTGAAAAAAAAAGTGCTCTACACTGGAAATTGACACAACATTGTAAAATGATTATAAATCAATAAAAAAAATTTTAAAAAAAACATTGATGAAGGAAATTAAAGAAGACTTTAAAAATTGGAAAGATATCCCATGCTCTTGGATTGGAAGAATCAATATTAAAATGGTCACACTGCACAAGACAATTGACATATTTAATGCAATCCCTATCAAATTACCCAGGACATATTTCACAGAACTAGAATAAATCATAATAAAATTTATATGGAACAATCAAAGACCTAGAATTAACAAAGCATTACTGAAGAGAAAGAAAGAGGCTGGAGGAATCATTCTCCAAGACTTCAGACAATACTATAGAGCTACAGTCATTAACGCAGCATGGTATTGGTACAAAAACAGACATATAGACCAGTGGAACAGAAAAGAGAGCCCAGAAACGAACCCACAAACTTTTGGTCAACTAGTCTTTGATAAAGGAGGCAAGAATATACAATGGAATAAAGACAGACTCTTCCGCAAATGGTATTGGGAAAACTGGACAGCAGCATGTAAAACAATGAAGCTAGAACACTCCCTTACAACATACACAAAAATAAACTCAAAATGTATCAAAGACTTAAATATAAGACAAGATAAAATAAGAGGGAAACATAGGCAAAACATTATCTGACATACATATCAAAATTTTCTCCTAGTAGAATTAAAAGCAACAATAAATAAATGGGACCTAATGAAACTTACATGCTTCTGCACAGCAAAGGAAACCATAAGTAAAATAAAAAGACAACCTACGGAATGGGAGAAAAATTTTGCAAATGAAATCGATAAAGGCTTGATCTCCAGAATACATAAGCAGCTCATATGACTCAAGAAGAAAAAAAATAAACGACACAATCCAAAAATGGGCAGAAGATCTAAACAAGCAATTCTCCAAGGAAGACATATAAATGATCAATAGACACATGAAAAAATGTTCAATATCACTATTTATCAGAGAAATGCAAATCAAAACTACAATGAGGTATCACCTCACACCAGTCAGAATGGCCATCATTCAAAAGTCCACAAATGACAAATGATGGAGAGGCTGTGGAGAAAAGGGAGCTCTCCTACACTGCTGGTGGGAATGCAGTTTGGTGCAGCCACTGTGGAAAACAGTATGGAGATTCCTCAAAAGACTAGCAACAGACTTACCATATTACCCAGGAATCCCACTCCTGGGCATATATCCAGAAGGACCCCTACTTCAGAATGACACATGCACCCCAATGTTCATAGCAGCTTTACAATAGCCAAGACATGGTAACAGCCTAAATGTCCAACAGATGACTGGATAAAGAAGAAGTGGTATATTTATACAATGGAATAATATTCAGCCATAAAACCCGACAACATAACGCCATTTGCAGCAACATGGATGTTCCTGGAGAATGTCATTCTAAGTGAAGTAAGCCAGAAACAGAAAGAAAAGTGCCATAAGAGATCACTCATATGTGGAATAAAAACAAAAAAAAGCATAAATACAAAACAGAAATAGACTCAGAGACACAGAATACAAACTTGTGGCTGCCAAGGGGGCGGGGGGTGGGAAGAGATAGATCAGGATTTCAAAATTGTAGAATAGTTAAACAAGATTATACTGTATAGCACAGGGAAATATATACAAGACCTTATGGTAGCTCACAGAGAGAAAAATGTGAAATATATGTTCATGTATAACTGAAAAATTGTGCTCTAGATAGGAAATTGACACAACATTGTAAAATGACTATAAATCAATAAAAAATATTAAAAAATAAATCTTGGAACTGAATGTGTGTGGAAGCCATCCATCACCTACCTTTTTGTGAACACTGAGTTTTATTGATTTGGACACAGTCATACCTATATATATATATGGGGAGGCACTCTCTCCAACTCGATTTTCCATCACAAACTGCCTTTACCTTGAAACCGGCTCTAGGAAACATGGTGAGAACTCAGGATAAGTGATTGCATATTTACCCTTGCCCTTTAGGCTAGCTGAATGTATGCTTCTCCACATGTTCCATTCTGGGATCCAGACCCTAACCTTGAACTCTGACCCTAACCATGAACACTTCTATCCCTCAACCCTGACCCTGAACCTGCCCCAGCCCCAGCCCCAGCCCCAACCCTAACCTTGCCCCAACCCCAAACACAATCCCAATCCTAACCCCAACCCAAACCCTAACACTAAACTCAATCCTAACCCTAAACCCAACCCCATATACAAACACAACCCCAACCACAAACTTGTCCCTGACCCCTAACCTGAACCCAAACCTCACTCTCATCCTGATCCTCAACCTCATCCTATCCCTTAACCTCAACCTATCCATCATACTAAACAGGAACATGTACCCTAACCATCACCTGAGCCAGCATCCTACTTACCCGTGCCCTAAACTTGTACCCTGAGCCCTAGCTCTATCCCCAGCACTAGCCCTGAACTTGACATTGACCCAGACCCTAGCCCTGACTCTGGCCCAAACCCTAACCCTGGCCCTGGCTCTAGTCCTAGCCCTAGTCCTAACACTAGCCCTATCCATAGCCCTGACGCAGAAGCCCTGACCCCATCTGCTGACCTTGACCATAAACTCTGTACCTGAACATGACCCTGACTGATATTGACACCGAACCTGTCCCTGAAACTTGTCCCCACACCAAAAACACTGACCTTAACAGTGACCACTGACTCCTAACCAGACCCTAATGCTGAAACCTGAACTTGACCCTGACCCAGACTCTGACCCAGACCCAGATGCTGAACAGGACCTTACCCTAACCCTACCCTTAACACTAACCCTAACACTACCTTAACCCTACCCTAAACCTAACCCTAAACCCTAACCTGAAACCAAGCCTTTACCCTAACCCTAGCCATAGACAAAGCCCTAGCCCTAACCCTGACCCTGAACCAAAACACTGACCCTACCTGAACCCTGACCCTAAGCCTGAATGCTGACCATAAGCCTGAACCCTGACCCTAACCTTAACCCTAACCTGATTCCAAACCCAGCCCTGACCCCGAATCAAACCCCGAACCAAGCCTGAACCCGAACCCGAACCCTCACACCATAACCTGCACCATAAAACCCTGACCCTGACCCTTACCCAGACCCAGACCCTGACTCTGACCCTAGACCCTAAACCCTAGACCCTGACCTAGACCATGACCCAGACCTTGACCTTTGCCCTGACCCTTGACCATAATGCCTAACTCAGCTCTTACCCATAGACCCAACCACAGCCCATACTCATGACATAAACATCCAATACTTCTCCAGGCCCCTGTTCCCTAGTGCTGACCCCTAAGACCCTTTGCCTAACCCTTACCACTGACTATTTTACTTTCACCTTGTCTCTACCCCTCATTCCTTAATCCTATTTTCTTGGAATAACATAAGACTATCTTGATGGAATAAAATCCCACAGAAACATCACAAAAACAATCAACTTGCCTATTAAATTCGATTCCTCCACTTACCTAAAGTACTACTTACCTTAATTTAACCACACAATAAAAAGATTATGCACCATAAGCAAATGTCTCCACAGAAGATTTTATAATTTTTTAACATTTTAAGCCAAACAATGTCTTAAATTTTAACATAAAACTGAACGGTATAATAAACAACAATATTACAGCAGGAGAAATTACATAATCTGATTCAATTGATCACAAGAAACGTTAAAAAACTCCACTCTTACTTCATGGAATAAACACTCGTGAAAATAGGGGTAGAAATAAATTATCTTAGTATGATACACAGCATTATAAGAAACAGTAAATAAAAATCTGGAATAAAGCCCAGAGGTTTCCTTTCAACACTTTTATTCACTATTTTCCTGGAACTTCCACAAAAAGCCAGGGTGAAAGACAGTAAGAGTATCAACAAATAAAATTGTTACACTAAAAACAAATCTATTCACCAATCAGATGACATCATCATATATATATATATATATATATATAAATCTTGAAATCATGAACAATTCACTGAGTAGCTCAACTTTTAAGCTGTAAGCAACTCAAATACTTCAGCAAGTAGACAATACAAATTGTCAATGTATCAGAAATTCTTTCTTGTACACAGTAACAATGAATAATGTCAAGAATAATTTAACAGAATTTTATTTTACATAATATCAATATTACTAGAATACCTAAGAATCAATTTTATCAAGGTGTAAGACTAGTAAATTGAAATGGAAAAGACATTACCAAAAGAAATAAAATAAAACCTTAAAAAAAGAAGACATCCCATGTTGATAACAAAACTAAACATGGAAGGAGTGCCCAAAGCGATCTAGAGAGAAATAGACTGAAGCCAGTTTACTAGAAGATTTATCTGCTGACTGAAACTTCCTGTAGTGGAAGCCCACCAATCTACTAAGTATTTTTCTTAATTAAAGTGTTTGATTGGCTTCAATTGATGTAGAACAAACTCTTGTAATCCGTATTTTCAGAAATGAAATTGTACTTCCTTAAACATTTGAAAACTGTTGGTGTGTACAGCCTGAATCCATACTTAAGCACTGATACAGTTGATATTAAGGGCAGTAATCCTGTGAGTGTTAGGATTAGTAATAATCAGAATGTTGTTTTCTATGTTTAAAATCTCATTTTTTTTTATAATTTATTGATAAAAATATAGGTAGTGCCTTGGAGGATTTTAGCCAGAAGTACAAATATATGTTGAATAATGCTGCAAGGAATATTAATGTTTGTAGTTTGATGTTAATGAATTTTGTTATATCTTGAGTTATTACTCATTTGAGGAAAAACCCTTATACTGGTGGCAGACCACCTAAGACAATATGATGATGGGGATAAAAATTGTGATCAGAAAAGTTTTATTTTATGTGTGTGATAATGATACTGTTGCAGTCCATGCACAGGGCATAAATAGTAAGTTGACAGTGTTTTTGATACAAATTAGTGCATTTAGGGTTGTCATGATTGGATTACATATTGTAATAGCTTTTATTCATCTTATATGGACAGTTGATGAGCAGGCTATAAATTTTGTAGTGGGTTTTGTTAGTCTGTCTCAGCTGCTGATGATACTTCATAATAGAGCTTTGATGAATAGTATGTTTAGTGGGCAGTGAGATTTGGTGTAACACATAGGGGTGTACATTTGTCACATTAATAAGATTGGCTCTATTGTATGACGTATGCCCTGTATAAATTCAATCACTCAGAAAAGAAATGGGGGAAGTTCAATTTTATGTCTAGGGCTATTGTTAAAATGGTGGATGCTCTTAGATTAAAGAATTTTGTAATTGTTCATTGACTGGAGTATACTAGATTAATAATAATATCCAATATAAATAGTATTGATGTGGTGTTTATTGTTAGAAAAGACTTGTTCTTGCTTCTATAACTTGTGCATTTAATTTTCTTTTAGAATGGAAATACTAGTACCATGTGAGCTTTTTATTAAAATAATGATTCCTGAGATAATGGTCAGTAGAATGACAGTAAAAATAGGGTTTACTAGTATACTAAAGATATAAAACAATACTCTTAGGGTATGTGCCTGATAGTTTATTTAACAGACTATATTCACCATAGAATGTGGTATAATGTGGTAGCATGAACATTTTAAAATTCTTAGGGGTAGGATCAATTCCTATGATTCTAGGAACTGATTAAACCTCTTTTATTTACTATTTTAAAAGAGCTCTTTTGGGGGAGGGTATAGCTCAGTGGTAGAGTGTATGCTTAGATGATGATGATAATAATAATAATAATAATAATAATAATAATAATAATAATAATAATAATAATAAATAATAATAATAATAATAATATATTAAATATTTTAAATAATAATAATAATAATAATAATAATAATAATAATAATAATAATAATAATAATAATAATAATAATAAATTTAAACATACATAAATAAACCTACTTACTTCCCCTTTAAAAGCAAAGCAAAACAAACAAACAAAAACTCTTTGGTCAGACATACTTCTTATGTTTGTAGTGGGATGCCTGATGCACTGACAGGTACTGAAACATATACATAGAGCTAGTCTTTGTGTTAATTTTTTTCATAAAAAAGGGATGTATAAAAAAGAAATCTAAAAAGAGAACATAAATCCAAAACAGAAATAGATTCATAGACATAGAATACAAATTTGTGGTTGCCAAGGGGGAGAGGGGTGGGAAGGGATAAACTGGGAGTTCAAAATTTGTAGATACTGACAGGCATATGCAGAATAGATAAACAAGATTGTACTGTATAGCACAGGGAAATATATACAAGATCTTGTGGTAGCTCACAGGGAAAATAATGTAACAATGAATATATATATATGTTCATGTATAACTGAAAAATTATGCTCTACACTGGAATTTGACACAACATTGTAAAATGACTATAACTCAATAAAAATGTTAAAAAATAAGAGATGTATAAGATGATCATCTCAAAATTGTGTGTAGGATATTCAAATTCATAGAAAGGATATTGTTAGGAGGCATGTTTGAATAATAACATTGGCTGTATGTAATTTGGCTGTATATAATTCTGTTATCTAGGGATTTTGAAATGCCCTTAAAAATAGAATAATTTTGAAACCATTTATTATAGTGATACTGACATATTCAGCTATAAAGATCAGAGAAAATAGACCTGCTACATATTCTACATGGAAGGTATATACAAGTTTTGATTCTCCTGTTAAATCAAAATGGGGCTCTGTTGATTTCTGCTACAGTAGAGGTAAATATAAAAAAAAATCTAGCTAGGGTTTGGGAGGGGAAAATTAATCATAGGTATTCTTGTTTAATAAATGAGAGTATAAATGATCCATTTATCAGTGGGAATAATAAACCAATAATTGCTAGTTTACTTTATTTGAGATTGTGCTTTTGCCTATAAAGCTCTGATTAGTGTGTATTTTTAATATTGAACTCATCCAGATCAGAGCATGGAATAAGAAGCTAGGCTTCATACAGCCAGTATAAGAAGTGTGCCTAAGTTTACATCAGTGGATAGTGGATAAGTTATGTTAAGAGGAACTGCTAATGTGAAAGCCATGGTTAAGGCCAGCATTGGTGCAATAATATACATAAATTGATGATATTTGGGCCTCTCTAAATTTCCAGAACCTAGGAATTCCCTTTAATTAATGTGAATAATGACACAGTGAGCAAACCTGTAATACTTAGTAAAAGAATGTAGATTGTAAATCTGTTCTTAGGAAGAGGACTTAACCTTAAGGAAATAAAGATTTATGTTTGATGCAATTGTTGTGTTCTGCTACTGTAGCAAACCGTGTTCTACACTAGGGTATGTATAAATTATTAAAATTTTACTGTATCACCAATTAATTTGATGGTGCTTTTATAAAGTGACCCTTAATTCTTTTGCCCTCTCATACTGGGACAAGTGTATAATAGATACAAACTTACTGGGATCATTCCAGTCTGAACTCATATCTCACAGAACTTTAATCATTAAATGAAGCATTTTCAGCAGTTACAACACTGGGATCTTCTGATCCAATTCTGAGGGTATAAAATCTATTGCTGAAATGAATTCTAAATTTGAATTGAGCTATTATTCTTAGAGTACTTTTTTCTGTTAATCAATGTATTGGATCAATACATTCTACAGCATTTTGAAAAGCTGGTCTAAATTTTAATCACTTGGAGCTTGTTATATTCATTGGGGCCACCACAACCATAATTATTAACCCATTAAAAGCTATGTTATCCCTTAAGATTCAGTTATTTATTTTATAGATTAAACACATAAAGCACCAAAGGAACTTCTCATTTTATATGGCTCCCACCTCTTATTGGGAAGGTCAATTTCACTGATGAAAAGAGATAGTAAAAACCTTGTGCCATTCTCCTAGCTGCTTATTTAGAAAACAAGTGATTATGCTACATTTTCAGTGTCAGGAAACCATGGCCATTAAATATGTCCTTTGTTAGGCAGTTCCTCTAAGATTAGAAGTGCTAGAGGTAACCTTCCTGGTAAACATGCAGGACATGTGATTACCAAGTTCCTTTTCCTTTTAGAAAGTCATTCCTTAAATGCAAACCTGTGTTGGACTAACAGTTTTTTTTATAATTAAGTATTGGTTAGGGTTTATTTTACTGTTAACCATCAATAAGTGATTCATCCTGATATAAGCTTATGCAAGGATAAATATTTCTTGCTACCAATATGAATAGTATTGCTTTTACTAACTAATAGATTAGTCCAGTATTAAATTATGAGGTTTATTATTTTGCTATTGATATTGAGATGAATGTGTTCTTAACCTTGAATGCTTTCTTAATTGGTGGCTTCTTTTAAGCAAACTACAGCATTGTTTAGGCTTATTCTCTAGAGAAGCTTATATCCTGCATCTACAACCTGTACCTTTTAAAATTACATTAAATTATATTAACAGTTTTGTTTTTAATTAATAATTAAAATTGAACTAAAATTCTTTTATGAACAACCTGCTATCATCAGACTTGTTGGGCTTATTACCTCTACTCATAAATCTTCTATTATACCATATTGATGAATTTGTTCCAGTAAACTGTTCATAAATACATCATCTGGTTTCAAGGTATTTAACTTATTTCATCTTTCCTTAATGGTACTTTATACTACTAGATTTAATTTTCTATCTTCAATATATTAAGTGTTAAACAAATCTCTAATTTACTTATGATAGTTGAATATGGTAGAAAGCCTGGGCTGGCTTTAGTTCAAATTTTTCATGAAGTATGGGATCTACTGGGTGTAAACCAGGTGCTTTTCTTTCAACTACACTTTAGTGCATCAAAGCACACTCTCTGGTGTGCTCACCTTGTCATGAATCACCTCCTCTTTAATAACTTGTCCTTGCTAATGGGCTATAAAAAGTTATCACTATTTGAGTAGGGTGATGAGATGAGTGTGCCTGCTTCGTGTCCTGATTGTATTTCTCACCCTTCTTAATTTACAACTATGTTCTCCTTTGGTATTTCTTAACAGTTTTGTATATATAATTTTGTACTCAAGTTGGCCCTTGACTTACCATCCAATAGTTTACACTTAGACCTGACATTTTTATATCTGATCATTATGATTATGACTGCTCCTTTTGGGGGTATACTGAAGATGCTGGTACAGAGACAAACCACCAAAAAAAAACTGATAATATAAATGAGTTTAGAAAAGTTGTATGATAAAATATCAATACAGAAAAATCAGTTGTTAAAATATACACAATATCACTAATTATCAGAGAAATGCGAATCAAAACTACAATGAGGTATCACTTCACACCAATCAGAATGGCCATCATTCAAAAATACAAAAATGACAAATGCTGGAGAGGCTGTGGAGAAAAGGGAACTCTCCTACACTGTTGGTGGGAATGCAGTTTGGTGCAGAAACTATGGAAAACAGTATGGAGATTCCTCAAAATACTAGGAATAGACTTACCATATGACCCAGGAATCCCACTCCTGGTCCTCTATCCAGAAGGAACCCTACTTCAAAAAGACACTTGTGTCCCAATGTTTATAGCAGCAATATTTACAGTAGCCAAGACATGGAAACAGCCTAAATGTCCATCAACAGATGACTGGATAAATAAGAAGTGGTATATTTATACAACTGAATACTATTCAGCCATATAAATTGACAAAATAATGTCATTTGCAGCAACATGGATGCTCCTGGAGAATGTCATTCTAAGTGGAGTAAGCCAGAAAGAGAAAGAAAAATACCATATGAGATCACTTATATGTGGAACCTAAAACAAACAAACAAGCAAACAAAAAGCATAAATACAAATCAGAAATAGACACATAGACATAGAATACAAACTTGTGGTTGCCAAGGGGGTGGAGGGTGGGAAGAGATAGACTGGGATTTCAAAATTGTAGAATAGATAAACAAGGTTATACTGTATAGCACAGGGAAATAAATACAAGATCTTATGGTAGCTCACAGAGAGAAAAATTTGACAATGAATATATATATATATATATATATATATGTACATGTATAACTGAAAAATTGTGCTCTTCACTGGAATTTGACACAACATTGTAAAATGATTATAAAGCAATAAAAAATGTTTAAAAAAGAAAAATGAGTTGACTTTCTATATGCTAATAAAGAAGTTCCAGAAAGATAAATTACTAAAACATCCTTATTTCACAATTGTACCAAAAAATAACCAAAATATCTAGAAATAAATTATAAAGGATGTGAAAGGCCTGCACATGGAAACTTATATAAAACGCTGATAAAGAAATTGATACAGGACACACATCCACAAAATTTGTGCTCATACATTTGAAGAACATTGGTATAACAATAATCAAGCCAAAGCAGTGTACACATTAATTGCAAACTCTATCAAATTCAAATAGCTTTTTTTTCATGGACACAAAAACCAAGAAATCCTAGCATTTGTGTAGAACAAAGAACCCGGAATAACCTAAATGATCCTAAGAAAGGAGAAAAGAGCTAGAGGCATCATTCTCACTGACTTCACAGTACATGATGAAGCTACAGTCACCTAAGCAGTGTGGTATTGGCACAAAAACAGGCACATGAACCAGAGTGATAGAATAGAGAGCACAGGAATAAACCCAGTTTATGTTGTTAGTTAATTCACGACAAAAAAGCTAAGGATACACAATGGGGAAAGACAGTATCCTCAATAAATGGTGCCAAGAACACCGGAAACCATATCCCCCCAAAATGACACGAGACACTGTCAACATCACACACAAAATTAAGAGTAAACTCCACAAGTTCCCATATAAAGCCCCTTCTCTGCTGGATTTTCTGAAAATGGAAACCCTTGGCTGTAACCACTTGGAGAAAGCTTCTGCCCACTTTTTCCACATCTTTTACTCTCATGATGTTGCCTCCTGTTGGTTCCTGAAGAAGTCTGGCTCCTGCCTGTGTGTACTTACCTGAGCATTGTCCCGAAGTTGAAACCACGACGGGTCCTGAAGAGGCCCAGCCTCCACTAGCTCCACGAGGAGCCAAGCCCCTCAGTGAGAAACGTGCACCTCAAGGGTCAGAGAGTGGGCATGGAGCCACCTTCTGACCAGCTGGGAACTGCAGGTGCAACCACTCAGTGTTTACCAAGTGTACTCTAAGTTGTCCATACAATTATAAAAATGCACATCTATAAATATTCTAAAGGAAAACATGTAAGAAAATCTACATAACCTTGTCTAAGTGATGAACTTTTAAAAAAAAATCCCCAAATCTATCCACAAAAGTAAAATTTGTATCATGGAATTTAAAAAAAATAAAAATTTAAACATTGTTTACAATCTTATTCAGTAAACCTAAAGACAAACCACACACTGAGAAAAATAAATCTACACAACACATACCTGATGAAGGATTTGGACTCAAATTACATCAAGAATTTTATAACAAACAACCCAAATAAAAACTGGCAAAGATCTTAACAAACACCTTTCCAAAGAAAATCATATACCATTAAGGAATTACAAACTAAAATGATGATATAGAAATGCACACATATTAGAACCATTAAACTCCAAAGAAATGACATTACCTGTGATTGATAGAGAATGAAGAAAAACAGGAAATCTCCCCCACTGCTGGAGGAATCCATGTGTGGCTACTTTGAAAAACAGTTTGGCAGTTTTTTCCAAAGCTAGTCAAAGTTCACCTGAGGACCCAAGAGTGTGTCTCTAGTATTTAGACAACTGCTTTGAAAGTGTCCAAACAAAACCTAGCCTGCAATTATGCACAACAACTCTACTCATAATGCCTAGAATCTTTAAAATATGAGGATATCCTTCCATGCATGAATACATAAGATAATTAGGGTATACCCATATGAAGGATGGCAAATTACACTCTAAAATAAATCTCTTTAGCTTGAAGATTACAATGGACAGATTTCTTAAAAAGGAACCATGAGATTATATGAAACCCAAGTCAATTTTGCCTTTTTGAGGCAATTTTATATTTATAATGGAAATCTCCATTTGAAAGGTTGTGTCCCCCTCTGTACCAGGAATAGAAAAATGACTAAATCTCAAACAACAACAACAACAACAACAACAACAACAACAACAAAAACAACAACAAAACACTCTTACTAATGGAGAAGGCTAAGATTTAAATCTGTACAATGAACATACCCTTCCTTTCTTTTGATTTTAGATGAAGATGGTATGTCAAGTGATGTCTTGGGCCATTTCAGGGAATTACTCAATTTTCTGGGTATCTCCCATGCTTAAAGGAGGTATGCATGTTACTAAGCTTGTTTATATAATTATATATAGACAGCTAATACCACAAAAGTGTGTACTTAAAATGATTTAAATGTTATGATTTAAAATGATTTGTGTCATATTATGTATTTTTAATCACAATCAAAATAATCAGGTATGTAGTACTGATACAATGCATGATAGTAATACACACTAAAAAGATCCCTAGTGAAAAAAGCCATAAAGAAAAGTTCTCCCAGTTGAAGTGATTATCGTGTATGCTTTAAACCCATCAAGGTTGTCAAAATGAGAGAATCTCAGTAACAATTCTAGAAAAAGAAAACAAGCAATTAGACCTACTGGTGAAAGTTGAAGTGAGCCTATGGATTAAATAATAATGTGGAAAGCATATCACTTCCTCATTTGCACATTATATGGTGGTTCTTCAGGAGAGTGTCCCTGCTTTGGGGAAAGCAGACTACAGTATTTGGTGCAAAGTGCCAACTATGAGGACTTTTTATCATTACAAAAATTATTGGAAAGTCCAATATTTTCAAAGCAACCATATCAATACCATGGCAGAAAAGTGGATAAGACAGATATCAAACGTTGATATAGAGGCCAATACTTACCCAGACCAAGGTCATCTAAAGTTGTGATGATAATTGCCCTTGTAGAAATCCACTTGCTATTAAGAGGTACTGTGGGAGGAGTATACAAGTAGCCATCAAGGTTAAACAGTATCTAAACATCCTTATTGTCTTGCATCAGAGGTGCAGATGTACTGTCATTCTGTCTAAGCATCATCCATGTGAGTTCCTGCCTGGGTCCCCAAGCCTTGCATCCACATGTCTATGCAAGTAACTGTCTCACTCCCAACAACATAGCACTGCCAGTAGCTCCTAGACCAGCCAAAGAGAAACAGAAATTGATGGGATATAGTCAGTGGCAGTGTTTTGGAAGAGGCTGGTTTGGCCATGTGGCATCTTCCTAGGTTTGCAGGCCTCTGTGAGTGAGCGAGGAAGCCTGATATCTGGGTACATGTCAAGGTGACCTAAGCTGGGCTGAGAGTGTGGGGCATTGGTGAAGGTTATAACAGACTTTTCAGGGGTACTTCTGCCTACACTTGTGCAACATGGTCTGTTCATCCCCAGCACAGATTAGAGAACAGCACAGTTCCCACGGGTGCTGCACAAGGCCAAACCTAAGGTGTAATGGCTTACTGACCCTGCCATCATGTGGTAACTCAAAACCATCATCCATCCAGTAATGTGTGAATTTTCCCTGTGAAAAGTGCTTTACAGAATTCAATATAAATTCAATGTAGATTTTATAGAAATTCAATTATAGTGAAGTAGAATTCCACATATACAAATATATCCCATGCATGAAATAATAATTTTGCCATCATATGTTTCCTAACATAAACAGCTATAATGTAGTTTCTTTAAAGGTTAATTGAAATGAAGAGAGAAGTAGTAAGATCTTAAGCTCCTATAGAGAGACAATTTCACAGCAAAAGTTATTTGGATGTATGTGGCTTATTTGGGAAGTGATGACAGGAATCCAGAGAGGTGTAGATGGCAAAAAGGGACAGTAAGACAGGGAAAATGGAAAAGTCAAGAAAGGCGAGTTATGGGACTGGTTCCCCTTCTGGGAAATGAGGTCAATCCCAAAATGGATATTCTGAAGAACTACATAGAATGCACTTCAGAAGTATCCCTTTGAAGGGAAATGTGGAGATTTATCCAACAACTCACATTTCCCAGTGATTGAGAGTTTTTGTAGATGTCTTTAACACCCCTTAACTTTCAGGCTGTGCTTGTGCAAAATGAGCTGCCTTTCACAGTTTGAAGAAAAGCCTGAGACAGAATAGATGAAAGGCACTCGAGGCAGGACATAGACGTAAGCTTACTGGTACCAGGAATGCTCTGCTACAGTACGTTTTAGAACAGAGGCAAGAGGATGAGCAATGAGAATTGGAAATAACTGAAGCCTAAGAATTGGGAAATAGAGTGACCGAATCTGAATAATACTTTCAGACAAAGCCTTGTACTGAAAATAATTTAAACTTCTGGATTAAGGTAATGTATCTTTTCAAAAGCAATAAAAATGCTAAACTAGTATGGAATGACATCATTAGGCCAAATTTCAAGGGAAAGTGGGAACTCAGTGAGGTAAGTGGAGCATGGAAGCTGTTGTCAAACAAAGGAATGTGCCATCAATTTTGAAGGTGTGAGATAAGGGGCCAGAGTTCAAAAGCCAGAGCTCACCCAAAGAGTCTATGGGGATGCAATGTACTTGATGACCATAGTTAATAATACTGTATTATATATTTGAAAGTTGCTAAGATAGTAGATATTAAACGTTTTCATCATAGGAAAAAAATATATATAGCTATTTGTGGCAATGGATGTTAACTAGACTTATTGTGATCATTTGTATCAAATACATAAATATGATTATATATATATATATATATATATATATATATGTATATATATATATATATATATATTTCAAATCCATGATTTTGTGCACCTGAAAGTAATATAATATTATATGCCAGTTATATCTCAATTTAAAAATAATGTAAAAATGCATGAACTAAAATATCAAAGGAGAAAAGAAGAAAAACAAAGGTAAAGGACTTAGGTTTTAATAACATGATATTAACCAATTATGAGAAATAAAGGCAATATAAAATGGGATGTATAATTCTATATTCTTGCCTCTCAAGAACACTGAAGATTAATGCAATGACAACACAGTTCCATTCAACACAAAAGGTGATGAAGCTTCAATGGCAAAGTGTCTTTATTAATGAAGAAATATGTTTTGCTTGAACATTAAAAATTCCAAGCTTGAAATTCCCATAGTAGAGCCCTAGTAAAGCATTCTTGCTGCAGTTTGAGGGGCTTAAACTTTCACTTCAAAAAATAACTTCAGATCTGAATACTCCCTAAACTATATGAGGCAAATGAATAACTGTGCATTGTTTGTTTGTTTTTCAGCTTAAAGAGAATAGATGCTATCTCATCTCTCCTGAAAATTATCCATTATTTCACACCTCCTAGAGTCATTAATTAGAATTCCAGCATTATTTGATAAGAAAACTAGAATGGGTTTTATTATACATAAAACTATATGTTATATTAGAATATATAATAACAGTATAATATATATTAATCACTTATTGTATTCCTGGAACTGTGCTAAACTTCCTCAATGTTAATATATTAAATGTGATCACTATACAGCTTGTGTGATTCTCAATGTGATTGTGCTATTTGTCAATTCATTGACTTCCCAACTCCAAGTCTACTCTTTATTCTCTATTCTGAAAAATTAGAGCTTAACTCCTCAAGTATTTTTCCTTGGCAAAATGGCAAAGTTCAGCTTTGTCAGTAGAAGGTGTTAGGAGGACAGACATGGTCTAGTGGGAGACCTCCTTTAGATATTGAAAGACTAAACTAGTTATTCTTAACATTTTCTGTACATAAACATCAACAGGGATGCTCTTAAAAATGCTCACACTTGACCTTTGGACCATCACCAGAGTGTCTGATTAAACAGAGCTGGACTTGGAGCTAAGCATGAGTGTTTTTTTAGGGACTCCTCCCCAAGTGATTTTAATTGCAAGCCAAGGATGAAAACAACTGGAGTACACCTACAAAGAAAGTGTGAACTTGAAGGGAATCTGCCTTCCCTCACTCCCAATGCATTATATTCAATGTTGATTTGATACAGTATGGAAAGGAGAGAGAAGAGAAGCAAAAAAAGATTCATGGCTATCATATTTATTTGCAGCCAGGGGTTTGTTTTAAAGTGTATGTTTTGTTATTCAAATATGGTGAGGCCAACAGATAAGGAGATGATTGTCATTGAAAAGATGGTTTGTTATTCACAGCTCCCAAGAGGAGAGGGCATGCCATTCCAATGTGGGGCCACACAAGAAAGTATCAGGGTCAGTAAGGAGCAGAGTGAGCAAGGTGAAACTTGGGCAAGAGTTTTATTGTGGCTGCTGCTGGAAGGGGAAAGGGAAGGGGTGAAGCAAATAGGCAGGTTAAGATTGGTTAGTTTGAATAATTTCAGCAGGCTGTATGGTATGGGGGTGTCCATAGTTGACTGATATCTGATCCTCAGGTGATTAGAGCAGTTGGATAGTGGCCCAGAGTGTGAAGGCTGATAGAGGAGGTGGCTGGAATATAGCCTATTGATTGGTTGGTTTTTTACAAAAGGCACACTTGCAAGGGAGTCCTTTACTATTTCTAAGAATTGGCTAACCCCAGATTGATCAGTCTCTTCAGGGACTGCAAAGTCCCAAGATGCCAAACCATTAAATACAGAAGCTAGTAAATATAGTTACTACAGGGTTGCATCTCTTGGATGGTCCAGGAACTCAAGCCAAAATTTTGGTTTAGGATGACTCTGGACTGGTAATATCCACAGTCACCTTAAAGAATTAAATATGAATCCTTCACAATGGAAGATAATTTTACCCTATTCATCTTACAATTCCAACAAGAAATTTTAAAAGAAATTAAATAGCAATAACAATTTAAAAATTGCCAAGCTCAAAAGGAAACAATGAGCAAACACCACTCCAAAAAAAAAAAAAGAATAAAGTGATTAACAAAATTTAAATGTTGAAAATTATTGAATACAGATTACAAACTCATAAGCTTTCTCTATTTAAACAAATAAAAGACAAACTTTAAAATATTTGCAAGTAATAGAAAATTATATAGTGACAGCAAATTTCAAAAGGAATGGAAAAGTCTTTAAATGAAAAATGGAATAGCTGAAATTAAAAACCCAAAATATATTATTAAAAGCAGATTAGAGACATCTGACAAGAGAACTGCTGTTCTGGGAGACAAATCAGAATACAATATCCTGAGTGCAGCACAGAAGAGGAAGTAGGAGGAGAAGGAGAAGAAGATTTAGAAGAGAAGTGAGGCATCTTAGAGGATAAGGCAAGAAAATCTAAACTATATGAAATGGGTGTTCCAGAACCAAATTGAGATTAATGCAGAAGCACTTTTAAAGAACTATCAACAACCAGAAAGAAATTAACAAAATGGCAATAATTGCATACCTATCAATAATTACTCTAAATGTAGATGGACTAAAGTCTCCAAACAGAAGATATAGAGTGACTGAACATATGAAAAACAAGATCGATGTATATGTTGCCTACAAAAGACTCACTTTGGATCAAGATACACACTGACTGAAAGTGAAGGAATGGCAAAATATATCCTATGCAAAGGGAGACAAAAAGAAAGGTGGTGTAGAAATACTTACATCAGACAAAATAGATTTAAATCAAAGACTGTAAAAAGAGACAAAGAAGAGCATTACATAATGATAAAGGGATCAATTTAACAAGAGGATATAACAATTTTATGGGGGGAAGGTATAGTTCAAGTGGTAGAGTTCTTGCTTAGCATGCATGAGGTCCTGGGTTCAATCCCCAGTAGCTCCTCTAAAAATAGACAAACCTAATTACCCTGCCCCCAAAATTAAATAATTAAATCATACAATAATAAATAAAATAATTTTTAAAAGAGGACACAAGACTTGTAAATATCTATGCATCCAACATAGGAGTACCTAAATACACAAAGCAAATATTAACAGACACAAAGGGAGACAGTAAGATAATGATAGTAATGACAATAATACAATAATATTTGAGGACTTTAACACCTCACTTACATCAATGGCTAGATCACAGAAAAGCAGAAAGGAAACAATGACCTTAAACACTACTTTAGACCAGATGAGCATAATAGATAAACACAGAACATTCCACCCAGAAGCAGCAGATACATATTCCTTTCAAATGCACATAAAGCATTATACAAGTTAGATCACATGTGAGGCCACAAAACAAAACTCAATAAATTTAAGAATAGTGAAATTATATTAAGCATCTTTTCTGACCAAAATGGTATAAAATTAGAAATCAATTATAATAAGAAAACTAGAAAAAAAAAGCCATAAACACATGGAGGCTAAAGATCAAGGTTCTAAAAAAGTAAATGGGTCAACAAAGAAATCAAAGAGGAAATTAAAAAAATACCTTGAAACAAATTAAAATAGAAATACAGCATTCCAAAATCTATAGGACACAGCAAAAATCATTCTAAGACAAAAATGTATAGTTATAAAGGCCTATCTTGGGAAACAAGAAAGCAAATAAACAATCTAACCTTACAGCAAAAGAAACTAAAGCAAACAAACAAATAAACAAAGAAAGCCCAAAGTGAGTAGAAGGAAGGAAATACTAGAACAGTATGAGGGGAGGAGGAGAGAGAGAGAAGTGACAGAAAGTTTATTAGAAAGAAATAATGGTTGAAAACTTCCCAAATTTATGGAGGGAAATAAATATCCATATTCATACAGCATAAAGAATCCAAAGGGAATGGATTTAAAGTCGACACTGAGACACATTATAAGCAATTGTCAAATCAAAGATGAAGACAGACTTTACAAAGTGTCATTAAAAAAATAACTTGTCACATACAAGAGAACCCATAACTATGAGAGAATTTCCTTTTTTTAACGTTTTTATTAATTTATAATCACTTTACAATGTTGTGTCAAATTCTAGTGTAGAGCATAATTTTTCAGTTATACATAAACATATATATATTCATTGTCACATAGTTTTTTCTGGGAGCTACCATAAGACCTTGTATATATTTCTCTGTGCTATACAGTATAATCTTGTTTATCAGTTCTACAATTTTGAAATCCCAGTCTATCCCTTCCCACCCTCCACCCCCTTGGCAACCACAAGCTTCTATTCTATCTCTATAAGTCTATTTCTGTTTTGTATTTCTGCTTTGTTTTTTTGTTTGTTTGTTTGTTTTTATTTTTAGATTCCACATATGAGCGAACTCATATGGTATTTTTCTTTCTCTTTCTAGCTTACTTCACTTAGCATGACATTCTCCAGGAACATCCATGTTGCTGCAAATGGCGTTATGTTGTTGGTTTTATGGCTGAATAGTATTCCATTGTATAACTATACCACTTCTTCTATATCCAGTCATCTGTTGATGGACATTTAGGCTGTTTCCATGTTTTGGCTATTGTAAATAGTGGTGCTATGAACATTGGGGTGAAGGTGTCATCCTGAAGTAGGGTTCCTTCTCTATATATGCCCAGGAGTGGGATTCCTGGGTCATATATTAAGTCTGTTCCTAGTCTTTTGAGGAATGTCTATACTGTTTTCCACAGTGGCTGCACCAAACTGCATTCCCACCAGCAGTGAAGGAGGGTTCCCTTTTATGGACAGCCTCTCCAGCACTTGTCATTTGTGGATTTTTAAATTATGGCCATTCTGACTGATGTGAGGTGACACCTCATTGTAGTTTTGATTTTCATTTCTCTGATAATTAGTGATATTGAGCATTTTTTCATCTGCCTATTGATCATTTGTCTGTCTTCCTTGGAGAATTGCCTGTTTAGCACTTGTGCCCATTTTTGGATTGGGTTTTTTCTTTTATTAAGTCATATAAGCTGATTATATATTCTGGAGATCAAGCCTTTGTCGGTTTCATTTGCAAAAATGTTCTCCCATTCCATAGGTTGTCTTTTTGTTTTACTTATGGTTTCCTCTGCTGTGCAGAAGTTTGTAAGTTTCACTAGGTCCCATTTATTTATTCTTGCTTTTACTTCTATTGCTTGAGTAGACTATTCTAGGAGAACATTCTTGAGATGTATGTCAGATAATATTTTGCCTATATTTTCTTCCAGGAGGTTTATTGTATCTTGTCTTATGTTTAAGTCTTTGATCCATTTTGAGTTTATTTTTGTGCATGGTGTAAGAGAGTGTTCTAGCTTCATTGCTTTACATGTTCTGTCCAGTTTCCTCCATACTATTTGCTGAAGAGACTGTCTTTATTCCATTGTATACTCTAGCCTCCTTTGTTGAAGATGAGTTGACCAAAAGTTTGTGGGTTCACTCATACCAGTCATTCTCAAACTCTTCCAGAAGACTGAAAAGGAGGGAATACTCCCAAACTCATTCAATGAAGCCATCATCATCCTGATACCAAAACCAGGCAAAGACACTACCAAAAAAGAAAATTATATGCCAGTATCACTGATGAACATACATGCCAAAATCCTCACCAAAATATTAGCAAATAGAATCCAACAACACATAAAAAAGATTATACATCATGACCAAGTGGCGTTCATCCCAGGGACACAAGGATGTTTCAACATATGCAAATCAATCAATGTAATACATCACATCAACAAGAGAAAGGACAAAAACCACATGCTCATCTCAATAGATACAGAAAAAGCATTTGATAAAATTCAACACCCATTTATGATAAAAATTCTTACCAAAGTGGATATAGATCGTACATATCTCAACATATAAAAGCTATATATGACAAAACTACAGCCAGCATATTACTCAATGGTGAAAAACTCAGCAGCTTCCCACTAAAATCTGGGAGAAGACAAGGATGCCCAATATCACCACTCATATTCAACATCGTCTTGGAAGCCCTAGACACAGCAATCAAGCAAGAGAGAGAAAAGGGATCCAAATTGGAAGAGAAGAGGTAAAAGTGTCACTAAATGCCAACGACATGTTACTATATATAGAATACCCTAAAAGGTCCACACAAAAACTACTAGATCGGTTTAAAGAATTCAGCAAGGTAGCAGGTCACAAGGTTAAAGTTCAAAAATCAGTTGCATTCCTTTACACTAATGGTGAATCAACAAAAAAAGAAAATAAAGAAACAATCCCCTTTAAAATAGCACCCAAAATAATAAAATACCTAGGAATAAATCTAACCAAGGAGGTGAAAGAATTATACAGAAAACTATGAAACACTGATGAAGGAAATTAAAGACTTTAAAAAATGGAAAGATATCCCATGTTCTTGGATTGGAAGAATCAATATTGTTAAAATGGTCACACTACCCAAGGCAGTGTACAGATTTCATGCAATCCCTATCAAATTACCCAGGACATATTTCACAGAACTAGAACAAATCATAATAAAATTATACGGAACCATCAAAGACCTAGAATTACCAAAGCATTACTGAAGAGAAAGAAAGAGGCTGGAGAAATAACTCTCCCAGACTTCAGACAATACTACAGAGATACAGTCATCAAGACAGCATTGTATTGGTACAAAAACAGACATATGGACCAATAGAACAGGATAGTGAGCCCAGAAATGAGAGAATTTCTCAGCATAAATCTTATAGGCTAGAAAGGAGTAGAATGATATACTCAAAATGCTGATAGAAGAAAAACTGTAAAATAAGACTACTATATCCCACAAAATTGGTATTCAAAAGTGAAGGAGAGATAAAGACATTCTCAGAGAAACAAAAGCTGAAGGAGTTTATCACCAAGAAATATTAAAGGGAGTTATTCAAGTTGAAAAGAAAAGACACTAAATAGCAACAGGAAAGTATACTGAAGTATAAAACACACTGATAAATATAAATATATAAACAAATATGGAATATTTTACACTGTGATATTAGTGTGTAAATCACAGCTTATTTTGGTATAAGAGTTAAAAGACAAAAGTGTTAAAAATAAACATAAGTATAAAAAGTTATGAATGGATGCACAATATAAAAATATTTAAAATGTGACAACAAATATAAAGTTGGAGAAGTAAAAGAGTAGAGTTTTTGTATGTGATTGAAGTCAAGTTATTGTCAGTTTAAAAAGAGACATAACTCTAAGATATTTTATGCAAGCCTCATGGTAACCACATGACATGAAAATACCAACAGAGAAGACAAAAGAAAAAGAGAAAACAATCAAAGAGTAACAAAAATCAACAAAACACAAAGGAAGACAGCAAGAAAGGAAAAGAGGAACAAAGAACTATAAGATAGACAAAGCTATAAACAGTTAATGTCCAGCAACAAATGAGTAGATTAAGAAAATGTGGTCTAATCATACAATGGAATATTACTTGGCTTTAAAAAGGTAAGGAGTTCCCACCATTTAACACAACATGAATGAAACCAGAAGACATTATATAAGCGAATTAAGTTGGTCACAGAGGACAAATACTGCATGATTCTATTTACATGAAGTGCCTAAATATTGTCAAAGTCATAGATGTAGTGAATAAAATGCTGGTTGCCAGGAGCTATCAAGAGGATGAAAGGGAGATTGGTTGTTCATTAGGTTGTCAGTTGCACAAGATGTGAATGTTCTAGAGAGCTGCAGTATGGTACTATGCCTACAGTTAACAATACTGCACTACACACTTAAAACCTTGTTAAGATATATAAAATAGATAAACAAGTTTATACTGTATAACACAGGAAACTATATTCAGTATCTTGTAGTAACATATAAAGAAAAAGATATGAAAATGAATATATGTATGTATATATGACTGAAATATTATTCTGTGTATCAGAAATGGATGCAACATTGTAAACTGACTAAACTTTAATAAAAATTAAATTAAAAAGTATGTGTGTATGTGTATACATATTATATGTAAATATAATATAAATAAATATAATATAATATAAAATATAAATATAATATAAAATAAATATATATAATATATATATATATATTATATATATATATATAGCAGTTTGGCCCACTAAAATGTTTTTGAAGCAACAGTACTGCAGAAATAATGAATAAATGCAACACCCAGATTTTTGTTTTCAAATTTTTGTTCACTTAAAAAAATGTAGCAAACAATGTTCCTTAGAGAAATCACAGATTGATTGCAGGTGTAGGGGAAAAACACAACATGTGGCTATGATATAGTTTGGTGCCAGAAAACAAAAGTACACTCAAAGATTAATGAGGTCATATCAAATAGGTCGTATCAAATATGCCAAATGGACATATCATGGGCAAGATTGGGATAATTTTAATATCAAAAAGACTCATGACTGTAAGTGATTATAATCACATAACCTAAGCCGGTATCCAGATATAACTTCAGTAATAGGAAACATAGGGAAAGAAAAACAAGATAAATGACACCATGAGAAAATGAACAGGTGGAATATTCTATATGAAAACTAGTTTCTTTTAAAATTCAACGCTGTTTTTAAAATGAATAACACATTAAAAACACAAAATGATACTTCTAGGTTTATATAAACAGATATAACAAATAAATATAGGACATGATACTTGGTTTGACCCTGATTCAAAGATATAAATAAATGATACAGCTATAAAAGTATGTTAGATGCAATTGGGGAAATTCAAATATTGGCTATCAGGTTATATTAGGGAATTATTAATTACCATTCTTTCCCAGTTACACTAATAACAAATGTTTATTTAGGAAAAGATACTTATTCTTCGGAGATGCATGCTGAAATACTTAGAGGTATTGTGAAGTGTCATGAAACAAGTTTTAAATGGTTCATCAAAAAAGTATGTAGAGAGAGAAAGTAAACGTGACAATATATTAACAAATTTTAAATCTTAATGGAAGGTATATGGGTGTTCATTGCATTATCTTTTCCACTTTTCTGTATGTTTAAAATGTATCAATTTAATGTTTGGAGAGAGAAAAGAACTGTCCAAGTGTAGAAAAGCATTCTTGCAGTGCTGTTAAAAATATTATAACTCAGGGTACAACCTAAATGCACTGCAAAAATAAATCACTTAAACACATTTAGTACAATTGTTCCAGCCACAGAATGAATTCAGCCAATCAGTGAACAGTTACCACCCAGGCAAATTCTTTGCATCAATACTACCCTAAGCCCTGAGGACAGAGTGATAAAGAAAATAGAAAAGGCTTCTGCTCTCAGGGAAGAGCCAAAAACAAGCCAACAGATTAATGAACAAATTCATTACCAATAGGACTGCTGCATGGCATGAAGGAAATAATAAATGACAGAGGAGTTTCCCTAGATTGAGGGAGAGGGAAGGTTACGTTGGAGTGGCAGTATTTGAGCTGAGGCTTGAGTGACAACAAGGAGCTGCCACGGGGGACACCTCTTAAATCTTCCCATCCTCACAAGGGATAGCAGAGTGTAAAGGCACTGATGTGAGCATGAGGACAGCTACACAGGTGAAAAAGATGAGCATGGCTGAGGAACATGTTTGCAATTATGGTGCTGTGTGAGAAGAGGGGTCTAGAACATCTTCTCTAATAGGATACAACTCTTCAAAGATACATATACACACAGGATGATACAATGCAAACCACCAACAGCTTGTCACTGTGTTGACATCACAGGAGACCTTTCTCTTTCTCTCACTATCTGTTTTTCCCAATGTACAAAAGAACATGTGACTTTTATATAGATATAGATATAGATATAGATATAGATATAGATATAGATATAGACATAGATATAGATATAGATATTTTAAAGGTTTATGCACCCTCCTGGAGGGGAAAAAAAGCAGCAGAAATAGCTCAGTAACTCCCTGGCACCCTGAATGAAGTTCAATCTGGACACTTGAGAAGGACCATTCTGATCCCACCTAGTCACAATCCAGGAGCTGCACACTGCCTGTCCAAAGGCGTCCACTCTTTGCAGGGAACAGCTTCATACATTTGTGAAATGCTTTGCTTTCTTCCTTGACTCTAAACCTTGGGACTAGGACAGAAAATAGGGGAAACTTCTCATAAGCTACCAACAACAGAAGACTAGCTGAGCCTAAACAAAGAAACAAACAAAGCAATTAATTAATTTTTAACATTTTTTATTGATTTATCATCATTTTACAATGTTGTGTCAAATTCCAGTGTTCAGCACAATTTTTCAGTCATACATGGACATACACACACTCATTGTCACATTTTTTTCTCTGTGAGCTACCATAATATTTTGTGTATATTTCCCTGTGCTATACAGTATAATCTTGTTAATCTATTGTACAATTTTGAAATCCCAGTCTATCCCTTCCCACCCTCGGCCTCCCTGGTTAATCTTTTTAAAGTGTGGCTATGACTGATTCAGCATCCTGGTTACTGCCAAGGAGGAAAGCAACCTACCAGTTGCTCGTTAGTGGGAGCCTGATGATTGGCTGCTCAGCCACAGATATCCACAAGAGGGCAGCAGAGGAGTTTGTTTGCACAAACACAATCCTGTATGTCCTATCCTCCAGGGCCTCCATTCTTCCCTCTTCACTCTCTCTTTTAGTTCCCCCCTCAAAATGATCTCCTTCTTTTCAGCTTACTGTGGAGAATAAATCTGTTGGATCTCCAACTTCTGTAGACAATGCTCAAACCACTCCTGCCACCTACTCCCGACCATAAACAAACTGAGAAAGTAGCATTTAAACCTTTGTCTTCAATTAAATTGCATGGCGAATGATTACCCCAAGTCCCAAAAGGAAAGAGGGAAACTATGCAAAAAGTCAAGAAGCCTTGGCTGCTTACTCTCTGAGATTCCCCCAACTTATATCAACTTATCCACTTATTTGTGGTGATACTTTTCTTTGGTTTCAGAAAGCTAAGTGGACCACTATCTTGGAAGACCTGGAGGGGTCTCAAATTACTGCTGAGTTCAGTCAGAAAGTAAGAGTTAGAGAAAAAGGGTTAGAAGCCATTCTAAGTTTATCTTGTTAAAATCGTTTGGTCATGTGTTCAAAATTGTAAACAACTGAAGGATGAAATGTGGCAAATTAACACCAGCAATTAGAAACTATTTGGAAAGAGCAGTCAAGGCTTGAACTGAATTACTAAAGTAGCCTTTGCTCTAGCCACAGCTTTCTGAATGATAGAAGACTTGAACTTCATGACAAAAAAAAAAGTCTACTTTTTAAATGCTGAGATGCCTGAATTTCAGACATCAGCTCAGCATTGTGAGGGTAACGTTTCTAAAAAATAGAAAATTCACTATCAAATCACATGGCTTTACAACTAAAACAATTACAAGAATCTGAACAAAGACAGGACCCCAAATTAAGGGCTTCCATTGAACAGAATATTTGCTGGCATTACAAAGAAAAAGTTCACTGGATTTTGGACTGTCTAGACTCCAAATAGAAAGAAAAGCCCCCAAAACACACAGGAAGAATACTAACTTAGCTCTGAGGAAGCAAGCATTCTTTGACCACAGTTCCCACTAAATTCACAGGGTGAGGTTACCCTTGTGAGTTGAAGGGCACCCTACCACATTTCTCTTTAATTTTGGAGTGACGTATTTCAGTTTTAACACTGCTTCCTTTTCTGGCACCTTCTTCAAAGTCACCAAACTGCCAGTGGTGGGTTTTGATAATTTCCCTCATAGTTTGCCTCCCAGTCCCTCAGTATATCTATAAGATCCCTTCTGTGTCAACACAATTTTCCTCTTAGGCCAACTACTCCAGTAACTTCATGGATTGGGGTATTATACTTCATTGTGATACTGCAGGACTTCTTTCACAGCTCTCCTATTCATTTCTTTCACTTTTGTTTCCTCTAATGGCTTTACCTGACTTCCTTAAGCTTCTCTGTCCTCTTCAACCTAGTACCAATCTTACTGTGGACTTAAGTCAATTAGTGGACAGGACTTCTCTTCTTTATAGACAAGGAATTTAACTGAAATTGGGCATGTATGAGGTGGAGAACCCCATAATAGAATGCTATGGTAAGTAGAAGTAGTTCTGTCCATGCCCACCCCCCCAAAATCCCCCAATATAACATAACACAAGAGAAACTTGATGGGTGCTGTCTAATATTTCAAGAATTATTAGATAAGGTACTCCTGGTTCCTACTTCTATCCCATGCAACACTTTCATTCTGGCTGTTTAAAAGCCAAATGGAAAGGATACTGGCTATTCCAAGACTGGAGATGCTAACATGTTCCCCTTCAAATCTAATAGAACTCTATCCTGAAGTCTATTTAAATGTTCCCATAACTATATACTTCAACCCTCAATCCACCCTTATCAGACTTTCCCCTTCCCACTCTAGCCCTTAAACTCTCTATAATCACTCAGCTTTAGGCTTCTTTTGCCCTTCTGGGGCTCTTTGGAAATGTAGGGACCCTAAAAGCAACTACCACATGTGGAAAAGACTAATTGGAAACAGAGTGGATATCCACTCAGATGAATTTGAAAAATACCCAGATAGCTGCTTGGTGTCTTCCTATTCCCCATTCCAAAATTGAGTTTACAGTCACCTTGACACGTATCCAGATGTCAGGCTTCCTCCCTCACTCACAGAGGCCTGCAGACCTGGGCAGATGTCACACACCAAACCAGCCTCTTCCTCACTACCACTGAGTGTATTCCATCACTTTTTGTTTCTCTTTGGATGATCTAGGCCCTACAGGCAGTGCCATGTTGTTGGGAGTGATTCAGTTACTGGTATAGAAGTGTGGATGCATGGCTTGGGAACCAGGCAGGAACCCATGTGGATGATGCATAGACACATGGACAGTACACAGATTCCTTTTCTGCATCTCTGCTCCAAGACAGTGAGGATACTTAGACACTGTTTAACCAAATGGCCCTAGAAGCAGACAGCCTGAGATTCTGGAATTGAACCATTTTACTTGGCTTGTAAGACAATGACAACCCCTGGTACATCGTAGCATCATATTTACTTAAACCAGGGTGACTTCCCATTGTCCACCTTTGTAAACAATGTCTTACTGGAACATAGTTATGCCCATTTGTTTACCTATTGCATGGATGCTTTCACAGAATAGTTGTGACAGACACCCTATGTCTCAAAAAGCCTAAAATATTTACTATCTGGCCTTTTATGAAGAAGTTCCCATAGACATGGAGAATGCTGAGGAAGGTGGAGAAGAGGAGGAAGGAGAAGTACTCCCTATACCCTCACAGTCTGGCTTCCTTGGACATCTCCCTGCTGCACTTCTCATCTTTCCCTTATATGCTGCTCCATTTTCTTTTTCACAAATGTGTGCACCCAGTCACTTTCTTATCTGACCATATACATCTCTTTGGAACTGGTCCAATTGGCTAAATTCCTGTGGAAAGAGGGTATCTATGTTAGGAGAGGGTCCATGTGTTAGGGAAGTACAGGCATGCTGAGCAAAATGCCAATAGTGAGCATCTCCAGATACTACAATGAAGGGTTGTTCATTTCCATGTTTAATCTTTATTTTCTAATTATGATAAAAGATTTTCATTTAACTAAACATATATATTAAGGAACAGATGTAAAATGTTAAAAGCCCTTTACTAACAAAAATACCCAGGAATCCCCACCAAGAGAAAAATGCTTGAAATATACTTGTTGTATACAGCCTTGCTTATATTTGTGCCATGGATTTTCTATTTTTCTTGTTTGCTAAGGAAACTTAAGCCGCCTTTGGCAACTTTAAACGGGGGGAGAGATGTATCAAGAAGGGGGGGCTATGAAGGCCTTCCAGTGCAGGGCAGCCCACAGAAAGTGGTGGCATGTGTTAAGATGTGACTATTAAATAGCTTTTTCTAATCTCCTCTCACCATGAACTACACACCCATATTCGAAATGTAATCAGTGGATCTAGCATGACTCTGCTAACTGATAAACAGCATGAATTACTTTTGCTTTCAGCTTCAGTTTTATTACCATCATACTAGATGGACCAAGAAAAGATGAACCTCCTCACTCTTTTTTAGCTTTCATGAAGGAGAGTCAGACTGGTAGGAGGAGCTAGTGAGCAAGGTGTGAGAGGCACTGAGAACCGTTCTTTTATCCCCAGTGCGTGGAGAAGGTATGTCCTAGTCTTTTACATGCAGTGCAAAATTGATGTCTTTTCTTTTTTTTATTGAAATAGAGTCGATTTACAATACTGTGTTAGTTTCTTCTGTACAACACAGTGACTGATATATATATATATTCTTTCTCATTATAGGTTATTACAAGATGCTGAATATAGTTCAATAGGACTTTGTTGCTTATCTATTCTGTATGTAGTAGTTAGCAAGATTGATTTCAGATTCAAAGTGACACCTGAGGAAGGGCAAGTGGCCTGCTGTCTGGCATGCAAGGGTCTGTGGCTGGCTTTAGTTCAAAGGAAGCTCAGCTTCTCTGTATGGACCAGTAGCAGCTGCAAAGTGACAGCCAGACACACTGTGTCCCCCTCGATGTGCTTCTCCTTGAGAGAGTCCTGGGGACCTGCCTGTCTTGCTCTGTCAAGCTCTGTGGGCTGGCGTTAGAATTCAGAGAATAAGACAGTCCCTGGCAAGGAGGTTATAGGGAACTGTCATCTATAGAAATTGTTTCTTTTTAATGTTTCTATTAGTCAATTTAAGAAAGCTCACAGTGAGAGCTCTGTAAATCTCTATGTAGAGATAAATTTAGTCCCCTCACCCCTGATCTTTATTACTTAAACATTACGATCACATCAAAACTATCTTTCTCTTTCTGTCTCTCTGGCTCCCTCTTCCTCTTTCTTATTCTCTCTCTTCCCCTGTCCCCCAACCCCCACCCCCACATTTGTGGTTTTGTTTTTCATAAGAATATTGGAATCATTTTTAGCATGTTTTATACATACACAACCTAGGTTTAACAATCCCTTTGGGTGATTATTTTTTCTGTAGATCACATTTTGAACACCAACCTGGAACAGGATTGAATAGCTGCAGTTTGTTAATTTGATGTTAAAAATTATGTGGCTTATTCACAGCTAAGAAATCACAGGTCTGTTTCTTTAAAACATTTTTTATTGAGTTATAGTCATTTTACAATGTTGTGTCAAATTCCACTGTAAAGCACAATTTTTCAATTATGTATGAACATACATATATTCATTGTCACACATTTCACTGTGAGGTACCACAAGATCTTGTATATATTTCCCTGTGCTATACAGTATAATCTTGTTTATCTATTCTGCATATGCCAGTCAGTATCTACAAGTTTTGGACTCCCAGTCTTTCCCTCCCCCCGCCCTGCCCCCTTGGCAACCACAAGTTTGTATTCTATGTCTATGAGTCAGTTTCTATTTTGTATTTATATTCATTTTAAAATTTTTTGAGATTCCACATATGAGAGATCTCATATGGTATTTTTCTTTCTCTTTCTGGCTTACTTCACTTAGAATGACATTCTCCAGGAGCATCCATGTTGCTGCAAATGGCATTATGTTGTCAGTTTTTATGGTTGAATATTATTCCATTGTACAAATATACCACTTCTTCTTCTTCAAGTCATCTGTTGATGGACATTTAGGCTGTTGACATCTCTTGGCTATTGTAAATAGTGCTGCTATGAACATTGGGGTGCAGGTGTCTTTTTGAAGTAGAGTTCCTTCTTGATATATGCCCAGGAGTGGGATCACTGGGTCATATGTTATGTCTATTCCTAGTCTTTTGAGGAATCTCCATACTGTTTTCCACAGTGGCTGCACCAAACTGCATTCCCACCAGCAGTGTAAGAGGGTTCCCTTTTCTCCACAGCCTCTCCAGCTTTTGTCATTTGTGGACATTTGAATGATGGCCATTCTGGCTGTTTTGAGGTGATACCTCACTATAGTTTTGTTTTGCATTTCTCTGATAATTAGTGATAGTGAGCATTTTTTCTTGTTCCTATTGATCATTTGTATTTCTTCCTTGGAGAATTGCTTGTTTAGATCTTCTGCCCATTTTTGAATTGGGCTGTTGGTTTTTTCTTATTATGTCGTATGATCTACTTATATATTCTGGAGATCAAGCCTTTGTTGATTTCATCATTTGCAAAAATTTTTTCCCATTCCTTATATTTTTGTTTTGTTTTACTTATGGTTTCCTTTGCTGTGCAGAAGCTTGTAAGCTTAGTTAGGCCCCATTTGTTTATTCTTGCTTTTATTTATACTGCTTGGGTAGACTGCCCTAGGAGAACATTTTTGAGCTGTATGTCAGATAATGTTTTACCTATGTTTTCTTCTAGGAGGTTTATTGTATCTTGTGTTATGTTTAAACATTTGATCCATTTTGAGTTTATTTTTGTGTATGGTGTAAGAGAATGTTCTAGCTTCCTTGATTTACATGCTGCTGTCCAGTTTTCCCAAAATCATTTGCTGAATAGATTATCTTTATTCCATTGTATATTCTTGCCTCCTTTGTCGAAGATTAGTTGACCAAAAGCCTGTGGGTTCATTTCTGGGCTTTCTATTCTATTCCGCAGACCTGGTTTTTATAAAGTTGTTTCTCTCACATTTTCCTGCAGCTTCCTTTAAGTTTTCCATTTAAAGAGGGGGACTGGACAACACTGGTCATTATAATGTAGCTGTTAGAGGATCCTGTTTTACCTTTGTATTCTTTTCTCCCACAATGAAGAATCAGACAAAAGGAGATGGTGCAGGAGCAGTGTTTGAATTTTCTTGCTGCTTTTCTCTGAAAAAAAAAATTATAGACCTTGTTTCTTAGTAACCTGAAGTTTGCAGATTGTGTTCAAATATGTAACCCAATTTGTTTAGTGTAGTTGTTGTGGATAAATCTCCATCTAATTCAGTAAGCATGCACTGAAATCCCATTTTTTGCAGCATTCTATGCTCATATATAAGCTTTGACTTATCTGATTTTATTATCAAAACATCCTCCAGACTGGACTTACCGTTTGTTTCATATTACCCCTATAATTATTCTTAAAAACTTAGGTTTAACTAGGTGAGGCTTCTTGTTTAAGGCCACACAAGTAGTAACTGATTAAGCTGGTATTTTTAAAAAATATTTTTGATAGTATTTGAGGCATCTTGAATACTTGACCTATAAATATGGAACTGAATAGTTGAGACATTTGAATATAATATCATGTTTATATAGTCTGATTATGAAATATGCATAGATATTATAGGGAAATTTTAATATAATGCCAATCAGAAATATGCCAGAAGAACCATGGTACAATTGTTTTTAATACTTAATTTTTAAAATCAAATTTGCCTTGGAAAACAATTACAAGGGAATCTCATATCCTTTTCACCTAGATTTACCCACTGGTGGCATTTTCCTAGATTTGCTTCCTCTCTCTAAATATATGTATATGTCTCTCAATATAATATAAAACAATATTTGCATTTTCATTCTTATTTTCATTTATGGGATTAAGTTGCAAAAATCCTGACCCTTCTCAGTTAAGTACCTTGGCCTAAATCTCTCAAGATTCAGGACATCCTCTTGAAACAGAAGAAGAGTGGCAAGTGGAAGAAGAAGCAACTGTGTGGGAACATTGATCTAAAGTGTGCAGTCTCCTTCTCAAAAAGGGGAGGCAGGAGGGTGGGAAAAGTCTTCAGTAGTTTACCTATTAGGATGATGTTACCTGTGCGTTTTTCCATATATAGACTTCATTATGTTCAGGTAGTTTATTTTTATTCTTAATTGTATTTTGTTTCGTTTTCACATATTTGTAGACTTTGCAGTTTTATTCCATCTATTAATTTCCAGTTTCATTTCATTTGGTTCAGAAAAGATACTTTGTATGAGTTTAACCTTTTAAAATTTGTTGACTTGTTTTGTGGCCTAAAATAGGGTCTATCCTTGGAAATATTCCATGCCCATCTGGGAAAACGTGTTTTCTCTTGTTGTTGGATGGGAGTGTTCTGTATATGTCTGTTAGGTTCAATTAATCTGTAGTGTTATCCAAGTACTCTGTTATTTCTACCTATTATTGCAAGTAAGGTATTAAACTATTCTATTATTGTTGAGTGATCTGTTGCTCAATTCTGTCAATGTTTATTTCATATATTTTGGAACTCTAATGTTCAGGTATACATATTAAGAATTGTTTATCTTCTAGATAAAATTGACTCTTTTAACATAATATCCTTCTTTGTCTCTTTTAACAGTGCTTGGAATACATTTTTTTATCTCATATAGATATAACCACAACAGTACTCTTTTTGTTGTTATTTGAATAGAAAATCATCCTGGGGTGTAGAGTAAGGTGGTAGTTGCTCAGGCTGACCTGTCTCCAACCTGTCTGGTGGCAAACCAGCACCCATTCACTCCTTCTAGTCTAGGCTTCTCCAGCCTTTCTATCTGTTTCAGTCTTTCTCCAAGTAGCCAAGGGGAATTGTCTCCTCTGTGTAGGACCCCAGGACTGAGATGCCAAGTCTGTGGCTTGACCTACTCACTCCTCAGGGTTAGGGTCTGTTTTCACAGTCTTCCTTTTCTTCTTAGTCCTTCCCTAGGTGCACAGGTCCAAATCTGAAGTTTTTACTCCTCCCTAATTATGTGGAAATATCTCTTGAAATCTTGTTTGTATAGGAGTTCTGCCAGTTTTCAGTCACTTTTCTGTGAGAAGTTATTATCCCTCATCTTGACCCCCCTCCTCTGGAAACAGTATTCTTCATTGGTAGGTTCCTCCCTACCCCATCACTCAGTTTTTAGCAATTTAAATATATCATTCCACTGCCTTCTGGCCTCCAAATATTTTGTTGATAAATTGACTGACAATCTTATTGGATGTGATGAGTTACTGCTTTTTGTTGCTTTCAAGATTCTCTCTTTGTCTTTTGACAGTTTGATTATAATATACCTCAGCATTGGTCTCTGATTATTTATCCTACTGGAGTTTGTTGAATATCTTGCATTTGTAGATTTATATATTTCATTGCATTGGGAATTTTTTAGCCATTATTTCCTCAAATAATCTCTCTGCCCTGCCTCTCCCTTCTGCTTTAGGGACTTTCATAATGCATATACCTGTCTATGTGACAGTATCCCATAAGTTTGTTAGGCTGTATTCACTTTAAAAAAATTATTTCTTCCTTCTGCTCCTGAGACTTGATAATTTCACATGTCCTGTCTTCAAGTCTGCTGAGCCTTTTTGCCTGTGCAAGTCTAATCCCCTTTATATGTATTCAAATGCTCTTCACCTGAGCTTTACCCCCAAGGCTAATTCCCTGTAGAAAATGTGTAAATTCATTCATTGTATTTTCCAGCCTCAGAATTTCAGTTTCGTTCCTTTTTTTATTATTTTTATCTCCTTGTTCATTTTCTAATTTTGTTCACATATTGTTTTTCTGATTTTCTTTAGTTATTTTTCTGAGTTTTCCTTTAGCTTTTTAAGCATATTTTTAAAAACGTTATTTTAAAGTCTTTGCCTAAAATATCTAATGCATATGTTTCCTCGGTTTTTTTTTTTTTTTTACCACTTTAGTTTCTTCATGTGGAAGGGCCATATTTTCATTTATTTTGTATGCCTTGTGATTTTTGTTGTTGTTGTTGAAAAATTGGATATTTATTTCTCTATTTATTTATTGTAAGTGGAGGTACTCAGTATTTAACCCAGGATTTTGGACATGTTAAGTACATGCTCTACTACTGAGTTATTACCTTCCCACCCCCTGAAAGTTGAGCATTTATGAAAGCAGTCACCTTTCCCATTCTTTGAATATTGGCCTTTTGACAAGGAAGTCTTTTCCTAAGCTGGCTCTTGAGTTTGAAACTTGGGATTAAGCTTAGGAGAAGTTGTAAAGTCTTTTTAGGCTTTTTTGAGCATGCATCTTCCCTGGGCCTGTGTGTTGCTTTTTCAGTTTTCCCATATATGTGCTCCTTTTAAGTATATTAATTTCCCAAAGGATGTCTCCTTTGAACTTTTGATTGTCTATTGTGTGTCTCCACCCTGAAAAGAAAAAGAAAAATTCAGTTTCTCTTCTCAACTTTCTATTCTCTATACTTATTTCTGGTCAGCACATATGTGAGCATTTTTTCACAATAAGCAATTCTGACACTAACTTCCAAGGGTTAGTTCATACCCTACAGATTAAAGGCTCAGTCTCACAAGACTTCTCCTCAGTTCAGATGCAATTACAAGTCCAGGTTGTCACCTGTGCTTCTGACTAACTGGCTGTACATTGGAGTTTCCCATCTCTCCCCCAGGTTCAATGATTTGCTAGGATGGCTTAAGAACTCAGGAAGGATAGTTTGCTTACTAGATTACTGGTTTATTTTAAAAAAGGATACAGCCTATAAACAGCAAAATAGGAGATGCAAAGGGAAAGATATCGAGAAAAGCGTGTGGAGCTTCCATGACCCCTTTGGATTTGCCACCTTCTAACAACCTCCACATATTCATCAAGCCAGAAACTCTCTGAGCCCCTTCAGTTAGGTTTAATTTATTTTTTTAATAGAGGACTTCTTAGATAGATATGGTTGAGTAAACTATTGGTCATTGGTGATTAACTCAACTTTCAACTCTTCTCTGCTCCCCAGTGGTTGGAGCATCAGGATAAATGTTGCAACTTTCTAATAACATTGATTCCTCTAGCAACCAACTCCATTGTAGTGATCTAGGGGCGTTAAAAAATCACCTCATTAACATAAACTCAGTTGTTGTTGAAAGGTGCTTGTTATAAATAACAAAAGACTCTCCTTTCATCTTTATCAGTCTGGAGCTATTTTAGGAATTGAGGACAAAAGACCAAAAGTTACAAGAAAAATAATTTCATCTCTCTCATCACATAGGGTTTTAAGAGCTATATACCAGGAATAAGGACAATGATCAAATTTGTATTTCTTATTATACATCTCAATATCACACACCCATAATATCTTGTCATAGGTGTCTGCAGGTCATTCTCCCTGCAGCTTTCCCAAGCAATGCCCACTGCTTCTCCCTGCCTAAGATCCAAATAAGGGAAAAGATAACAGTCCTTCAGGCAGCCCATGAGATGTCAGAACATTGTAAATGCCGTCTGCTCTGCTCTGTTTATTTTGAAAAAGGGAATTGGAAACTCAACTGATGCCTTAGATAGTCTATTTTATATATTCACTGGTAACCTATTGCTCTAGGCATCTGTGGAGCTGTCTCTCCACATTTTTCCTTGAGAAATACCTGCTGCTTCTTTCCACCTGATATCGAAGTATTGCCACCACCTACCCCTCTGCCACCCTTCCCTGAGTTTCATGTGAGGTGAAACAGACCTGAAAAGGCAGCCCTGACAGGTTAGAACATTATAAAATTCCCTCTCTCTGAATCAGGGGAGGGAATTGGGAAATGATTTGCCACTTCCTTAAAGACCTTACCACAATGGGGACCGAGGGCAACAGAAAAACCACAGAATTTCCTACCATTTTGAATGAGGCTGTTTCTTGATTTGGTATTTGGTTGGTTGCTTTGGACCATTGACTGTTTTATGGAACTACTGTAAGGTTATTCTAGCCAGTATTTTGGTTGTTGTTTATATCTCCTTGGGGAAACAAGAGCTTAGAGATTGCTAGTCTGTCATTTTGCTCAAATATGTAGATTTTCAATTCTTTCTCAATGACATTCACTCAGCCTTTGTGAGAACCACTTACCTCATTTCCAAAGTAGTTATATTAATTTCTAACTTTCAGTCTCTTGTGAATATCAGTTTAGCTGGATATGTAAGTTATTATCAAAGGGCTTGGTATATTGTAGGCCTTCAGTGCATCATAACAATAACTTTAATTATATTATTATTTTGAAATAACACTTTGGAGAGTGATATTATATTATTTCACTACGAATACCATGAGAGACTTGAGGGAATGATGGGGGAAAACCTGTACAGTATGCTAATTCTAGGTTACATTTTGTCTCATGGAAAGCACAGAACTCTTACTTACCTTATCTTAAGTTGATAGATGCTTTGTATAAGTCTGAGTTAGAGAATGACTTTATAATCTGATTTCCACTAAGAAGCTCTTCTAGGTTGGCAGGTTGCCATGGCATCCAGACCCAAATTGATGAACCCCATTTGTCTGCTGGAAAGTGTCAAGGTGCTTTCAGTGAATCAAAAATCTCTGCAGATTCTTGGTGAGATTTCTTTGCCAGTGCTGGTGGTGGCCATCGTAGGACCATATCATACAGGCAAATCCTACTTGATGAACCATCTTGCAGGTCAGAATCATGGTGAGTGTTGTACTGGATCAAGGACCAATTGCTTGATTCTAGCTAATACCTCAGCTTCTTAATTTTTGTCCTGATCATGTGTAGGGAGAACCAAACTTCTCTTAACAAATCAACTTTCCACTCCTATTTCTCACTTCTAAACCACTGTCTTACTGTAATTCATTATCATATTGTATGTTTTATTCCTGTAAAGCAAAATTTCTCCTACCAATTCTCACAATCCTACCTTATTTTACATGCTTAAGCACTGGACTCTTGCAATTGTGTCTAGTCGCTCTTGAAACACATTTTGCATTTTTATGGGCTATTCTCATCTACATATAAATGTGTTCAAATGTCTATATTCTCAAAAATATTTCCTGTATGTCATATACTACTGTGGCTAACACCTCTCCCCACTTTTGAAAAATTTCTCTGACAAAAAATATAATCTTGATTTTTTTTCCACCTTTTTCTCTTCCCATGTCTGTCTTCAGTCCATTTCTCTCTGGCTTTGAACCTCACCATTCTTTCAAGATACTCTTTTTATGGTTATCAGTGACTTCCATTTTGTCTGATTCATGGATTCCCCTTTGCCTCTATGTTGAGCCCTTGCTTGGTATCTTTATCACAATTAATATTCCTTCCTCTTTGAAACAGATGACACACAAAGTAGGGCATTCTTGAGGAAATGGAGAAAGCACCAACTCGTATGCTGGGATACTGACATTCCAATAGATCTGACTCTGTAGCCCCTTGGTTGTTTAGATTATCTGCTCTAAATGAATGCTGCTTTCTCCCCTCTCCTCACAGGCTTTCCTCTATGCTCTACAGTGCAATCTGAAACCAAGGGCATCTGGATGTGGTGTGTGCCTCACCCACGCAAGCCCAATCGTACTCTGGTGGTCCTTCTGGACACTTAGTGCCTGGGGGATGTGTGAATGATAAAGCGGAAATTCACAGTTAAATACTTTTTATTCTGGATTTTCCCCTTATCTCTCCATGGTCCTAGAAATTTTACTGCTTTAATCTGTAAAATCTAGAAATCAATTATAGTAAATAAGGCAAACTATGATTTGTTTGAATCTCACTTCTAGGTAAGATATCATGGTGTCTTAGATAAATTATTTTATTTCTTGGCACTGTGTGAATGACTTGATTTCATTTAGTAAGTCATTATTGAACAGCTGAGTTACAGGCCTTTGGACTTAGCATTGTAGATATCAGTGACCAAAGTAAAGGTCCTGCCCTAAAAGAGTCTTTAGTTCAATTGATAAGACCACATTATCTGCAGTCAGATTTAGTACCATGTAATTGGGAAAGAAGCAGACTAGATGGAAGTAGAAATTACATTGCATTGCAATCCCCAATTTCTGGGAATTTCATGGGAGCTCCATGGCTGGAATGGCTTCTTTGAGTTATCCTGAGTTTGGGACAGGGGTGCTGATACATTTTTGAAGAGCTGCTCCAGAAGCCTTTCTAATTAAGAGGGCTGACACCTGAAGACTGTCTTCCACCAGCACTCCCAACAGCTGGGGGAATAAGTCCTTCAGTTTTGAAAGGCAATCTAGGCAGCACCTGACTGGTTTTGAGAGCTTACAGTTAAGCATAACTAAGAAAGAGGAGAAGTATCAATCTGTGAGTGAGGAAAAATTTCTGATTCACCTTCTTAGCTACAAGCTGAAGAATGCATTTGAGGGTTGGATTTAAGGGACGGGTTTACATTTTCCATGATGAAGTTCATCAACTACTCACAGAGTGTTCTGGAAATCTGTGAGACACCTCTGAATGTGCAAGTTCTATAAAAGTAAGTTTTGTCCTACAAGAAACATTTTAAAATGGATTTTTGGTGTTTTAGCTTTCTGCTAATGGGTGAAATGAACTATCCCTCCTTTCCCCGTTTTGAGATTTATTTGGAAATAATACCTACATTTTTATAGCTCTCTTTTCTTCCTCAATGGGAGTTAGAAAGTGTGTGCTTATTTTTAAAGCCATATATCAAAAAATGATATAATCTTGCTGTTGAAATAATTGTTTGTCATAACTGCTACTGCTTCTTATCTTAATTGATTATTTTTAAAAACTGGGTTTTGGGGAAAGAAAGTAATGAATAGACCCTTATACCACAAACTCCCATTTAGAATCTTCTCAACATAAACCACAGTTTTTGCATTTGCACTGGGAGCAACTTTACATGCCATTTATAATAAAAAACAATTTCCAGTTTATGCCATTATTTAGACAATGCTATGATTTATACAAATTAGCCAGGGCTTTAAGGCCCTTGATTAGGCTGCATGAAAGCTCACCTTATCTTCTCCACTTGCCCTCTGCCCTCAAATGACTCTAACTACAAGACCCCTGTCTTCTCCCATCTCTAATTTTGTTTCTCTGGGTTTTCCTGTCTATGGGATCACCTTCATTTCTTCAGTTCCACATTTACCAGTTCTTTAATATTCAGCTCAAGACTTTGAGGAAGCTTTCAGATTATAAATTCTTTCTCCAAATTTCATAGCTCTGTTCTTCCTTGATAGACTTCTAAATTTTAGTTTAGTGTTATAGCTATAGGTTTCACTGCTTATATACAATACTGAGAGTAAGACTTTTACAGATACTTCTATCTTTGTTGCAATACTGTTATGGATGTTTGTCCACTGCTTTGAAATAGTCATGTTGAAAGAAATAATTTTCATTTTTAGCATTGCTTTTTTAAAATCTAAGAACAGTGGGGGATATTTAGTAGCTTCCTGCAAGTATTTATTGACTGCATATAATTTAAATACCCAGTTACGCCAACTATGGTGTATTTTATATGGACTCTGATTAATAAATATATACAGAATGAATAAGTGCCCACACTCATCACTGAATTCCTAATTACACAACAGGTACTATATTAGTTTTTCTGCATATGTTATATTACTTTATCCAATTGAGGAAAAAGAAAGCACTGTGAAAATTAGAATCCTTTTATATATGAAAAATTTGCAAACACAAGAAGTGTCTCTGTAATTGTCAAAGTTGATATCTGCATTTACATCTGTCTTCAAGCAATTTCTTTGCATGGTGAGTATGTTAGCTGAAATAATAAATGAAACCATGATTGAAGAAGTGTACAGATGAATTTCTAATGTAGGGGTAAACTTCTAACTCTCTTGTTCTAATGTGCTTTCTAGGATGAGTCTAAGAAGGATTCATGGATCTTTGCCCTGGCCATGGTTCTGTGCAGTAGCTTTGTCTAGAACAGCATGAGCACCATCAACCACCAGGCCCTGGAGCAGCTGCAATATCCTTCCAGGTCCTGAACCACCATTTTTCACTGAATTCATGGGAATGAGGATAGAGTCAGTCTCTCCTTTCCTGTCATTTAGTTTTCTTGGGTGGAGCAGAGGGGACCCATGGCAAAAGAGTGTGCTTATAATATTTTTATACTAGAGAAATGTGGGAATTGTTGGTAGTGAGTTTCTTTTCCCTAACCAAATCTTAGTTATGTGACAGAGCTTACAAAACATCAGGGAGGGCAAAGTCCTCTCAAACACCTGATAGAGTAGATTCCACAGAATTTGTGAATTTCTTTCCAGAATTTAGCTGGACTGTATGGGATTTCACCCTGGAGTTGCAGTTATGTGGTCAGCCTATCACAGAAGATGAGTACTTGGAGAATGCCCTGAAGCTGATTCCAGGTATCAGAGTATGGCCTGGGCAGTGTACGGTCCAATAGAGTGTGGGATCTACTAAACAATATCCCTCATCTCTGTGATTGCATTTGTATTTGAGACTAAATCAAAGTCTGTGGAAATGGTGGCTGGAAAGTGGGTTGCAAAGATCTAGGGGCTACAGTTGAAGTTTACTCAAGAAAAGTAAAGTGTAAAGTGAAATTACTCAAAACCAATTTGTTTTTTATACATCTTTAAATTTAGCATCCAGATTTAAATGGGCGCTGAAACATTCTAAAGACTGGACGCTGTGTTTCCTATTCCTTCAATTTGTCTCTGTTGAAGAAAACAACTAATCAGCTAATTGTTAGACAAGAAACTGCAGTGAAAAGCTTATCTAAAGAACAAAATGTAGATTTCACATATTATTCTTTTCAAAGAGGGATATAAAACTTTCTAATCCTGTATAATTATATCATCTACAAAATGATTCTATGTTGTAAATAAACCTGAAGTGGTGACTGTCTTTACAATCTATGCCTTTTCAATAATATTGACAATTATTAGAACATTCATTTTACCTTCCACATCATAGCTTTCTCCTAATTCCCACATGTTTACTCATGATTTAATTACAAGGTAATAAATTATTTTCATGGGTTACATTTCCAAGGATGTGTGTCTATTGAAACCTTGAGAGAAATATCAATCCCAATTTATTCATTCTTCCTTTCACGTTTCTATTTATGATTTCTCAAAACAGCTATTAAGAAATTGGCTGGCAGGAGAGGACCAGATATAATCATTTACCTCAAAGAGTTTATAGATTAGTGGTGATACCTTAAAATTACATTTCAGGTACATTTAAACTTCAGAGGTTTTTACTAAAAAATAGATAACCCTGCATCAATTATTTTTAGCATCAAAACAGTTTTCCTTAAATAATGAGGATGTCATTCCTAATATTCCAATTACTGTCCATGATCCCTTGTCTGTAGCTCTGTTTTTGGTTCCACAGCTCAATTCCTACATGAGGTTGAGTTGAGCAGAAAGTTTCATGTGACCTTTCATCCTTTTAGCTGCTAGTTAAGCAAACACATCATAGACAACCACTCTACTATGTGCATGTCTGGAGAGACCAGCCATAGGTTTCCTTTACTGGATCAGATGTCTCCCTAAATTTCTCTGCAGTTATATCATTGGTATAAGTCTGATGTGCAAAGAAGTATTGAATGTCTATGTTAAAAGAGTTCTTTGTGTAGAAATGGCAAAGACACACAAATCCCTGCCATGAACACCTGTAATCCCCTCGCCTGAAGACTCTACACACTCTAATCCCTGTTTTTCTGTCCCTCAGGGAAGAATCCCAAAGCCCAAACATGCAATCTACCCAGAGACTGCATCAGGCATTTATTTCCAAGATGGAAGTGTTTTGACTTTGACTGGCCAACATAGGAAAAAAAAAATTCTAGCCAATAATGGGATGGTATCTGAAGACCAACTGGATCCTAAATTCCAGGAGCAAACAAAAAATTTCTGTTCTTACATCTTCACTGATGCAAGGACCAAGACCTCACAGAAGGAATCATGGTCACTGGGAAAGGTGAGTCCCTTTTTCCCATTTCCATGGGGACTGCTATGTGTTGAATATTTTATATAATGTGCTTTCTACAATTTTTGTTTGATTCTATAAGGAATTCTGATTTTACAGACATTTATACTCCATGAAGAAATCTGTATACTTTATAATTATCTCACTTTGGGGGCTTTACAAATTCCTCCTCCAAATTGCAATTTTTGTCAATGATATCGGTGACTCCCACTAATCTGAAAACATCCTCCACTTAGAATATAATCACTCTTTTGGTGTAAAAACAGAATACTGCATGTTTTCAAAGGAAGTCCTATACAATAAGTGTTCTTCACAAGAAGAATTCAAAAGATATTTTGAGAATTTATAGTGGTTCAGAAATAAATATTAGCCCATAAATCACTGAAAATCCATTCAAAGGCTCAGAATTAGGAATAAATTAAACATGGTACACTTTGCCTCATCTGTTTATCTATGTAATCTATATTGCTTTCAATTTTTAAAATGAGAAACTGTATTTTCCAGGTAGCCCCTAGTATGTTAGATAGAAGTAGATATTAACTTTTTTAGTCCTGTGGCCTGGAAAACCATAAAAATGAAGAGTCAGTAGGAAAATGAAGGTGATAATAGTAGAAGGAGGTAGGGGTGCGTGTATATGTTTGTGTGTGTGCATGTGTATATGACCCTAGAAGCATAGTCTCAGAATCCTGGAGCCATTGACTGATAACTTGATATTTAGCCCCTAAATTTCCTGGCTTCTTCAGGGCTGAGGACTCTGGTTGTGACCTACGTGGATACTAGCAATAGCGGAGCAGTTCCTCACTTGGAGAACGCAGTGACAACTCTGGCCCAGCTGGAGAACTCAGCTGCCATTCAGAAGGCAGACAACCAGTACAGCGAGCAGATGGCCCAGCGAGTGAGCTTCCCCACAGACATGCTGCAGGAGCTGCTGGAGGAGCATGATGCCTGTGAGAGGGAAGCCCCTGCAGTCTTCATGGAGCACTCTTTCAAGGATGACAAGCAGGAGTTCCAGAAGAACCTTGTGGTAATCTCTCTTTGTATTTATCATATGTCCCCTCCCCTTGAAGAATGAAGCCTAGAAGTGTTGTTACTGGTCCCACGGCTCATCTCTTACTCAGGGATAAAGTAGTCCATGTTCTCATGAGGGACAGAGTTTCAAAGGACTACATTTCCTTCTTTTTTGACTGCTAGAACTCAGGCAGTTTATCTGGAACTCTCTTTGACCTTCAATGAAAAATCAGTATGGATATCCTCTTGAAATAAATACTTCTGTGGATTCCAAGCCTGTCCAGAACACCCAAGACATTCTTTAGCTGGCTTCTTTTTCTGTGAACACACTCCTATGGCTGGGAACCAAAATTTATCTTTTCAGATCCACATCTCTGGCCACTTTCAGCTTAGGTTGCTCCTTGTTGTATCTTTCATTGAAGACAGACAGAATCACTGAATGTGGCAGCTTCAAGGAACCACAGAGATTAGGTAATGCAATTCCAACAGCTCAGATGAAATACCCAAAGGAGGTTAGGGAACTTCCCCATGGTCTTCCAGAGTTTTCAGAGCTGTGAATAAATCAAATCTTGTGACTGCTGTTTTATTACATGTCCTCCAACAGAATACTTTTCTCATGAGGAACACAGTTAGACCAATTTTTCTACCAGATCCTTTGGAAATTTACTTCCTCTGTTCCTTGCTTCTGGTGACAACCCTCTATCTTTCTTCCCTCTAGGAAATCATAAAGAATAAGAAAGAGGATTTCTTGATGCAGAATGAAGAGACATCAATCAAATACTGCCAGAATAAACTTGATCAGCTTTCAAAGACACTAATAAAAAGTATCTCAGCAGGAACTTTCTCTGTTCCTGGAGGTCATGAACTCTACAGGAAAGCAAAGGAAATTATTGAAAAGGAATATCACCAAGTGCCCATGAAAGGAGTGAAGGTGAGGAATAAGGGAAAAATGGGGAACCTACAGAATACTCAAAGGGGTCTCCTGAAATTCTGAGAGTGCAGCTCCATGCATGCATAAAGAGAGAGTATGGGGCCATTCAAACAGCTTTGGCTCTTAAGGTTCACTGCATGCTATTTATTCCTGAAGAGAGTACAAATGTCAACTCCCAAACATGAGTACAGATTTCTTAAATCCACAAGAGACAGAACACAAATTATTCTTTTTTTATGCAACAACATATTTGACGTGTTGAGCACTGATAATTTACAAGTCAGTCTTTGTACACAAGGATGATCACAAGTGAGAAAGGAAGTCAACTACATAGACAAGTTATAACACTCAGGAAAGAGCTACTTAGGTGTTAGAAACAAATATAATAATAACAATAAAAAACAACAATAATAATGCAACTATTATATATTGAACTGTTGTTTCCTATAGCCAAAATGTTAAGCTCTTTCCCTAGACTCTTTAACTTAATCTTTCAAATAGCATTAAGAAGCATCTACATTATCAACATTTTAAAGATCTGAACTGAGAAGCATAGGCAGGTTAAAATAAGTTGTCTAAAGTTATAACCAGCTAGTGGCAGAGGAGAACAGCAGCACAATTTAGAGGCACTATTTCACACTGGGAAAGCAGATATGTAAAAGCACCAGAGATTTGGGGTTTGTAGAACTGAACATGATTCTGACTGGCTAGATTCTAGAGTGGGGAGAAGGAAGTAGCACTGGGCAAGAGACTGGAGAGAGACAGGTCACTCTAAGGAGCTTGGACTCATTGTAAGGAACCACTGTGGAACTTTAAACATGAAGCAAAAGTTACATGGACTTAGTTGTCTTTGCAGCACTAATTTCCCTATTGGAAATCTAATTTCTGTGCTCCTCCTTGGTTCCTCAGGGAAATGAGTTCCTCCAGAGATTTCTGAAGTCCCAGGTGGCACTAGAGAAATCCTGCAGGCAGATAAAGCCCTTACTGATTGGGAGAAGGCCATAGCAGGTACGGGGTAGGGCTGGGCTCACAGTGGGATGGGTATGTTCTTGCAGTGCCCTCTGACAGTTGTGAGAGCAAAACCTTCCCAATACCGGAGCTTCCTTCCTTTCTGTGGAACAACCCTGCTGCACCTGGAAACAGCAAAGGGAACTGTGATTGGACGCCAGACAGACAGAGCCTTTTCTCTCACATTCTGAAGTGTACTCTCGATGGTGTGGACACAGGGTGTGGGGGGAGGACTTAAGAGATTTCCTACCACTCTCTTCAATTTGGTTTGGCCTCTGAGCTCAGGAGGGTGGAGGTCAATCCTTGCCTATTTTTTCCCTCTCTAATACCTCCCTGGGGCAGAAGAGTGGACCAGGAAGGAGACAGCTGAGAAGGAACAGGAACTGCTGAAACAGAAACTGCAGGAGCAGCAGCAGCAGGTGGAGGCTCAGAAGAGAAGTCTCCAGAAACACATAGTCCAGATGATGGAGAAGCTGGTGAGAGAAAGAGAAAACCTGCTGAGAGAGCCAAACAAGATATTGGAGCATCAGCTGAAGGTGAATCAGGCTGTGGCAGTAGTAGAGCTTGATAGCTTTGTCCTCGTACCCCAGGAAGGGATGGGTGAAGGTTACAGCATGGTCATGCAGAGATCACAAGTGCATCTACTGCCTGTGATTTATTAAAACCCTGAAGCCTTTGAATCCTTCCAAAACCTTTAAATTCGGCTCTGTAAGTAGACTTTGGAGAGTTCAGGATGAGTATTCCCCCCCTACTCCAAGCCCTCAGAGAATATAAATAGGGTTGAATAACCATTTAGAGAATTTTAAAATGATCTCACAGGGCTTGATTGAACAGATATTCCAACTATGTGTGTTTAATATGAACAACAACTAGTATGCTCTACCAAGATCACTACCTTTTACCAGGAGACCTGCTCAGCCCAAGGCCCTGAGGTAGATCTGTGCTGACATAAAACTACCAGAAATGTCCAGACTTATAAACACATGGAAATGATAGATTTTACACTTGCTGCATTGCCTCCAGGTGTGGATAGATCCCCAAGCTATCATGTGGCTTGGGGGGATTTCTCTCATTGTTCATCTGAACATGATTTATAAGAGATTTCTATAATTTAGGGGCCATGTGTTTATAACAGATTTCTACAATATGGGTGACAGTGCCATCCTGAGTGGGACTGAGAATTAGTGCAGACAGACCAAGGCTACCTCTCATTTGCATTTTTTGACTGGAAAATATTACATTTGTCCTCATGCCAGGCTTAGCCACCTGGAAAACCCTAAGGTACATGAATATTATTAAGGCTGTAAACTACACTTCCTCTTAATATTTAGGTCCAAACTAGGAAATATTCCTTGTTACAAGAGTCTCCTTTCATGATTAAGAGAGAATAATTTTAGGAATGAAACAAAGATAGTCTGACAAAGTTTTAAAGTTTGACAAAATGTAATCCTTGAAAAAATGGGGGATTTAAAAAGTTTTACTTCCTTCCTCATTTTTATTTTTTTTAGGTCCAAGAATACCTGTGTACTGAAGGATTTAGAAATAAATGTGAGGAGATGAGTACAGAGATAAATCATTTTGGAGACAGGATTGTTGATACTAAAAATGATGATAGTTCCTTGCTTGCACAAGCCTTGGACAACCTTGGCAAAAGAATCACTTCGTTATTGCCTGCTCCAGCTAACATTCTTGGTAATGTTATGAAAGTAGTGAGCTCATTATTTAAAAAGAAGTAGCTCTCCTTGTAAAGAAATCAGATATATAATACAATATACATGTATGTTCTCTGGCCTATTTCTGATGTGCATGATTTCACTTTCATCCAGCAATGCTTTAAATATAAAAAGTGATTTCAAGAGAATACTGATGCTTGGCCCACATTAGATAGAATAAATGCATGGACACTTTGATATAGTGTGTTCAGTTTTAGGAAATATATATGTGTGCAAAATCATATATATGTGTATGTACATATATACAAGAGTTTCACTGAGGCTTCACTTCTAATGGCAAAAGATTGGAAACCACTTAATGCTCATTTATGTAATTTGGTAATATATATTTTGCATGCATTTATACTAGAATACTAGGTTGCTAGTAAATAGATAGGGGAGCTCTATTTGTATAAATATAGAACAATCTGGAAGATAGAATGTAGAGTGAAAAAATGAGGCACAAAAGAGTTTGTATAATGTGTTCACCGTAAAAAAAAAAAAGGCAATTATTTTGGGCACTCATACACATGTATGTATAGTACATTTCTGGAATATTCATTAGAAATTGGTATCATTGGTTCTTCCTGGAGAGGACAGCTTGGTATCAGGGATGGAAAGGACACATGCTTTTCATTATATACTCTATCTTTTCAATTTTGCAAAGATAGCTTGTGTTATTTCTTGAATAACAAAGAAAACAAACTACAATACTAATAATAAAATAGTAAACGGAATGTGAATAAATAGAATTGCTCATTGCTTCCAGAAATGACATTAGCCTGCTCAATAAGGGGTCTAAGACTAAGATCAGAATACTAGAAAATAACGTTTGCATCCTAATCTTGTTTTTGCTTTGGCCTTGTTTTTTAATCCCTTATATTTGCTTCAAAAATAAGGTATGAACTTTCCTGTTACCCCTTGAAATCTCAGCAACAGTAACCTTTACTTCATAGGTTTCAATTACACTTTTACAGTGTTTAGAAACAAATTACTAAACACTAAGAATATTCACTGGTGAGAGGAATTCCCATCAACCTTAAGTTCAGTGGTGGCGTCTCTGCTGTAGGCAAGTACAGAAGGGGTGATGCACCACTGCAGAAATGGATGCCTTGATAGTAATGGGGAATGAAAACCCAGACACACAGAGGCCAGGTGTTGGCATTTAAACATCAGAATTCAAGTACATACAATGAGAGTAATGAGCATCGTGGTTTGTCTTAGCTCAGGCTGCTATAACAAATTACCATAGACTGTGTGGCATACAAAACAAACATTTATTTCTCCCAGTTCTGGAGGCTGTAAGTCCAAAAGCACTGTGCCAGAACTGTTATTTTCTTGGTAAGGGTCCTCTTACAGCTTTACAGATGACAAGGTTCTGACTGTGTCCTAGCATGGTGAAGAGAGAGAGACAGAGAGAGAGAGAGACAGAGAGAATGAATCTCATGATTCTTTGTTATACAGGCACTAATTAGATTCATGAAGGCCCCACACTCATTATCTAATCCCTCCCAAACCCCATTTCCAAGCACATTGGGACATTGGTAGTTGGGGTTTCCTCAAATGGATTTTGGAGAACACATTCAAACATTCAGTCTATAATTTGGTTGGAGTGGCAGCCAGCAGACCTGACCAGAGAAAATTCTGAAGATTGCAAATAAAACAAGGTGTCTTTAGAGAAAAAAGAATGGGGAGGAAACAATTGGATTCAAGGATATTTATAGGAAGCTGAGAGGTAACATTGATAAAAGGTTATAATCCCTAGCCTTGGTCTAAACCAATTTCAGATGATGGAACTATCACCTGGAGGGGAGGGCAGGACCCCAGGAGAGAGGACATTGCAACTCTGGGATGAGGATAAATGATAATGATTTTCACAGTGCCTCTCCTAGAGGACCTCTGGAAATGTACTTGGATCCATATGCTGGGAAATGAGAATGCCCAAACACTTCAAGGACTCTCAGAATCAGGATCCAAGCTAGGAGTGATGCTCAGATCCTGAAAAGATATCACAGTCTCCCTGTTAGAGGTACATGACATCCTGGTATGAACACAGTCTTGGCCCAGGTGCAACTAACTTGGTCTAGTATTTTTTTCAAATAAAAGTATAGTTCGTCTGAAGACAGACACCATTTTATATATATATATATATATATATATATATATATATATATATATATATATTTTCTTTACATCTTCATAGTGTATGTTTAGGCACAGAGGGTACTTAGTAAGAAACTTCTGTAAAAACCAAAAGCTGACACATGTATGATTGTTTTCAATTGCCAGAATTCCATGATCACACCAAACCTCTGAGGTAATAGATTGTTTGGATTTTAGATATTAGATTAAGGTCTCTAAGTTGACTTAAGGACCAGAGGAGCAGAAGAAACTCTTTCAGGTACAGTTTCCCCCTCTGTGACCTTATTCACCACAGTCTCTGTATCTCTGTGAGGATGTTAACTCATCTTCACTGGAGACTTTAAATGACTCCATCTAGCCGTGGCTTCAAGTGTTCAGAAGGAAGAATGAATGGCTTTGCCTTTTAAAGAAGAAACCATATAGTAATGAATATGTGACCAATGTATCATGGGGTTTAATGGAAAAGTAAACTATTCTACAGAAATATCTGTATATCTGTTCCCACTGAGAGCTTGACTTAAGCAGATGTTCTAATCCCTTGGACTAGACACACCCTGCATTGAAGAGCAAAGAGAAGCCTTGTCTTTTTTAGATTCGACATACAAGTGATATCACACTGTACTTGTCTTTCTCTGACCTATCTCATTTAGCATAATGTGCTCAAGGTCCATTGATGTTGCAAATGGCAGGATATCCTCCTTCCTTGTGACTGAATAATATTCCCTTGTGTATATGTATATGTGCCACATCTTTTGTATCCATTCATGCGTTGGGCATTTAGGTTGCTTTCATTTCTTGGCTACTGTAGTTAATGCTGCTATAAACATGAGTGCAGATATCTCTTTGAAATACTGTTTCTATTTTCTTTTAATAAAAAATAATAAAACTGACAATGGTCACTTAGAAAAATAAAAAGGCTTTAAAAAGTAGTTAACAATTTATTCACACATCTATTCTAATCCTCATTAAGGAATGCTTGGTTCTAATTATTTACATTGTTAAATTCTTATGTCCTCCCTGCCATTGTTCTGGATTATGTAAAGAGAGAAAAGCAAAGATCTTGTCCTCATGCAGCTTACACAGTGTATGGGCCTTACATAATGTTATTTAGGCAGAAATAAATATTGTAATTATATACATGTATATATATATATGTGTGTGTATATATATGTGTGTGTGTATATAGATATGTGTATGTGTATGTATGTGTATGTGTGTGTGTATATATATAAATATTTTATGTGTAGTGATCAAGAATCTAAGTTGTAACCAAATAGTCATTTTTTAAGTTTGGTTTCAACCTAGTGCATCTTGCCTGGAGATATAATTGTGTATTATAGAGCCCTAAGGACCAAATATGGTAACTTTAAAGTAAGGTAAAACCTAGAGTGCATGGTGATTGAAACAATGAATAAAAAGATTAATGGTTGGATGTATGAATAAGTGTGACATTTGTTTATTATTTCGAAGGGTAATAAATATCCCTCTCATTACCTATAGGCAAAAATGGAAAGGCTTTGGTGAAGAATTTTGTGTTTTTTGATCTCTATTCCTTTATCACCTGTACAAATTTATTATGTTTAAACAAACTAAAGTGGATTCAGTTTCTATGACTGTACTAGGACTGATATGACAACTCTGTAATATTCTTCCTTGTGTCTCTTTTTCCATGGAAGTGTGGTTGTGCCACTCAACAGTGTTATTTGGATGGAATTCCTTTTACTTCAGATAATGTGATCTTATTCCCTGACCACTGTTTTGTGGACAGTGGTCCCAGGCTGCATTGAATATGGTGCCCACTCTTAGTCCAGGAAACAGTCCCTGATCAAACATGAGTAATGAATTCCTCCCCTGATATATTTGGTCTAAGGCCCCAATCTCTCTCTGCCCCTGCTGACTGTCCATTAATATAGAAAATGCAGACAATCAAGTTCTATTTCCCTCCCACTTAAAGTACCTAATTATTTTATTTTGATGAAATATGCACAACTATTTACTATTTTAACTAAAGTGTACAATATAGTGGAATTTAGTACATTCACATAGATGTTACAATCATCATCACTATCTACCTCCAACCCTTTGCATCATGCTCAGCTGAAACTCTGTATCCAATAAACAAGTCTCCATTTCCCTCTCCCCAAGCTCCTGGTAAGTGTGAGTAAACTTTCTGTTTCTATGAATTTAACTACCCTGAATACCTCATAAAAATGACATCATATAGTATTTTTCTTTTTGTGACTGTCTTATTTCAGTTAGCATAATGTCCTCAGGTTTATTTAGACTGTAACATGTGTTAGAATATCCTTCTTTTTAAGGCTGAATAACATTCCATGGTAAGAATGTACTACACTCTATTTTATTTTTTTAATTTTTAATTATTATAGAACTTTTACATTTCCACTTAATTTGCAGTTATTACAAAATACTGGCTATGTTCCCTGTGTTGTGCAGTACATCTTTGTAGCCTGTCATACTCAATAGTGTGTTACTCCCACTCCTCCCACTCCTCCACACCTTTATTGCCCATCCTACTTCCCACTGGTAACCACTGGTTTGTTCTCTATATCTGTGAGCCTGCTTCTTTTTTTGTTGTTGTTTTTGTTATATTCAATAGTTTGTTGTATTTTATACATTCTATATATAATTGATATCATATAGTATTTGTCTTTCTCTGTGACTTATTTCACTTAGCACAATGCCATCCAAGTCCATCCATGTTGCTGTTAATGGCAAAATTTCATTTTTTATGGCTGAGTAGTATTCCAGTGTGTGTGTGTGTGTGTGTGTGTGTGTGTATGTGTGTGTGTGTGTGTGTAGTATACAATAAATATCTATACATACTATATCTATATCTATCTATCTGTGTGTGTGTGTATATCATATCTTCTTTATCCATTCATCTGTTCATGGACACTTAGGTTGCTTCCATACCTTGGCAATTGTAGATAATGATGCTATGAACATTGACATGCATGTATCTTTTCAAATTAGTGTTTTTGGTTTTGGTTTTGGTTTTGGTTTTATATACCCAGGGGTGGAATTTCTGGGTCATATAGTAATTATATTTTGAGATTTTTGGAGAAATCTCCATACTATTTTCCACAGTGGCTGCATGAATTTACTTTCCCACCAAGAGCCCACCAAGGGTTACTTTTCTCCACATCATTGCCAATATTTGTTGCTTGTGTTCTTTTGATGACAGCCATTCTGACCAGCAAATATACTACAATTTATTTACCCATTCATATGTTAGTGGATAACTAGATTGTTTCCATTTTTTTGTATTGTTTTGAATAATGCTATTATAAACATTGGTGTACAACTATATACTTGAGTTCTTACTTTCAGTTCTTTTGAGATATGTAACTAGAAGTTGAACTGTTGAATCAAATAGTAATTTTATGTTTAATTTTCTGAGGAATAGTTATACTGTTTTCTACATTAGCTGTTCAATTTGTTCCTACCAATGATGTACAGGATTCTCAATTTCTCTACATCCTCACCAAAATTTGTTTTCTGTTTCTAAAGAAATGGCAACCATATTAATGTGTGTGAAATGTATCTCATTTCCTTAATGAATAATGATGATGAGCACCTTTTCAGGTACTTATTGGCCATTTATCTCTGTTATTTGGGGAAGGTGTCTTCAAGTCCTTGACTATTTTTGACATGAGTTCTTTGTTTTTTTTTGTTGTTGTTGCTGAGTTAAAGGGTTCTTTATATATTCTGAATATTAATTTCTTATCAAATGTATGATTTGTTAACATTTTCTCCCATCCTGTGAGTTACCCTTTATTCTTTTGATATTGTCCTTTGATATGCACAAAAGTTTTAAATTTTTGTAAAAACCAATTTATCTATTTTTTCATTTGTTGTCTACACACACCTTTGGTGTATATCCAAGAAATCGTTGCCAAACCCAATAGAATGAATAGTTTCCCCTACGTTTTCTTCTAAGAGATTTTGTTTAGCTTTTACATTTAGATCTTTGTTCTATTTTAAGTAAATCTTTGAATATGGAGGAAGGTAACGGTATAACTTCATTCTTTTGCATGTGAATATCGAATTTCTTCAGTATCACTTGTTGAAAATATTGTGCTTTTCCCACTGAATGGTCTTGACACCTTTACCAAATCATTTGACCGCAAATGAGAAGATTTATTTACTGTATTCATCTATATGTCTATTTGGGTTACAATAGTTTGTACTAAGTTTTGAAATCAGGAAGTATGATATCTCCTGCTTTGTTCTTCTGTTTCAAGATTTTTTATTTGTTTATTTGGGATCTCTTGAAATTCCCTATGAATTTTAGAACTTTTTATTTTCTGGAAAAATATTGGAATGTTGATAAGAATTGCATGAGATCTGTAGAATCTGTTGAGTAGTACTGACAGCTTAACAATATTAAAACTTCCCACCTATGAACATGGATGTCTATTTCTTTATGTCTTATTTAATGTCTTTTGGCAATGTTTTCAGTATGCAAATCTTTCTTCTTCTAGGCTAAATTTATTTTTAATTAATCACTTTGATCCTATTTTAAATGGGATTGCTTTCTTAATTTTTTGAATTGTCATGTTAGTGTATAGAAATGCAACTGATTTTTAATTGTTGATTTTGTATCCTCCAAATTTGCTGAATTTGTTTATTTTTTTCTATTTTTTTGGTGAAATCTTTGATATTTCTATATTTAATATCATGTCGTGTGTTAAGAGAGAATTTATTTCTTCATTTCCAATTTTAAATCTCTTTATTTCTTTCCCTTGTTTTATTACACTGGCTAGTACCTCTAATTCTATGTTAAATAGAGGAGGGAAAAGTGGGCATTACTGTCTTTTTTGTTATCTTAGGGGAGAAGATTTCAGTCTTTCATCATTGAGTAGGATGTAGCTGTGGATTTTTCATGCATGGTTTTTATCATGTTGAGGAAGTTTTCTTCTATTCCTAATTTTTGAGTATTTTTTTAACAGAAAATTTATTAAATTTGGTCAAAGGATTTTTGTGAATCAATTGGATGAACATTTTTTTTCTTTGCTCTCTTCATGTGGTATATTATATTGATTGATTTTTCTATTTGGAATCTACAGGATGTAATCAACATTTATAGAATACCAAAAACATCAGAATACACATTTTCCTCAAGCTAACATGAAACATTCACCAAGATAAACCTCATTATGTATCATTCAACACACCTTAAAAATTGAAAGGAACAGAAATGTTATAATGTATGTCTCAGACTAGAGTGAAATTAAACTAGAAATCAACAATGGAAAGATAGCTGGAAAGTCCTAAAATACCTGGATAGTAAACAACACACTTCTACATTATACATAGGTGAAATATGTCTCAAGAGGGATTTTAAAATGTATTCAATGAAATAAAAATAAAAATACAACTCATCAAAATTTGCAAAATGCAGTGAAAGTTGAAGGAGACTTTTAAGATACTTTTGTCATGATATATAATCTTATGGAGACCATAAACTCAATTTTGGGAAGGGGAATAGGAAGACACAAAGCAGCAGTTCCCAGGAAGGGAAATGATCCTAAAATTAAATTCATAAATGGTTTCCAAGCAAAGAACAAATCCAGGGTGTTGCCAGAAAACAAAAGAAAAAAGATGGAGGGGTCAAATATGAAACGAAGGACGTGACTGAAGAGTCTTTTGCTTAAACCTCAGAATCATTATGGTTGCATCCTTGGAGTATGACATAATCAGAAAAAGACTCTCTGAGGAGATATAGTATGTATCATAGATGCTCTCAAACAATTGGGCTTCTGGAAAGTTTAAGGGAGTTTTTCCTCAGCCTTCTCAGCAAAAACCCAAGGTAGAGATAGGGCTACATTGAAAGGATTTGTGGGTTCAGCATTGTTGAGCCTTGATGAAGCTCACCTCAGAAGGCTTAGAACAAATTGGAGGGTATTTGTGCTAATGAAAATCTACAGGGGAACCTGTTGATCCTGCCCTGGCACTCCCATGCATGACTATACTTTTATACATTTTTCCTTACCATTTTATTCTCTTATCTGTTTTTACCCTTTGTTTTTCTTTCTTTTCTCATTTCTTCACCCCTTTTTGGACAGTTTTGTGTTAGGAATGGACAGAGGACAGGCCTTGGAATCAGAGAGCTTGCATCTGAGACTAAGCTCTAGAACCAAACTAAGTGACCTAGAAGATGTTAAGTCTAATCTCTTCACTTGCATAAATGTAGGAATAATATCTAATTTACTGTGTGATCATGAGGGTTAGAGACAGTAAGTGTACTTCCTTAAAGGTAGAAAGTTTCCAATAAGAGTGGCTGTTATATTGTTTTTATTACTGTTGCTACAATTTTGTTTATGTGGTTGATTTGGGTTCTTGGAGCAGCTGTTAATAAACTCTACACTGAATTTCTTTACTCTACATACTCTTTACTATGATTATTTTTATGAGGTTGATTATGATAGCTGATATTGAACTCTCTTAGTCTCTTTACAGCAGAGTATCCATCCCAAGATGCTTTGAGTGCTGGCTGCTAGAAAGGGTCACATGATTTCCCTTGAGAAATGCCTGGGAACCTGCATCCTCCTATGTCTCCACTTCTCTAAAGATTTCTTCTCAGAGGATTCAAGCAACAAATCATCTACAGGAATTGCCATCTTATGCTTTGCTTCTAACATACTAACATTAGAAAATTATTTTTTTAATTTTTATTTTTAATACTACAAATATATCTTAGGCCTTCCACTAGCAACCAAAGATACAGCAAGCCCTCAGTTAAAGAGAATGCTAATCTATACTGTATCAGTTTCCCCTTCCTGGCTCCACTTCTGGCACGATGGTGTGCGACTCAGAATCACTCCTCAAAAAACTGATGAAAATTATTTTTAAAACACATTATAAAATAGTTGGCCTTATGAGAATACACAAATGGAAATGCCACTACAGATATACAGCAAATGAGGACATATTTACTCAAGAGTATTTACTAAAGCTCCATAAAATGATGAGTCTTTAGTATTTGAAGATCCGTACTTTTCCCCTCTCCACTCATTGAGCTGGGAACTCCACCCAGACTTGTACAACCAAGAACACAAGTTTTTGACTCCCCCCAGGTCCTGGTTGGAGGGTTATCTTCCTGGGAAGGACATGACATTAACATTTCTCATACTGCCCCTAGATACTTGTTGCTGAGGCAAAGTTCTGTACTACTGCAGCTAATAGGTGGGGGCCCCATTCTTCCACCACATTTCCTCTCATGAGACAAAGGTTCTACCTTGGGCATGGTAGGACATTGAGGTCCCAATTGCTATTGACTCAGCTCATAGGACAGGGGCTTGTGCCGATGGAGACAAGCCAAGGACACCTGGGGCTCTTGCCCATATATCCACTAAGCACTTACTTCTTCAAACTGGGCTGTCACTTAGAATTGACCTATTGTTCCTTACTCCAGCACCAGAGTTGTGGCTCAGAGATTTTCTCTTGGAGGAAAGGCAGACCATAGAACAGAGAGCTCAAATTATCTCCCCAAAGGAGCCAACATTATTTGCAACAGCATATGAAGTTCAAATCTAAGGGTGCTTTCAAAAGCAGTAGAAGTGTTGGTGAGAGGCAATGGGGAGGAGACTGATAAATTCATTGAAGATACAGGCTAAATGATAAGCCAACAAGTTCCTGGAGAAAAATAAGAAACCAGCTGCAAGAACTAGAGTCTGAATAAATTTCAAACATTGACAATCAGGAACTGTCCCTTCATAGCAGCCTGAATTTGACTGGATTAGGGTGTAAATAGTTTATTCTCCAGGGCATTGTTATGAACAATAGAGCTTTTAACCAGCAGTTAGTGGAGTTTCATAGGTTACTGTGGTCAGGTAACTAGACTAACACCACCAAAGTCCTGCTAAAACCTTGTTATCCCAGAGTGGCTGGGCATGTCCAAGGATGAATCCCTGAGGAAAAACATCAGAGGCTTTACCCTGTGTCTGTTTAGGGGATAGAGGAGGAAGAGAAGGGAATGGACATCACTAAAATAATCCAGTTAGTCTTTAAACAAGTAAACAAGCTAATAACAATGACAAGCACTGAAAGAGGGGAGAGATGAAGCCAGTACCCAAAGTTGCTGCAATATCTAAAATGTTCACTTTCCAAAAAATATGAGACATGCAAAATAAGCAGGAAATTATGGCCTAGATACCAGAAGAATAGCAGTCAATAAAGCCACCTGCAGGAGAGACCAGATGTGAGAAAAGAAGCCATTATAAATATGTTCAAAGAAACAAAGAAAACCATGATTTTAGAAGTAAAGCATGATGACAGTGTCACATTACATAGAGAACATTAATAAAGAGACAGAAATTATTAAAAATAACCAAATGGAAATTTTGGAGCTGAAAAGAGCAATAACTGAAATTTAAAAATTCACTAGATGGAATCAATAATACACTTAAACGGGCAGAATGTAAAAGTACTTAAGAATAGATCAATAGAAATTATGCAATCCAAGAACAGAGTGAAAAATGAATGAAGAAAAAATGAGCAAAGCCTCAGAGAAATGTGGGACACTAATGTATACCAACAGACATGTAAAGGCAGCACCAGAAGAACAGAGAAGGAAAGGAGCAGAAAGATATTTGAAAAATTAGTGGCTAGAAACTTCCCATTTCCTAAAAAATTTAAATCAACATATCCAGGAAGTTCAACAAACTGCAAGTAGGATAAACTCAAAAAGACCCATGAATAGACACATAGTAAACATGCCAAAGAAAATCTTGAAGGCAGCAAGAGGAAAATGACTCCTTGTTTAAGGAAACTCCTATAAGATTAAGAGTTGACTTATCATCAGAAACAATAGAGGGCTGAAGGCAATAGGATAACCTATTCTCAGCCTTCAAATTTTAAAAACTCTTAATCAAGAATCATATATCCAGCAAAATTATCATTTAAAAGTGAAGATGAAATAAAAAGACATTTGGAAAACAAAATCTGAAAGAATCTGCTGCCAGTAGACCTACCTTACAAGACATACTAAAGTTAGTTCTTCAGGCTGAAAGCAAGTGACCCAAGACAGTAATTTGAATACACACACACACAAAACAAAGAACACTGATAAAGGTAATTATGCAATTATAAAGTAGTATAATTGCCTATTTCTTATACTTTCTTATCTTGTTTAAAAATCATAAAGCAGTATACATTTAATTGTATTTGTGGGCATATAACATACAGAAATGTAATATATTTACCAATAGCAGGGCAAAGAGGTTGGTGACAACAAACCAACATTGGGTTAAGAATTGACTCCAGATGTTTCACTTGAATCCAAAAGAACAAATGCATAGAACCTGAAATGGAAAGAAGGCTAATATGAGAAAAATTATACATATAACATAAAAATTTTGTTCTACACTGGAAACTGACACAACACTGTAAACTGACTATAACTGAATTAAAGAAAAAGAAAAAAGTTATACGTATAAACTTGCTCTCTTTTCTCCTCTCAGCTTCTTTAAAAGACATAAAATTACATAAAGGAATAATAATTATAATGATGTACTGTCGGGCTTATAACATTCATAGAGATAATACATATGACAAGAATACCACAGTAAGAAAGAAAAGAGAGTAGAGCTATATGGGAATGCTGTTTCTACATTCTCTGAAATTGCTGATGTAATTGTGAAACTGTTTTTGATAAGACATATATGGTAAGGCCTAAAGCAATCACTAAGTAAATAACTAAAAATATATAGCAAGAAAATCATTAAAGAAGTTAAAAAGTAATATTAGAAAATATTCAATTAATGAAAAAGAAAACAGTAATGCCAAAAAAAGACTTGAGGTGTAGAGAAAATAATAACTTAAATGAGAAATGTAAATCCTATTGTTTTGCTTAGTTTTGTTTTTATGAACTCTGGATACAAGTCCCTTATCAGATATATTATTTGTGAATATTTTCTACCATTTTGTGGGTTGTCTTTTCATTTTCTTAACATTACTTTTTTAATTAATGCTATGTCTCTCTTTTTTTTTTTGCTTAAAATGAATCAAAGCAAACGCAACATGTGTACAAATCTATAGATAAAGCTGCTCTGGAAAAAAACGCATAAATTCATGGCAAAGAAATGAGACTTGGCATTTTAATGCTGATCATGCCATCCTCAATGCCATAACACCAAATCTGTGATTGCAACACAGTAAACTATGTGTATCTGCTATACCCTACTTCTCAAATCCAGGACTTATGAACTCAAATCAGAATTTGCCATCAAAAACTCAAACTTGAATTCCTGTACTAGGAATGTCTCCAGTAGAGAGCACTAATGTTTTTTGAATATTTGGTGTAAGTAGCTTTAATTGAGATAAGGCTTAGGAAGGACTTACAACCCTTTCCCATTCCCATATATCTGGGTACACAAGACATAGGCATTTATTCCATATCCATTAACAGTTTACAGAGCACCCACTGTCCCCAGGCACCACATTAGGCCTTGGGATCCTGAGGAGGAAAAGATACACTCTTACCCTCAAGGAATTTGGCCTAGTGAAGAAGACTGTCTCAATCCCCTAATGACATCTCCTTCCAACAATCAAGGAAAGCATTTACTAACTAATCATGCACTTTCCTATCACAAACTACATACATATATGTAGAAAAGCACATGGACTGTAAGCATTTGAAAACAGTAGGTTCAGGAGGGCCTTAGAGAAAATCTAGTCAAAATCTCTCATTTTATACCTGGAAACTAAACCCAGAGTGGATAAGTGACTTACCCAGGATCACGACAAGAACTAAGATTAATATGGCACTTCCTATATGCCTAGAACTGCTCTAACAGTATTGTTTATTTAATCCTCACCACAACTCATTTTTGAAATACAAAACTAAGGCACAGAGAAATTAATTAACAACAAAAATCAAACAGCTCACAAGGGCAAAGTCAGGATTTGAATCTAAGTAGTCTTGCTCCAGAATCCATACTTTTAGTCACCATGCTATATTTAAGTAGCTATGTCTAAAGGCAGTAATGATTTTCTGACTCATGTTTTTACACTGTCTTGTTATTTTATACTGTCAGGGTTTCCAGCATCTCTAGAACTCATTGGTCAAAAATTATCAAAGAAATCTCAAGATATTATGGTACTTCAAAGTCACAAGATCCTCGATTTGGGGAAAATGGCTCAATTCAATGTGGATGTATATGTTACCAGAAGGTGAAGATGAAGACATGCACAGACATGAGAAATATAATAAGTAATCTTGTAATAAGTATTTTTTTATCTTACTTTGACAAATGTTGCCACTTATGTCTCATTTCCTTGTTTCCCTGAATCACTTCCATGTACTCCTTCTCACCTCCAAATCCCAGTCTTTTAGTGTGTCAATTCTTCAATCAAATAAGTACATGTTAATGTAGACAGAGCTAGGGATTAAATCTTGAGAGGACCCTGCCCTATACAAGATAGAGAAGATGTGCATTTCAGAAGCCTCAGACTTCATTTCACCCATTCATTTATTATCTAACAAATATTTATTTGGTGCCTGTCATATGCACAACAATGCACTGGGTTCTGGGGATGTGCTAGTCTATGGGATGGATGTGACCTTTACTCTCCTGAGGTCCACAGTCTTACAGCATTCCTCCAGAGTAAGTTAGGGATCCATAGTTAAGCACTTGTCAATTCTTAACCTGTTGGGCCTCTGAATGATGGCTGAGCTACAGGAGGATGAACAGAATGACTCAGCAAGACTGGGGACTGCTAATAGATGCAGTCACTCTCAGGTGTGCTGACTACAGAGGAGAGAGCATGTTATTTTGAAATGGCAGTAATACACTGTTTGAGTGATATGCATGAATTATAAAATAGTTTATAAATAGAAATTATTTGCATTATGATTATGTTTTGTCAGAATGCACACATCATTTTTTTGTGTGTGTGTGTCCTTGATGACCCTGAAGAACAAAATTTTATATCTGCTTATTGAATTGGTTAAGTAAATTAATCAAATCCAGGCATTTTATTTGATAAGTTCACTCAAAGACGAAGGAAAAATTATAAAATTTACACCCACTTACATATTTGTTTCATTCTTTAGTATGCTTCCCCCCTCATTTTTACTTGTAATCAATCTGTCTTTAACTCCCCCAGTTACACAGAGGCCTTTACCAGACACCAAAAGCTATTCTGCTCACAAAAACAACAGGCTTCCTTAAGCCTTAAGTTGTTTTTTTTAATTTGCCCTTTAGGTCTCAATTTCTCTGAGAAATCTGGGAAGTCCTCTCCACTTTAGCCCACTCTTTCATCTACCAATGTAAGACCCAACTACTTTTGCCCTTCAATTTTGTAATGAGATAAAGGACGCCTGATTTATTATCATACTGCTCTTTTTCATAAGGTGACCTGGTTACATTCAGCTATTATAAAGCATATTTGAGTCATAGGCTCTGAACCATGTCAATATCCTGTACTAGGAGATTTTACTCAGCCCTGAATTTGCTCATATATCCAGCTACATATTTGCCTCTATTTTTTATTTAAACTCTAAGTTTCTTGAGGGCACATGTTTATTTGTTTTTATATCCTCCAAAACAATTTGGTGGAGAGACTGAATTGGAGATAAAGAAGTTAGCAGAGATAAATTAGTAGAATAAGTGGATAATTGGAAGGTGTGCCTGCATTTGGATACATAGGATTCAGGAGACAAAGCCAAAGAGAACTGTGGAGTGGGGACACACTGGGGTTTGGTTAGTTAGTCCTCACAGATTTATCATGTCCAGCCTAACGGTCCCTGGAGGAATGCTTGGAGACTTGTGGACCCCAGGAGGGCAAAGGCCACATCCATCAAATGGACCAATGTATCCTCAGAAACCAGTCCAGTGTTTTGCACACAGTAGGCATAGAATAAATATTTGTTGGATGATAAATGAGTGGTAAAATGAAACGAAGTCTGAGATATCTGGAACATGAAATATTTCTATCTTCTTTTCTGATATAGTCCAGGATAGTTACATTAAACACATAGAAAACAGAAACTCCTGCCTAGACTGTTAGTGGCTTGCCCCAGATCTCACTGACAGATGAGCCACAAGCAGAACCCGATACCAATTCTCATACACTTTCTGACTCATATCTCTTTTTCTCTATTTCTAAAATGTTCTGAATCTTGTTTTTTACAATTTATATTGATTCTTAAAAATTCTTAACAAACTATATATATGTGTGTATATATACATACACACACACACACACACACACACACACACATACATGTACATACATATTATGTCCTAGTCTTAGAGAATCAGTTAAGGTTAGAATTGAAGTTCAGTATTAAATGTGTATTACAATTAACAGATAGCCTAATATTAGGCCAAGAAACACATATGCACAAATACATACACACACAGTCATTGAGGAAAAAAAGATGGGAGGGGCATGGAATCAAGGCCTAGCTGGTATTAGACCTGGGTTACTTCAAATCAAAGAAATGAAAAAGTTGACTATGAGGAACCTCAGAAACCAGCTGCTTTCACAGTATCAGGAAAACTTTTGCCCAGATTTCAACATGGTCCAGGGAACACAGATTGAATTCTTACAGGGATCCCAGCAAGCACTATCTCAGTCACTAGCAGAACCAATCAGGGCGTTTTTTATATCACTTCACAGGAGCTAAGGAGCACCAACTCTGTTTTAATTCTAAGCTTTCAGCCTGGCTTCACTTGCAAATATTTTCTTAGAAGTCTTCATTTTATGGATGGGAAAGAGACAATAGTCAATAACTGGCTGGCTCCTGTGTGGCAGATTCCAATATGGGACCCAGATGACAGTACATATTCTTTAAATGGGATGCATGGGAAACTTTCAAAGAAATATTTGGACATCTTCCCAGAAGACAGATTAGCTGGACATGGCGGGCATCCTGCTGCAGGAAATCGTGTTTTTCCTTTGAAGAAGAGCCTGGAAGATCACCTTCCTAACACTTGTCATAAAAAGAAGGGATGTCATATAGTTAAGGGAGAGGGTCAATCAGCAGAGTGGGATGAGAACACAGAGTAATTGGTCGTGAATATTTGAGACTGGGACCATGATAAAGGATCAGCTCACACAGAAGTGCACAGCTGGCCTTGCACAATTACAGTTTCTAGTCAAGCTACCTTATTCCAAAAACACTTGCAATGTCGACCTCATCCTGTCCTTGGACTTCTCACCACTGAGCTCATTCTCAGGGGTCATTCTCAGAATTTCTCCCAGGCCCGAGGAGAGCTCACATTAAAACTCTGCAAACAGGAGATTGAAAAGTTCAGGAAAACATGGTGAAGTCTTTGATCAAAAATAAATAAAAATTCTTCATCAATGACAATATGCTCAATCTTACACAGTTGAACCAGAAGGATGACTTTCTGAGAATGCAAAGCCATGAATGCCTTCTCACTTTTGTTCTTTTCTTCTGACCTGATGTCTCAGTAGGACTAACAAACTTGAACCCTGGTGTTGAGAAAATATTCCAAAGTAGTATTTCAATTGAGCACTGTAAAGCTAGCCAAACTTTCCCAGACCCATGTTCCTATGCTCCTCCTTCAACACTGCGTGGCCCACCAACCTCTCCTCCCCTTTCAGGTGCTGCCTGCTTCCCCTGTAGATTACATACCTCTCAGAAAAAGAATAATGATTCCTGTTTACCTTCGTGTTCTGCCTCACATCTCCAGAACTCCAGTGCTTTCTTTTATACACTGTAGACTTTCAATGTTTTAATTAATTTAAAGAAATAGAGAATTTTCCATTATCAGAAATAACTTTGTAATATAGAATTGGAAAATAACTGTTAATACTGGATAATATACTGTCTTCCATTAATCATAAAAATTTTCTCATGACACAGAGAAAACTGAACTCTTATCAAGGCAGCCACATGGAGCAAAGCTGATGACAATCAGAGTCTCTCATTTTTTAAATTTTTTTTAATTTTTAATTTTTTGGTTTGGTTTGGGTTTTATTGTTTTGTTTTTCAGGGAATCAACTCAGAAAGGCCCTGCCAAACCTGGGAGTGAGTTGATTGTTCCATGTAGGTCATGCAGATCAATAACACAATTTGTAGTGATCCTTTCATTTCTGTTATTTGTGACTCTGCTTGTGCCATTGGGCAGAGGAACCGGCCACATTGCTGCTCACAGTCATCTCCTTTATCATATGAATGTGAGGAGCCTACCACTAGATATTTCCCCAAACCAATGGGATGCTGTATAAAACAGAGTATTTCTATGTCTTTTTCTTCTGGATATTCTCAGGTTACCAGAAAGAGATTGACTGAGCCCTGAGGGTGGATTGGTCATTATAAGACAATATTTGGGGCAGATAAGGCAAACATATAGAATTTAGGTCTTTCTAAATTTTACTTCTCTTTCATGAGTCTCTTTCTGATTATTATCACCTGCACTGATCCATCTCTTCATGTAAGTAGTACTTGGTTGTTTTCTATGTGTTCACCTAAGTTCTGAGCTGCTTGAGGTCAGAAACCAAGATTGATGCTTTTTTGATATTGTGCTTGATATCTAGCATGCTGATGGGCACAAAATGAGTGCTTAATAGTTATGATGAGACTTCTAAACACAATTTTACACTTTGACAAATTTGGCTGTGGAAATAGTGACTGAGTCTTTTAGAATTTTCTATGAACAGAATAATAAATGTATATAGGAAATTTATAAAATATAGATGGGAAATAAAATACAGCAGCATTTTTCAGAGACACAGCTTCTGTTTCCTTTCTCTTTCCAGATCCATGCAGGTGACAGATCTTTCTCTGTCCACCTCTGATGGAGACTACATTCTTTACTGTCCAGTAGCATATACCCTTTGATTGTCTCTTAGGTAAGCAGAATTGTGAGCATATTCAAACTTTCCTTCTTTCCTTCTGTCAAATTCTTGTCAGCAGTTTTACACACACACACACACACACACACACACACACACACACACATCCCCCACCACCAATCTTTTGCAGATTATAAGCAGGAGTTATTCAGGCTTCTGCCTAAGAGTGTGGACTTTGCAGACTGGTGGGTCTGGGTTTGAACCTTACATGATCACTTTGGATAAGTTTCTGGATTAGTTAAAATTAGCTGCCAGTTACAGAGACTGCAAAGAACAGTGGCATAAACAAAGTGATGTTTGTTTCTCTTTCACATTAAAAAAAATTTCTAGGAGACGGAGAAATGGCGGAGTAGAAGGATGCACGCAGGTCACCCTCTCCCACAAATACACCAAGACCCACATCTACAGACCCACTCAGCCAACCAGAGCACCTGTGGAACTCCGACAGAACATCGCCCTCTTCAAAAGATAAAGACGCCCAAAATCTGGTAGGAGAAAAGGAAAAAAGAAAGAACAAAAGGCAAAGCAGTGCGGGATGTGTCCCGCTGGGAGGGAGAAGCAAAGGAGGTCTGGCACTCGCTTGCTGGGTCTCCCCTCTCCAACTGAGAGGCCAGCGGGATGGAGGGGGAGCCTCCGAGGCTCGGATCTGTACAGAGCAGCCCTTGACTAACAGAACTAAGTTAAACGGGCACAGAGCATCCCCCCAACACCCAGCCTGAGACGCGGGCCAGCAGCCGCTGGCAGGGCCAGGCTGCACAAGCCAGGCGGAGGATGGAAGTGGCTGCACGGAGGCAGCCCTGGGGGAATGCAAGGGGCTGCACGCCATGGCTGTGGGTGCACAGGGAAGAACAACCTGGGCCTCCATAAAACAGCAAGGTTGATGTGCTCTCAGGGGAAGGGTGCACACCCCCATCTCTGAAAACCCCCGGAAAGTTTTCGGGGGAAGAGAGGCGGGGCTCAGGCACAGCCACCACATCCTCCGCGCTGAGCACTCAGGCGGGGGCGGGGGCGAAACCTGCATCCGCACCGAAGGGCTTAGCAGCCTCAAAGGCCAGACTGAGACTGGCCTGCAGCCCGGGGCAGATAGGATCCTTCCATCCTGGTCCCTCAGAGAACTTGCTCCACAAAGGCAAACAAGGATCTGGGTTTTGGCTTGGAGGAGGGACAGGGCTGTCCCTCGGTCTTCCCCAAGCCCACCAGCGGAGCGCCGACCAGGGCGGAGCAATGAACAGGGCAGAGCGCGCAGCTGCACAGAGAGCGGAACTACCGGTGGTGCAGGTAGAAGGAGAGCGGCCCCCCACCTTTAGGGCAGGAACACAGCCCCTGACCGAGGTGCTGGGAGGGGGCACGACCCGCCCTCCTACCTGGCCAGTCTGCAACATCTGACTGCAGCATCCAGAGAGGCAGCGAACCGCCTGCCCACAGCAGAGAGTTGCACCTGACCCAGTGTTAGGAGGAGGCACGATCTGCTTGCCGACAGGTGCTGGGAGCAGCACAGAAGAGGGCGCCAATGGAGGGTCTCTGAAAACAGCAAGCTGAGCTTCCAAAACAGGACCAAGACAGAAAGACTTCACATTAAAAGCACACAGATTCCAGGAGAACACCGACAAACCCCCCCCTTTTTTTTTTTAATCTGTTTTTACATTTTCTATTTTCTATTACTCTCTTAATCTTTACTTCTTAATTCATTTCTATTTCTCTTGGGTTTTGATGTCCTGCTATTGATTAGACACAGGTTTCAAATACATCTATTCATCTCCCCCCCTTTTTTTGTAAAGGTTTAAAAGGACGTCTCAACCCGATTAATACTCTGCTTCAACTCACTCTTCTTTCATTATACACTGTTTTCAAACCCTCTTTCTCCCTTCTTTTAAAATTCTTTCTTTCTCTCTCTTATTTTTTTCTTTTTTTCCCTAAGTTCTATTCCTAAATAGGCATCAGATAGATAAAATCCTTAAGGACCAAAATAAACAACTGATACTCCAAAAACAACAGTGCCAAGGAGGTATGAGCAAGATGAAGAAGCAGAAACACCTTTCCCAATTAAAAGAACAAGAGAAATCCCCTGAAAGAAAGATCAACAAAATAGACATCGATAGCCTACTAGATCAAGATTTCAAAAAAGGAGTGATCGAATTGCTGAAGGAATTAAAAGAGATAGTGTTTAGAGATATAAAATATGTCAAAAATGAAATTGAAGCTATAAAGAAGAGCCAAGTAGAATGGGTAAACTCATTGACAGAGATGAGGAATGATCTAAAAGCTGTGCAAAGCCGACTAGATAATGCAGAGGAACGAATAAGTGATCTAGAAGACAGGACAATAGAAAGCACCCATTCAGAAGAACTACAAGAGAAGCAAATAAAAAATAATGAAAATAGCATAAGGGACCTATGGGATAATATAAAGCATCCCAATCTTTGCATAATAGGGGTCCCAGGAGGAGAAGAAAGATCAAAGGGGATTGAAAAGGTTTTTGAAGAAATCATGACTGAAAACTTCCCAAACTTAAAGAAGGAATCAGATATCCAAGTACAGGAAGCTCAGAGGGTCCCAAACAGGAAGAACCCAAATAGACCCACACCAAGACATATCATAATCAAGATGGCCAGAGTCAAGGATAAAGAAATGATTCTAAAGGCAGCAAGAGAAAAGCAAAGAGTAAGTTACAAGGGAACCCCCTTAAGGCTCTCAGCTGATTTCTCTACACAAACACTACAGGCCTAAAGGGAGTGGTAAGATATATTCAAAGCCCTGAATGATAAAAAGATGCAGCCTAGGATCCTTTAGCCAGCAAGGCTATCCTTGAGGATAGAAGGAGAAATAAAGAGTTTCACAGACAAAAAAAACAAAAGCTGCAGGAGTTTAGCAACACTAAACCCATGCTAAAAGAAATATTGAAAGGGCTATTCTAAATAGAAAAGCAGCAGGATGCTACAGAAATGAGAAACACACAACTGGAAAGGTGATAACTCATGAATTACAAGTAAAGTAAACATGAAATTATAAAAGAAGACATACAAATCACTGAGAGTGGGAGAGGGAGGCAGGGAAATATAGAATATTTTTTTCTTTCTTTTTTAAAATTTTTTAACACTAGGATGGGTTTGAGATCATGTTACTATCAGTTTAATAAAAACAGTTATAGTAATGGGTTGATAGATTTACAAAATAGGGTAACCACAAGCCAAAAATTTACAAAGGAGTCACAAAAATTAAATAAAATCCATGATAATACAAAGGAAAATTACCAAACAACAAAAGAAAGAAGAAAGGAACAAAGAGGATATAACAATTCAACTGCAAAGATAAGTTCAAAATGGCAATAAACACACATATGTCATTAATTACTGTAAATGTTAATGGACTAAATGCTCCAGTCAAAAGACACACAGTGGCAGACTGGATAATAAAGCAAGAACCTTCAATATGCTGCATACAAGAGACCCACTTTAGGGAGAAGGACACATATAGATTGAGAGTGAAAGGATGGAAATGATATTGCATGCAAATGGAAAAGCCAAAAAAGCAGGTGTTGCAGTATTGATTTCAGACAAAATAGACTTTAAAACAAAGGCCATAAAGAAAGATAAAGAAGGACATTTTATAATGATTAAAGGAGTGATACAAGATGAGGATATTACACTCATTAATATATATGCACCCAATATATGAGCACCTAGTACATACAAGAACTACTAACAGAGATAAAGGGGGATATTGATGGGAATACAATCATAGTTGGAGATTTTAACACTGCATTAACATCATTAGACAGATCTTCCAGACAGAAAATAAACAAGTCAACAGAGAAATTAAATACTACAATAGAAAAACTAGATTTGGTAGATATTTTCAGAGCATTACACCCTCCAAAAATAGGATATACATTCTTTTCAAGTGCACATGGAACATTTTCCAGGATCGATCATGTACTTGGGCACAAAAGAAACCTCAACAATTTTAAGAAGATAGAAATTATCTCTAGCATCTTTACTGACCACAGTGCCATGAAACTGGAAATCAACAATAGAGAAACAAAGGAGAAAAAAAGGAAAGCATGGAGATTAAACAATATGTTATTGAAAAAACAATGGATCAATGAGGAAATCAAAGCTGAAACTAAAAAATACCTTGAGACAAATGATAATGAAAGCACAACCACTCAAAACCTATGGGACACAGCAAAGGCAGTGCTAAGAGGGAAGTTTATAGCGATATAGGCCTTCCTCAAAAAAGAAGAACAATCTCAAATAAACAATTTAACCCACCACCTGAATGAAATAGAAAAAGAAGAACAAAAAGCCCCAAAAAGCAGCAGAAGGAAGGAAATAATAAATATCAGAGAGGAATTAAATACAATAGAGATTAACAAGACCATAGAAAAAATCAACCAAACCAAAAGCTGGTTTTTTGAAAAAGTAAATAAAATCGACAAACCTCTGGCCAAAGTCACAAAGAAGAAAAAAGAGAGAGCACAAATTAGCAAAATAAGAAAGGAAAATGGAGAAATTACAACAAGCAAAATAGAATTACAGAATATCAAACAAGAATTTTATGAAAAACTATATGGAACCAAACTGGATAACCTAGAGGAGATGGACAAGTTTCTGGAAACATACTGTCCACCAAAGCTGAATCAAGAAGAATCTGAACACTTGAACAATACGATCACTAGAAAGGAAATAGAAACAGCAATTAAAAACCTCCCTACAAATAAAAGTCCAGGACTCGATGGCTTCACCGGGGAATTCTACCAAACATACAAAGAAGAACTTATACCAGTCCTCCTCAAACTCTTCCAGACGATTGAAAAGGAGGGAATACTCCCAAACTCATTCTATGAAGCCACCATCACCCTGATACCAAAACCAGGCAAAGACACTACAAAAAAAAGAGAATTATAGCCCAATATCACTGATGAACATAGACGCCAAAATACTCACCAAAATTTTAGCAAATAGAATCCAACAACACATAAAAAAGATTATACATCATGACCAAGTGGGGTTCATCCCAGGGACACAAGGCTGGTTCAACATACGCAAATCAATCAGTGTAATACATCACATCAACAAGAGAAAGGACAAAAACCACATGATCATCGCAATCGATGCAGAAAAAGCATTTGATAAAATTCAACACCCATTTATGATAAAAGCTCTCGCCAAAGTGGGTATAGAGGGAACATATCTCAACATAATAAAAGCTATATATGACAAACCTACAGCCAGCATAGTACTCAACGGTGAAAAACTCAAAAGCTTCCCAGTAAAATCTGGGACAAGACAAGGATGCCCACTATCACCACTCCTATTCAACATAGTCCTGGAAGTCCTAGCCACAGCAGTCAGGCAAGAGAAAGAAATAAAAGGGATCCAAATTGGAAAAGAAGAGGTAAAAGTGTCATTATATGCTGATGACATGTTACTATATATAGAAAACCCTAAAAGGTCCACACAAAAGCTACTAGAGCTGATTGAAGAATTCAGCAAGGTAGCAGGTTACAAAATTAACGTTCAAAATTCAGTTGCATTTCTTTGCACTAACGATAAATCAACAGAAGAAGAAAGTAAAGAAACAATCCCCTTTAAAATAGCACCCAAAGTAATAAAATATCTGGGAATAAATCTAACCAAGGAGGTGAAATAATTATACACAGAAAACTATAAACCATTGATGAAGGAAATTAAAGAAGACTTTAAAAAATGGAAAGATATTCCATGCTCTTGGATTGGAAGAGTCAATATTTTTAAAATGGTCACACTGCCCAAGGCAATCTACAGATTTAATGCAATCCCTATCCAATTACCCATGGCATATTTCACAGAACTAGAAAATATCATCATAATATTCATATGGAACCATCAGAGACCTAGAATTGCCAAAGCATTACTGAAGAGAAAGAAAGAGGCTGGAGGAATAACTCTCCCAGACTTCAGACAATACTATAGAGCTACAGTCATCAAGACAGCATGGTATTGGTACCAAAACAGAAATATAGACCAATGGAACAGAATAGAGAGCCCAGAAATGAACCCACAAACTTTTGGTCAACTCATCTTTGACAAAGGAAGCAAGAATATACATTGGAATGAAGACAGTCTCTTCAGCAAATGGTGTTGGGAAAACTGGACAGCAGCATGTAAAACAATGAAGCTAGAACACTCCCTTACACCATATACAAAAATCAACTCAAAATGGATTAAAGACTTAATCATGAGACAAGATACAATAAACCTCCTAGAGGAAAACATAGGGAAAACATTATCTGATATACATTTAAAAACTTTCTCCTAGAAGAAATCAAAGCAACAATAAACAAATGGGACCTAATGAAACTTACAAGATTCTGCACAGCAAAGGAAACCAGAAATAAAACAAGAAGAAAACCTACGGAATGGGAGAAAATTTTTGGAAGTGAAACTGACAAAGGCTTGATCTCCAGAATATATAAGCAGCTCATACGACTCAATAAGAAAAAAATAAACAACCCAATCCAAAAATGGGCAGAATACCTAAACAAGCAATTCTCCAAGGAAGACATACAAATGATCATAAAGCACATGAAAAAATGCTCAATATCAGTAATTATCAGAGAAATGAAAATCAAAACTACAATAAGGTATCACCTCACACCTGTCAGAATGGCTGTCATTCAAAAATCCACAAATGACATCGTATATTTTTTAGTTATTATTAATTCTACAGTTATCAGAGTATTATTTTACTTTAAGTCGTATGTAGCTTATAGATACCCTCATGTGTGCAATACGTATAAAAAATTCAATAAAAATTGTGACATATTTCAAAGTACATAGGTTCCCCTATGTATACGTAGAAAATCCCAAATCTCTTTCTTATTGCTTTAAATAGACAGGAACTGTATTTTTTAATTTAATGGAATAAAAATAAAACATTTATATTTTAAGCTATATTTTGGCATATTTCAAAGGAGAACACATCTTTATTTTGGTTTCATCATGAAATATTAATAACATAATAACAAAAATACCTGGAATCTTGGTAACCAAGAATTATTAGTGATTTAATCACATGTATTACAGACACCTGGTTCCATCTAAGGATAGACACATGGAAAGAGTGTCATACTTATCAAACCATAAGAAGAAGCTGGGAAATCTGCAAAATCACACTGCTGCTGAACCCATCAGAGTGCTGACTTTGAACGGCTACCATCAGGGTAAAATTTGAGGAACGCTGGCATGAGCCTCCAGACAGACAAGACACTATCAATCCCTCACCTATCCCAGAGCACTGGAAGTGTTAGGTAGTTAGATAAGGGGGGCACCAGGCAGACAGGTGGAGGAGAGAGAGGATGGTGTGTATGATGGTGGTATGCCTGCCTCCAGCATAAATGGGCTTTACTTCTTTTATGTGAGTGCCAGCAAGAAACCAGTTAGAACTAAAAGGCTGGAACTTCATGGTAGTGACAAGGACCTAACCGGACATGACCCAGTTCTCATTCTAATATAATTAGCATTGAGGTTCTGGCCCCTCCATGGGTTTTTCTGTGTTCATCATGGATAAGGGCATTCACAAAAGGGGACAAACATGACTGAGCACTCCAGGGGGCAAGAGCCATCAATCAATCAAAAGACCACCTCTAAGTGAGGGTACAAGAGGAAGGAGCAAAGACCATTGCTGTCTGCACTTGGATCAGCCTGCCTCCTGTTCTTGGAGGGGTAGTTCAACTTTCCTAATAAAATCTTTCACTGCACAATTCTTTCATCTCCCATGTGAATTCTTATATTTTGAGTAAGTCAAGAACTGTGGCCTTTTCCTTCCTCCTTTTAGGGTAACAGAAGGAGACAAGGTGGCGATGCAAACAGATACAAAAGTATCAACTAACTCCTTAATGAACTGCTCAAAGCTGAGCACTCCCAGTTGGGAGAGTATGGAGTCCTGGGATCACAGATGGTCGCAGCCCCTTCTCCATGGACCTCACTTTTTGCTTGTGAAAAAACCTGGGGGCAGGAAAGAGTTGAGAAAGCCTCCCACAGTTGGTGTGTTCCTGTTGCCCTGGGATGGCACTGCTGAGGGAGAAACCAATTCTTACCTGGATGATTTCCCCAGTGGAATAATGTCTTAAGATGCTGAAAATAAAGGGCAGTAAATCCTGTCACTTTCAGCAGTTGAAAACTCAGAGTTTGGTTAATGGATACAGGCAGAAATCCTCCTAGTTTCAGAAAATTAAAGATTTATTTTTACCATGGAGGGCAGGGCAGGATCACCAAGGAAACTTGGATCCAAAAACTCAGAGACACGTGAGATACCAAAGACTGATGCTAAATGAGGAAAATGTGGAAAGCCTCTTTGTTCCTCACCACCTGGAGTAACCAGGACCAAGAAAAAGCAACAGCAGACCAACCCCCAGCAGAGGGATAAGAGCACACAGGGACAAAGATACTGGGTCCCAGGGAACATCTACAACTGAAGGTGGACCAAGCACATTCCAGAATAAAACTCAGATAGTCTATCAGTCTAGCTCCCGCCCTAACCACAAGGTGACACTGAAGGAACCTGAGGTTGGCCACATATGGCAGGTAATTGAAACTACCAGCAAAACAGAAACACAGCTCAGCTCCTCAATGAAAGCCTAGCAGGAAAAGAGGCGTGCCTATTTCCAGCCTTAAACATTATTTACTTAGGATTCTGACCCCCTACATGGAATATGCAGATTTCAACTAAAAGTTATGAGACCTATGAAATGGAAAGAAAAAAGAATCCACTGTTGAGAGATAAAACAAATAATAGAAGTGAAAATCAGACAGGGGATATAAAATCACTATGATTAATACATCACAAGCTCCAGTGAAAAGACTTGAAGACATTCATGAATAGATGTGTCATTTCAGCAGAGAAATGGAAACAATAAGAAAATGTCAAAGAGCAGGCTAGGAATAAATTTAAACACATGCCCAGCAAAGGGGATGAAGAATGTCTTTGACAGGCTCATCAGTAGGCCTGACAAATTCAAGGAAAGCCTTGGTGGACTTGAATATAGGTCAACAGACATTACTCAAATGAAAACAAAAGAGGAAATTCTTGGAAAATTTTAATAATTTAAATTTAAAAGAACAGAGTATCCAAGAGATGTAGGCCAATCAGTCTGAAATATATTTAATTGAAGTCCCAGAAGGAAAAGAAAGTAAAAGAATGAGGAAAAAAAATTGCAAAATGAATGTTCAAGAATTTTCAACAAATAATGAATTAAAAAACAACCTAGAAATAAATTCATAATGCTAAAGGCCAAAGATGAAGGGAAGCATTAAACTCTGTCAGAGAATAGTATAGGATCATCTTTAGGAAATGGGGTGTCTCCCAGGTGTTTGAGACCAGGTGGAACCAGAATAAAGTTATCAACGTGCCTAAAAAAATGATGTATAATTTAGAGGAGTGAATGATCCGCCAAAGGGGTTAAGAGAAATCAGAGAAGGGAGGTAACAAGGTCAGTAATCCCGTGTAAAGTATGCTTTTCCTGGCTAGAAGTTGGATCACCCAGTCATATATAGTGTACAAATCAATGAATCAATTAACTGTATGAACATATATAAATAACTAATAAAGACAATTTAAAATTATATTCTGATGCTATTATATATTCAAATGATAAAACAAAATATGTCTCGGGATTTGTACTCAAATAATATACATTTCTGATGATTTTTTTTAATGTAAGTATAGTCAGTTTACAATGTATCAATTTCTGGTGTACAGCATAATATTTCAATCAGACATATACATACATATATCCCTTTTCATATTCTTTTTATTATAGGTCACTGAAAAATATTGAACATAGTTCCCTGTGCTAAACAGTATAAGCTTGTTGTTTATCTATCTTATACATAGTAGTGTCAGCAAATCTCAAACTCCCAATTTATTCCTTCCCACACCCTTTTGATTTGCTTTTCAATAACATTTGTTTCTTTCTTTCAATGTAATTTCAATAATTACCTTTCCAATATCTCAGGTTGATTTTAATATTCTACTAAGTTGAGCTTAATATTCATTGACAGATATTTTAAATTTCATAGATTAAAGTGACAAATAATACTATGCAAAATGCACTCAACTTTACTACTGTGAATCATGTCTTGAATCAGAAGAGCTCTGGGACCCTGAAGGAAGCAAGCACATCAGTCAAGCACTAATCCAGAGGCAGGAACCATGTGGTACCTTGAATGTGGACATTTTAATTAAAAGTATTAACTATAACAGGGAAACATCTACTAAAATGTAAAGGGTCCTATAAAAAATCTAGAAATAACAGATAAAATAACAACCAGATCTCCTAGAGATGAGATCATGAACCACAGGGAGATACTCATTTCCTGAAGTGTGGAGAACACCCAGACTTCTTTTTAGAGGGTGGGTGTATCTATGGCTCATGAGAGAGTGGAGAAGTTCACCGAGGCCACAAGCCTCCCAGGGAGTAGAGGAAGAAATTTTTAATAGGAGGTACCCTGCTGGAAAATCCCCACTAAGAAGCCACTGTGGAGTTGGTGGAGAAATCTACCCCCCAGGACAATCCTGAGCTGCTTATAAGTCAGGTACTTCTGGAGTCAAGGGACTGGAGGAGCTATGCCCTCTGCTGAGCTTGGAAGTTGACATGGTGCAGAAGCCTGCCTAGGAAAACACAGCAGACTTGGAAGAGAAACCCCTTTCTTACTCTAGTGTCTCTCTGTTACTCTACTAACAAAGCATGCCATCTGCCACAGGAGAAACATCTACAGGGTCCAAATATATTATTTCAGAGCAGTCATTTAAGGGTGGTTTGCAGCAGAGAGGCAATGTACTGATAACAAGTATATTACATTTTAATGTCTCTCAAGAAAAATGCATCTGGAAAAAAAAAAACATGGTCAGCTATCTGGTCTAGTGTGAGCCACACATTTTGCACTACACGCACTTGCTATTCTAAGTATTTGCCAATAATAAGGGGAAAGAAATAGACAACACAGAGAAAACATTCAAAAGCATCCCAGAGCTGGTTATGTCAGTGATTTCAATTTGTGAAATCTCATCAAGCTGTAAAGTTAAGTTTTATGCACTTGTCTTATCATTTATATATTTCAATAAAGATTTTTAGAGTAAAGCATATATGTGGCAAAGTTTAGTTTTTGATTATGTAGCACTGCATAGAATTCATGTATTTAGCTCTATTGGCACATGGATTTATTTATATTTCAATTGCCAATTAAATTGCAAGGACTCTGAATTGAACATAATTGTATTTCCAGGCTCTCAATAAAGATTTTTTTTTTTAAATTGAAGTATGAGTGTATTTTGGAAGGAAAGACTTGTCAATCATGCAAAATATGTATTTTCTTTGACTTCTTAGAGGCTCCTAGTTTGCCTCTAACTGAAAGTTATAGTAATTATAAATGCCATCAGGAAGCTAGTAATTACTGTATGGTAATTATTTTATAGTAAAAAGCCAAATGACCCTCATTTCATTCACTAAGTTCTTTTATTTTAAACTGAAGTATTTTTGACATACAATATATTAGTTCTGGTGTACAGCATGGAAATTTTATATTTTTATAGATTATACTGCATACATAGCTATTATAAAATAGTGACTATTTTCCTTGTGCTATCCATTAGGTCTTTTTGTATCTTGTTTTATGCATAGTAGCTTGTATTCCATAATCCTCTATAATAACTTTGCCCCACCCCACACCCCTGTCTCCTGACAACCAACAGTCCATTCTCTATCTGTGAGTCTGTTTCTGCTTTGTTATATCTGTTCTAATTATTATTTATTATTTATTATTATTATTATTATTATTATTATTATTATTATTATTATTATTATTATTAATTATTATTATTATTACTGTCTTCACCCTTCAATGGAGAATCAGTCCCTGTCTTAGAAGACAGGTCTTCAACAGTGTTATTAACAAGCGAATCACCTTTTGTGGTAGGCTAATTTCATTCATGGTCTCATTAATTCTTTTCTAAATCCTGTCATTTACTTTGTAATTTTCTGCTCTTCCATTTGACAATGGACTTTTCTACGTTGCAAGCTCTGGTCAAAGCAATGTTAACAATTGTGATATAAGCTAAAAATTAATTGAAGATAGAAGAGTGCACTTTTGATTGTCCTGTTCATGACATGACCTACTCTCTCTTGAATCCTCACCATCAACCTGAGAATGAGCTGAGACTAGCTTCCTGGCAGCTAAGAAACCCCATGAAGCAGGGTTAAGTCACCCCAGCTGAAGCCAGCCAAGTCTGGTCAGTTCACTACTGACTCATAAGCTTATTATACAGGAGAAAGAACCTTCAGCAATGTCAGTCCAACTCAGTTCAGATTAGCAAGACCTCCAAACTGAGTCAAAACCTTGCAAAAAAAAAAAAAACAGGTAGATGTGATTTTAAGTCACTATATTTTGATATGTCATGGGAAAATATCTACATAGCATAACTTTTCACTTCTGGCAGAAGTTTTCTCTCTCACTCAATGTTTTAAAATTTAAAAACAATGTTTTTTGTTTCCTTAGGAAATATTATTCATAGAACTCCTCTCGAGTTTTATGCATTGACAAGGAATTAAGAACCAGAAAAAGCACTGATATTCTTATATGAGATGGTCATGTGAATTTATTATAGTTCGAAAACATTTTTCTTCATCCCAGCAAGAGAAATTGTGAATCTGAATTTCACTATAACTAAGATACAAAATATTACATACTATGAACTTGTAGGGTTCCTTATGAAGAGTTAAAAGTTTAAAGTTAAAATCTACAAGTGTTGAGTCCACCAAATGAGAGAATTGATTAGAAACTAAGAATGGTTTTTATTAATTATTTTTGGATCTAGAGATTATCATATTATCTGAAGTCAGAGAAAATCAAATATCATATTACTTACATGCTGAATCTAAAAATGATACAAATGGACATATTTACAAAACTAAACCAGACTTACAGACATAGAAAACAAACTATGGTTACAAAAGGGGAAGAGGCAGTGGAGGGATAAATTAGGAGTCTGGGATCAACAGACACACAAGGTATAGCACAGGGAACTATATTCAATCTCTTGTAATAACCAATAATGGGAAGGAGTCTGAAAAATAATATATATATACTAAATCATTATGCTGTACAGCTGAAATTAACACAACATTGTAAATCAACTATACTTTAATTTAAAAAAATAAAATAAAGCCAGCAACCTCTTGGTGCTGGTCATTGGCAAAACAAAAACAAACAAACAAAAATAAAACAAAAAAGACAATACTGGTGATCTGATTCCCTCATTAAGAGATGTTGCAAGAGTTAAGTGAATTTCTTTTCAAAATTATTTAGAAATATTTTACAATAAAAAAGTGATAATTGAATAAGTGTAGGCTTAATCATTATTACACCAAGTGTGCGTGAACCCATATGTTATTAAAAAAAAGGGCAAATTTAATGACTGACAATCAGGCAATTATGAGAACAGCTGCCAAAACCAAACTGTCCCAAGTCCTGACTCATTGTGAAAACTAAGGGAAAGAACCTGTGACTTGACAAATAGCCAGTAAATATAATTTATGAGAGAAATGTATTGCTATATTTTATGAAGATTTGTGTGTGTGTCTCTAGGTGATGCCACGTTTGGTCTCAGCTGTGATTCATGAGTCAAGAGAGAATGGGGAGCATTGTTCTGCTAATTGCACACACCACAGCTAAAACATACATCATATTCCAAAACAATGACTCTTTTTTTTTTAATTATTTTTATGCTGTCTATCTGTTTTGGAGACAAGAATAAACAAGAATTTTAAGAATGAAGAGCACTAAAAACATTCTGTAAGACTATTTTTTTGAGAAATGTTTATTGAGCACCTCATCTTTACCAGCTACTATGAGTCACAGGCAAAGACTGCCTAACTTTCCTTTCAGAAGTTGAATGGGAAGAAATAGTTTCCTTTTAACTAATCACAAAGAAAAAGATATAATTGATGTTGAGGACTTGAAAAAAGCCATCTGATTCTTATTCTACTTCTAATCTTAAATAATTTCAACTCTCCAATTTTATGTTTGTTTATATAGCTAAGAAGATACAGTATTCTTGGATGATGATTATTTATCATCTCTAAATGTTTTTTTCTTTTGACCTATCCTTTCTGCTTCTTTGAGCTACATTGGATGATATTATCTACCCACATGTGTGCAATAATTTTCCCATGAAAATTAAGCTTCTTAGAGGTAATCTATTGTTGCTTGGGCTAACTTTACAGCACTTCAGATCCAATTATTTATTTAGGCCATTAAGTGTTTGAAAAATGAAGACTTAGATTTGAAACCCAATTTGGTCACTGACTGGTTTCAAGAAAAATTGGAGAAAATTATTTCCTTTCTCTCTGTTTTGATTTCCATATGTACAAAATTGGAATTAAAACATTTGCTCACTTTATCTCACAGATAGGTGTAAGGAGAACATGAAATGCAGTTTCAGAAAGAACTTAGTATATTTCAATGAAACGTGAAGCATATTCTCTTAATGATAAGGAATTAAAAGTTCATAAATTGACATATTTGACTTCTCATGCACTGGAGATTTCTAAATGGGAGTAAACCTGTTAGGGTTGTAAGGATGAAAGTTTTATAATTACTTCTAGCCATTCATTCCAATATCACATCCCTGTATTCTTTGTGAGGTTGGTAAATTTAAGATGTTCTGGGTTCCCTTATAAGTGAAGCTGCATATTCTTGCTTTCTCAGGGAAGGACTACTTTTCTAAGGGTCTCTTTCATTTTGGCTGTGAGGGATCAGACAGCTTCATTGTTCAGATGATAATTTCACATTCAGAGAAAAATAAGAAGGAAAAGAATAACTGGAAATCAAGCTATTTTCACAATTTGGAAAATTTATACACATTTCTAAAATCATGAAAAATCATACAGTAAAAAGTCATGACAATAAATCTTAAAAGAGCAATTCTAATGGGTTTCTAGACTGAATATATTATAATGCCTTTCTAGGAAATCATTAGTACATATCACTAAAAAATATTTCATATCTTAGGTTAACAGTTATAAGGGGGGTGACATATGGTACAATAAAAGAAAATGTCATGAGTGTTTTTTTTTCTGAGAGTTTTAAATTTTATATCAAAAAGAATATCTTATTGCCTCTCCTGTTTTATCTCCTGCCATCAGACTTGGCCCAGGGAGGCCTCATCCAGACCCTCCAGCAGCCCAGGGTCCTTGGTACCTTGTCCACATATTGTCACCTGGGATACACTTTTCAGAATATCTCCTACATATCCTTGAGACATTAAGTCTCTTCTGGGATAACATAAATTAGGTTCCCTTTGTAAAATCTATCACTTGGCATGTTGTTAAATAATTTAAAAAAAAAGTCCTGTGTTTGTGGTGAACATGAGGCTGTAACATTCTGCTGAATACAATCCTCACTGGTATATTTTTATAGTTGTATAATGGGTATAATTTTGCTGAATATCTTTCAGGTTAAGAAATATTATGTTGCTTTAATTTCCTTAAATCAAATCACTTGTATATTAACACCTCTTCCTTATGTGGTGAGAAGTATTTATTCTATTCAGCCAAGTTACAATAGGGAGCTGTTTCCTCCTCACTGGCATTTTTATATTTGACCCTTGGGGACTTCCACTGGCTGGTATGTTAGACAATGCACTCCCCTATACACAGACTCCCTCCCTGACATGATCAATTCAGCACATCAATCTTAGGTCTCTGCTCTTTTTGAAAGCATCCAAACTAGTTGGCTAATGTCCTATCACTACTATCATTCACATAGACAGAATTGAGTTTGCCAGGCTCCAGGACAAAAGCCTATGTCTAATTTAAGTCCAACCATAGGCAATTGCAAAGGACTTACTTGAGGAAATTCACAGGGGAAAGCTTCTCTGCCCACCCAGACTCAGTGCCCAGCAAATGAATTGCAGTCTCAGAACCCAGGGAACCTAGTCATGCATGTCTTTATGCTTACCTCATTTCCTGGCCCAGGCCCTCCTCTTGGAGGCTTCATCATCAGTGTCTCACTGCAGAGGATGCTCTCAGGCACCTCTACCCAGATAACCTTATCAGAGACCCTTGAAACTATTTTTCTCTGTGCTATCCTAGCCCTTACCCTTTGGCTCCCCACAGACCTCAGATCCAACGTGACAGGAGCATTTGGTTTGGAGGCTCCCGGGAAAGTAAGACAAATATTTTCATTGATCCACCTGACCATTGTCTTGGGCAATATCCTGGGGGAAAGTGAACCACCATGGGAGCTGGCACTTTCTCCTGTTTAACCTCTAACTGTGTCATCTCAACAAGTGATAGAAGGCTTGACTGTTACATTCATCTGGCCTTTTGTCTTGATCAACTACTTCAACATCTGACAGCTTATCTCTCTTTAGCTCAGCAGGCTCTGGGCAAGACCCAGAGATGGTGCACAGCAACAAATGCAGCATGTAGTAATAGAGCCAGAGCTTAGGAAAATACTCTATGAAAATCATCATTTGGGGCCATGCAGCTGTCTTTCAGTTATACTCTTTTTGCGTTTACACATTTTGGAATACTCTAATTCTAAAATTTGAATATTCAAATTAGTTTCTCACCATTGTCCGTTTAAGTCCAGAATAGCCACAATTCCCAGGACACAATGCTTCTCTGACTTTGAGGAGGAGGGTTACCTTGGTCTCTCACTCTTTGCTGTGTAGGATACAGTTGTAAGAATAAAACAGGAATTAACATGTATTAAACAATCCTGTCAAATCTGTGACAGGAAAATCTTCTTTCTGTGTTATCCTTCCAAGGCTTAATTTCTCCTGTATCTTAAGTCAATTGCTCTCTTTCTGGGTCACACCTGCTACATTGCTTCTGTTTCCTGTGTGTTTAATATTTATGCTAATGGGTTTTTGACACCATTCTCTCTTATGATCTTCCCCTCCCCTCTACTCCTCTTCTCTTTCCTTATTTTTTGGGGTTTGTGTTTTACAATTGTACTTTGTTTGTTTGTTTATGCATGTATGCTTTCTGATGGAAAGGATAGTTCACCAACTTCTGGCCACTCTGCACTGTTACATAGTGTGAGAACTTAATGACAATACAATGGGGAAATGGAGAATGTGCACACAATCAGAAAAGTGAATCTTGTATCACTCTTGTTGTCATGCTTTATTCCTTTTGACACTATATTTTTTTATTCTGGAATTTGCCATGCATCAGTGTTTCATGTAGATTGATTGGGTGGGATCGGTGCAGGGAAAAAGACACCATTTGTACCCTTGACTCATACAGCATGGTTCCTTGACTCTGTTGAGAAATTCCAGATCCTTTTTTAAAATACAAACATTTTTCCCTAAGGGAAAAACTAGACTTTGAAAGGAATAAAATCAGAAGAATATATGTCCTATGGAAAAACATGATTGGCAGCTTCAGGTTTAAAACAAGAAAGAAAATAAAATGGTAGAACAAAATGTATGGTTATCCATATTTTTTTTTTCTAAAACTGAGTTTCATACTTGCTTCTATTTATTTACAATCCCCAAGTTTGAAATGGAGAATATAACTAGTCTCTTAAAATATTAATTCTCAAACAGTATTTTAATATTTTAAAGAAGAAAACATTTTGAGTTTATTCCTTTAATAATCTTACAACAATTAATTTTTGAATGTCCTAAAAATAGCTTTTAAGTGCATCTGAAACTATATATATATCAGATGTGTTATTAGGATCTGATAGACAGCATAATATCAATAGATGAGAAAGATCATCAGCAACCCTTCTTGTCTCCCTTTATGAGTATGGAAATGAGATACTGTCAAATATCTCTTTTCAATTATCTATTTTCAAATATCCATTGTCAATTGCTCAAAATTTTCACATTTTCTGGGTTTTTTTTTGACTTGTAATAAATCACAATTGTAACAGATCCAAATTTTTTAAAAAGCATCTTCCTTAGAAAAAAGTTTTCCCAAATTTGTATTATAACCAAATAAATTAAACTGACTTTTTTATTTTCTTTGATGTAGGGCAGCTCTCAGAGGGTATTATGTCCCTTTGGAGAATTACTGAGGAACAACACTGATAGAAATTGAATACTGTTTGGAAGAAATCTGTGAGAATCAGATTTGTAAGAGGACAATAAAACATGTTTTACTACTGCATTATTCAGTAACCGTTTGGTTTAAAGTGACATTGATTCAAACTAGTTTAAGCCATAAAAAATTACTTATCAGTCCATACATTGAGAAGGATAGATACTGTGATAAGGGAAATAAGAATTATCATGGTTCTTAGTGAACTGAAAAAAAAATTAATGAGAGACAGAAAGTGTGATATAAGCAAGGTTTTTATTAGTAAAGTAAAAAGGTACTAAAAGAGAGTACACTCCTGAGAATCGGGAGCAGGACAACCGAGGGGGAAAATGATCATTTCAGGTGAGAATGGATTCCAGGCCTCAAATATGTAACTAGCAACCTGTATCATTTTCTGCACCTCATTTCTGACTTCTTTCTGAGACACCCTCTCTTCATCATTATGAATGCTGCTCAGAGTTCCAGTTTAACAAAGAACTTATTTTTCAGGACCTCACATTCAGAGATATCCTCCTTTCCAAATTCCACCTTGAAAACTCCACATATGTCTACTTCTACCACCCAGAAAAAAGAATCAATCAAGATAAATCAAATTAATCAAGCAATCAGGCAAGCAATCAATCCCAATTCTGTCTTGCTTAGCTTAAACCACATAATCATCCTTAAACAAATTGCAATCTGTGGAAGATACATTCGAACTGAAATGTTGGTCTCTGTGTTTTGCAGTGACTGCTTCTTGACAAATTATCAAAACTTTTGTTGTGAAAATTCATTTTGCTTGTTGGTTCTGTGGGTCAGTGCTTCAGACAGGGAATGGTGGGGAAGCCTTGTCTGCTTCACTTGACATCTGCCAGGGCATCTCAGAGGCAGGGTTCTGAAGTAATCTGAAGTCTCTCTCACTCATATGTCTGCAGGTTGAAGTTAGAGGGAGTTGGACAGCTTAGGGGCAGAATAGACAGGAATCCTATGGCATCTCTTCCTTACTCCATGTGGTCTCATAACCTGACTTCAGTATGAAGCTTAGGGTAATCAGGATTTTAATGTGTCAGCTCAAAAGTTCCAGAACAAGAGATCCAGGTGGAAGGAAGTTGCATTTCCTTTTTCTTAGAGTCAGAAGTTATACAATGTAACTTCTGACACATTATATTCATTAGAAATGAGTCAATAAACCAGTCCATATTCCAAAGACTCATATATCTTGTGAGAATTTGAGAACATCTTTTAAACAACCTCAATGTGCCTAATTTTGGGAATGGTAAATGACACATTTTGGTAGAAATTTCCACAAAGTAGAAGAATAGATATCCAAAAAAAGGGGGTGTATGTGTTTGTTACAACCATGTAAGAAATAAATACATAATAATCACAATCAATTTTAATTTTAAAGGTCCAATATGCTATAGATATTATCTTATTAATTGTAATTTGCTATTACAGTTGTAATAAAGTTAACAATTATTTATATCATCTCTGAATTATCACTAAGCATTGTTCATTGTTAGACATTTTAATCAACCTTTCTATTTAAGAGTATTAATTTTCCTTTTTCTATCAATTGGTTAAAATAGATTTTTTTTTTTTTTTAGGCAAAGTAAACAGGTTTAAATTCTTCTTGAGTCCTGTTTACTTTAAGTGGATTTTATCTTGAAAAGGAATATCTGATCATGAGCTTTTATTTTCAATATTAATCTATGGATGATGCTGTGAGTTTATTTTTTCTTCTATCATTTTGTGTTTCAAAAGAAAATGTGAGGAATATGACTTTGTTTATTTGCTATTTTTAGTATGAAGCTAACCTTTATCTTTGACTTCTCTGTTATATATTTTATGGGGTGAATTTCCTTCCTCTCTCCTCTGTGTTTACATGTAGGTGTCTTAAGAATTATATTACATGTACCATAGTGAGCATTTCATTACACATGCAATGATTTTTAAACATTTTTATTTGTCTAGAAAGCATATCCACACTACAATTTTGGCTACCACTTCTTCCCTTTTTGTTCTGTTCTATCAGTAATCACCAGTAATCTGCATTTTAGAATCACCAGTTTACAGCTTCTATAGATACTTGCATATTTTTTCTGTTAATTTTCATCTTGTCCTGTGAATTCAGGGAAACCTTTTCAAATTGTTCCCCATGTCACTTAATCAATAACATTCTTCTGAGAATTCAAAACAATTTCCCAAACATTTTCCAAATTATGGAACAGATCATTTTCAGAATTAATACCCTCCTTTAAGTGTTTTGTATTTTGTTCAATATATTTGATTCTGCACTATACTTTCATGGCTCACAAGTTGTTAGTAACTATGTTTTTCTTTTAATATCATTTGAATTGTAATCCCTCCAACATTGTTTATCAAGAGGTGGGTTATGTTAACTTGATCTCTATCCTTCTGACAGTGCCACACCATCTTGAATAATGTAATTTATAGAAAGTTTTGAAATTGGGAAATGTGAGTCTTCTACCTTTGTTTTTCTTTTCCATTTTTGTGGTATCTTGGACCCTGGAATTTCCATATAAATTTTACAATCAGCTTATCAATTTCTGTGAAAAAGTTAGGTAGAATTTCAATAGAGAATTCACTGAATCTAAATCAGACTGGGAACTACTGATCCCCCCAAAATATTGTTCGCCAATGTATGAATACAAGATTCCTTTCCACTTATGTAAGTTTATCTTAATTTCTTTAAAAGAGGTTTTACAGTTTTCAGTGTACAAGTCTTATAGTTCTTTTGATAAATAGATTTTAAACATTTTATTCTTTTGTATGCAAGATCATAAATGTATGGAATTTGTCCACTGCTATTGTATAGAATTACAACTAATATTTTATACTGATTTGATATCCAATGATCTTGCTAAACTCATTTGTTACTTCTAATTGTGTTTGAGTGTGTGTGAAATACTTTGCAATTTCTGTATCCACTCACATGTCATCTGTAAGTATATGGAAACATTTTTATATTTGGCAAGGCATAACTCTCATGTTTTCCTTTAGTTCATTAAACATGATTTAATTTGGTTCTTGGGATATATTTGTAGAAGTTCATATAAAGTCTTTGTAAAGTGTATCCCACATCTAAGTTTTCTCAGGGACAGTTTCTTTACTCTTTTTTCCCTATTGTGTAGCATAGTTTTGTGATTCTTTGCATGTTTCATAAATTTGTTTTTTTGTTGATTTTTTTTTTTTGAAAACTGAACATTTAAAATAATATAATGTGGCAATTGTGGAAATAAGATTTTTTTCTTACTGCTTTTTTCTTTTTTTGGTACATTTCCTGAACAAATCTGTAAAGTCTGTGTTCAATATCACTTGTCACCAGAACTACCTCTTTTATTAGCTTAGCGGTCACCTAATAAGTGCACACATTTTACTTAAGTGCAATGTTCCAATAAGTCTCCTGGATATTGCTGAAGGGTTTTATGTGCATGTTAGACACATCTTTAATTCTCCTTCAGTTTACACTATGCTTCATCTCTCACTTTGAAGTTTCAATATCAGCCAGAAGTGAGATATTAAGACCTTCTTAGTTCATCCTGGGCTTAAAAACTGCCCTATACATGACCTTCCACATTCTCAGGAATATATCAGAGCTATTTAAAACCCCCTATGGATGTCCTATTTTCCAATTTTTCCTTTAAAGTCTTTTGGTCATCTTCCCATTTGCTCCAGATGTTGTTATTGGCTCAAGCAGTTGTGGTACTAAACAATTATGGCTGATGGTCTTTAACATGTGTCCTGGGGTAAACATTTCCACTTTACATGCTGACTCGTATCAAATAAAAAGCAGCTGTTGAATTTGGGTTTACAGTGGGCTGCCATGCCAAATAATAATAAAAGATATCTGTAGGAATAAGGCTCTATGGGGTAGTCCAAATCTATTCTACCCTATTGGGAAACAAACTTCAGGAAGTGCTTTATATTTGTTTATATTTAAATAGATACATAAAAGTACTTAAAGAATATTATCCTATTAATGCAATGAACAGAGGGTAGCTATTTTAAGATTGTAAATGATATATAACTTTCTGTAAAAGTTAAATGTACTAGAAAATTTTATATGGGTTTTTTTGGTATTAGTTTCAGGTATGCAGCGTAGTGATTCAGTATTTTTGCAGATTTTATTCCAATATATGTTATTACAAGATATTAGGTATAATTCCCCATGTTATACAGTAAATCCTTATTGCTCATCTATTTTATATATTGTAATTTACATTTGCTCATTCCATATTTTCTTAAGATTGACAGTAAGACCAGATCACCCACTATCACTACCCAAACCATCATAACTTCAGTGAAGTTTAAATTATAATTCCTGACAAATTATTTTTAGTAAATACTCAACATACATACACAAGAGCATCTATTTAATAATAGTTCAACCATTAAAAAAAAAAAAAAAAGAACCTGGAAGACTTTTCCTACCCAAGAAGTTGTCATATTTTAAAGAAACAAAACAATGTAGTATAAACATCACAGTAAACAAATCATCTTCTTGGAATAAAATGGAAATTTTTAAAATAGAAATAAAACATATGAATGAATCTATTCTGTGATAAAATTATCGCAAAAAATGGACAAAGTGCAGCTTGTTTAAGGGAAGGTATTGGAAAAACTGAATCATGGAGATTATAACTTTGGATCTCTACATATCAATATACACAAAGAACTATATGGGAATAGTAAAATTGTAAAGGTAATAGAATAAAACCAAGGAAACCATATTCACCATTGTGTTCAGTAAGGGATTTTAATAAAGAATTTGAAAGCACATATACAAGGCCAAAAATTAAAAATTCTGGTTCAGTATTGGCAAATTTAATATTGTTGTTCAATCAAAGGCACAACTGAAAAATAAGCTGAGATAACAGAGAAATGAAGGTATTTGCAAAATTAGTATCTGAAAAATATTTCACATCTACACTATACAAGTTTATATCAACATAATAAAAAACAGTAGAGACCAAATGCGAATAGGACAAAGCTCACTAATAAGCAAAGGAAAGAGGGGCCTCTGTACATGATATGTCCTTTAGTGTATATTTTCAAGACATTTATTGCAGCATTCTATGTGGAAGCAATTAGAACCATCCTTGTTACTGATTACTAAAAATAACAATGTAAATGTAGGATATGTGTAATACATACGATGCCATAATAGGTAGCAAAACAAATATGTATAAACTAGAGGCCCTCAGAGCATTTTGATGGATCTTAAAACATGAAGTTGAGCACAAACAAGAAGAAAAATAAAATGTCATTGTATTATCATTTCTCAATCACATTTATGCATGTAAACAATGAAGATATGCAAGAAAAATACATTATACTTAAAAGCATACATATATATTCAACATATGTGTGTAGACACATATATTAAATTTTTCATGCCCAAAGCATTAGAATATCTCTGTTGGGGGAACTGGGGATATTGAAAGCATGTATAAAGTAGAATGGGGAAATATGTACTTAATTCTTGTACTACAAGTCTGCAATAGTGAGAGGAAAAACAAAAATAGAGCTATTCTAACCTAATGGGTAAAACTTAAATCTTAACCTGTGATACACTGGTGTTATACTTTACCTCCTACAATCTCTTTTCACAATCAACCTATTATTTATATAATAAATAAATGTTAATTTCCTGGATGCTGATGCCCAATATCTTGGATGTGTTTTCCTATAATGTCAAGATAATAAAGAAACCTAATTCATGGTGGTGTTTTAAAGATTACATGATTTAATATGTGAAAATATTTAGAACAATGTTTGAGACATATTAAACGCTCAGCAAAATTGCCTTCTTGAAATATTTGATTGTTTATATATATATAAACAAAATTTTAAAATAAATAAAAATATATGTATACTATACTATGTACAATTTTTAGAATAAATGATATTGCAATGTTATTTCTTCATTATTAAGTGATTAGAAATCTGAATTCAGTATTGTTTCACTTACTTCTAAGGCTTATTGGTAGTCTCAATTTTGAACTTGGTCTTTGAAAAATTTAAGAGTTTTATAGTTAAATATAACTATATACATAATATATTTAATATATGAAATATTTGTAAATGTATATATACTCATTTAAATAAAAAGGTAACTGTTTAGATCACAGAGCAGAAAAGCTTAAAAGACCCCTGGATTCTTTTGAATGTTAATTTCCACATTCACACATCCTCAGAAATTTTGCTTTATTTCTGTGTATTCTGTGATGTTTTGGGCATTTTTCTCCTCTGTGAGCCACTTTCACCATTAGGACAGCTTGTCTGGTGAGTAAAATATATATAGGAGTTTCTAAAATCCCTATGCTACTCCAACCAGTCCAATATTCTGTTGTTCTCAAGGAGTTAGACAAAGCTTCTTTCCTTACTGCCTTAGCTAAGTGTTCTCAATGTCACATGACCTGGATTAGGTCTTGTGGTCATCTCAGAACTGAATTCTGTGGCTAGGAGAATAGGAGTCCTTCACGGAGCTTAAGATTAATCATTCCCATCGAACTCAAGGAGAGAGTGGAATGGGAATGCCATTTCACAAAAGAAAAACTGAGTGCTCTAGTTAGAATTCTAGGGAGTGAGCCTTAAGCAAAGAACCAACAAATAGAACCTTTAAAATGAATACACAGTAGTTCCATGCATTCCCTCTAGAGTCTTTTTTTTTTCTTACTATAAAGGATTATTCAAGATGTATGTCTCCATTTAATCTGTTTTCCTCATGTTTTTAAAGACTTTCCCAATATATCTAAGTTCTTGGCTTCTCCTTATGACAACATTTCAGATATTGACAAATCCATTGGTTTCATTTGTTCATATTGTTTGTGGAGTATTTAGAGGCTCTGCTGTAAAAGGCAAAAAAAGAAGAAGCAGCACATATATTTTCCTGAAAAAAAAATTGTCCTACAAAGATATTCAATGTTGTATTTCTTTGTTTTTCTTTAGCTTTAGACGAACAAAACCAAGTGCATATAGTTTGATGAAGTCTAACTGAAATTATCATGGTCAAGCTAAAGGATATAGGTTGGTTGCATCATCTAACTACATATTCAGTTTTCCCTACAGTGCAAGCATAAAAACACTGACGCTGACAATCTGAAAAGGCCCATCAACATGATGCTGAAGATGTGTCTGGTGAGGGAACCAGGATAATTTCAGAGGATGTATTATGCTTTTCTTTAGAGGCATGATATATATTTGAGAATGCTTTCAGAGAATGTGTATAAAGAAAGAAATGGGTGTAGGGCTTTTCTCTCTCACCTATAGGTGTCAGATTGCAGAAAAAACACAAGCAAAAGACCTCACATTTGGGGGATTGAAAGATTGTTTAGATAAAATAAAACATAACAACATAAATAACCATAATAAATTTATCTCTGACCACTGAAAGGCAAGGATTATATTTTATCCAAGAAACTTGGATTTTTTTTCATGATTAGTCTAAGCTGCAAGTGAATATTTTACTTGATGTTGCAACGTGTAGTATGAAAATCACTAATTCAGCTTGTTTTGATCCTTTCACTAAGTATTTAATAAATAAAGAAGGTACAAAAATTAGAGGAGCATATCTCAGTACTGCAAATTTTGCTGTTTGAAAATAAAAGTTAGAATATATTAAGGTACAGATTTTAAGCCTTAGGCCATAGTTTATAAAATTCAAGTGTTAGATACAAACCTTCTACATCCCAGAAACAATGTTGTAAGGCAAGAAAGTCCATCAGGAAATTTTCTAGAGAATCAAGCAAAACAGGCCAGTACATATTGTTAGATTTCAAATAACAGAAGACTCCAAAACAATTTGCATTTAACTGTATGTATATTGTTTGAATACAAGACATTTAGAGGCAGGACATCATGAAACTGTATTTGTTGACATGCAGTGACATCAACAAAGACCCAGTTCTTCTCATCTTTCTTCTCTGCCATCCTGAGGGTGTTTGATTTGTCCAGCCCTCAGATGAGGCTAATGGCTGATGAACAGGAAGGAAGTTGCTGCATACTGATGTAGCCAAGGTGGGTAAATTCATCCTGCTGTAAAAATTTCTTTTTCTGAAGACAAAGTCATTGAATGTATCTAGAACAAAGTCCACAAGCTGGGATTAATAGCCCAGTGGCCTGCATTATCAAAAACTCATGAAAATGATCCCATAGTGCCTTGCACAGCCAAATAAGCATATGAAAGACTGGGCTAGACTAACAATTCCAATGAGATTTGTGTCCTGAATGGATGAATTTTTTTTCTGCACCCAGCAGGGATTCCTACAGAAGTGAGAATTTTCTTAAAAATCTGAATAAGAATAATAAGTTTTCTCATCTAGTGTGATACTGGAGGCCATGAATGTGGTCATTCTTTGATCCCTATGTGTTCAATTCTGTTTTACAGATTTTTTGCTTGGCAAATTTTTGAAGCTGGCTTTATTTGTTTTTGTCTGGGAATAATTTTTCAAATGTCAAATCTGTGAGTAAATTTTAATCTATTTTGCTGATAGAAAATTTTAATTATTTTATATGTCTTGATGATTTCATTAGAAATGTAGGAGACTAATCTTGTGGGGTGAAAAACATCTGATTTCAATTTGTTTTACTCTTTACATTATACTATGTGAGCATTTCTATTTTATGCATATGGACATTAATACATTAAAAATATTTTGCATCAATATGAACATTTTGATCAGCTGTTTTATCTTAAATTACTTTATAGAAAAAAGAACTGTCATTGATGGTAGTACTATAGGATATGTAATTACTGCTATTCATATAATTCATTAAGAGGAATAGATAACAAATTATTTTAATGAGTCTCCCAGACATAAATTTGTTTCAATCTACAAACTCACTTATGTTTTTGTGGTATATCCAAGTTAAATAGTCACTCTCTGATATTCTCAGAATTGTTCTTTCTTATAAAGTAATAAATATAGCACATAGATCAAAACAATTTCTTTACTCAAGTGTTATAGCACTTTCAGGAAATTATTAACACTTCCAGCAAGCCTTCTACTTATGATTTTAAAAAACAATATTATTAGTTTCCATTCAATATGGTAAACTCAGACATCACTATATGATGATGTGCAGTAGAACCATGAAAAGCCACTTATCTAAAGAGTCTTATTTAAAATATTTCATAATTATTTTACCCAAACAATTGCAGCTATCACTACATAAATGTACAAATGTTTAAACTAGTAAACTCTAGAGTAAACTGCATGGATTGGAATTCTGGCTCAGGTATGTTCTAGATATAATCAAGTAACTTAAAGCCTTTATGCTTTAGTTTCCTTATCTGTAAAACTAAGGATTAAAATAGTACTTTCCAAATGAGTGATAATGGCAATTGATATTACAATATAGGTAAAATGCTCATTTAAGGCATATTATTTTAATTATTAAATATATTTCCTTATCTTGAATATATGAATATATGTGAAACATAGGATATATATTTGGTCTTTGCTGCCAATTTCTGACACAGAGCTTCTAAGTCTCTTGTAACTTCCTGGATGATGAGAATATCTTTTGTTCTAATGGGTAAATTCTTGGTGGGCTTTTGGATAGCTTCAGCATCAGAGCTGGTCACGAGAAAGAACAAGCCATTATCAGAAGTTTGGAACTTTCATCCTCATCCCCTGTTCTCCAGGGAGGAGAGATAGGCCAAAATTGAGTTAATAATCAGTCATTTCTACCTGTATCTCAGCAACTCCCTGTGTCTCAGGGCTGACAGCTTTTCCTTTTCTATGTGAAAAGAAGTGTTTCCTATGTTCTGTGCATTCTCTGAAAGGCAGAGAAGGGCTCCTTGTTTCCTTTTTTCTGGACCACTACATATTATCTACTTCTAAGCAAAGATCACTCATGCTATTTAAACTTGAAAAGATTCAGTGCCACTATCTTTAAGGTGTTAATAAGAAAGAAAAAAAAAAGAAAAAGACAAAGATGGAGAGGACAAAAGAGAAATAAGCAAAGAGAATAAAAGGAAGGAAAGGAAAGGAAGGAAGGAAGAATGATATAGGGAAAATAATAGGCAACAAAAATAACAATTAACATTGTTTTGTTAGCTAAACTATAGAATAGAGGATGCAACAGAAACATCAGAATTCTTTGATATGACCCTTTAACATCAGATGAGAAAACTGAAGAACTGCTGTGCTTGTATCCTTGAGTTCATTCATCAGTGTTTATTTAGTGCTAATAAAAGTCAGGCTTTGGTCTAGATGCTAGAACACAGCAGTAAATAAAAGAAAGTCCCTATTCTGGCAATCTTCTTAGCAGAATTAAAATTCTTGTTCTGATTTCCCAATTCCCAATTACTCTGCCTACCTCATTACACTCATGCCCTAGTGAAAGTGACCTCAATGATGCCATGAGCCTGGTGTGTATTTTTGGAAGAAGTGGCTACATTTAGCATTTTAACATGCTAAGAATCTCTGGTCCTAAAAGTAATTATTTAAAACACCAAATTATTAATTAGAAAATTATTTCCATAACATGTATTCTACTGAATGTGTGCTGGCCTCACTAAAAAAAAGTATAAATGACTTGTGGTTGGTAGATAAAAGCAGCAAAGGGATCATTCTTAGAAAGTTACATTATTCTTTGTTTATGTTTCCAGTCTTTTAGTGTGCCACTTATTCTGGCAAACAAACAAGCAGCCCTTAAATACTGTTACAACACAGAAAACTTGCTTAGGAAAAGATAAAGTCTATATTAGAGAGGATTTTAAAATACTTGGAAATATTGCATATGCAAAACAGATAGAGGAGTTGCAGAAAATGCTACATTTTTACTTGTCTTGATTGGCATAGGTAGGGGAATGTAAATTGCTTGGGGTCCATCAAAACATGGCAGGTGACTCAAAGATGCCCCATGTGACATTGTAAAAGCTAGACAATTTGTCAGTAGAAACTTCTCTTCATTTTTGTGTGTGTCTTTGTTTGGATTCATATTGTTGAATTATCACATTTTATAGTGCATTCAGTATGCATTTATGTAAAAAATAAACATTATTCTGCAAAAAATATTTTCTGAGAAGAGATTAAAAAAATGTTTAAGAGCTTTGTAGCAGGAAAGCATAAACTGAACGGTCCTATGTCAGGGAGGTCTACAACCTTCTCCTGGTTTTACCTTCTTTTCTTCTTATCAGAGTCTTTGCCTTTTCTTTTCATTTTCTACCCCCATGGGGAAATGTCTGTCTCTTTATCAAGGTCAAATTTAAATGTCAGCACATTGTGAGGCTGGTCTCACCTCCAATTCTGTCTTTCTTTTGTCAATCTCTTCCTTTTCTGCCATTCTGAATCCTTCACATTTACTTCCTTTATAGTAGTTTAGAAAGATCAGTCCTGCAGTGTTGATAGGATTAGAGTAATGAGATGAGGAGGCAGGAACACTAGTTAAGAGTCTGATTGCATGATCCAAGTAAGAATTGATGCTGACCTGATATAAAGTAATGTGGTGGAGATGAACAGAAAACAATAAGACAGGTATTAGGAAATATAAAATAAAAATATGAAATTAAACAAAGTAAAGCACAAAACCAAAAAACAAAATAAAGGCAAAAACAGAAAACCAGATGAACTAAACTAACAAAAAACCCTTGATTCATCAGACTAAAGAAAACAGTAGAATAATTTGGGTGAATATATAATATATCATCTGAATCAGGAAACAGTTTAGGGTGAAAAGGAACACTGTTGATAATTAAATCAAACAAGAAGCTTCTAACTAGAGCAGGCTTGTGAAAACCTGGGCATCTGGTCACCCTGAGGATAATGGCATCATTGCTGAATTATACATTGAAATGTATTTAAATCCTAATCTTAATTAATCACTAATTTTCTTGGAAAATTTTTGAAAATTAGCTAAATGATTTGAGGGTTAGTTTTATCTTGCCAAAATTGGTCTAGATGTACTGAAAATGGTGGGTGAAAAGGACTGAAATCTAAGCATCTAGCTATTTTTCTAAGATTGTATGAAAACAAAGAGGATAAAAACTCTCCTTCCTCTCCCTTCCTTTCCCACCCATCCTCCAACTCCTGAACACAAATAAGCAAACCAGACCTCCTCTGAAGAAGCCAGGTGCTCACCATGATCACATTGTCAACCCATGTGAAAATGTTACTCCTTGCTAACCACACTCTAATCAAATGACTAAGTTCCAAAGCTTCAACACTGTGTTTTTACTGATGCTTTCAAAATGTGTATCTCCAATCTCAATATCTCCAATGAATGGAAGACAATATATTTTATGGGGTACTCACCTCAAATTTTTGAAAACTAGCATGTATTTTACACTTAAAAGATATCCCAATTCAGATACTAGATTTTCATCAATTACTTGATCTGTATTTGAATTTTATAAAATTTGCAGTTCAGAAAGTACAGTCAAAACCTAAGTTGATCCAAATACAAGGAAAATTTTTCAGTGAGTTGAGTAGCAGCTTTAAATTTAAGTTTAACTTCAGTAGATTAAATAAAATGTAAAATTTGGTCTCTGCTAAGTACCAGAGACTACCACACAAAACAATGTAGGAAAAACAGGTGTCTCAAAGTTACAGATTCACAAATTGCATGTTTACCCTACCCTCAAATCTGCTTCTCTCCTAGGCTTCCCGACTACAGTACCTGTCACTGTCATTTGCCTGTGGGCTAAGGTCAAAAAACTTGAAGTCAGACTTAACTCTAGGCTATTTCCACCCCTCATATCCAGTGTCCAGGAAATTGTGATACAAATGTAAAAAAAAAAAAAAATACTAACCACCATTCACCACCTCTGCTGTAAAAGCTCAAATATTTATTGATTCTTCTTCTTTCACTTTTAGTGCCTATACGCTATTTCCCAGGCTAACTAATACTTTTCATCTGAATGTGCTACTTAGTTGCTCAGAGTTCCTAAAAATATTTTCATTACTCATAAAAAAACATACTGCAATCAAAAGTCTGACATGATCTGGTCATTTCTCGCTCTGTTGACTCATCCGCCATCTGCAGATCATCCAAGGTGTTTTCTTGATTATGCCCTGAACACAGGAAGCACATTCCCCAGTAAGGCTTTACCTTTGCAGACCCCTTTGAAGTTCTTTCTCATCTAGTTACTTGGCTAACTCCCTTATCTTCTCATTGAGGCTCTCCCATTTTTTTTTATTTTATTTCATTTTTTTAATTGAAGTATAGTCAGTTACAATGTATCAGTTTCTGATGTACAGCATCATGTCCCAGTCATGCATATATACATACCTATATTCATTTTCATATTCTTTTCCATTAAATATTATTGCAAAATATTGAATATAGTTCCTTGTGCTATATAAAAGAAATCTGTTTTTAATCTATTTTTATATATAATTGTTAACATTTGCAAATCTCAAACTTCCAAATTTATCCCTTCCTAACCCATTTCCCCCAGTAATCATAAGATTGTTTACTATGTCTGAGAATCTGTTTCTATTTTGTAGATGAGTCCATTAGTGCCCTCTTTTTCCTTTTTCTTTTCTTTCTTTTTTTTTTTTTTTTAGATTCCTCATATGAGTAATATCATATGGTATTTTTCTTTTTCTTTCTGGCTTTCTTCACTTAGAATGACAATCTCCAGATCCATCAATGTTGCTGCAAATGGTATTATTTTATTCTTTTTTTTTTTTTAATCACTGAGTAGCATTCAATTGCATAAATATACCACAACTTCTTTATCCAGTCATCTATCAATGGACATTTAGGTTGCTTCCATGTCTTGGCTGTTGTATATATTGCTGCTATGAACATTGGGGTGAATGATTCTATTTCCTTAAATAAAAACTCTCTCACCTTTCACACATTAATTCTATTTTCTCTTAACAAGTTACACTCTAATTTGTTTACAGAACTCTTCTTCCATGGATAATTGTCATAGCATAGTGGTTAGGAGTACAGATTTTTTGGAGCCATATTTTCTGGGTTTTACTTTTTAGTAGTTATGTGACCTTGAGCAATTTTACCTTACCACTCTGTGCTCTGGTTTCCATAACCCTAAAAATGAGGCTAATAATAGTGCCTTGATAGTGATAATGTTACTTTATCTAAGGGGCTTAAAACAGTGCCTGGCACATGGAAAATACCCAATGTTAGGTTATATATTTATTTGTTATTATTTATTTCTCACATTAGAGTGAAAGATACATGAGAAGAGGCAATTTGTCAGTTTACTTACACAATCTTCCTAGATCCTAGAAAAAATGCCTGGCCTATACATGAATAGAAAGACCAGAGTTAAAAAATATACATACAGATGCAAGAAGACATCAACTAATAATTATAATTAAATAAGATAATGCCCAGAAGAAATATTCAAACAGGGAATTGGGAGAAGAGAGGGTTAAAAAGAAAATATATCTGTACTGTTTTGAATTAAATTAAATTGTTCTTTTAGCTTCATTCTTTTGTTAGCTCATTTCTGCATCCATCCTTCATTTAATATTTTACATAGGTAAGGCTAACTTGCCTTGGCTTATCAACAGGGCAAATCATGTGACATCAAAGATGCTCCATTTGAAAGCATGCCATGTAATGAAATTAAGAGAGGACCATGTCAGTAAATAGGGACCTGGATTCATTTCTTGACTATACCACCACAAGTGATTGATAGTGCTTTGTGTCTCTCATCTTAGTTTTCTTATGAATGGAACTGGATTAAGTAGTTACTATTAACCTTCTAGCTTTCTAATTTGTTGCATTTTTGTGGTATGCTCTGACTTTTTCCTGAATGTTTTCTATCTTTGTCCTCTTTCTGTCCTCAATTGGCAACAGTAGAAGGCATCAAAGTAATTTTAATATCATGGTAAACAGAGCATAATTGCAAAGATAAACATAAGGCACCAAATTATATGCTATACATGTGTACTCACTGATAGTTGAATGTTATGCTATTTGGATTAGCATGGGTAATATTTCTTATCTTGCCCAACCAAATATGGTAATATGAATTGATGTTAATTGATAGGATAAAGCACATGAAAATGAAGCAGTAAAAGTAAGTGAAATAGAGAAAAGAAGGGTACCAGATAAAATTACAAGTGGACAAAATTAGGGCAAGCAGATACTATAGCCATCATAATTTATATATTTCCTATGGCTTCAAATTCTTTCTGGTTTCACAAATTAACCAAAACTGCTTCCTAGTGGAATAAGAGAATGGAGAAAATCAACAAATACGTGTAGTTCTGAATCTGATTTACAAGTGGGCATCTGATTCAGTCAGGATACGTTGTCTTCAAGTTGCAGAAAATCTGAATAATTTTGGCTTCTACTGTAGGCACTTATATGCTTTCCTTTAATAGAGATTCTAGAAAAAGAGAATCTCACAAAGGGTACTCCAGTGATGGAATGATGGAATCCTTTTCAAGCATTCTGCTGAATATTCAGGCTATTCCTCCATTCATCAGATGGTGCTGGGTTTCAGTATCACATCCTCAGTTAACAACATCTGAAAGCAGCAAGGAAGGAGTGTGTAGAGGAGATCTTTCTTACTACTCTCCTTTTTCATCAGGAAGAAATAATGTTCCCTGAAACACCAAGTATTTTCTCTTATGTTCTCTTTGAAGACAATCCCTGGCAAACTAAGCCAATTGGGCTGAATATTGGTCATTTCCTGAGTTTAAGGTGTCATCTGAAAACACTGATAACCTTATTAAGTTTATTTGTGGTTTTTAACAGAGAAGTGGGAAGGAAAGACAGGCTGTTGGGATCAAAGTGTGTTTGTGTATTTGTAGTTGTTCTTGCTTTTCACATGTCCTTTAATAGGTAATAGTTCTAAACAAGGTCTATATTATTTTTGGCCTTGTATAGATTGTGCTCCATTTCTTTACCTTTTATTTTAATATAATTTTCCCCTCAGCCTGAATACCCCCACTGCCTTCCCAGGAGCAGGAGGTGAAAAGATGGAGTCCTTCTTTGGAGTTTTGCTGTAGGTTTTTGTATAAGTAAAGCTGATAAACACACATGGGAACATTTCTGGACCTACTATGTGGTGGTGCACTTAATGCTTTTTAGATTTTTAAGTATCATAACTGCTGACTTCCATTGATATTCACAAAATGAAAAATAGAAATAAGTTGTGAACAAATCACTCATAAACTCTTTAGCCACAGTTGAATCAGTCATTTCCTTGTGATGGCATTTTGGGAAAAGAGGGTTACCAATAAACAAAGTCCCTACTGGGAGAGTTTCAACCACCAAAACAACAAAACAAGTGTTAGATATGACACTGTCTTCTTAAGAAGGAGCCCTTAACATTGGCCAGTATAAGAATTTTTGTGTTAGTGTGTGAGTGTATGTGTGTCTGCATGTGGGTGTATGGAGTAAATTATTAAATATCAGGGCTGCTGTTAATTCTTAGAATTATTTGTATTATTAGGAATAAAGAAGTATTCCATAAGGGCAAAGCATTTGCCATAATTTTTTGTGTCCTTTATTATAGTATTTTAATAATTTGTCAGAAAACTATATACCTATATATTTTTATTAATTATATAATTTATTGTAACTTCATAAACAGTAACTATATAATTTATTACAATAATATTTATCATAACTTATTAGAACATTTTAAGGTGCTCAAATGTTTTATTATTTTGATATATAACAGAAATATGTGAGAAATTATTTAATATATTAAAAAATCAAATAAGGATAAAAATTAAAATAAATTCTTAAATGCTAAGTAGTACACAAATTTCATGTTGTCATGGTAACCTAAATATCAGCGATCAACTGGAGCATCAGACAGAGTGGCAGACAGCTTTAATGCATTTGTTTTAGAATTTTTGCCTCATGTAGTGATATTTTATGCATTTAACTACAATTTCATTCATGTATTATCATCTAATGAGTAGTATAAATGACTGTCAATGAACCAGATATGTTACTGTAGAAAATATATTTTTAAAAGACATGAAATCAAAGTGAATATTGTACAAGTACCATAAATGCAGTCTTCCTTCTCATCACACATTAATTAAAATATTATTATTAAAATTCTCTCAGTACAATGATTTTCAAACAGAATAACATATATTCAGCTCTTAAAATCATCTTTATATGAGTGTCCTGTTTTCCTGTGGAGTTTCAAGTTAAGTGACCATTTCTTCCTCTTTTGCTGTCGTCAATCAGGCGCATATTCAAAACATAGAGCTTACACAGTCATTGTCAAATGAAGGGCCAATCCGAAGGAAAATAAAGAAAAATAATTATCACGGACATCCTTTGAAAGCAGAATCTAAATAGCCAAAACTAATGCCAAGTAAATGCAAGGGTTTTTTTTTATTATTATTTTTTTCTCTCTCTCATTACTGCTGTGTTTCCTCTGAGAGTAAAATTCTTTTTAAAACTGCTATATAATTTTAGTTTTATTGAAAAGTCTCCAATTGATTCTAAATACATGAGAATTTACATCAACCTATCTGAGACTGGCCTTTGGGGGTAGGAAAATGGATATTTCTGCCGCTTGAGGTCTTCAGGGTTTTTACGAGTGACAAGATGACAAATGCTAATGTCATTGTCCTGGATGAGCATATTAGTGATTTGATATATGACATTCTGTTTTGAACCACTTGTTTGGGATATTGAGATTGAATGCTATTGCATCTATGTGATTGAAATTTTATTAAACTTTATTCTCCACCCCCCATATTCACAATCAAATAACAGGGGAAATATTAAATCCCTGGTTATAGACTATTTCATTATGTTTCATTGATGGATTTCAGACAAACACATAATCCTGATACTTATCACAATTAAGTCTCGATAAATGCTCTATCCTTGGTCACACTTTGGGGAAAAAATATCAAAGTATTGTGAGAGAAGTCCTTAGTGTTTATGAATACTAGCTTTACAATTGGTAGCCTCCACTCCAGTGTTTGTGTTTTAGTGCCAGTCTAGCAGTTGTACATTTTTAAATAATGTCCTAGGATTTAAATTTCCTAATGTCCAAAATTACTAATTTTTTGGCTTCAATCACCAAATATGTACTGATGCATCTCTCATCTTTATTTCCAGATTAAAGAATCTTTGCATTCATCTTAATTTAATGTTGTTAAAATAAATAGCAAGGTGAGTTTTTAGATTTACCAAATTCTCTGTAACTTACAGGTTACTATTTTAGTGGGTCATTTTAGGATAAAGAATAAGAGACTTTGTTCCATTCTAAAGAATGTGTTACTAACCCTTTAAAATAATAGAAAAATTTCAGTCTTTTCTCTTTAGAGCTTGAACTGAATGTAGGCATTAAGAAATAAAGAAATTGTGGTAACAATAGAAGTTACATATAGAAAAGTGAAGAAAATGATCACTTTTAATTCCTAATTTTAATGACTTTGATAATGATAATAACATAAAACTATAGTATAAAAGTCAAGATGTTCTAATAATTTAATGTATTTTAACCTTTAAAGCCTCCCTGATAATTTCATGAGCTAGGTTTCATTATTAATCCAATTTTACAATCAAGAAAACAGATATTAAGAATTTAAGTTACTTGTCCAAGATCACAATACTTAGAAATGACAAACTTAGTATTAGAGCCAAAGGAGACCTAGCTTTTTACACTAGGTTGATACTTCTTTCTCATAAATTTCAGACATCTTTGGTGTCCAAACATCACAAATTTCTCCCTGCTTCTCTTAGTCTATACATTGCTTTTATCCTGTTACCTTTTGAATATATATGAACCAGAGTTTAGTTCTAAGATTTTATATTCTCACCTTGTACCTAGTTAACTTGTTAATGTAACTAGAGTAATTTACTTCACAAGGCAGCAATCTTTTGGAGATTAAGACATTTTTACTCCATATTATTCAGTGGCTGCTGGAGGCATCTTGCCAATGATATTAAATCTTAAATGCGATTGAGCTCTGCAGTCATCACTTAAGGTAATACAGGCAGACTTCCAAGTTTTCATGCTGTTGGGTGTAAGCCTTCTGGGAACCATGAGATAGCTCTGCCCTGTTTGCCATCAGGTAGAATCTCATACAAATCAAACCCTTCTTGCATTTCATCCAAGAAAATTTGCAAAGAATTGTATACAAAAATTCTTCCCTTTAATGCATCAAGCTTGCAAATATCTTGTGAACATGTTTGATGGCAAGCTGTTTTCCAAGGCAGGGCAAACTTCTTCCATGAGGAAAATTCATTTTTCAAAAAAAAAAAAAAGCATAAAGCAATAAAAAAGATCAACTTATATCACCTTTAACAAATGGAACTAGGGGACTTAAAGTTTTTCCTGAATGTTTTTCCTTTGATGAATGTGGTTAAATTGTATGTCACATATCTAAGGACAAAATGATGAGTTTTCATTCTTTGATTTACAAAGGCCTCTCATCTACTTCTGCTCTTCAACACACATGCCACTTTCCCCTTCATAGGACAGTAGGGAAGAGAGTTCTGGATTTAGAAATAAGAGATCATGGAGTAATAGTCCTATTTAAAAAAAAGATCAACAATCGCTTAGGCTCCTACATATGGATATGTGTAATGCAGTCTTTCTTATACGCATAATGTGTTTTAAAAATAAGATACCAAGTGCATAGTTCACACATAAAAAAGGAAGTCCTCTATATAAGTTTACAAATATATATAATGGATATTTTGTATGTTTGCTTGTGGGTGTGTGGATGTGAAACTAAGTAAATGTATTCATATACACATATATATATACACATACATATATATACACATATACATATATATATTTATATACACACATATACATATATATATTCAGTGCTGTTCCAGAAGGTAGATTATTACCTACATTTTTCAGACATACTGGAGGTACAAATACACTAATAAACATTTTTCAGACATTAATCCATGCACAAAGTCTCTACCAGTTTAGCTATTTGCTTAGTTTCATCATTTATATTATAGTGGGCCTCATGATGTTAGATGTGACTGCAATATGGTCTATTATGTCAGGCCCCAGGTTGTTAAACACTCCCAGTGAGCTGGTAACCTTTTCAGAAAATTGCATTGTCATAATACTTGTCAACCACAAGCAAATATTATGAACTTACTTCTTCATTGTGCATTGCTAATTGCAGGATAATTAGTTGAAGGGTTTTGTGACTTACAGAAGCAAAGTCTGTGATCTCTCTGTTATCATAGACACAGTTACATAACAGCCTTAGGAAATAGAGATAGGAAATGTTAATTAAAAATGAATATTTGGATAAGTACTAGAACAATATAAAACAGACATCCAGGAAGCTTTTCATATAGAAACACCAGAGAAGAATGCCGTAGAGGTTTGAAAGATTTGGAAAAAATTTGTAAAGTGAGCTGGAAATTAGACATATATTTTTAAAGGAGGAAGGGATATTGATTTGGAATTGGATCAAACATCTAACTTCTTTATGTGATTTAAAGGACTTTTCAAACATTTCTTCTTCAATGATTTGATGAACTTAACAACCACAAGACAAGTTTTCAGTAATTCCTGTTAATCCACTGAAGAACTTCATTCTAACTCAACTATCCACATATATATGAGTTTTATGTTGTTATTAGCTTGTACTAGCAACCATCACCCATAGCTGAATAAATAATTGTACAACTATTTTGATGTCACAATTTACAATATTCTCACTCTTACATTTGAACCTCAATATAATGTGAGTTAAGGAGGACATGGTATATATTTTTTCAATTTTGCAGATGAGAAAAATGAGCATGGCATCTTGAATCAGATATACTTGATTTCAAATTCTGGCTTTATAACTTAACATCAATTTGCATTCCCATACATTCTTCAGTATTTTTTAAATAAAATTGTTTTGAACAGTTAAATTAAATAGGGGAGGTAAAGCTGTTAGTACAGTCTAACAGATTAAGAAATGGTAGTTATTTTGTTTTAAATTTAAAGCGAACATTTTCTCACTCTGTCAAGTTGAATGCTAAATCTCAATCATTGAGGTATTTTAGAATCTTTGTATACTAGACAGTGTATTCATAAATATTCATGCAATTTAACTTTTAAACCCTGAGCTGTATGTTTTGGCACATATTCTATTCCCTATGTAATGACAAAGACATGCGAGTCCCAGTCATTAAGTGGAGTTAGGTGAGGCAGAAAGGAGAAATGACACTGATAAATAATTCCAGGCCATTTCTGTGAACCACAGATGTTTACATCAAGCTGATTAATATTTTCATAATTCACAATAGATTAATTTATTGTGGGTTGCCACCTCCAGCTCTTTTATAAATCAAATTATTAAAATTGTATTTAATAAATCATTTTCATTTTCTAAATTATGTAAAAAATTTAGCTGTCATATTAACATATATTGTGAGTCCACAAAGGAAGATTTTTTGAACTCTAACTCCCATAATACAGAGAGATTTCATATATTGAAATACAGACAGCCTTTGAAAACATTTGTACATCATTATTAGATAATAAGTTTAAGGCAGGTGTCATCTTTTCATCTTTATCAATCTGATCAAGTTTGTCCAAATATTGGTCAAAAGAAGAATCTGAGTCTATAATCTTATATCTGTCTCCTGCACTGACAAAGGTTTAGTTTAGTTTCTTTAGAGACCTCTGTTGGAGGTACATATTTCTTGTTAACAACCTTCTTTCATCTCTCTATATATTTTCTTCTCTCACATTTTATGATTATAGTTTTCATATTATCTTTAAAAATATGAGCAGATAATTCAGAATGATTTTGTAATCAAGTAAGTTAATTATTTATAATTGACCCTAACTAGAAGCAAATCTATAAACTAAAAATGCTATTAAATAATTGATTTCCTGTCTTGTTTTAAGCGACCTGTTCAAACTGTGATTGTTAATTTTGCTGGAAATTTCAATTTAATCTCCTCTAAGATAGTATGCAATTATTTTACTAGTTTCTTCTCTCTCCATCATAAGTTTTTAAAACAATTTTCTAAATGTATTATTGATGAACTTTACCTACCTATCTATCCATCTATCCCTTCCCTTCCTCAGGATTTAACTCATTTCTCATCTCCACCCTTCTGCTTATCTGTTGAGGACTGAATTGTGTCTTTCTAAAATTCATATGATGTCATATGATGTCCTAACCCCCAATGTGGTTGTGGCCATACATAGGACACTTATGAGGTAATTAGTTAAATTAAGTCATTAGGGTAGGACCCTAATCCCACAGGACTTCTGTCTTTATCAAAAGAGGAAAAGATACCAGTTCTTTCTCCATGTACATACAAAAAAGGGGACATATGAAGACACAGAGAGCAGATCATCATCTACAAGGCAGAAAGAGAGGTCTCCCAGAGACCAACCTGTTGGCAACTAGATATCAGACTGCCAGCCTCCAGAATGGTATGGAAATAAGTGTGCCTGTTGTTTAATCCACCCAGTCTGTGGTATCTTGTTATAGCAGCAGGAGCAGTCTAATCCTAAGCAACCAATTTCTATCACCCTTTCAGATTTCTGTGTAAATATCACCTTTTTCAAAGCCCTTTCTATCACATCCATTTTCATCAACACCACATTACTAGACTTGCTGAATTTTTATATGTTCTAGCTCATACTGTTTTGGATTTCTGTCACCTGTGACTGATTTAGAAGCTTATTCAGTTTAGAGACTGTTTCCCACCAATTAAACATCCTTAAGACCTATCACAGTGAGTGGTGAATGTTAGGCTACAAGAAATATTTGTTGAAGTGCATTTTTGGAGACGTATCAGTACCTGGAAGGCTAGCTATCATAAAGTTGTCAAACAATTGCACATGTTCAATTTAACTTGAATTGAAATTCTAAAGACCTTTTTTATGTGATAAAATCATGGGGTTCTTCCCTCCAGTGAAGTAAAATAGCTACCAATGAGAGTATTAATTATATTATGCTATATCAACTCAATATACATTTAAGTGCCCTCTAAAAATAATGATTATGAACTCTGTGTAGCATTGTGGAAACATTATAATAAACTGTATGTGAATTGCTTGTAACATAATAGAAACATTATAATAAAATGGAAAAGACAGGAGGTGAAATTGCTCATGAACTATGATTCCAAGTGTTAACAGATTGAAACATGAGAATATTTAGAGAATAATAGTTATAACATGGTGTCAATATGAATATTTTCTCCATTTTCCAAATTTCTGTGTTGTTTTCTATTTTCACCATTAAAATATTAAATTTAGTTAAAAGTGCAAGGAAACATGTGAGTAGCATAGATAATACGTATTAGAAGAACATGTGTTAAAAAGGTGAAATAGCATGTCAGCTGGACTCGTGGGCATGGGCAACCTGGATGGAGTTAAATCTCATATTTAATGCTTACTATCTTGATGATCTTGAAGAAGTGATTTGCATGCTCTGAGACTTCATCTCCTTGTCCTTTGAATGAGAAATGATATTAACATAATGCCCACCAAAGAACTAAGACTGCTGGAGTATCAGGAGTGCTCTTAAACACCAGCTAATAATTTCCAATACAGTGTAAACTCTCTGAGGCTAGGGACCTGTGAATTCACTACTATAGATTAGTGCCTGGCATTTGGTAATTTTATAATACAACTTTACTTATAGATAAATGAATAAAAGGGTGAATGTAATGAAACTAATAGAAAAGACTTCATAGAAAGTCTAGGAATTTTGAAGAAAAGAAGAGCAGGACTTTATATACATATACGTGCATATCTATCTATAATTTCATTATATGCCTGATGTCTAAGCAGATAACTAAATAAACAAACACTTTCTGCTTCCTGAAGAGAATTAATCCAGTTTTCCTTAAAGTTGTTTCCTGAGTAAGATAGTTTTTTTCATAAACTGCTTTAACCCATACCTTGTGATAATTTACTGTGTCTCTGTTCAGAATGATTTCCTTGTGATAGGTTAACTCAGGTTCTAGTAGAATCAGCCATGGTAAATATGTAAAATAAAATTACTGTAAGAAAGATGAATAACATTGGTAAGATCATTTAATATTTTTGGAAGAGAAAAAAAGCAGAAACTGCCTAAAACTTAGAATGCCCCTAGGAACAAGCTGCATTCCCTGCTTTCAAAATCCTTCTTGCTACTTCTGCTCAGTGATGGCACTGAAATTCACTGATGCCTCTGCACACAGTTTTCTTTTTTCAACCTCAGGTCATATCACATTTACAGTTTACTGTCTTAAAAACACATCTGGAATTCACCCAGTGTATTGATTATCTCTCATATTTAAATTGAAAAATATAATGGACTTGGAAGGGAATAAACCAAGTGGTGGGCAGCTTTCTCTATCACTATTTCTGTGTGTAGCACAGCAGATGTATCTAAACATTTTCAGGATAAAAAGAGATTCGAGTGAGCCACTCAGTGATGTCATAATAAACTTCCTCCCCATGCACACATAGGAGTGTAACACTGACTTACATGTGTTCCAGGAGATAAACCACTCACCCATTCTTTAGGAAATAATTATGAATGGAGTAAGTCAGAGTGTGTCTCCCTGTCCCCTCTCCAGCCCTTATTAATATATTCATACATCTATTGATTCAAAAGATTAGTCATTCAAATACATATACTATGTATTCATCACACATTTTCTCTATACTAAAGGCCTGTGGAATTTTTGCATTCCAAGAACTTACATTCTAACTGGGAGAGAGACACTGTAAATGAAAAAAGATAAGTAAAGTAATTTTAGAATGCAAAAAATAAAAAAGTAAAGAAGAAATAAGGGGCAGAGGTATAGAGTGAGTATGTTTTCATGGCTATTTTAGAGCTAGTGTTCTGAATGTCTTCTCTTAGGGAGTTACATTTCAAGCTGGGGTGTGACAAATGGACACTCAGCCACAACAGGATATTGGGAGAAGAGAATGTCAGGCTTAATTTCCAAAGAGGATAGTGGCTTGAGGTTTCCAAAGAATTGAAGAAGAAAGGGAAGGAAGGAAGAGGGAGAGAGAGAGAGAAAGAGAGAAAAAGATGAGAAAATGTTAGTGGGATTGAAGAAAACCATGACAAGTTTTATGGGGTGGATGTGAAGGAATAATATGGGTTCAATTTGGCCATGAAAAAGTCTTAGGTATTCTTCTAATTTCAATTGATCTTCAGTGGAGCATTTTCTCTAAGGCAGTGATATTATTTATTAGATAATTTCTTAAAAAATTTACACACACACACACACACACACACACACACACACTACTCCAACATCTTTTGTCTTATGGAAAAGTTGTCTAGACACAGAGATAGGACACCATGTACTGAAAGAAGTCCAAAGGAATCAATGTGAGAACTGAATTGTGAAAGCTTTGAGTTCCAGTCCAGATGAACAAGAGGAAAAAAGCACTTTTTATGTATTTAAGTATTGGTGAATCAACTTTACACTAACAATTTTTAACCCTTGATTTTGTCAAAAAACATAAATATCAGCAAGATGCAACTGAAATTTTTTGACATCCCTGAAGTTTTAAACAGTCTAGATGTGTTTGCTTAAAGGTTCAGCAAAGGTTGAGAGGTTGACTTCTCAAGTATCTGCATATATTTTATTTACTACAAATATGAAAATTTCTTGTATAACAGAAACAGAATAGAAAGTGGTTCCTCAAAAATATGTTGGTGTATATTTGTAAAATGTCTACCATTTATTGGACTATTACACTGTTCTGCACATATTTTAATTTTTCAAGAATTCAGATTTGAGGAGGAGGGTAGAGTTCAGTGGTAGAGTGCATGCCTAGCATGCACGAGGTCCTACGTTCAATCCCGGACCTCCATTATACAAACAAACAAACAGACCAAATTACCTTGGTCCCCACTCACCTCAAAAAAAGACTGTGTTAAAAAAAATTCAAAATTTACATTGACACTAACAGGGAACTATTATCATGTTCAATTTCCTGTTGAAGAAAATGAGTTTCAGGGAGGCTTCCCCAGCTCATTTCAGATGGCAAATGTCGGGGTAGGACTAGATCTGAGCTCAGGTCCACCGAATTATTCTGCTGTCCCACACAGTTTAAACCATGGCTTCTTTCAAAGCATGCTTGAGTATTCAGCAGTAGAATGTGGGTTTCTTTACTGTGTGGCTTACTCTGAAAACAGTAAAAACACATAAAATTATGAAAAAGAGGAAAGAAAATATATACATTGCTTTTTTGTAATTTTTTTAAACTACTCTATATCATTCTCCTCATCCTCTTTTCTATTGTCCTTTCTTACTTAATGGCTTCAAACTTTCTTATGTCCATTCTTCATGTCCTTTTTCGTACTGTGCTTTGTTTCTTTGTGGCATAAGCCTTTATTCTTAGATCTACAGTCTTATAGTACATTTGTGAATATATCTTATCTTTTTAAGAGAAAAATATGTAATATATATATGATCATAGAATAGCAAACTTTATAGGACTCCTAAATCTATAATTTTATACAAATATTTTTGTCATTTTTAAGCTTATAAGCAAAATCTCCATGTGAATAGTATGTTTGCAAATACACAGACACCAAATATAAAATGATATAATTTAGAGTTTTTATATATTAAAAGCTATGGAAATAAGCCAGAAGCAAAGTGCTTATAATTTTTGTCATGGCAGAGAGAAAGTTATGTAGTTTACATAGCCTCAGAGCATCTGTTATCTGAATATGAACCAAAAACACTCTTTAAAAGATCCTGGGCACATTAATGGAATCATGATTTCCCCTAAAAGTAAATAAACCTATAGATTAATATTACAGGAAACTGTGTAAGAGGATATAGTAAAATATTTATTCAATGTTATTTAAAAAAAAATACTACTTCTGTTCTACCACGTGAGGACATCCAAGTATCAAGAATTTGAGTGGAAAGAACAAAGGAAGAAAAAGAAATAAGTAGAAAAAAGGCTTGCAGTCAATTTTCCTAGAAGCAGTACTTTTTTCCTGGGCTTGACACTTTATAAAATACAACTGTCTATGCCTGCTCTTCAAATAGGATCATTTATAAACATTGTGCAAATCTATATTATAAATTTCATAGCTCCTGTCAAAATTAAGGATATTTTCTTACTTTGAAAAACACCTCATTTAATTGTTTTAACTGCAAAATTAATGAAATTCAGAACATCTAAGAAAAATTACAAAACAAATGACTAACATATTTTATAGCACCTCCTATTGAAGAGATGGAATCTGCATCTCAGTTCTGTGAATCTGGGCTTGTCTATGACTTGCTTTGACCCAGAGAACCTGACAGAAGTAATGGTTATCTTTTTAAGTTGTTAAGTTACCAGGTGTTTCTTTCATTCAACACAAAATAACTGATACAACACTGACCAACATGAATTGGACAAAATTATTTCAATAAATTTTCCCTGACAAATTAAATATCAAGTGATATCTAGATATTAAGTTCACTATTCACGCCCCCTGCCAGAATGTGGCTTTCTTCACCTGTCTAGAAATTCTAGAGACCCTGAGCTGCAATTGCTTCTTTCTTAGAGAGGATGGATGAGAGTGGACTAGCCTGCTTATTGACCTTGTCCTCTGTCAGCCACATCTGAAGGTAGATGCTCATCTAAAGGTGGGATTCTGCACTGTTCCTATTTTTTTCTCCAGAGCAGAAACTGTGGACCTATGGTTACATGTGATCACAGTCCATGGAAGGACACATCACCATGGTCTTTTAAATAGATATAAAATGTCAACAGGCCTGGCTTATTAACACATACAGGTCCTTAATAAAGGCTTAGGTAAAGATTGATTTTTGAGCTTCAAAAAAGAAACAAAGAGCTATTGGAGGTCATCAATGAGAGGATATGACTTCAGCTGACTCATGAGCTGGACCCACCAATCAGAGCTCCTCAACCCCTCCCCTGCCCTTTCCATGTACCTTCTGACCACCTTTCCCACAGCTGGAGCTGTTTTCAAGGACACAGCCTTGAGAGAGCAATGTATGATGGAGACCATCTGGAAAGTACATGTGACTGAATCCAGTAAAGGCCTCCAAATAAACTTTTAAGATTCTCGTGGGCAGGTTCAGAAGTCTATTTGTCTCACAGCCACCCAAGACAAACCTCATATGTAACTTCCCATGCTTATTAAACCTGCCACATACCAGTCTGGAGTGGTTTGCCTCTTTCTTCAGTCTCTCTTTGCACTCTATGTATGGGGTCCGTTTTTGAACCAACAAGAGCAGCTTCATTTCTCTAATGTGGCTATTGGCAGAAACCATAGATTAAATAAAGCACATCTGGTTACTACCTCATCTACCTTAGAGGGTGGAGGAAGAGGGTAAAGGATAAAGGGCTCCTGAGTTGAGTCCATGATGTTTGTAGAGAGGAGATTGCTCACTGCTTGGTAGTGAGTTCTTGAGTGCAGTATCTCAGCTTTACTACTTCAGACAAAGGCAGTGATTTTCGTAGAGAATGGGTGACAGCTGCGGCACTGATTCCACCAGGTTTCCAAGGAAGAGAGGCTGAAGGATTATGCTTTTAAGTGGCTAGGTGGGTTGCTCAGAGTTTTTTATGTATTTATTTCTTTTTTTAAGCAGTAGGTCTCCACCTGGAGTAATTCTTCCCTGGGACATTTGGTAAGATCTGCAAAGATTTTTGATTGTCATTCTAGGAGTGCATTGCTATTGCAATCTCATCTAAGATGCTGCTAAATATCATAAAATGTACAAGTCAGCATCCCTCCTCACTCCCCCCCACCACAGACACACACATAAGCACAATCCTGTCCAAAATGGCAATAATGCCAAAGTCCAGAAACCCTGGTCTGGAGGAGCCAGGCCTTCCTTCCCAGATCAGGAGTACGCAGGTAGTTTTTGCTCTCAGTCTTTCAAATTGTGTAATTAAATCCCAATGACACTACTATAATTGAAACAGAATTGTTGTGCTTAAATTTAAACTACTCTATTATAGCAAAATAATGTTATCCTATTTAAAATTTACAGGGAACAGATTTCAAATGATTTAGGGAAGAATCTGTTATTCAAAGGGAAACAATAGGCCCAGGTCCCCAGTGTGGGATTCCATGAAACAATTTACATAATACATTTACCATTTACTAAATGGTATTATTTATTATTATTATACAATTTTAGTTTTGTAAAGAAGCTTTCATGTACCTTGTTATTAACAATAGCCCCAAATCACTGCTTAAAAAACTCACCTGTCACCCAAGTTGTAAATGAATCATTTCCTTGTGATGTCAGGGATCTTGGGGCCCATAAAAGGAATTTTTTTAGTGTGTATCAGAGTACACTACAAAACAAATATCATTAAGCATATGAAAAGCAATATAATGCCCTTATATTTTGAGAAGACTTAAAAGAAAACACTTATTTAATGAGATCCTCACACTGAACATTATACAAAGATATGTGCAGCTTAATTAGGATTAAATTTAAGCCTTTTTTAAGTTGTAATTTAAATTATGCTTTTATGTTAACTTTTTAAAAATCTATTTACATGTATTTCTGAAATTTATTTGGATGGACATTTAGTTATATCATATTTACTCCTCTCATTCTTTTTAAAATAGAATCTAAAATAGGTTGAGGGTTGTTTATCATCTGAAAGTTAAAACTCAAACTATAGATGATTTTTAGCTCCTTAAGCTGTTCATTATTTCCTCCATTGTGAACTGGCCAAATGCTGTAGTTATTTAGAAGTCTTTTCCATTGTCTCCTGGAGAGAGTGAAAAGAAAAAGAAATGGGATAGGAGAAATTAGCCTAACGCATTGACTTTAAGAAGAAATAAATGTGAAATCTGTTATTGTACAGTTTTGCAGTTGGATAACTATTGTATGAAGTGACAGAAAACCAATTTTTATAGAAGTTTTATACCATTAAAAGTATACTTAATTTTTTTGAAATTCTTGTTTTTGCCTTTGTTGCTTACAGATCAAAATTTAAAATGAGTGCTTTTTGTTATTTTTTCTTCTCCATGAAAGTCATTTTGATAATTAGTCCGTTTATTACTGTGTTCCTTGATTTTAAGTTATTTCTGCTTCTTCATTATCTTGATTACATTATCTTATACAGTGACCCAAAAAACTGCTGTTAACCCTTTTATTTACTGATTGATAAGGCAGTGAATATAGTTAGCAGAAATTTTGTAAAAACTGATGTGTCTCATGTATGTGGAAGAATTTAATTTTATTTTTCTTGAATCTATATCCTGACATTGATGTTGTCATTCAAAACTGCTTTAAGCATTACTTTCTAAATTCTTACATTTATTCAACAAATATTGAATACATATAACACATCAGAATATCCTTAGACAAAGGGATATAATGATTAAAACAAAATATGCTTGCCTCCAGAAGCTTGCATTATAGCATACTCAATCCTTCTGATTATGGTGTTTCTCTTGATTCTTTCTCAATCTATACATTCATCTTTTTAACAAATTTTTATGGTGTTCTTATGTGCTTGGCTTTGTTCTACATGTTTGGTACATAATGGTGAGATGATTACTATCTTCGTGGTTTTTAAATTAGAATGGGGAAATAAATATTATATAATAAAGGCAGACATGAATACAAAATAATGAGATTTTAAGTACTAAGAAAGAGACAAATGCTCTGTAAGAAAACAATCTGGGTAGCAGATTCTTGTATAGAATATGCAGCCCAGTATTGTCCTTGAAGAAGTAAGTCAACATGAGAGCTAAGTGAAGAGAAGGAAATAGCCATGCCCAAGAATTCAAATTCATGCTTTTCTGATAGAATATCATCACATTTAAGTACTGAGATGGGTAAAAGTCACAGTCTTCAGTACACCAGAGACCAGTGCAACTGAAATTCAGTGAATAAAAGGAGAGAAAGATATTAGAAGATGCTGGGTGGTGGCCATGATGCTGAAGATCAAGAAGGTGTATTTTGGAAATATAATTATCAGGAATTGGTAATATTTTTTATGTGAGGACTAAGGAATACAGAAGTATCAAGGATGACCCCTAAAATCTGAGCTTAAGCAGCAAAACAGGGGACATAGTTTATGGAAGGAGTGAGATGAGTTTGAAAAATGTGTTAGAGACACCTTTTCTGGCACTAAAGCAGAGATGTCAGGTGGAAAGCTGAGTATAGGTCAAACTTCAGAGGAGGTGATCAGATTGAAGTTAGAGGTACAATGAGAGGTGTCTTGGGCTGCAATTACAAGTCATAAAAACAGGTTCCCCAAAGAGTGTCTAGAGAAGATACTTCCAGTATAGATTCAATAGTAAGGTTTGAGTAGAGGAATAAAATCTTGGAGCATGCACTAGGAAATGGAGATACAGAAAAAATAGAACAAAGCTTTGACTTCTAGGAGATTAAGGTCAAGCTGATGAGATATACATGTATCTGAATAGTTATATGATAAAGATATGTACTAGCTACTAATGGAGCACAATGGAGGAAACATTTAATTCTACTGAGGGTAGTTCAGAGGAGAGTTACAGAAGGATAATATGGAGCAATTCTGAAAAATCTTCAAAATAAATAACAAGATAATAGGACACAGGGAAGAACATTCTGAGCAAAGGATTTGAGATTAAAAAATTCAAAGCATTTGAACAATTGTAAATAGTTCAGCTTAATTATATGGTTATAGCTTGTTTCACAATTCAAGATTTAGGTTAACCTTCACTGATGTACCTTTCCACCTTTATTTTACATTCCTGTAGTAATTAACAAATCATATTGCTTTTGCCCTCTCATTGTCTGCATTAACATTTTCTCTCCTGACTTGTCTTTAATCTGCACACTAAAAAGAGGAGCATAATTCCTTTTTATAAGCAAATGCTCATGCAGTTCTATGCAAAGAACAGATGGTCTACAAATGTATCATTTTCTAAACAACTGTATTCTTGTCCCTTTGTCCTTGGTGGAGATGGAGGTAAAACTTTTAAATAGTGTGGAAACCAAAATAACAGTATCCAAAATATTACAACATATTCTATCCTATCTGTGATGCCCTGATGTAAGTAAAACAATTCAGTGATCTGAAATTAACCTGTAATTAAAGTGTTGAGAATCAATCAGTACAATTTAAGTTTCATTAAATTCAAACACACTCAAAATTGAATCAATTTATTAAGCTTACTTATTTCCCAGTCCCCAACAGACACAATAATACCAACATGTAACAAGTTCAGACATAAACAGCTTCACTGTTCCACTTACAGAAGTGAGACTACAACTTCCCAATTAGAATAAGGTACACTCTAAATACAAATTAAAAGCAAGACAAGACACTCTAAATTGGAGATCTGCTTGCTGTTGGTGAGAATGCTTTGAAGTATTGTTCTTGATCTATATGCAAAAGTATAGGGACACACACTTCTCAAAAGAGAATACAAAGTTCCATCTAACCAATCCATCTTGTGCAGATTTTCCTTTCATTCAGTGCAAGTTTAGAATGTATAAATTATTTTGATCAGAATTCAGCAATAAAATCTTAACTCAAAAACAAAAACAACAGAAGTGTCTTGTTCACACAATGCCTGTGTGTCTTTGAAAAAAGAAAACTACCTGGAAGCAGTCCTTTCTGTAGCTTTCTGTGAATTTTGATTAACAGATTCCCTCATCTTGACTTGGAGCAACTCTCTTAGAATCATAAATTGTGAAAATGAATTGCACATTAAAGGTTCTGGCACCCAAGAACCTTGAGTTTTCCAAATAATGTTTTTCAAGACATTTAACTAAATGCAACTATAGTGTAAGGAGAAGGTAGTTGTCAATATGAACTCTTCAATAGAGTAGAAGTAGTCATGCTGAATTTTTTGCATTCAATTATTCATTCTATGTTATGTGATAACACATAATCTATCAATTATTTGTTAACTATCACAATTAAATTTGTCAGATTCTTTTGGTAAAACCACTACCAAAAATAGCAATGACTAAACATGCTTTTATAAGGATCAAGCAACCAATGCAGTTTAACACATGATCCATTAGAACCTCACATTTCAAAGCCTGGAGTTCTTTGACAGGTGGAAAAAATGTACACACTGTATACATTACAGAAGAGATCTTACAAACTTCTATCAATAAATATCCACAAAACTATTGCATGTCACTGCTAAAATTCAATTTCACAATTCTGTTGAAAAAAATTCCATTGGTTACATATCTCATTTAAGTGTTGGAACGAATACTCAGTGACTTCTAAGAAATGATGGACAATCTGAATTAAATAGCTAATTAAATTAAAATCAAAACTATAATAAGTTACATATTTGATAAAAGTAATCTATATGTGTGTTTATCACACTAATATAATGTAGAATAAGATGGCTATAATTGTGGATGACTAGATATACAGAGGTAGTAAAATGGTCCTGCTAGCTAGCAAATCTGATTATTAAAATCAGGACAGAATAAGAAGAAAGTAGGGAAGAGAGGGAGAGAGGAAGATGAGAGGGAGTGAAAGAGAAAAAGGAGGGAAGGAAGGAAGGATTTGTAGTCAAACTGTTACATGTCAGGCCCTAAAATAATTTCCTTAATTCTCCAGCACTGGTTCTGTTATCCCCAGAATTTAGTTTAGCTTTTTTTTTTTTTCCCCAAGGTGAAAACATCAAGGTTTAGGAAGATTAAATAAACTTTCTGTGAACACATAACTAATGAAGGAAGAAACAGGATTTTAAACTATTGACTTTTTATTAAATCTGGACAACACAATTTACTTAAACATAGACTGATTAAACAAATATTTACTACTATTTGTTTTTATCATTTATGTACTTTCCTATAACTGATAATCACCAGCAAAAACTTTGGATGTAATGTCTCTTTATTTCACCATTGTAACAGGAGAAATAGAAAACATATTTTCTATACAAAACATTTGATTTTAAGATTTTTTTACTCAGCATGCTGAAGATAAATTCAATTAAAGGTAGTTAAAATTAATCAGCAAGAAACTGAATGGGACAAAGGGCCTAATTGTTCCTTAAAACATTTATTTCACAGTCTGTTCTAGATGTCATTTTTTATGACATCTTGTTGGGACATCTCTTAATAATAAAAATAGTTACTTTTTTGAGATACACTTTTGAAAGGCTGTGATAATATAATACAAATAGAATAATACTGTTTTACTAAACTTGTGTAAATGCAAATTCCAAAACACAAGCATAAGTTCAGCTTTGTTTCTCAGTACAAAATTAAACTATACTAAATTAAACTATGCTAAAGGGAAGTGCTTGGCTAAGGGAGTTTGGCCATCTCAGTAAATAACCATCATTTATGCAGTTTGCTCATTTCCCTGCAATTCTTTTGCATGTTAAATAAAAATTGATATGAGTGAAAGGATATGAAATCTCTACTAACAAAGTATAAAGAAAAAATAACACACTAACTTAAAATATACTTCAGCTACCTGTCATGAGCAAATTTTAAAAAGCCTTTAATGAAAAGAAGTGCAGTACTTGGCAATATCAGTACTTGCTTCTATAGATGATTCAGCTTATTTGAGTCTTAAAAAGGACTCAGATATATTCGTGTCTTCATATCTGAATGCTATGTGGTTTTCCTGTGGGATAAGGTGAATTATTTCCATTTAATAAATTTAGAAACAAAAGATAGGATATTTCCATATTAAATTTTAGATGTTGGTATTTAAAATAGCACCTTTGGCCATAGCTTGACCTCATATTTTGTTTCTCTTTATTTGATATTAATCTTGAGTCATCATTTGCAAAATTTTGTGCATCGTAATTCTTGTGAATAATTAAAATGGGTCAAACCAAGGAATTGTATTTGACTTCTTTAGGGCAGAAAACTGGGAGAAAAAAGTTAAGAAATTCTACCAATTTACCAGGGATTGCTCAGCAAGGCTGACTGCAGGAGACTTTCAACTGCTTACCCATGCAAGGGTTCATCAATAAACTGGCAATTTCAACTGTCTGTATTTACAAGTTCCTGCTGTTCAACATCAATAAACTCACTGACTGAATTCATGCAATTCAGCCACACAGCCAAGCACTGACTGCAACTGCAAGGAATGCCTTTGAAAAATTGAGATCAAAGATTGAATACTTGCACTTTTAAGTGTAGATCCATTCACATTCTTTATGACTCTTTAGGGAAGCACAGCAGTGGACAGTCATATAACTGCTATGCACTTACAGTTGGTGTTATTTGTTAAGAAAATGTATGGCAGTTTGAAGACCAGAAAAGGGATTGCCAAGATGACAGAGTAGAAGGACACATAGCTCACCCTGTCCCATGAACACACCAAAAATTATATACAAATACAGAACAATTCACACAGAATAACTCCTGAAATTTGACATAATTTCTCTTACTTTGGAAATACAAGGAAAGCCCCACAAAACCAGGTAGAGGAAAAAAAGAAAGAAAAAGGAAATTGGTGCATGATATGCTTCACAGAGAGAGAGCAGCATAGAAAGAAAAGTGCCCTCACCCTGGGAAGCTCCCTCTCCAGCAAAGAGATCCACAGGGACAGAACAGGAGCTTCAGAGGTTTAGAGGAGGCAGCAACAGCAGCTTAGCAGAAAGAACTAAGAGAAACCAGCAGTGAGAGTCACTGTGAACCTAGCCTAAGATGCATGCCAGTGGGGACAGGCTGGGCTGAGCTGCTGGATCTCAGGCTTCCATGGATGAGCCTGGGGAGGGGACTGGGGTTGACTGCACACAGGCAGCCTCAGGAGCCTGGAGTGTGGTGCGGGCTGTGGCTAGAAGAGAGAGCAAATCAATCTGGGTCCCTCCATAGAAAGCACCATTGCATGTGGGATGAGGGGTGCATTGCAACCTTCATAGCTGCCATCTCCACTAGTGCACAGGGTATTGCTCTGCACCAATGTTGATGAGCATTCTTGTGAGAAGAGAGGTGGGGTTCAGTCACAGCCATCTTCTCAGCTTGCTCTGGAGGGGTACAACTGCTGGTGCTTGTCTTCTGGGCAGAGGAGGGGCTGAAACATGAACTGTTACCCAGGGGCCCTGCAACATCACAGGCAAGACTGTCATTCTAGTCCCAGGCAGAGGTGGTTGATTTGCTCTCCTGGTGCATTTGTGGACCTGTGCCTCTAAGACAAATGAGTGGAGCTTTGGTGCACATTGGGGATGGGTTTGGCATCAACCGTGGGTCTGTGTACCCTGCTTTTGATTTGTGGTTACCCTGTTTTTTAATTATGTTAGCCCATTAGTGTATCTATTTGCTTTAGAATGGTAGTCATATAGGATTTAACACATCCTATGACGAATGCAAAGAAAATTTACATTTGGTTTCACTGGGGAATTCTACCAAACATACAGAGAAGAACACATATTGATCCTTCTCAAACTCTTCCAAAAGATTGAAGAGGAGGAAATACTACCAAACTCATTCTACAAAGTCACCATCACCCCAATATCAAAACCAGGTAAATATACTACCAAAAAAGAAAACTATAGGCCAATATCATTGATAAACATAGATGCAAAAATCCCTCACAAAATATTAGCAAACAGACTCCAACAACACATAAAAAAGATCATACACAATGATCAATTTGGATTCATCCCAGGGATGGTTCAATATACACAAATCAAACAATGTGATACACCACATCAACAAAAGAAAGGACAAAAATCACATGATCATCTCAATAGATGCAGACAAAGCATTTGATAAAATTCAAAACTCATTTATGATAAAAATTCTTACCTAAGTGGGCATAGAAGGAACATATCTCAACATAATGAAAGCTATTTATAAGAAACCCACAGCCAGCATAATACTCAACAGTGAAAAGGTGAAAACCTTCCCTCTAAAATCTGGAACAAGACAAAGATGCCCATTCTCATCACTTCTATTCAACAGAGTAGAGGAAATCCTGGCCACAGCAATCAGACAAGAAAAAGAAATAAAAGGAATCTAAATTCAAAGAGAAGAAGAAAATTGTCACTAAATGTGGATTACATGATACTATATATAGAAAACCTTAAAGGCTCCACACAAAACTAATGAATCTGATAAAAAAAATTTGGCAAGATAGCAGGATACAAGATTAACATTGACAATTCAGTTGCATTTCTTCACACTAACAATGAAATATCAGAAAAGGAAAATAAAGAAACAATCTCTTTTAAAATCTCATCCAATTAAAAAAAAATTCTTAGGAATAAATCTGACCAAGGAGGAGAAAGACTTGTATCAGGAGGACTACAAAACATTAATTAAGGAAATTAAAGATAACTCAAAGAAATAGAAAGATATCCCATGGTCTTGGATTGGAGAAATTAATATTGTTAAAATGGCCACACTACCAAAAGCAATCATTAAAAAGTCCATGAATGATAAACGGAAGAGAGAATGTGGAGAAAAGGGAGCCTTCACACACTGCTGGTGAGAATGTAGTTTGGTACAGCTAGTATGGAAAACAATATGGAGATTCCTTAACAAAAACTAAAAATAAACTTACAATATTATCCAGCAATCCCACTCCTGGGCATATATCTGGAGATAACTCTAATTCAAAAAGATACATGCACCCCAATATTCATAGCAGCACTATATACAATAGACAAGATATGGAAGCAGCCTAAGTGTCCATTGACAGATGGCTGGATAAAGAAACTGGAATATTTATACAATGGAATGCTACTCAGCCATAAAAAGAATAAAAGAATGTCATTTGCAGCAATACGGATGGACCTGGAGGTTATCATTCTAAGTGAAGTAAGCCAGAAAGAAAAAGAAAATTATATATTATATCACTCATATGTGGAATCTAAAACAAATTAAAAATAAAGACACAAATGAACTTCTTTACAAAGCAGAAATAGACTCACAGACATAGAAAAAAACTTATGGTTACTAGGGTGAAAGGAGGTGGGAATGAATAAATTAGGAGTTTGTAGATATATGTACTATTATATATATAATATATAAGCAACAAGTTTCTTCTGTATAGCACAGGGAAGTATGTTCAGTATTTTGTAGTAACCTGTAATGAAGAATAATATGAAAACAAATATATGTATGAATACATATATGACAGAAACATTATGCTGTGCACCAGAAATTGACACAACTTTGTAAACTGACTTTACTTCAATTGAAAGATAGAAAGAAAGAAAGAAAGAAAGAAAGAAAGAAAGAAAGAAAGAAAGAAAGAAAGAAAGAAAAAAGAAAGAAAGAAAGAAACTAAAAAATTTAAAAAAGAAAAAGATGGCCAACAAAAATAATAAACAAAAAGAGGAAAATTTGATTGGATTGTTTCAAAGTACCCCTTTATCTTATTATTTATAATTTAGTCAGTCCTCTATTCAACCATATATCAGTTGGTTATTGCCCCTGACATTAACTGACCTACTATCTGTCTCTATCATCCTACTTATTCTAAACATTTCATATAAATTGTATCCAATATGTGGCTTTTTGTGTATGACTCCTTTCACTTAGCATAATCAGAACTACATTCTTTTTATGGCCAAATAATATTGTATTTTATGGATGTACCATATTTTATTTACACAATTAATTGTTGATAGACTTTGGCTTGTTTCCATTTTGGGGCTATCATGAATACTGATGCTGTGAAAATTTGTGTACAAATTTTTGAATGTATTTTTAAAATTTTCTTGGGCATGACAGTGGAGTTGCTGGATCATATGATAATTCTTTCTTTAACTTTTTGAAGAACTAGCTGCCTTACAAATTGGCTTCACCATTTTACATCTCCCCCGACTCCAAGCAATGTATGAATTTTCCAATTTCTTCACATTCTTTTCTGCTTTGCCTTTTTTTTTTTTTAATGATAGCCATCCTGGTAGGTGTGAAGTGGTACCTCAAATTGTATTAACTTTCTTAGCATTTACAAACTAAGTGATATATGTGTAGATATGAAAGTAGATTCATAGGGACATAATTAGATACATGATAGAAAGAGGTATACAGGCATATCTCAAAGATATTGCATGTTCAATTCCAGACAACTACGATAAAGCACATATCACAGTAAAATGAGCCACATAATGTTTTTCGTTTCCAAGTGCATATAAAATTTATGTTATACTACATTGTAGACTATTTAGCTTGCAATACTATTATATCTAAAAAAACAATACACGTACCTCAATTAAAAATACTTTAAAAACTGTTAGCCATCATCTGAGCCTTCAGTGAGTCATACTTTTTTTACTTGTGAAGGGTCTTGCCTCGATGCTGACAGATCAGGCTAACAGTTGCTGAAAGTCGAGATGTCTGGCAATTTCTTAAAATAACAATAAATAATAATTGATAGCAAAATATTGATTGATTCCTCTTTCACTTGAACACTTAGAGGCCATTGTAGGGTTATCAACTCATCTAACTTAAATATTATTGTGTCTCAGGGAATAGTGAGGCCCAAGGAAAGAAAGAGAGATGGGGGAACAGTCAAGTCAATGGAGCAGTCAGAACACACACAGCATCTGTGAATCTGGTTTTCATCTCATGTGAGTGGGGTTCATGGCACTCTGAAACAATTACAATAGTAACATCAAAGATCACAGGTCACCATAACAAATATAATAATAATGAAAAAGTTTGAAATACTGGGAAAATTACCAAAGTGTGACAGAGAGATACAATGTGAAAAATGGCAGTGATAGACTTGCCAGAGACCAGGTTGCCACAAACTTTCAATTTGTAAAGAAAAAACTCAATATTTGCAAAGTACAGTTAAGTGAAGCACAATAAAATAAGATATACCTGCATATAGAAACTGCCAAACAAATTATGCAAATTCATGATTCTTTTTTTCTGAGAAAAAGCATACTCACAAGGTCAGATACACTTTTGTGAGAGGAATGACCCTTTTGAAGTCACTGGCATTGACTGGTTTTTGAAGGATGAACACTATTCACACAGAGTGAGAAGAGAGAGAAAACTCTTCAAATAGAATATTTAAAGTGACATTTTGGGAAGGCAAAATGTACAGGGTATCATTGTGAAACATTGGGTAGATCTACTTGCTTGAGCACAGTTTTACAAGAGAAGAAAATAAACCTGGAAAAATATATAACCATCACAACTAAAATAAGGCAACATAAATAATTAGAGTAATTACATACATTCAATATTTTGAAACAATGCAAGATGATGATAAGTTTAAGTGGCATCATGAGTGAAACATCATAATTAACATGATGTGCACTGAAATTTTCATAAGAGTTTCAGAAAGGGATAGTATTTGAATGGACATAGACACATCCCAGGTTGGTCCAATAGCAGAAGGAACTATTGAGAATTAGATAAGAGATGGGCAAAGCTGTGCCCGCTATTCATTTCTCCCCACAAGCCTTGTGCTGTACCATGATATCCCACTGAATCTGGGCTTTCTGAGGACCCTAGAGCTAAGGTTGCTTCTGATCTCCATGTATTTCCATTCTTTTGAACCCAATTTGGCTACTAGTTACATTATGTTTATATAAACAAAGTGTTTTATGTGAGGGTATTAATTAGCTATGTCAGCACTGGACTGCACCCTGCAGGTCTACAAGCCCTGTACTTGCCCAGCTTCAAGACCTAAGAAAGAGCCCAGAGTCAGCAACAGAGATAATTAATAGTTTAATGATTAGGGTGATCTTACACATCTGAAGCAAAGTCCTGGAGCAACATCCTGCCATGTGTGGGAGCTGGAGGGCAGGACATGATGGCAGTCTTTGCTCCTGGTGGGGAAGAAGCAGTTACCAGTCATAGGGGAGTTGATGTCAGGTTGGCTCATTGGTTACGAGGGTAATAAGCACAGGGTCATGCCTCTCACCACCCCTTGGATAAGCATAGTGGTGAGTTCTGATCTAAATCTAGAACAGTCATTAGCTGGGGCCTGGGGTGAATATGAAGGAAGATCAGTCTTATGAGTTGTGTGTAGGTGAAGCAGGCACCAGTCAAGCAGGAGATGTATAGAGAGAAGCCATCTTGAGTTGCCTGACCATACAGCCATCATCAGAGGTACATGTTATTTATTGACTGAAAATAAAGAATCACGGAGAAGTGACATCAGAATTCCCATACTCTCTTAAGGTTATAATTGCTTGTTCTCACTGTATGGGCAGAACCCTTGCCCCAAGTTTCTGTTGAAACTCAGGTTTCAGGGAAGTGTCTTCCAGAATAATGTTCCTTGTATACAGGAGGTGGAACTGGAAATTAAGAGAATGGTTAGGATATCAGAAAACTAGACAAAATGATGACAAAGGGATGGATATCCATTCAGAGGAGAACATGAGAAAAGAGAGGGGAGAATGGCAATCTGATAGTGGACACTTAAAATAACCAACGTCAGAAAACAACCTTTGGGAGGACATTTTACTTTTCAACAGGAGGAGATCACCAAAAAGGAAATCATAAAGTTGGCTTGGAATGTGTGCCATCATCCTAAATAGTCTTAAGACGTGTGATGTGATATGTCGAGTTCTCTGGTGAGTGGAGTGATTAAGCTGTAATGACAGCTCCACAGGGCACAATGTCAGGAACCAGTCCCATTGCTTTTCTGTTGAAGAGGGCAGTAGGGTGGAGGTGGTCTTCCATTTTCAAGTTCCTTCAATATGCTGGTCCTCAAGCCAGTGCATATGTATCTGGGGCAGCTGAAAAGAAGAAGGATGAAGAAGGGCATTGAAACCCTTTAAAATTGTACTCAAAGAACAAGTGACACTTACTTTTATATGTGACTGACTACAATTTAGTCACTAAATCTAGCTACAAGTCATGCTGGGAAATGTTCCCAGATAAGTACAAGTATCATTTCTACCCAGGAAAGGAGCAGTGGACATTGAATGATAGATAACTGGCAGTCTGGCCCACATCTCCTTTAATAAATAATCAGTGTAAATCCTCTTACAAACCTGTAGTTTTATGACTCTCAACCCTTGTCTCACAGAAAAGAAAAGTGAGTTTCACAATCAAGAGTAAGCATTTGTGTCCTGCCTTCCTCTGCTCTAACGTCACTTGCTCTCAGTAAGTCAGCTGCTCATTCAGAGGAGAAAATATTTCTCAGATGCCAAAAGCAAAATTGATCTATTGTGAAAGAGTTGAAGTGTGTTCTAAAGAAACTTTAGACAATGCTCAGTCCTCGACACTGAAGGCCTTCAGGATGTTTTGTGATTGTTATAATTATTTTTGGTTCCTTTAAGTTTGTGCTTAGAGCATGGGACAGGTAGCTGTATTTCATTTTAAATATATTTGGATGATGCTATTCATTGAGTAAATGTTGGTCGGACTTAATGCATATCAAGATCTGTGTTAGTCCTGATAATTCCTTTAGAAGAGAACAAAATATAGATCAAATTGTGATGTGTTACAGACCCCCAGACACTCATAGTACAATGAGAAGATGACAAGTATTTCAACAACCAGCATGAACAACTTTACCACACATACACATGCCACATATAGAATATGTTATGTTATACATGCTACAACATATATGCTACATATTATATTATACTATAGTGTATTATACTATACACTTTACTGTAGAAGTGAGTAATACATTCTTCCCATTTTCCAGGAGATAAATCCTTAGTAATTTGCATTCAAAGGGAAAGTAGAAGAAGAAATGTTTCCACTTGTTTTGGGAAAGAGACAAGGTGTAAATATACTCAATCAATAAGACAAATGATTTGAGGGTACTTCCTTTTTTTATGTGTTCCTCAATACATGTACTTTCTTGCAGAAGTGTACTTGAGCATTTTGATCACTAACATATACATATCATGAAGATGCTGGGTGAAGATAAGTGTTTCAATAGGAAACTCCATAGCATACTCAACTGGAGAATTCTGCCACTGGCTAGAATGACAGATTCAGTGTAAATGTCTAAGCACAACACTAAGACGATTTAAGTTTCCCTTTTGTATGTGAAACACTGAGGTCATGCTTCTTACATGCAGCATGCTTGCGGGGTAATTGGAGTAGGTGATCAGGGCAATCACACTACCTGTGGATGGCTGGAGGGGATGGTGGGCACAGAATGCTCTGGAATATGACACGATAGATTACTACTCCTCTTACAATGTGTACCCCCCCCAAAATAAGCTACTTTTTAGTATTATATATATAATAGTATTATAGATATATATAATATATCTCCTTAGGTATTTAGTTTAATTCAATTAAACTTTTGGACAAATTATGCAGTGTTATAGTCTGTCAGAAAACCTGATGTTACAGGTAAATAGAATACAAATTTAACACATTTTAATTCCCTGTGTAGAAAAAATAGAACACTTTAACATGAGAAAATTCACAATTTCAAAATTTTCATATCAATCTTTAAAGGCCACTATCTGCTTTTAGCTTGGGGAAGCAAACAATGAGGGCTTTTGTGATTGAAACAACGTGGTTTCCCATTTTCTCTATGACATATTGTCATTACTCAAATCTAATTTAATCAATCCATCTTATTAGTGTTTTCTGATATTAAAAAGGATATAAAATTACATTTTATTGAATTATAAATGTGAGTAAAATAGCTATTAATATTTCCTGTGGGTTGATGTCCATGCACCAGAATGCAATTGTACTATTTTATTAAATTCAAAAATGTTTCTGTTTTTGCTGCCATTTGGTTTGCACATTCTGTGTCTTGAGTGATGTTCATAAAGTTTTCTTAAGATTTGTTTCTGCCACTGCCACAATAAAACACATTTTTATAGTAATACATTCCTTTCGTATTTTAAGACAAAAAGATGTAGTATTTTGGAAATATGGTTATGTTTCTAACAATCCTTCCTATGCTCTGGCAATCAGAGGAAGTCAAATTCTGCATTTTCTAAATGTTTATAAAAGCTTTATAGATACCACAAATAATTTTAATATGAGGGAACATAAGACAGAATAAAATGATGCTGGCAATATAAAAAATAGTATACACATATAATATTTTGATAAAAAGTGCATTTAGACAACATAATAATATTTAATTTTCATAACATTCTGGTGCAGGAATGCTATTATCTACAATTGAAGAGAAGTGAGTCCGAGAGGTCAGTAAACATGTTCAAAGTTGCACATTTTAGATTTCAGATTCAGAACCACACAGTGAATCTTGTGACTCCAAATCTCTTACTCGTTCTGCTAGACCATGTTACTTCCAGAAATAGATCCAGGCAGCCCAGATCTATCTCCACAGGATACTTTCTCAAAAGAAATTTCAGGTAGGCCAAATTAAATAAAAAATTGAACATCTATTTTTTTCTCATATTTAATTCAAGATCAAACTCCCTCTTCTAAATGTGTCTTTATATTTGACCTTCACTTCAAATCCAAGTGCCTTTTTAAATGAGATTAAATTTATTGTCTCTAGTTTATCTTTTAAACTAAGTAAATAATTTTCAACATCAGCCTCTACTACCAATTGAAATTGGTTAGTAAAAATGACTTTCCTTGTGGTCATATTTTTTAAATTTTGTTTTGATGGGGAGGTATCTATCTAACTATCTATCTATCTATCTATCTATCTATCTATCTATCTATCTATCTATTTATTATTTGTTTGTTTGTTTGTTTATTTAAATGAAGATACTGGGGATTGAACCCAGGATCCTCTGTATACTAAGCATGCACTCTACCATTGATCTAGAATTTTGTTATAGAGTGAACTGTGTCCCTGTATAATTTGTATGCTGAAGTCTAAAACTTGGCTGCCTCAGAATGTGACCTTATATGGAATAGAGCTGTTGAAGGTGTGATTAGTGAAGATGAAATCATGGTGGGCTAGTGTGGGTCTGTAACCTAATACGAACGGAGTCCCTGTGAAAAGGGAATATTAGAGCATGGATACACATGGACACAGGGACAATGCCACGTGGAAATGAAGGTAGAGATCAGGGCAATGCTTCTTCACACCAAGGAACCCTAAGGACTGCCAGAAAAGCACCAGAAACTAGGGGAGAAACCCTAGAAGGAATCAGCCCCACTAACACCTAGATCTCAGACTTTTAGCATCCTAATCAATAAATCGCTGCTTAAGCCATGTAGTTTGTGGTATTATACAGGCCTCATCGTTTAATACATAGCCTTTTCCTTTCTTTATCAAATCCAGTATTCTTGTCAGGCTCTTTCATCTTTATTATGTCTCTAAAAAATTTGGATTTACCATCCCCTATAATGCCTAAAATGCTGGTCTTCTTAAGGATCGTCCTTTATATACAGTTTTGGAATAATATCAAAAGCTGTGGTTTAAACTAGTACTCATTTATATACCAAAATTGCATATGTCTTCTAAAATCAGGCACAGACTACCCAACATATCTAAAACTGAATTCAGTACACTTGGTGCATTTCCCTATCTTCTTATCTCTTCCCCACTCTCTGTTGCTGTAAGTCACTCCTTTGACTCAGTTACTCCAGCAAGAATCTTGAATGAAGGTCAATCTATATTTGCCAACTTCATGTCCTACTTTTAAATAGTACATAAGCCCATCAATTCTATCTCCTTAATAATTCTTGAATAAATCCACCTTTTTATAACCCTTTACATTCTCTCCTGGTCAACTTCAGTACTTTCCTAACTAACCTTTCTGACTTCTGCCTTGTGTACTTCCCCCAACTCATTGCTGTTCTGTTTAAAGACCCATTCTGTTCTGTAAGATATAATACAGTGTATTGTGACTTTTTAATTTTATTCTTCATTTAACTCAGGAATAATTGACAAATAAATTGAAATTGTGATTCTTTTTTTTATTTATTTATTTTTTATTTTTACCAGTGTTCAGCACAATTTTTCAGTTATTCATGGACATATACACATTCATTTTCACATTTTTTTCTCTGTGAGTTATCATAACATTTTGTGTATATTTCCCTGTGCTATACAGTGTTGTCTATTCTACAATTTTGAAATCCCAGTTTATCCCTTCCCACCCTCCACCCCCCTGGTAACCACAAGTCTGTATTCTCTGTCTGTGAGTCTATTTCTGTCCTTTACTTATGCTTTGTTTTTGTTTGTTTGTTTGTTTTTGTTTAAAGCATTACTGAAAAAGAAAGAGGCTGGAGGAATAACTCTCCCAGACTTCAGACAATACTATAGAGCTACAGTCATCAAGACAGCATGGTATTGGTACCTAAACAGACATATAGACCAATGGAACAGAATAGAGAGCCCAGAAATGAACCCACAAACTTTTGGTCAACTCATCTTTGACAAAGGAGGCAAGAATATACATTGGAATAAAGACAGTCTCTTCAGCAAATGGTGTTGGGAAAACTGGTCAGCAACATGTAAAACAATGAAGCTAGAACACTCCCTTACACCATATACAAAAATCAACTCAAAATGGATTAAAGACTTAAACATAAGACAAGATACAATAAACCTCCTAGAGGAAAACATAGGCAAAACATTATCTGACATACATTTAAAAAATTTTCTCCTAGAAGAAATAAAAGCAAGAATAAACAAATGGGACCTAATGAAACTTACAAGCTTCTGCACAGCAAAGGAAACCAAAAATAAAACAAGAAGAAAACCTATGGAATTGGAGAAAATTTTTGCAAGTGAAACCGACAAAGGCTTGATCTCCAGGATATATAAGCAGCTCATATGACTCAATAAGAAAAAAATAAACAACCCAATCCAAAAATGGGCAGAATACCTAGACAAGCAATTCTCGAAGGAAGACATACAAATGATCAATATGCACATGAAAAAATGCTCAATATCACTAATTATCAGAGAAATGCAAATCAAAACTACAACGAGGTATCACCTCACAACAGTCAGAATGGCCGTCATTCAGAAATTGTGATTCTTAATACACGTTAATGAGAATAACAGTTTTTAGATGCAGTTCATTTATGCAACACATCTTTCTATTTTTAGCATCTAGGTTTCTTTAACCTTAATGCATTTTGATTTCCATTCTTTGTAATGATGAAACATTGCAGATTTAAATAAATTTACATCAGTGTTTTTATTATCTGTTAAGTTTAAAACACCATAAACAAAGCCTCTTTTTTCCCTGTCTACTTCACCTTCAAACCTCCTGCCCCTCCCCAAAAACATGCATACACACACACACACACACACACACACACAGAGTCATCACTCTCTTTTTTTCTCAATTGTGTCAGCAACATGCCATGGATATAGCAAACATATTTCTTGGTTGGTCTTTTTGTGAGTCTGAATGAGGTTCTTATGCATCTGTAAGTGACTGATTAAAAAGAAATTTTTGATTTCATAGAAAAACTGGTAAAATGCTTTGGAAAGTCTTTCAAAATAGCATTTCTAAACTTGAAGTGGAATTTTGACATTTTGGCATTTAACATTTTAAGTTTTATCCATTTATTAAGCAATTTAATGTGTTTTTGTCACCTGGCCTTTTCTGTCTTATTCATATATTTGCAGATGGTACAAATTTCTTCCCCAAAGAAAGTTCATAATGGCAAGAATCTTAGTTATATTCTTGACTTTGTGTTCTGTAAGGTTTTATTGAACCATACAATTCTAATAGCATCTTTTTTCTTTTTTGGTGGAAATGGGAGAATAAAAAATCATTTGTATCATTATAAGTCAAATACTACTTTCTTTCAATAATTAAATATTTTAAGTAAACTGACCTATTAACAGTTTAACTTTTTAATTTTTTCTTGTTCATTTCCCGCCATGAAAATCCCTAATTTTTAGCACAGTAAGCAAAATTTCCTTGGGTGACTAGATCTTAGAAATTGGAAAATGCATTTGTTCAGGCAATAAGGGCTTTACTATATCAACATATTTCTGCCATGCTTATAAAATCATTAAGCTGACACCTTTGGGAAGATTTTAATTAATTACAAAATGTCAATTAATTGATGGAGTAAAATGAACAAAGGTAACATGGAACAGATTTAGCAGTATACGAAAGAGTTGGATATCTTCAGTCTATGCTTGATAGAAAGTTCTAATTTCCCTATCTTGAGAACAAAGGACACTGGACTTAGACATCCGTTTCCAATTTTGCTGTTAAGGAGATTTGGGCCCAGGTAGGTCACTTAACTGATGGACATCTCTTTTCTCATAAATGAAAGGACAGGATCAGAGTAGGTAATTTCTAAAATTCATTCCAGCTCTAATATTTTATTTTTTTTTTGTCAAAATCTATCAGCCTCAGTGATACATGTTGTCAAAGACTAGAGATATAGAGAATGATGATGATGATAATGATGATTTTGATAATGTCTAATATTATTGAGTGTTATATGCCTACATTTGATTCCCTAATTGTTCTAATAGGGGAATATTACTGCCTTCCATTTTATTAATGAGAAAATTGAGGAAAATATAATTTAACTAATATGACCAATATCATAAAGCCCTATGCCAAAGTCAATTATTTCAAATATTAAGCTTTATGGAAAGAATATTATCAGTGTTCATCAGTATCCTTTCTGTGCATCAGCAAGACTACATTATTTATCCACTTGAAGATCATTAAGGTCATGTGATTAGCTTTGTCCAATGGCCATGAGTCAAATTTACATGTATCAGTTTTGGCACAAAGCATGGAAAAACCAGCAATGGCTCTGCAGGTGCCTCTTTTTCTGAGATGCCCATCAGGAGGCAGTAAGCTCCATATGATGTTGCTTCAAGATGGTGGTACTTTCCTTGTATTCTGAATCACTGAGTTGCTGGTTGTGGGACAGTTCATCTTGCTTCTTATCTGGATACAGACTTTGCTAGAGTAAATTCTAAATCTTTGTTGTTTAATCCACTGAAATTTGGATTAAATCCACACACACACATATATGAGGACATTTAGCCTATATACAAAATCAGGACATTTTCATCTTCAATGAAAGTTAAGGGCATGAAGCTTTGAAAGTTTTCCATGTTATCAATTATACCAGTATTTCCTGATATAATCAGCCACCTGGTAGTTAGTATTGGCTACCATGAAAACATTCTTAAGCATGAATCATTCTCTCCTGCTAGATTATCTCCTTTTTTCTCACTTCTATCTCTCTTGAAACCTCTTATTCCTTGCTCCCAACTTCTTTTTTTAGTAAATACATACCTTAACAACTCCTTTTTTTTTTTTTTTGGAAATACTCTTTCTTTCAAGATTGAGAAATAGTATGAAATATTTGATTTTCAATACTGACGTTTAATAGCAGTGTGATCTCATCGAAGTTATGTCTCAGTCAGATTCAATCTGAAAATGAAAACAAATATGAGTATTATGTGAAAAGGGGTTAGATACGTGATAGCACTTCCCCAAATTGTGTGTATTGCTGGGGTCATAAATTTCTAAAAGGGAGAATTGGAGGCTCATGGAAAAGACAATAACCAACCCTTTGAAATAAAGCAGTTTGGGCTGCCCAAGTGGGTCTGCAAAGGAGACCTGGTGCAAAAGATTATGGAAAGCTGCTGTCTCCACATATCTGTTGGGTCTCAGTGGCTCTTGGTCAGCAAGATTTTCATTTGGGAAGATGATGTGGGTGTGGAGCCAAAGACAGCAAGAACTAGCTAGAATCCACATGTATCTCTTTGTTACTCATACCTTTAAATTAACAGATTTCAGATGAGCTGCTTTATTTTCCCCTTCCAAAATTTGTAAAAAGAATTTCTTATTTGGGCCAGTTAACAAACTATCATACAGGATAGGGGATTCTTGTAAACTATTCTAGCTTAGCCAAGATGACAGTATAAAAAAATTGCTGCAAGTCAATTAATTTTCCTGTCCTTTAATTTCTTTATTTCTAAAATGTTTGATTTTGCTTCAGCAACTCAGTGTCATAGTTGTTGGAATCACATGTGAATATACACTGAAAATTACAATAATGATAAAAATTATTGTTGTTTCAAAGTAATTGTGACAACATATTTTAAAATGATTTGCCTAAACACATCAATCTGTGAAAATAAATATTTCATACATTTTAAAAATAGAAGCCTCTTGAAACAGTGTGGGCTTAACTTGTCTTGTGTATATCTGCTTGTTCTATAGTCTATGATTGTAGATTTCAAATTTTTACAGTGCAGTATGCACAATTTACATAAAAAATTCAATAATCATCTGTTAACTAAATCCTTACTTGTGACTTATAAGATAATACATTAATAATTTAATGTTCATGACACATACAGACAAAGAGGTGGATAGCTTACAAAATCTATTACATGGAATTCTGAAGTTCTTGTACTACCAAGAAAATTATAAATATAGATTTGAATTTTATGTAACTGCTGCTCTGATAAAATTAGTTGGAAGGAAATTCAGTGCTTTGAGTTTTTAATAGTTATGATTTTTAATACTTATTTACTTCAATTTTAGCTAATGAACAGTGGAGACCAACACACATTTAAGCTGGTAATTTCTACTTCTGGCCAGAAACACATAGGAACTGTGTATAAATAAATGCAAATGCCATTAATGTATAGATTTTTAAAGTTCTACTATATTTTTCTTGGAAATGAAGAGAACTTTCAAAATTATCTTTCTTAATCCTATCATTTGATAGATAAAAAAAGAAAATTACCCAGAAAAAGTAAGAAAAATTATATAGATCATAAATAAACTTTTTGTATAAATTACTGAACTTTTCATGTGCCTGCTTTATTTTATTATTGCTTTTTGTAATACAACTGACTACTTACACCAACCACCAATTGGTATATATGTTACCAATTGTGCACATATTTCTATGATTCAGTCATACAAATGTTGATTATGGTTTGTTCCAAATTCATTTGGATTTGCAAACCTAATCATAACTAAAACAACTGAGGAATTAGAAATTCATTTTAAACAAAAATCAAAGGAGACCTTGCAAGATACTATCCCAATCAAACCTATGGCCCTATTGCAGAAAACAGATTTTAACAAATCTGGGCTAAGCCTTGTTATGTACATGGTATATAGACTGAGGTTCAAACCACAGTGCCTGATGTTGGGAGTATGTGGTCTTATTAAGATAGTGAAAGACATGTAGTCAGTAGTTACAGAGCAGTGCAAGTATTTGACAATGACTGTTTCATAGGAGAGGCAGTGAAGAATTCATTTCTGTGTTTTCATCAGAGACATAGAGTTCAAAACAATGATTTTGGTCCTAAACTTAGGAGATTTTATACTACAATAAATAGTAGTAAGGAGGATGTGTGGATACATTGTGTTGTGCATGTGGGGGCACACACACACATGCCTGTTGTGGGCAAAGGTATGTGTTATTGGCAGGGTTAGCTCGTTTAGCCAATACTAAAAACAAGGGGTGGGACATAGATCCCAAGTGACTTTGTGATTTTTACTATTAATAATTCTAAAGAAAAACACTGGTAAAATAAGTAAAAATTACAGAGATTTTCTAGTTTTTAAATCCAAAATCTGTTTATTTTTTCAAGCTACTGTTATTCTTAGTGAAGGGGAATAACAGTTCCTGCCTTTTACAGTGAAGGAATAAAGAGTATCCATGATGTGACTTTTCATTAAAATATGAAATTTTCCATCCTAAGGTCCTCAAAAATGAGTTATTCTACCCTGATCAAAAATGGTCCTCTGGGCATTGGCTCATATGGGATAATTTAATGGAATTTCACATTCTGTAATTGAGACTATATGTTCATCTAATGATGCCAAGCATATTTTAAAAACCCCTCAATGCTGAAGTTTCAGTCTCCTGCCATGATTGTTCATACCTCTCAGTTGATTAGTAATTCTAAATGACAATGCAAATCAAAGTGAATTTTCATATTGTGTTTACACCATTAGTGAAAATCTAATTAAATATCTAATAATTAATGCAACTCCTTCCAGGAGAGTTAATACATTAGAGAATGTCAATGGGGAATATCCAGTGGGAATATTATCTTCATTGTTGTGTTTCATATTGTGAATTGAGTAAATTATAGTGTATATTATATTTTATATGCATATTTTTTAAAAACTTTGTGGGCAAGACAATCCAGTTCTTGGTACAGTAATGTAACTTTCTTTTAGTTGGACATTATTATATTGATGTCTTACACCAGGTCACCCAGTCAGCTAGCCAGTAAACATTTAGAGAGTGCCTAATACGTGACCAGCACTGTGTTAAATGTTAGTGATATAGAAAGTGTTAATATAGAGACCTTTTTCTCAAAAGGATCTTTTCTTAAATTACTAACCATTATAATTAACTTAAGCTTCTAATTTTCCGTGGGGAAATTTTGAGTGGAATTCAGAGAAGGTTATGGTGTGTATTAGAATATCCTTTGGCATTCTATTTCCACATGAGGAGTATTTATCTTCTCCTACTTTTGGGCTTGAACTTGTAACTTGCTTTGGCCCGTAGGCTATCAGCAGATATGATGTGATGCAAGCCAAGGCTTGAAATGTGCTTATGCACTGGGCTTTCTGTCTTGTACTCTACCTCTACCATGAGGACATGCTGAGTAGACTGATTGGCCTCAAACAATTCAAAGGCACTTAAGATTAGACCTGAACTGAACCCATGTCCTGGAACTAAACCTAAGTGAGGGCATCAGAGTTCTCAGCAGAGCTGGCCCAGTGGGTCAGCAGTTTGAGGTAGAACCCCAGATGAACAATTAGTCAGTGCATAAGAATACTTAGCTTTATAAGCCTCTAAGCTTTGGGATGTTTTGTTGCAGACCCATAGCTGACAGACACAAATGAATCTGTGGTTTATAGTGATTGCAATAACAGATCTGTTTTTCTTTTTAGATCTTGTATTTAAAAATATTTACAAGAGTATAAATATGTGTTCTCTGTTTTAAGGAAACAGAGGCTTCATCATTATTTAACTATAATTTAAGAACCAAGCAACACAGGCAGAAACAGTGAAAACATCAATGGTATAAATGTAATAATATGAATGATTCTATTCTGCCAAATGTATCCATGACAATTTCTTAAGTGATCATCAAAGTATAGGCAAATTATTCTCCTTGGAACGCCCTGTAAGCTCCCTGTGTAGTTAACCAGTTTACATAAACATGGAAGACAGTGACGGAGTTGCTTCTTGATTTAAAAAAAAAGTTGTGTCAGCGTGTTTAGGTAATTTTTTAGAGTTGTGTTTGTGTTTCATCTGAGTTGGCTCAAAAAATGACAAATAGGCAACATAAATATAAAAATTCAAGGACACTAAGAGAAAGAAATATGTGCTAGACTTAAAGCCATTAATATGCAATTGTGAACTCCTTAAAAAAAGCACACTCTTATTTTATATTATACACCTCTAGTCCTTAGAGCTATGTCTTTCATGATGTTGGTATATCATGTATGAGCAATAAATAGTATTATGTGACTCAAACAATGATCACACATAAATATATTACTAATGAAAAGTTAAATGTTTAGGGACCTTTGTATTGTTAGTCCTTGTATAAGTTACTAAATTTACTAAAACAACCTTTTCATGTACATATGTACATTAATAATAGAAAGTCATCTGGCATAAATTAACGTATTTTCAGTGATTATAGTCACACCTCAAATCTCTGGAAGCAGTTATTTGGTACACTTTGACATGGACCTTTTAAAAACTAGATTAAATTATTAGTAACTGTAAAATCTCTGACAAGAAAATGCTTCTTTCAGCACATTATATATAAATATAAAATTGAAAGAAGGATGTACCCTCCTGTGAGAAAAGCAAATGTAAATATCCAGTTGTGTGGATTAGGTGAAGAAAGGCCCTAGCGTTCACTCTACATACTTTTATAGTGGGCATTTTTTCACCGTGACCCTTTCACCTCAGGTTGACTAAATGTGACTTGTTCACAACTCAAAATTTAAATAGTTTGAGCTCATGTACGCCTTATGAAAAAAGCGAGATTCAGCATTGCATATTTAACTCTTAAAGTGTAAACTGTCTCATATTTACTATCACACAAAATAACAGAACAAAAATAGGTAAATACAGTAGAAAAATATAAATCTGTAGGCAAAATTGACCTGTAAAAATAAATGGGATTATTCCAACAATGCAAATTAGTTTGCCTGTATACAATAAATTAATGTAGTATGGCACATTAATAGATTACAAAACTACAAGGGGAAAAGCAATTGATCATTTCAGAAGATGCAGAGAAAATATGTGATTAAAGTCCAATACTGGTCCTAATAAAAAGCTCTTAGAAAACAAGAAATGAAAAAACTTCTTTATTCTGACAAAGAATACCTGAAAAAAAAAAAAAACAACAAAGTAAACTATTGTGATGAATACAAAAAAGGTAAAAACATTAACTTCAAAATTAGAAACAAGTTAACAATAACCTCTATGACCTCTTCCATTCATCATTGTAAGGGAGGTACTTAAGACCTTAGTAAGAAACAGAATCAAGTGTATTATTTACTAGAATCTGAATGAAGTAATCTAAACTGTTTATGTTAAAAAAAACCAAAAAGATAGGTATAAAAAGAGTAGTCTTCAGAGACTAAGTATCAGGTGTATTTCTATGCCTAGAAACAAAATGTTAGAAATGCAATAAACAGATACAATTTTAACCACAGAAAAATATGAAGAAAAGAAATTCACCAAATAAAAGTCTTGCATGCCATCCAAAAAAAAAATATGACTGTGTGGAAATGCATTAAAGATACAAAAGTAACTGGATAAATATAGCTTCTTCATGAAAATGGAAAGCCAATATCTTAACCATATAAAATCTTACCAAAGTGATTCAGATTTAATCTCTATGATTAAATTCTGGCAGAGGTTTGAATGGTACTCAACAAACTTACTCTAAAATTTATATAGAAAAAGACACAGCCAATAATAGTCAAGTTATTCTTGAAGAAAATTAGGTGAGTGTAAATTCCAGCCATAAATATTAGCCAGTAACACTTAGCAGAAAAGATAGAAAAACACACAAATGTGAAACTTTAAGTTTAAACTTTAAGTACAAGAGATGTGGTGTTGGGGCAAGGAATAGCGACTTTATTTGGAAAGCTGGCAGACCGAGAGGATGGCTGACTAATGTCTTGGAGAACCATCCAGATCCAGTCACAATACAGGCTTCTTTTATACAAAACAAAAACAAAAACAAAAAACAAACAACAAAAACAAGGGAGGGTGTATGGTTGGTTGTTGCAAACTTCTTGCTGTAGAAATTCTTTGTTCTTACAGCTGTCCATGTGGGTCAGTTCATGGTGTCCCTGTAAACCTCCAACAAACAAGTGTTATTCTCTATTCTGCAGCTTCTTATCTTTATGTGAGTGCAGAGCTAGCAAGACTAAGCCTAGGAAACAGGGCACAGTGGTCAAAACTAAAGGAACAGATCTAATATAGAGTCAGATTTGTTCTCCTCTATTACATTAACTTCAGAAAATTATAATATCCTTATAAATTAAAGGTGTACACACACGAACTCCAGCAATTTTTTTCCTAAGTTACCTTCAACCTTCTGCATGTGTTCTGTGTTCACCAAGATAAATATACAAGTATGTTCATAACATCATTGCTTATAGTAATCAAACATTGTAAATAACTCAAATATCCACTTTTTGGAAAATGGATTAATGGAGTAATTTCTAAGTTGCATTCTAAAAATTTCAGTTTTATAAAAACTAATAATTCTAAATATAAAAATTGTAGTAAAGTGAATGTTTTGGGGGAAATTGAACAAAAATATAACATTTAATAAATATAAATGGCAACTAAACTAAATGATATCATTTTATTTATATATATGTGTTTTCAAGAAATTATAAAGAAAAGCAGGAGAATGCATTTTAAAATCTCAGGATACCTCCATAGTGAAGAAAGAGAGGTAAATAGGATAAAAATAAAAACACATTAGGGGCTTTAATAATAAAGTACATGCTTTAGTTAATTTCAAAAAGAAGGTTCATAAATTTCAGTTAGCCAGACAATTATCCACTTTTGTTGTTAAAATTTTATCTTACTTATGTTTGTGAAAATTGTACAACTTTAGCCTTATGAAATTTGTGGACGCTTCTTTCTGACTTACTACATAGTTACTTTTTGTCATTTTTATATGTACCTTTAAAAATATATATTCTGTGAGGTGTACAAATTGTTAGACAAAAGTTGGAAACTCTATAAGAAAATCCTCTCTATACTTTTTTTGTCTAATTAATCTAGAAAGTTTCAAGGGATTTGTTTGTTTTTATTACTGTAAATCCTCTCACTTTAATTTTGAGTTTCTCAATATCCCGACATTCTTTTTTATCAGTCTACCCTATATCTACATATATGAGAGGACCAAGACCCTGATGCCACAATCATTCTTCCCAGAGGAAGCCCATGTCCTGGGATCTATAGGACCCAGCAGCATATATAAATATATATTTATCTACACTGGCACATTATAATCACTCATAATTACCTTTGGACTCACTTTTGGTGTTGAATACTCTATATGTCTGGACAAGTGTACAATGGTATTTATCCATTATTACAGTACCACACACAATTGTTTCACTGCCCTAAAAATCCTCTGTGCTTTACCTAATCAATCTTCCCTTTCTCATAACACTTAGCAATTTTTCATCTTTTTATTATCTCCATAGTATTGTTTTTTCCAGAATATCATGAAGTTGGAACCATATAATACATAGCCTTTGTAGATTGGCTACTTTCACTTATCATTATACATTTAAGGATCTATATTATCTTTCTATGGCTTAATAGCTCATTTCTTTTCAGCACTGAATAATAATCCATTGTCTGATTGTACTATGGTTTATCCATTCTCCTACTGAAGGATATTTTTGTTGCTTCCATGTTTTGATAATTACAAACAAACCTGATGTAAATATCCTTGTGTAGGTTTTCATGTGGACATAGTTTTCAGCTCCTTTATGTAAACTGCAAAGAGTTGACTTGAAGGATTTTATGGTAAGAGCACATTTAGTTTTGTAAGAAACTGCCAAACTATCTTCCAAACTGTTTTAATCATTTTGTATTTCCATCAGCAATAAATAAGAGTTCCTATTGCTCTACATCTTGGCAGGATGTTTGGTGTTGTCAGTGTTCTAGATTTGGTTAGTCTAATAGGTATGTAGTAGTAACTTCTTGTTTTAATTTGTAGTTTCCTAATGACATATAATGCTGAACATATTTTCATATGTTTGCTTGCTATCTGTTATCTCCTTTGGTGAGGTGTCTGCTCAGGTAAATTGCTTATTTTTTAAATCAGGTTGTTTAATGTTCTATTGTTGAGCTTTTTAGAATTCTTTGTATATTTTGGCTAATAGTCTTTTATCAGATATATTTTTTGCAAATACATCCTCCCAATCTGTGGCATGTCTTATCATCCTTTTGACAATGTCTTTTGCAAAGAAAACAAATTGTGATTTTTTTTAAAAGTTCAGCTTTGAAATTATTCCTTTCGTTGATCATGCCTTTGGTGCTTTATCAAAAAGAAAAGTGAACAAAGTCAAAATATGGACTAGATAATCCTTTAAATAACAGAACCAAATTTCCAAAGATGGAGCAAAATAAAATAATGTACCTATAATATAAAAACCAGTTAAAATGACTAGTTTCTTGATATAAAGTAGAAAATACATAAAAATATATAATTAGAAAAAATTTAACTACAGAATAATAACTATCAGGAAAAAACAACAAACAGGTTGTTTTTTATATAATATTGGCAAAACTGGATTAAAAAGACAGCTTCTTGAAATTTATGTTTTGTAGAAAAGTCATCCTGAATTTTATATTCTAGAAATAGCCAAAATATTATACAAGTATGAAATAAATGAAGTTATCTTCAGTGATATAAAGAATGAGGGGTTTAATGCCTGAAAAACACATCTGAAGGAAAAACAAAAGAAAGTCACACAAAAAAATGAAAATAAATGAACTAAGTTTTATGTGGAAAACAAAATAGACAGTCATAAATAAATTAGTCAATAATACATATGGATAAGCCTAAATTGAGTCAATTTTCCTATTAAAAGACATTAAAATGCATAGATTCTCAGATATTCGGGGGGAATCTCTATGATATTTGCAAGAGGAACACTTAAACATGCTACAAAAATTATTGAAAATAAAATATGGAAAAAGAAACACCAGAAAGAAATACCTATTACTATAAAAAGTAGTTATATCAGTTTTAGATTTAAGCAACATAAAAGAGCAAGGGTAAATATATTGGAAATGTCATGTTTTATTTCTCAGTTTGGGTGGTAGAGTAATGGATATATATTTTATAATCATAACCTGTATGTATCAAATGTTTCATAATTTAGAAATGCAAATAAAAAAATATAATCAAATCTTACTGTAATGTAACAAATAATTAAACATTTTTTTGCATGTAATTCCTGGGTATTAGTTATGTGTGTGTATGTTATATATATGAATGATTTTGTCCTAGAATCAAATTATGCACACAATTTTGCTCTATGAACATTAGACATTCTATATTGAGAATCCCTTATGGTTTTAAAAGACTTTAAATATAATTAATAACAAAGTAAATTTTTATTTGTGAAAACCATAAGAAATATAATTACTCAGCTTTACTGATGCTGTTACATTGTTTTTAATGCTTCACACTGGCATTTTTCTATTAAAATAACCATTCTAATATCTCTTTATTTATGCATTTGAAACGACTTTAACTTTGTAATTAAATTCTCAAAAATCTTTAGTGAATAATATAGGTTATGAAATTTAGAGACAGAAAAAATATTACTCACAAGCCCATAATTAACTAAATTTAATCTTTGATATAGAGACTTCCAGAACGGAATCATTAAAAATATACTCAATATTGTAATCATAAATTTTGCACAGAAATTTTAAAATATTTTACATATCCAAGAAGTCATTAACTCTGTTTTCCTTTTCTTCTTTTTCCCCACTACTTATACCTGATATGGATCAGTCTTGAAGGGATCATCAAGAGGACATGACTGCTGGAATGTGTTTCACTTGCCTTCTCTGAAGAAGCCCCACCAAGTACTCAGCCTTGTGACAGTAATGTGCTTGTTGCCAAGACTACCTGGACAGTATTTTAAGGCTTCTATATAAACTTTTAAGATTCTGGTGGGGTTGCAAGGAGACTCTTGTGGCTGCTCAAGACAAGTCTCATAAGTAAGTTATCTTGCTGATAAGACCTGCCACCCACTAAACTGCAGTGCTTTGCTTCTTCCTATGGTCTCTCCTTCCCCTCTGTGTTGGACCAGTTCGTGGATCATCAAGCAGACTGGGCTGAAGTACATCCTCCAGCAATTCTCTCTGTGAAGATGTCTGGGTGTAAAATTTTGGCATCCTTTTTATTTCTAGAAGTATATTTGGTTATCACTCTCACAACTGCTAATTTGTCCAGATGCATAGTTTTAAGCTTAGAGTGATTTATCTTCCATTCATCATGATGAAAATGTCTCTCCTTACACAGATTCATTATCACGGTGGCTCAGTTTTTTTTTTTTTTCAATTCGAAATTATATAGGCAGAGCTATCTTTTCATCAATTGTGACATCAATGTTTTGAACAATTTTAATATACATGCTGTTTACTGAAATAAAATTGTATAACGTAAGAGTTGTGGGTTAAGTTTTATTTGGGGCTAAATGAGGACTATAATCTAGGAGACAGCACCTCAGGTGGCTCTGAGGAACTTTTCTGAAGAGGCAGGGGGAAACTCAGTATTATATATGTAATTTTAGTGAAGGGGAGTATGTGCAGTCAAACACACATTGAGTTCTTTTGCCAGTTATGAGGAGCAGACATCACTGTTAATGAATTTAGTGCTCTTCTAGATATAAGGAGATGCAAGAATTGGGGCTCATAAAATTCTCTCCTGAAAACATCTATCTGAATCTCTATTTTGTCAGTTTTCCCACAGCACAAAGTGCCCCATTCCTAATCTCCACCGTGAACTTTCAGGGAGTGTTGGAGGTCAGCGGCTACAGTGGCTCGTGATTGGTTACAGTACCAAGCAGAGGTAGATGGCAAATGGTATAAATGATTATTCTCCTTAACATTTTTATTTGAATTATTTTTGATTACTTTTTTCTCCATTGTAATTTTATATTTTACTTGAAAATATAAAGACTTATGATTGATAAAAATTCACTGTTAAATCTTTTATTTGTAAATATTAGAAAAGAAAGTTATTTTTGCTATCTCAACTTTTTTATACATTTTCTTTTAATTGTATCTGTGTTATTAACCATATAATAATCAATAATGCAAATTGATATAAAGTAACATGCATTTACAAAATCAAACAAGTTAGACTGAAATATCATTTTAAGAATTATTTTTATTTATTGGCATTTATTTTGAAATATTTTCAAAATAGACGTGATCCTCACTTTGTCTACCTGTAGATTCAATACCCTTTAACAAAGCATTTATATAATCTTGTCTTACTTCTTACATTTTAAAAAATGTATCCTTTTCTTAGTACTTACTATTATTTTTTTAGGATAAATATATAGTTACCATTCCTTCTGATTCTTTGAATGTCTTAGTATTACTTTGGCTTAACTACAAACATAACAGCCTTAGTGGTAACACAATTATAGAATTATAATATTTTCCTCAAAGCTTTATAGCTATTTCCATAATATATTGTGGCTAGTCAGTCTTTAATAGAAGAAGACAAGGCTATTCTTTGTTTTCTCTAGAGAAGTAATTTTGTTTATATTTTTTTCTGGTCCACTTTTAAATTTAACATTTTGAAATAGATATAGATAAATATCTATTTTGCATTATAATTAAGCTTTAAACATGGTATATTCTTTTACTTATGTTGATATGCCTATTTCCCTGCCCTGGGAACAGATCTGGGTATCCAACAGTTTGGCACATTTTCTTGGTTGTTCTCTGATTGCTAAGAGTCAGGTCATACCCATAATTTAGCAACTGCACTGGATGACTGAATTTCTAATGTTATTTCCTTCTTTAGAGCTGCAGTTTCATTAAATTTATGTATTATTTATTGTAGAAGCAAATAAAAGCTTATATTTATAGGTAAATGGCATAAGTTTTAGTGGAATGTGGAGGTCACAATACACATGTTTAGTTGATATAGATCTTTACTCTAAATAATGATGAAATTTTTTGATGTTAAGTTGCCTTCCTGCTTTCCTTCCCTCTTCTTTTCTTTCTTTTTGATTGGTATTTTTTGCTCTAAAGTTTATTTTTTTGGCAAAATCTTATTTGAATTGATACAGAGATGAAGGATACACACACACACATAAATGTCTATATAAACTCTACTAAATAAATAATCATAAAATCCCTGTTTCTCAAATCAATTCAAAATATTTTAAGAATGCTGCTTTCCTTGAATTAAACTTAATTCTTCTCCTCACTTATTTATTAAGCAGCATTCCTTTGTCATGCAGTGACTATAGCCTTGTTCTTCCTGTAAGTAATTGTGTTTTATAAATTTGTAAGCAACCAGAGTGATTTCAGAATTTGTTAAAGATTTACAAAAAATTGACATGATCTTAACCACATGCTGCTATTGCCAATATGCCCTTTAGAGTGATGTTTTTACTAAAAGCAATGTCTGACTCCTTCACATTCCTACAATAATGGCCTTATTATTATACTACAAAAGATGACATCTTCAAACAAAAAATGTCTAACTCTATAACAATATTCCATGAATTCACTTATTACACAATATTAACAAACTGCTTAAAGAATGAATCAAAACCATATAAGATATTATTTCTCATGTATTGGAAAAATATTATACGATGAAGTAAATTAAATCTAGTAGTGTGAAAACATTCTAAGCCTTTCTAATGATAAAAACTTTAAACATAAAATATTCTACTTCAAAAATGCTTTCAGAGATGTTATAAATGGTGAGAGGATGTATATATCATATATAGTTTTCTGTTTATGAATTTGATTATATTATAGCAATGGAACAGTGTAATATTAAATTTTAAAAATTGCATATCAATTGAAGATATAAATTAACCTCAAATTTGGGTTGTAAATAATTTTATATTTAGCTTTCAGTTTTCTTTATGTGTTTTTATATAATTTCAGGAAAATAATTATCATATATAAATGTACACATCTGAGTCTTTATCTAATATGTCTCAATCTCAAGAGTTCTAAAACCCCTCAATTTCCTTCTTTCCATCCTTCCTCTTTCCTTCTTTCCTTTCTTCTTTTCTCCCTTCTTTCCTATTCCTTTATTGGTAATTTGGGGTATAAAAGTTAATTGTTGGCAATATTTTATCAGAACTTTTAATGTGAATGAAGGATGAGAGATATATACATATATACACACACACATATAGTGATGATCCAACTTGGAATAAATATTCCCATATTTCTATGAAAAATTATGAATGCATTTAACTATAGTATGTTATTCCTTAACATTTTTCATAATATACAGTATATGTACTTACAACTTTATACTGTGAACTTAATTGTTTAATATCTACCTTCATGCATGGAAGAGTTTTTATGTTATTATAACGTATACTTTAATAATGTGATAAAGGAGAATGACATGGTGTTAAGAAATTATGTTAATGTAATGGGCTTTATGAATTCACAAATTAGCTGAGCACTGAGAGTGATTGGAATTAGATAGGCAAATCTCTTGAGGGGAGTAGGGCATTGATGTGTAAAAGATTATTTCTGAGAGTGAGAATAGCATGTGTATGGCCCTGTAGCATGAGGGAACATAGTAAGTACGAGGATTGTAAGACGTATATCTATGGTAATGGTAATGATCATGAAGGTGAACAAGGAGTGATTTGAGGCAACTAACAAGGGTAAGGCCAAATATATAACAGTCAGCATATTACAGCAGGCTGTCCGGCGAGCCGGCCCTCCGCCCGCGCCGCGGGGTGGGCTAGCGCCCCGCGGGGGTCTCGGGCTCCCAGCCCACTGCCCCGCCTCCCCGCCACCCGCTAGGCGTCGTCCGGGGACGCCCCTTGCCGAGAGAGACCCTCAATCACAAGTCACCCCGCCCTCCCCACCCTCCTCGCCGTGCCACGCAACCCCGCCCCCGAACCGCCCTCCCGATCTCCGTGCAGTACCCCTTGCCCCTCGCCGGGAAGAAGTGACTCCAGCAGCCGTGGCGGCTCTTTGGGCCCAAGGGGCGGGCGCGGCAGCCATTGGCGGAGGCCGCTGCCTCCGGCTGTCAATCCCGCGGCCCGGCCCCGCCCCACCGGCGGAGCGTGGCAGGACGCAGGGCCGCGGGGGCTGTCGGGACGGCTCCAAGATGGCCGCGCGCTTGGGGTCCGCACCTGCTGGCGGCCTCGAGCCCCGTTAACTGCCACCGCTGCTGACCGGAGCCGCCAGTCGGCCTGGCGACTCCGTGGGCTGTCCCCGCGGGGCGGGAGGCCGCCATGGCGACCCTGGAAAAGCTGGCGAAGGCCCTCGAGTCCCTCAAGTCCTTCCAGCGGCCGCCGCCTCAGCCCCCTCAGCCGGCACCGCAGCCGCCGCCGCCTCACCCGGTAACGCCGCCGCCTCAGCCCCCTCAGCGGGTACCGCCGCCGCCTCAGCCCCTTCAGCCGGCACCGCAGCCACCGCCGCCTCAGCCGGCACCGCAGCCCCCTCAGCCTCCTCATCCGGCACCGCAGCCGCCGCCTCAGCCGGTACCGCCGCCGCTTCAGCCCCCTCAGCCAGCACGGCAGCCGCCGCCGCCGCCGCCGGCACCGCAGCCTCAACCGCCGCCGCCGCCGCCGCCGCCGGCACCGCAGCCTCAACCGCCGCCGCCGCTTCAGCCCCCTCAGCCGGCACCGCAGCCGCCGCCGCCTCAGCCCCCTCAGCCGGCACCGCAGCCGCCGCCGCCTCACCCGGTGCCGCCGCCGCTTCAGCCCCCTCAGCCTGCACAGCAGCCGCCGCCGCCTCAGCCGGCACCGCAGCCTCAACCGCCGCCGCCGCTGCCTCAGCCCCCTCAGCCGGCACCGCAGCTGCCGCCGCCTCAGCCCCCTCAGCCGGCACCGCAGCCTCAACCGCCACCGCCGCCCGTCCACCGTGGGTCAGGAGCCGCTGCACAGACGGTGAGTCCCTGTGGGTCCCTCCCCAGCCCTGCGCGGGTCTCCGTCCCTCCCTCGGCCTCCCCCGAAGGCCCCGAGGCGGTCCGGGCCCCAGGCCTCTGCTTTCCCGGCTGCGAAACTCGGGAAGGAACGGGGCTGTGTTGTGATCCGAGGCCGCGCGTCCCGTTCGGCTTCCTTTGGGCCACTCCCCACCCCCTCCTTCTCCGGGCCAGGTGTAACATTTTGTCTTCCCTTTTCAACTGAGGGTTTAAAACAGTGTTTCAGATAACTGTCAAAACGCTATGCATGCAAAACCCTAGGTTAACTTAAGGGAAGGAGTAGGAGAGAAGAGGGGAAGGAGCGAAGTTCACTGGTCACTTCTGTGGGGGTGGGTTAGATGGTCACAGTGGTGAACGCTTAACTGCTACATGGCCCCGTGCGCTTACCAGCATAGTCGTTACTGTTACTAACCCCGGACAGCACTGGTGTTAAGGAGGCATGACCACGGACCGTGTGCTCATTGAGCTTAATTTTACACAAACTAAGATTTCCACAGAATCAAGACAGGCAGTAAACGCCAGCTGCAGAGGACAGCTTGTGCAGGGTTGGGAAACAGCATGGCATGATCAGAACTTTAGTTTGACTGGCTTGAAATGTAGAGGGAAAGGGAAACTTCACACTGATGAATCAGAGAGGAGATAGCTGTTTTTATTAAACTAAAATGGTTAAATGAGCCTTGTTGGTTAATGATTTGCCTTAGCAATGTGAATTTGGATTCTGCAAGTATTTTATAAGTTCTGTAAGAAGCTTGTTTTAAAATTTCAAAACTCTTAAGATATTAGAAATTCAGTTTTATTTTATAAGAATTTTTTAAAAAGTGTTTAACTCAATTAGAACTGAGTTCCTTTAACATAGACTTTATTATCTCATGTATTAATACCCTCTAGAGGTACACAATGAAAAATGTGATTTATAAACAGACACATACAGACACAAGGAAAACAGAGTATGTAGCTTCAGTAACAGTTTAAGAGAAAAGTCAGAAACAGAAATTTTCCCTAGTCAAAATATCAAAAAAAGCACCTGGGGCTTATATCCTTTAATTGATTTGAGCTCTAAATGGACAAATACACAATTTTTTTTTTAAATTGCTAACAACAAGATTCTTTTTCATGTTGAATAATGATTTTGAAGTTTAAATAAATACCAACAATAGAGCTATGAGGGAGGAAAAATATAAAATACTGATTTTTTTTTTTTAATCTCACCGTAAGGTGCATTCTTAAATACATAGGAGAAAACTGTCATGATTTGCGCAACTCGCTTGCAAATAGTTCAACAGTATTAACAATGATTGAATTTAGATGGTGGGCATATGGGAATTTATCATCCTATTAAACAGTTTTCTGTACTTCTGAGACTTAGAATAAAACATTGGAAGGAACCTGTTAGACATAATGCTCTATGTGAAGTAATTTGTTCCCTTTGTGAAATTCTAGGAAGGTTAAAATGCATGTTCATAACATCAAGAAAATCACAAGCATTTACGATGTAATCAGAACTACCTGAGGATCTGTGAAACTTGGTGAGTTGGTGGATTTTTTAAAATGTCTTAAAACATTTTGTTTTTACAAAGATTACAGGAGTAAGGGAAGATAAATTTTAATCAACTCTTAATATTTTTTTCCTGGTTGATGTGATATAATTAAATGTGGGGAAAAAAGGTAAATTCTAAAAGGAGACACTACCTTGATGGTTTTCTATGGAGGAAACTCAAGCAGGAGGAAGTTTAATTTAAAAACATAAATTACTGCTCTTTATAATACATTCTAAGTTGTCATTCTTTTGAATGCCTTCCTTTCCAAACAGGTGTGTTATTCTGGGAGATCATCAGGACTTCTGGGTATTTGGAGGTACTGACCTAACCAGTGGAACTGCTGATTTATAAGAAGTTGTCCAGAATTTTGGAAAACTGATTAGTAGAGGTAAATAATGTTTCCTTGGCAAGTGATGACAGAAAGTGACTTGAGTGAATTTTCCTTTGTTTTTAGGCAGATGTACCTAACCATGTATGTTAACAATGATTACAGGCTGGAGACCGAGAAGAACTACCATTTTTGCCAGCTGGGATGCAGAAAAATTTGGACTTCTGGGTTCCACAAATGGGCTGAGGTAACTAAGACAGAAAACGTATCTTCTTGGTCAACAAGTATCTCAGGGTAATCACAGATGTGTTCCATTACCTGATATTGTTTTAATTTGGATAAATACTCAAGAAAATTTAAGAAATAGAGGTTGCTTTTGCTTTTACATCAGTTTGGTAAAACAAAACAACCTCTTAATTAGTAAGTACAAACCAAGTTTTTCATTATTTTTAAAATATTTTAGTTTCTATTTGTATTTGTTTTGTGATAAGTAAGTAAAATCTGTAAGCTCAGAAAATAGTCAAACCTAGGAAGCTGCTTCTGACAAGTGAATTAGCTTATTGAAAATCTGATATAGATCCTTGGCATTAATTTTCAAGTTTTTACAGTTTCCTTGGATTTCTTCTATCTAGGAAAACAACATGCTCTTTTAAGATGACTATACTCTGATTATAGTGTCTCCTTTATGGATTCCGTACTAAATTGTAACCATAGGTATATTTTACCATTTACAAAAGTGCCTGATTGGGAAGTATAATACAATGATTTTGTAAATTGAATTACTCTAAAATTTCAAGGATTTATTTTTAATTCAATTATGATTAATTTTCATTTGTCACTGGCTCTTAATGCTTTATTTTAAAGTGTCTTTCATAGGCCCCCTTCTTTCGTCTTCTTCCCTTAGGCTCTCTGTCCAGTAACTCTAAGTTCTTACATGTTCATGGTAGGCTTGTGTGTTTTTTTTAAAGGCAGGTGCACCAAAAAGCACTTTCCTGTGACTATCCTCTGTTTTGTTCATCATTTATGAGTCCAAATTTTATAGAATTGATTTGAAGAATGTCATATCTTTCTTATCATTGTGTCTGGTTTTTAAAATGCTTTCCTTCTGACTCATTTCTGCATACTTTAAAATAATAATATGAATCAAATAAGTATGGGAATAAAATCACAGTTACTTGTATCACATTTGATTCCATGTATATTGCAAAGTCTTATTATTATGTTGGTGTTATGAATATGCATTTCATAATACACTTATTTACATGAATCAGATCTTATTCATTAAGGTCATTTACTTTTAGAAATATGTAATTTCTTGTGAATACATGTATATAGAAATACATGTGTCTTTCTATAATTTAAGCAGCTTAGAATACAGATAAAATAAATCCAAGATACAAGATAATATGCCTTACATTAATTTAAATTCATGTGAGTTAAAAGACAATTTGAATATTGTTTCCCATTTTCTACTAGCTTCTTGATCATATTCAGCAGCACATTTACCTTTACATATATTTAAGGAATCTTTTTTATTTCTACTGTAGCTCTGTCATAATGGAAACTCTGCAGCAGAATCAGCTGTCATCTATCCCGTGTGGCCAAGTGCAGAGGTGAGAATTCTCATTTGTGGGATGACCACTCACAGCTTTAAATGTTTTTACTGTAACTGCTCTTATAAGGTAGCAAGCTAGAGAGAGAGAGAGAGAGAAACAGAGAGAAGAAAAGAGTTCTCTCTGCATATTCCCATGTGTGTGATGGCATTAGTCTTCTTCTGCTGTATTTTTCTAGAATGTGTGTGCGTGTGTGCATGTATGTGTGAGAGAGAAATGTCTTGTCTTTGTCCTAATAGCCACTCTTCTCTCCCTCTAGTTTTTTCTCTATTCTGCCCTCCTTTCTTTTTCTTTTTCATCAATATCTTCTCTTTCAAAAAATTCTTGATAAATCAAATTTCCAACTTCCTCACTTTTAATATGGTAAAGTTACTTGGATCCCCAACGTCAAGGGATCTCATACTTTAATGTCTGTAAGGATTGCCAGGGACACCTTTTAAAAGTACAGATTTCCAGGCCTTACTTTGAGCAGTTCTCTTCCAGTAGATCCAGGGTGAGGCTGAGCATCTCCGAGCCTTCCCTCTTCATATTATGGTGCAGGGGATCAGGGGCAGTTTTCCTCTGGGTCTCCGTGCTGTTGCTATGAAAAGTGGCTACAGCATCACGAATATTTTTCTTTCTTGTTTTAATTGCATTAATATTATGAAGCAGTTAATAGCATTTTCTTAAAATTATGGTCAAAGGCATAGGCGTTTGATTTATAATGGTATCTGCAAACCACTCTTTTACTGAATTAATTTGTTTGTTTTGCTTGTATTTCCACAATTGTAAATGCTGTGAGTTAAGTGACTGCTTTGCTTCAACTACAGGAGAATGTGAAAACACTCCAGGAGAGAGAGGTTGCATATATCAATGCAGACTCATACACAGAAGGTAAATTTTATTTCAGATTGTCATTAAATAGTATACCAGTATTTAAGTCTATCAACTCCAACTCATAAACTAGGATTATCCTCTTTCTATGAGATGCCTCAATAATACCTCCATTTCTCCATTTTACCAGAGAGAACATTATTATGATTCAAATGAATCAATATGATTCATAACTAAGCTATTGATCCTAATTTCTTTAGAATATTTACCATTTGCCTATCTTGGATTACTACTTAAAACTTTAGTACTTTTGACATTCTTCCTGTGGAGCTATTTTTAAAAGTTGGGGTAAAATATTTCATACAGAAATAGTTCCTGTATGTATTGGACCAACTCTGAAATAAGCACCGACTACAGACTTCCTTTTGACCCTGACATGTGGCATGTGCATCTGTAGGCTTTCATCATATTATGGTTATTTCTAGGTAAGTGTCACAGGACACATGTTAGTTACTGACATGCTCTAGTCTAAAGTCTTGATATTGAATTGAATGAATGAATAAAAACATGAACATTATGGCCTTACCACTTCCTTTGCCAAAGACCCCTAGGTACTGCTGCCGTAATGAGCAATGGCCCTTACTGTTACTGCAGGAGCTGCGGCCTTAGCAGCAGAGTCCGCCTCTGCAGTCTCCTATCCCGAGTGTGTGCTGCAGCCTCTCTGGCTCCTGAAGAGTTATTTCCACCTTGTGTTTTAGTTTTAGCCAGACTGTTTGTCTGTCTGTCTATTTATCTACCTACCTATCTATCTATTCTAAAATCTTATTTATTTGTTTTTACTGAAGTACATTTGATTTATAATATTAGTTTCAGGTGTACAGCAAAGTTACACAGTTATATACATATACATATACATATACATTTTTAGATTCTTTTCCATTATAGGTTATAATAAGATACTGAATATAATTCCCTGTGCTATACAGTAGGTCCTTGTTGTTTATCTGTTTCATATATAATAGTGTATATCTGTTAATCCTGAACTCCTAACATCTCTCTTCCCTTCCCCCTTTCTCCTTGGGTAACCATAGTTTCTTTTCTATGTCGTGAATCTATTTCTGGTTTGTAAATAAGTTCATTTGTATCATTTTTTTGTTTACATTCCACATATAAGTGATATAATTTGATATTTGCCTTTCTCTGTCTGACATACTTCACTGAATATGATAATCTGTAGGGTCCACCCTATTTTTAATTCTCCAGGAATGATGCCTTCAATTTGAAATCTGTTATATCTTGTTTATAATTAGAAAATAAAGTTAGAATTAAATACAGGTTTGAAGTCCATTTGGAGGTATTAAAATACTCTCTTATTTATTTTGCAGGCAATTATACCCTCAGAGTTGACTGTACACCTCTTCTTTTCCAGTTGGTATATAAACTGACAAAAGAGGTATGTAAATAGATCTGTCATAATGTTTTCTGATGAGTAGATAAGTCAATAACTTTTGTTTTCTAAATTACTAATATTTAAACTGGTGACAGACATAGCTGATTTGTATAAATAACAAATCAGAACGAGCTTTAATACACTTCTTATGTGACATAACTATGAGAACAGTAGTGCTAGTCTCTGTTCTAATAATAGTTCCTAATAATTGTATACATTTGTTAAAATGTGCAGGGTCTGTTGTTTCATGGGGCAGAGTCTCTTTGATGTAACAGAAAGAATACTGAGCTGGGATGGGGAAGCCTTGGCTGTGAAGATTGCCTTGGCTATTCATTCATTCATTCATTCAGCAAGTATTTACTGTGTGGTTACTATGTATCAGGTCCTATGAAATGAATTCTAGCAACAACAGTGATAAAAGGACAAGGTTACTGAATCCAAATACTTTGTAATCTAGAGAGGCCACAGACCTGTAAATGAGGACTCATACTTCACTTGAATATTGGATACTATATACAGTGGAGGACAGTTGTGGAAGAGAAAAGCTAAGACTCTGGGGTAGCTGGTGAGGTTGGAAAGCATTAGAAGGTGTTCACAGAAGGATTAGTGGTTAGGCTGTAAAATGGAAGGATGTGAAAGTGGGGAGAAGGTTTCTCCTCAGAGGACACAAGACCTAATAAAGACATGGATGTGTGAAAGAACATTTCCTGACCTCTGGGTAATGCAATATAACCTAAATGTAAGGTGTTGGTGAAAAAGCTGGTAAGAAACGGGGCCTGACACATAGGCCTAAATGTTCATAAATCTGGTGATGGAGAAATTAAAGAATCTTTAACAAGTTTGTACATTTACATTTTTATACTTTTCTACTTTTTTCTACATTTTTATACTTTTCTACATTTTATACTTTTATACTTTTCTAACTTTTCATTAGAAAAATTTCTCTGTATCAGTGCAGTGAATAGGTTAAGCTCTAGTAAGTCTAAAAGCAAAATGGAAATAATTCCACATACTTATTTTAGCACACAGGAATTTATAAATACTAGTTATTGATGTAAAAACTACTCTGAAAATGCTAATGCACTCTAAATCTCTAAAAATTATGTGATCTACTCATTGAGAATATGTGTGCTTCATTTAAATAACCCCCCATTATAGAATTTAACTGTAGAAATGTTTCTTTCAAGTAGGTATCACTTAGATGACAGTGGGAATTAGATGTCACATCTCTGTGGTCCTGTTTCCCAATCGCCCTTCATCTTGCCCTGTCCTTTTCACTGTTAATGTCTTTAACATCTCATCCTCCCAAGTGAGCATCCTCCCATGCCCATCACAACTCCCACCATACTGGGAAGCTTAGGTCCTTGATCCTTTTATTGAAATGTCCCATAAAAACATCTTATCTAAAAGCACACTGTAAAGACAGCCCTTGTTGGGGAATCCTTCTCAGGAGATACATTTACACTCTGTCCTACAGAGGAGGCTCCTGCCTTTATAGGAGGGGTAGTAAGAATTTTAGGACCAAGAAGGAGAAGCTTAGGTCTATCCCCTTTGTACATTTATTTAATAAGTATTAAATGTATAAGTGGTTACCATAATGACAGGATAAATCAAACAGAGATTCTGCTATTAGTGTGTTACCTGTGTAGCCAGGAGAGACTATGATCAAGAATTTTCAAATCCAAGATAGAGATTAAAATCACCAAAGTGAATACAGATAAAAGTGTGGGAAGCAAGAAATAAATATCTTAGTTTATTATTTTACATGTTGGAATTAAACAGCCTGCTTAATGGGAAATTGCAAATTTTTTTCCAATTTTAAAGCCTCTTTTATGTTAATTTGAATTTAATTTGCATGCCACTTGTATTAGATACAATATATTTGTCTTTCAGAGTTTTTGTTTTAGGTAGTTTTTTAACAGTTTAACTGGGAAATTAAAATGTATCTTTAGAAGTTACATTATCAGGATGAACTAATTAATTGTCCAGAAGAGAAGAGTGAGATTTTATAATCTTTTTTGATTTGATTGTCAGTGGAGGAATCAGACATCATTCATCTGGAGAAATGCTGTTGGTTGCTGAGGGCTCAATCCCGAACTGGATGATTTGATTTAGAGACATTTGGCCCATTGGCTTCACCACCAATTCATCCATCTCTGAGTGAAGGTGGGAATCCTTCTATTTTCTACAAATGTTCTTTGGTAAACACGTGAGCCTTGTTCCACCTTTGGAGCCTTGTGTAAGTCGGTTTACCTTTCTGCACCTGAATATTCTCATATATAAAATCAGTTTGACCAAGACAATCATTATGAAACTGTGCTCCAGTGCGGTGCCTCAGCATCTGGTGCAAGGTCAGGGTGGTGGACACTGAATAGGCAAAGCTCTAGCTTCCACACGTGACCTCACCTCTTCCTCAGCTGAGTAGTGTCTATTGTATTTCTTTTATATAGAAGGTTCCACTGCTGTATCCTTCCCCCACCCTTAAAAAATTAAGAAACCACTGGACTAGACCATCTCTAAGGTCCCCACTTAGCTCTAAACTTTTCACTACTATATATATATATATATATTAAATGAGGTTTACAAGGAGTAGTTGTGGCTGATAATCACAAAAACTGTATTTGAAATCTGAAAGCTTGGGTTCTGCTTCTGATTCAGACCTTTTTAAAAAAATTTCTTACTTTTAGCAAGTCATTTAACTACTTCTTAGCTTCAATTTTCTGCTCTTTGAGGGCACAGAATTAGATTCTTGAAATAGACAGTCTGTATTCTTCAGGTTTCTAGTGTGTTTTAGAAATATTTGTTAGGGGAGCTAGAACAGACAGGGCTTCCACTTCAGCAGTGCAGTTATGTTTTTACCTTTTTAGAATTAGAGATTGAGAAATCATTTCATTTGAAAACAAAATGATTCCATTTATTTTTTATGAAAAGTTTAAAAATCACAAGATTAGATTATAAATTGCCCTTTATTTCTGAAATTTAATATATTTATTTATACAGATTAAGTGGTACAATGAAGACTGCAGTACAGAATTTCTTTCTCTTATAATATAGTGTGTTAGTTTTCTTTGCTTCATGAAGGAGTTGTATGAAGCTTGTTAATAACAACACAGTATAACTTTGATAGAGTTCAACTTTTCTTCTTCTTTTTTCTTTTTTCTTCTTAGTCTTTCCAAATTAGGATAATTGTGGTCTCTGACTTTTTCCAGTTAAATTTTTAAAATATATTTTTATTTTTTACATTCTACAATCACTTTTGACTTTTGGAATTAATATAAGATAGAGACAGGTAGGCAGACAAAACCAAACACTAAATGATAGTATTTTCTTCTAGGAAGTTAAATTTTGGTTATAATTATTCCAGGGGGAAAAAAAAAAAACTTCCTAAGACAGTGGAAACTACTGATAACTTTTAAAAACTAAGTCAGTTTATGTGAGTCATGCCTCCTTTCATAAGCATGTCATTATTAACAGGAAGTTTGTTGGCTGTGATTTATTCTGTGTTCCTATTTTACAGGTTTATTTAATGCTTTTGGTGAAAATCATGACAGCCACATAGATTTTAAGGAGATATCCTGTGGGTTATCAGCTTGTTGCAGAGGACCTCTGGCTGAAAGACAGAAATGTAAGTGTGTTAAACATCACAAAATTTGGAAGCTATACAGAGAAAAAAATTAGCATCCATTCATGTAAAAAATCATCTGATTAAGGCTTGAATTTTCATCCCTTTGGCAAATAGCAATCTCTTGCTGAGGTTTTACTGAGGTCAGTGTAAAGGTTCAATCATCTATTCTTTTTTACTGTGGAGTAATTTAAGATCTTTGTTATTAATAATGGTTGATTTTCCAGATGAATGTACAATTCATGATAAATGAACTACATCATTCATGATGTGTTTGAAAATGTTAAGCATATAGAAAATATTTTCTGGTAGTCTATATAGAAAATTTGTCTTGCTTAACTTGAATTCCAACTTATTTTCTAGCACTGTGTATATTGATGTTAGCAAAATTAAATTTATGATAAAACAATTTTATTAAATACTAAACCTAGCTAAAATATTATAGCGTAATTTATAAGCATATTACATTAATAAATCTTAACCATATTTGGTTAGGAAAATGCAGCAGTTTACATTTAATTGGAACCTAATTCTTATATATTCACTAGGGTCATTATCTCTGCATATTTCTAAAATACAGCTTCACAAATACTGCGTATTTTGGGTATGATACTTATTAGTTCAATATTCTTTAGTAATGTTGTACTGTGATGTACTCAGTTAATTTAATAGCATAATTAATACATAATTATTACACACACGGGTGTGTGAAGTAGATAATTATTTAATCTTAAAAATTTAGATTTCTTTTATCTTCCCTGATAGTATACCATTACTCTAACCTGGCTTTGTGATAGATTATTTGTTCACATTAAAGTTCTGGTATTAAAGAGGCTGAAGTCTTTGTTTCTCAATTGAGGTTAATTATTGTCTTAAATTTTTTTTTAATTTATTTTTTGCCAGTGGACTAGTGGAAGTTAACTAACTAGACTAACGAGCAATTTTGCTGATATTGATGTTAATTAGCAAAGTGCTGATATTTCGGATTTTTAGCTTGTTGTATATAAACTTCATTGAAGATTTGAGATTGTTCTTAGGCAAAAATATTGGGTGCACATTAATTACACTGGAGAGGCAAAATCTTTATACAGTCATCTCTCATTATCTGCTGAGGATTGGTTCTGAGACCCCCTCAGATACCAAATCCATGGATGCTCAAGTCCTTATGTAAAATGGCACAGTATTTGCATATAACCTATGCACATCCTCCTGTATACTTTCAATCATCTCTAGGTTACTTGTAATACGTAATACAATGTAATTATTTGTAAATACAATGTAAATGATATGTAAATAGTTGTCAGTGAATAGCAAATTCAAGTTTTGCTTTTGAGAACTTTCTGGGAAAATTTATATATATATATATATATATATATATATATGTATAATTTTTGATCTGTTGTTTATACCTGCGAATGCAGAACCAATGGATACAGGGGGCTGACTGTACCAGCTTTTGATTCTTAATGTAGATGGAATATTTTCAACATTGTAAGAATCAACTCTGAAGTGATCAGTTTTAAATATTAGAAATTAATTTAAAAGCTTGAATTACCTTCTCAAAATCTGTGAGATATTGTATAGTAACTTGGCCCTTCTTTTTCAGTTTGCAAGAAATTTAACTTTAGATTTTAAGGTGAAGGATAGAGTTCTCTAAGCTGGCTAATGATATAAGGAGAGAGGCTTGTGAAGTGTACAGGAATTCCTACAAGTTCAAAGGACTTTAATGACACAATCTCCTCCAAATAAGAACTTAATCCAGAATGTAATTGTTTGAGGAACTAAGTAATTTTACTAGGGCAGCTTGTAATAAAATGTATTATAGTTCAGAATATGAAAGTAATTTCCCTCCATAAGAGTTTCTTTTCTTTAGTTTCCTTCAAGGTATTTGATGTTGACGGTGATGGAGTTCTCTCTAGGGTTGAACTGAGAGACACGTGGTTGCACATTTAGAGGTCTGGAAGGACAACTGCACCGATGATACCCTGGTAAAGTCTGATTGTATACATCTTCTTGAATGTAAACTTCCAACAGGAACATAGAGTGAAGAATTTTTTAAAACAGGTTGAGAAAAAGATTTCTTACTACTTCTAGGTTCTATATTATGCTACTCAAAATATTCATAGCCAAAGATGCAAAATTGGGAAGAGAATTTGCCTTAGAAAATTTAATAAGCTGAATGTATTATATTAAAAAAATGAAACCACTGGAAAATTGTCATAAATTTTTAAGGCAAACAAGCAATCTATTTCTGTAATTAAAAAGAAAAAAAAAGTTGACTGAAAATACTTTATACTTCAGCTACTGGCTAATAAAAATGATACCTTCTCTATCCTAACTACTGATTTGGGTTTCTGGTTTTAAAGGAATTACATGTGGATGTATCCAACATTGTAGAAGACACATAGAATGCACATGACACCACAAAGGTGAGTCTAGTAGAGACTAATTTATTCTTTTCTAAAAATACATTATATTCTGAATTGGTATACATACCTTACGTTTACATACTTGAATCTCTTCTACATCATCCCTGCTAAATGCTTATTTGGACCTGTGGTTACAATACCTCCAAGTTGTCCCTAAGGAAAGCCCATTCCACCTTTAAACAACTCCATTAAGTGTTATTTATATAAAAACATATTTTAAAAGCTAGGCATTTTATAAAAATTAAGTAGAGACAGCCCTTGACATCTGTAGTTTATAACCTTTACTTCTCCCATTTTAATACATTATGGTAAGACAAAGCTTATATTGAGCAAAAGAAGCCACAGAATAAAAGAACACATTGTACAATTCAATTTATATGAAGTTCTAGAACAGAGACAACTCATGTTAATAATTGTTACAATAGTGATTTTGGAGATGGGTCATTTAACTGGGAAGGACCATAGGATATCTGGGCTGATGGAAATTATTTTTTATCTCAATCTGGGTGGTGTATATAGTTTTAAAATTTTTTTTTCAATAATATTGGTGAGGGTCTGTTCTAAGTTTTTTAATAGCAGCCAGAATAAGTGTATAATAGCAGAAACAAGCATGTACTTTACAAAGAATAAAGCCTTGAATTTTTTTTAGTTTCACAACATTTATTAAAGATATTATAATAGGTTTGCCTTAATGTCTATGTATCCCTGTGAAACTGAAGATAATCCATATATGTGAGACACATATGAGTTAATTTGACCCTTTCTATTCAAATGTTGACATGTACCAAGTAGCAGATGGTAGGATGTAGACCATAGTGGTCTTATACAGGCTTAGAAAAATAAGTAACTTTTTTTTTTCAATCACAAATCCAGAAGAAATCATCATAGTCTTATTAACTGACACTCAACAGAAATAAATAATAGAAATGAATTTTTCAGGGCTTGATCTTTGTTTGGCAACTCAGATAACCGTCTTCATTTACTTTTCTGCCCAAAACTAAGGTAGCCATTTCTATTTGGTATATATGAAAACAGAAACATAGGAAAGTTTCTGTTAGGAAATACCTTATGTAGAGATACAATTTCCATTGCCTTTTTTCTGGGTGTTTGATAAGTATGGAGGTTATCATCGCTGTCTATTTTTATGTAAGACCGTGTTTCTTCTTATGGCTGTACTTTTGAACATTAAAAAAAAAGATCATTTAGCTGCTCCATCTCCGTGTAACCATAATAATGAAATGGTAAAAATTTAGAATAGAATTTGGACCTTTCAACCAAACCTATTACCCATATTCACTGGTGACTAGACTATGACAATATTACCCATTATTTTGTACCATTACATTGGTATTAATATACTTTTATGGAAGTTGCATCATGAAAGCCAATAATTACCATCATAGTGCTTTAAAATCTTTTCTTATAATACATGGTATTATATATTGAATGAATACATGAATATCATTAATAATAAATATTAAATATCATTAAATAATAAATCATTAGATAATAAAAATATAATTAAGTAATAAAAGCTAAGAACATTATTATTCATCTAGGATTGTTAAGGTGATTGTTCAAAACATGAAGTAAGAAGCATTTGGTTATATTTTTGCCTGCCAAGAAATATTGTCTACTGTATATAAATGTAATTTTTGGTACACTTTGACACCAAAAAAAAAAAATACTGCTTTATTCAACTTGTGAAAGTAATGTTAAATTTTATTTTGAGGAAATGTTAATATAGATACTCATTTATTATATATATTTAGTTTTTTTAAATCTCTTAAGAAGTCTAATAATATTGCCAGATGTTTTAAAGAAGATCTTAGGAAATTGTTAGGGTCAAAGGGCATAATCCAGAGAGTTTGGAAAGGTGCTTTCAAAGTTAGTAAATAGTCCTTTTTCTCTAACCAGAACCTTTTGTGGGTTCTGTTAGTAAACTTCACCTTGAACCAGAAGATACTGTGAGTTATTTCCCAGGTCTTACTGGAGGAAGAAGATTTTTGGTGATAAATTGCCCACGTTGTGACTGACTACTTCAGAGTTTGGTTACTTTTGAACTTATTCTTGCTGGCCTACTTTCAGATGAACACATAGCATCTACGTTAAATCATTAGTTTTCTTTCAGACAAATGACCATTGCAAGTTTAATAAACAGATTTTATTCAAATAATATAAGAAGATGAAGATTTAAGATATTCTTAAATATTGTTTCTCTTTCAGAATGGCCATCTTAACTCTAGAGGAATATGATATCTGGGGTGTGAAAAATGTTCTTGCCAATGAGTTTTTGAATCTACTTTTCCAGGTATGTTTAAGGTAAATGACAGAGACCGAGGGCAGTGGTACCAGTAGTTCTACATCTTTTCCATTATGTAGTAGTTAGACAACTAGACTACAAAACCATATATTGTCAAAAGAACTGCATTAACCTGTACACCACCTGCAGATGGTAAGTTAGAGCATGCATGCTTCTCAGAGTCACAATGTGCATGATAGGAAAGTAGAGTATAGCTGATAATGTTTATCTTAATAACTCATGATAGAGCAGATTGTAGACACATAGAAAAGAATTTAAAATGTAAAAGCCATTATAATTTGCTATTTTTCTTTACTTTTTTTTTTTTAAGACCCTTCCTAACAAGTAAGGCAGTGTGGACAGAGACAAAGATCATAAGTTGGCAGCTGTAAATTTTTCACAAAGTATACAATCTTTCCAGTTAGGAGGTTATTTTAGATGCAAATCTGTTTCTTAATTTTCTTTTATTCTTTCTTTCTTTCTTTTTTTTTTCTTTTTTTTAATTTAATTCTTTAGAAGGTCCAAAAAAGATTGAAGGAGAAAGGAGGAAAAAAAGCTGTCAGGGGTGAACATGAAATCATAAAACTTGCCAGATTTTAACTATTTTCCAGTTAAAGTAGTTCTCTTTGCTCCAATTTAAAGAAACAACTTATAGTTTCCCATTTTTCATAGTTCTTCATAAATATATGTTGACTTAATAGTATTTTACAGGGTGTGAGTAGGGACAGACTGGAAGTTCAAGATTTGTAAATACTGACAGGTATATATAGAATAGATAAACAAGTTTATACTGTATAGCACAGGGAAATATATTCAAAATTTTGTAGTAGCTCATGGGGAAAAAATATGAAAACAAATACACGTATATTCGTAAAGTACTGAAAAATTGTGCTGTACACCAGAAATTGACACAACATTGTAAACGGACTATAACTCAGTAAAAAAATAAAAACAAGATAAAACTGTTAGAACACTATAAAAAAAAATAGTATTTTAGATTTTTCTTATTTTATTTTCCTTTTCTTATAAAAGCACCCCTATGAAGATCAATAAGGCTTGATTTCTTTATATCTATCATGATCCTCCATTGTAAATACAGAGTAACCTGCCTGTGACACAGCTATGTTAGAATAAATGAAAATTGAACTCTTCCTGACAGCTAATAATTAATGTATATTTAAAGCATATGAAATCTGATAAGTCTATGATACCCATTTAAATCAATCAGTTGCTCCACTGTCAGTTATCAGCCAGGATCTAAGTTGATGTCTTTATAAAATATAAATACATATAAAAATAATATAAACCTACTATAAACAGAAATGACTTGCTTAGTAATATGAAAATTGAGCAGCTATTTTTATCTCATTTAAAATGATGTCCTCAATTACTTTATCATTAATTATATAAACATTTTGACCACTTAAGTTTGTGTCTGAGTCACCTTGCAGCTCTTACATAACAAAGCATTTTGAACTTTTATATTGCCTTTCCTATTTTCTCATGTTTATCAGGGACTTGCATAGGCACTATTTTTTCTAGGACTCTATAAACAGATGTATGCCTGAGATTTTCTTTTGTGTCTGTGTTTCTAGCATTATATTACTGACAGATTTTTTTTGTTGGTTATCAATCTAATTTTTTTTCTTGGTATATATAGTCCTTTCAGCCCTTTCATATATATATATATGTAGTCAGTTTACAATGTGTCAATTTCTGGTGTACAGCACAATGCTTCAGTCATACATGAACATACATATATTAATTTTCATACTTTTTCACCATAAGTTACTACAAAACAGTATTGGATATAGTTCCCTGTGCTATACAGTATGAACTTGTTTATAAATTGGGAGTTTGAGATTTGCAGGTACTAAATATTAACATTACATTTTATGATGCTTACTTTATCCCATATTCAGACATGCTTTTAAAACTTAATTTTCACTTAATATATAAGTAATCAGACTTACTCTAAATTGTTTTATTTTCTGTCTGTTTCTAAAATAGAATTAGCTAGTAAATTCAGTGATAAAAGCTTGAATTATACTTTTATTTTATTTGCCAAGATCCCACTCCTGGCTGACCATTTTGGGTATTTAAGTATAAAGTAAGTAAATGTCAGTAGAATTAGGAAACCATTCCTGTGGTAATATTATTTTCAGTCCTTTCAAATAAACTCAGTGCCCAATATTTTGCAGAGGAAGCATTCTAAACATGATCAGGATCTTCTATCTTGTACGTTTGTCAGAAAGCGTCAAATGTTAAACAGTTTGATAAACAGAATAGTGCACCACACTGACCCCTACCTATATCCATGCTCTAATCCTGAAATCTGTGAATATGTTATTTTACATGGCAAAGGGGATTTTGCAGATGTATCAGGTTAAGGACTCTGAGACAGGGAGATTAGCCTGGATTATCTACATGGGCCTAGTCTAACAACAGGAATCCTTAAAAATTGAAAATCTTTCCCAGCTGTGGTCAGAAAGATAAGACTTTGGAAGAAGGATTAGAAAGCTGTAAAGCTGTTAGCTTTGAAGATAGAGGAAGGGCCATGGGTAAAGAAATGTGGGTGAACTCTAGAAGCTGGAAAAGACAAGGAAATATATTCTTCCTTTGACCTACAGGGCATACAGCCCTGCTGACATCTTGATTTTTAGCCAAATGATACCTGTTCCTGACATGACCTACAGAACCATAAAATAATAAGTTTGTGTTGCTTTAAGCTGCAAAATTTGTGATAATTTGTTACAGCAGTGATAAAAATAAATATAGGGGAGGTAATCCAAATTTATGGATTGGAGGGCTCAGCATTTTAAAGATGTCAGTTCCCCTTCAACTGATTCAAAGATTTATATGTGCACATCAAAATCCCCAACAGTTAATTGTTGTTACTGTTTTTTTGTAGAACTTGACAAGCTGATTCTAAATACATAGAGAAGCGTGAAGGGCCAAAAATAGCCAAGATGATATTAAAGAACAATGTTAAAGGACTTATAAAACAATATTAAGTCTATGTGATAACTACCTAAAGTTAGACATACAGACCAATGGAACAGCATTGAATTAAACCCTGTACCATACATGAACAGTAACTTTAGATAGATTATAAATCTAATATATTTGAAACATAAAGCAAAGCATCTGGGGGAGAGTAAAGCTCAGGTGGAATGTGTGCTTAGCATGCATAAGGTCTTGGGTTCAACTCCCAGTACCTTCATTAAAATAAATAACCTAATCCCCCACCAAAATAAAGCATCTAGAAAATAGTGTAGGAGATATTTTAATGACTTTGAAGTGGCAAAGAGTTCTTAAACCGGACAAAGCATGAAACATAAAAGAAGAGTTTTAAGTTGGACTTCAGTAAAACTAAGAATTATTTTTATCAAGAGATACCATTAAGAAAGTGAAAAGCTAAGCCACACGGTGGGAAAATATATTTGCTATACCTATGTCCAACAAAAGACTTGTATCTAGGGCATATAAAGAACAAAAACCAGTGGAGAAAAAGGCAGAACCTCAATATTAAAATATGCAAAATAATTGAACAGGTGCTTCACACACACAAAAAAAAATCCACATAAGCTATGAAAAGGGGCTAACCTCTTTAGTAATAATGGAAATACGTACTAAGACCACACTTGGAACACCATTAGACATCCACTAGAATAGTTAGTTGTTAAGTGATATGAAGCATTGGTGAGGGCAACAAGCAATGGGGACTCTTACACATGGCCAGTGGGAATATAAATTCTTACAAATACTTTGGAAATAGGCTTTTTGAATGAAAGTTATATGTGTGTGTGTGTGTGTGTGTATATATGTACACACACACACATACACATACACACACACCCACACCTTATTACCAAGGGTAACCCATATGTGTACCCTTCAGAAACTTCTACATCTGAGCACCAAAGGACATCCAGAAAATTCTCATAATCACTATTTGTTATACCCCCAAATAGAAAATGACCCAAACACTTGTCAACAATAAATAACCATAAGTGGTGGCACATGCATACAAGTTGTATACTTTAAAGCAATAAAAAATATACTAGTTTACAGAAAACACTAGTGGATGAATCTTACATAATGTTGAGTGGAAAGTACGGGACCAAAAATTTCAAAAGCAAAAAAACCAATCCATGGTGGCTGAATTTAGGATGGTGAATCCATCAAAGGGGTGCCGTAGTAACTGGGAAGAAACCCAAAGTGGAACAGCAATGTCCTGTTTCTTGACTGGATGAAGGTTACATAGATGTGTTTACTTTGTGAAAAATCACTGAGCTGTATACTTAAGATGTGTTCACATTTAAGCATGTATATTATATTTGCATTTTTTAAAAAAAAGTTTGCTTGCAAAAAAAGATATCCAAAGCCCAAGTATTTATCAGTAGGAGAATGGATAAAACAAATGATAGTATATTCAAACAATGGAATACTACTCAACAATAAAAAAGAATCAACTACTGATAGAAGGATGAACCTCAAAAGCCTAATTTATACATTTCATTGTCAGGTAAATTTTAACTCAGAAGGTAAACAAAACTGTAAACAGGCATGTGCCCTGGGGGGAGGGGTGCTGTAGCCTTTGTCTCCTCAGACCTGTGCCATTACTGGCACATCTCGCAAGAAGAGAGGCAGGGCTCAGCCACAGCTACCATCTCCTCCTGTGCATAGTGCCTGGGCGGGGGCGGGGCTGAGGCCTGAATCTGCACGTGGGGGCTCCACAACCTCCTAGGCAGGACTGAGACTTGTTTATAGCCCGAGGCAGAGAGGATCTTTCTACCCTGACACGTCAGAGAACTTGTGCTGCCAAGAGAAACAAGGAGCTAAGATTTGGCACAGAGCATAGGTGGGGCTGTTCCGCAGTCTTCCCCGAGCCCACCTACAGACCGCCTACCCAAGGCAGAGCAGGCAGCTGCACAGAGCAGCAGAGTGACCAGCATGAGGAGAGGGCAGGTGGGCAGCCACCCCCATTCCTGGCAGGAACACAGCACCTGACCATGGTGCTGGGACTGGGTGTGATCTGCCCACCTGCCTCCCCCTGATCACAGCATCTGACTGTGGCATCAGGAGGGGGAGTGACCTGCCCGCCCACCGGGTAAGAGCTCAGCTCCTGACCTAGTGTTAGGAGGGGACACAATCTGCTAGCCAACAGCCACTGAGAGCAGCACAGATGAGGGCGCCAACAGAAGGCCTATGAAACAGCAAGCTGAGTTCGCGAAGCAGGGTGAAGATACAAAGACCTGTCGATCAAATCATTAAGGGCACACCATCTCCAGGTTAAGTAGGTAACTGATACTCCTTAAGCCACGGTGCCAGAGAGATATGAGCAATGTGAAGAAGCAGAGAAACCACTCCCAATTAAAAGATCAAGAGAAATCCCCTGAAAGCATGATCAAGGAAAAAGACATTGATGGCCTACTAGATCAAGGTTTCAAAAAAAGAGTGATCAAAGTACTGAAGGAACTAAAAAAAATAGTGTTTAGGGATATAAAATATGTCAAAAATGAAATAGAAACTATAGAGAAGAACCAAGTAGAACTAGTAAACTCATTGTCTGAGATGAGAGCTGACCTAAAGGCTGTGCAAAGCAGACTAGAAAATACAGAAGAACAAGTATGTGATCTAGAAGACAGGACAACAGGAAGCACCCAATCAGAACAGCTGAGAGAAAAACAAATAAAAAACAATGAAAACAATATACGGGACCTATGGGGTAATATAAAGTGTGCCAATCTATGCATAATAGGAGTTCCAGAAGGGGAAAAAGAACAAAGGGGATTGAAAAGGTATGGGAAGGACTCATGACTGAAAACTTCCCAAACCTAAAGAAGGAATCATATCCAAGCACAGGAGGCTCAGAGGGTCCCAAACAGGAAGAACCCAAACAGACCCACACCAAGGCACATCCTAATCAAGATAGCCAGAGTCAAGGATAAAGAAATGATCCTAAAGGAAGCAAGAGAAAAACAGAGTGAGTTACAAGGGAACCCCCATAAGGTTTTCAGCTGATTTCTCTACACTATTTACAACAGCTAAGACATGGAAACGACCTAAAATGTCCATCAACAGATGACTGGATAAAGATGTGGGATATTTATATGATGGGATACTATTCAGCCACGAAAACTGACAACATAGCGCCATTTGCAGAGACATGGATGCTCCTGGAGAATGTTATTCTAGGTGGAGCAGAACAGAAAGAGAAAGAGGAATACCATATGAAATCACTCATGTGTGGAATCTTAAATATATGCAATGTCTTGTGGTAACTCACAGCAAAAAAAAACAGTGACAATGAATGTATGTACGTTCATGTATAAATGAAAAATTGTGCTCTACACTGGAATTTGTCATAACATTGTAAAATGACTATTACTCAATAAAAAATGTTTAAAAATAAGTAAAATAAAATATAACCTTTAAAATACTGTATAATGAGAGGTGTGATGTTCTAGTATCTGTTCTAAGAAGTACGTTAGACACACATAAGAATAACCAATGGTCAGAAAGATCACATGTTACCAGCTACCACCCCATGCAAATTAATGGCATTTAGGAGATATTCATATATGTGTGTACATATGTAAAATATGTATTAGTATATATGTAAATCAAATAAAATATTATAATCTAATGTAAAATCATATCAGCAAAAGCACTGTGCTGACATAAGTATCTTGGTGTAAATAGATTACAATTTTTTATTGAGTTGTCATAATGGGAATATTGTGAACCAAGTGGAAGTTGTAAAAAAAAGTCATCCAAAAAAAAAAAAAATCCTGACTACATGAAAAGATGCACAGTTACTATAAGGCCTCTCCCCTTATTTACTACCAGTGTCAGAAAGTCTCTTGGAATAAGTTAGGAGAATTAAAAACTCTTAACAAGACACAAAAATGCACTCTCTGTTAAAGAAAATAAACCAAAAGAAAAAACAAATGAATGGACAATTAAGATCCTACAGATAAAAATACCAATTTTTATGGGAAATATAGCCTTAAAAAATGAGATTATATTCTAATTTCACCTTTTGAATAAAGATATACAAAATTTAGCTGAATACCTTCGTATTTTGCACTTACGAAGAAAAAATGTATTTGCAATGAAAAAACAGCCATTATCCTGCCTTTTGAGTATTCTAAAGTTTTAGGTTTGAATATATTTCATCTTAAATGGTCTTAAGCACTATGCAGTGGTTGGTGTTTTAAAAATACCACTGTGTGTGGAACTTCTAAAAGTGATTCAAAAAATTTATATTTTTGTAATAATTTAGTAATGGCCCGGATATTATTTTTAACAAGACTACTCACCATGGAATGGTGCAAGATTTTTTCGATGAGTTTCTATTCACACATGTTGAAGATTGTCACTATATTATGAGAAAATGTCAACCATGGCAGTATTTTGACTTGAAAACGAGATAAGCTGAGAAGCATATTTTAAGTATAAAATAAATCATTGCATGCCTTTAAAGACAAGAAAGTAAAAGCACGATAAACTCTGACTTTGACACGCTTAAAATATAAAAATTAACATAATGTGATTTACACACTTCTCTTTAAATCTTTCAGTACTTTCTCAGCCCCTTTCCCATTACACCTGCGTCCCCGCTTCTGACCCGCGGTGTACACACCCCTGATCACACGGGGGAGGGGGACCCGGGCGGTGAGGACCAGGGGCGCGGACACTCACCCGCTCCCTGCGGGCGAGGAGAATAGTCGAAGCGGGCCCGCCAGCGCACCCGTCCCCTCCTGCCCAGCCGGCCGGGGCCCCAGCTCGGTCAGGTCCACACACACCCCGACAGGAAGCGGGCGCAGGCAGTGGGAAACCGGCGTAACTTCAGACAGCGGGCGGGGAGCGTCCTCCTCCCGCAGACACGCAGGCAGCGCTGTCCTGGAGCCTCCATGGCGCCGCCCGCTCAGTCCTGAGGAAAACAAGCTCCGCCCCCAGGGAAGATGCTGGCTGCTGACGCGGACTGCGTATGCGCACCGCCACCTAAGACACGCTGGCTTCGCGCGCCCCCTGCAGGTCCTCGAGGGCGGTGCAGTATACTCAGAACTCACTGTAGAACACATGACCCCTCCCAGCCAGGATGCTAAATCACTGGAAATCTCAGTGCCCTGGCCTCTTTGTTGATGGCACTGGCGATGCGCTCATCCAGCCACGCCTGCTCTCTTGCCTGGCACATGCCTCAGTCTTTGGAATCCCACCTGAATCAGATTCTGTTCTGGAGGAAGGACAGGTGCAGAAGAATCTCAAAATTCCAGACTTAGAATATGATCAGGAACCCAAACTCAACTCTGTCAACTCCCTGGGGTCCCCTGAGGAGTGTGGTTTTCTCAGAACCATCTGCCCTGTGTCAGGAGCAGACCAAGCCTCAGGTAGCTTAGAGAGGCTATCATGCAGCACATGCTTTGGACGGTTCTCAGTTCTGACCTGCATGATTTTGAGACCCTTTTGTAACTCCTAACACTGTTTTCTCATACCTATAGTGATGGTTATTGACGACTGAGTTAATCCTCTTACAATGCTGAGGTGCTATTGTTCCTTGGAAAACAGAATATTTTGAAGGGATCAACTTTTTATCACTTCCCCCTAATTATGTTTTTAAAATTAGAAATGTTTCAGGGAGCACTCAGGTCCTCCTCTTGCACCAGTTCCTGGTGTTGGCAGTTTCTGCTCTGAGCTCCAGATCCTGATTCTTCCGGTGGTCTATGGTGATGCCAGTGTGTGCATGCTCTTCCTTGTGCACCGGTGTGGAAAGGAGACAGCCCTTCCCCTACATGAGGCTGCAACATTCTGACACTCAAAGCAGGCACAATGAAGAATCAGCTAGAGCCCCCGGTACCAGCTGTCCCAGGTAGAAACATCACCTTCACAACAGTGTTCCTGTGCTCCTATCAGGCCTTCACTACTCCAAGCAGGCCATGCATGAGCAGTGTGACAGGTGACTGCCTGTCCCAGCACAGCATGGTGGTGATGATCCCACCTTATCTGTTTGTCTTTGGAGTGTCCCCACACCTCTCTGAGCTTCACTTTGCTCTTCTCACAGGCAGGGTTGTACAGGCATGAACCTCACAGTGTTATGATAGGTAGTCATGGTAGCTGCTCACCCAGTGGCAGGCTCTGCCGAGAAGGCTGCTGGGAGTGCCGTGTGTCTTCACACTTGTCCTTCACTCTCCCCAATGAAAACACTCTTGGCCTTATCCTTCCCTGGCCTGTGGCCTTTCTGTGTTTGCAAAAGAACATGGAAACAATCTGTTTGCAAAGAAGTTTTGAGGTTCTGTCCATCTGGTCCAGGAAATGCTGACTCTGCTAGATGTGCTGTTGGGTGGGCTCTCATGGGAGAGGCTTGGGCAGGACTTCCCTTGGCAATAAGCTGCCCCACCCAGGCCTTTCCATGATCCAGACTCCTGGGACCAGGGTGCAAATCCCCAGCTCCCCACTTGTCAACAATGTGACCTGGGCAACTTTCTCAAACCCAAGCTTTGTCCACCCAAGGTCATCAGAGATGGGGGATAACAGGATGTCCTGCACAGAGTGTCTGTGCAGATTAAGTGAGGTAGAACAGACAGAAGAGTGGTGGGGCCTGGCCCATTGGTTGGCAGAAGAGAGCTCACCATGTGCAGCAATTTCCGCGGGTCACCCAGCAATCTGCCCAGAGGCTTAGCCACTCCATCACTATCATGTGTCTGAAGTCCACTTAACCACATGGGAGAGAAACAAACACATATTCTGAGTGTAGCTGCCACAAGGAAAAGTGTATCTGAGCGGGGAGTAATACAAGAGGGTGATCAGGATGGTGGAAGATGCCCCCTGAGGTTGAGCAGACTGGAGCTGCCCTCCAGAGCCTGGGGTTAGTGAGGATGGGCTTGTAGAAATGCCTCTCTCCTTTACCCATCAATGCTAGGTCCTGCGGGTACTGAGTCCCACAATCGGTGTGCTGCTAGTGCCCTCAGCACAGAGAAAAACCCAGGGGTTCCCACAAGGCTTCAGCCATGTCCTCTGCTTCCTGAACTCCCATTCTGGTGACCCCACCTGGGATGCAGAGATGAGGTGAGGCAGGGGCTTGTGCTGTCCACACCACTACTCTACCCTGGGAATCTGACACACAGTAGGTGCTCGGTAAGTCATTGTTGAATGAACAGCAATACTGGGCCAAGTTTCTGTGGGTGTCTGTACCCCCAGATCAGGGACCCCTCAGGGCCCACCTCACAAGTGACATGAAAATAATAATGCCACCAGGAGCAATAACAGTTCCTCAGAATAAGTGGGCTTTTCCAAGCACTCTCCACCTTTTGCAAAGGCCTCCCAGCAGGGAAGTGGGCTGTCAGGGGCAACACTGCACTCTCCACTGTAACAAGGAGAAAGCCAAGGGCCACAGAGAGGAGTGCCTTTCCAGTGTCACTGCTCACTTTCCCACCTTTTGGGAGACTGGGAGGCTTTTCTACTACATTCTGGCTCTGAAGCCCCAATACTGTTTGGACATGCCTCCCTCCCTGGAGCAGGGAACCACTAAGTGACCTGTCACTTGTCACCAAGCAGACAGGCTCATTTCAGCTCATTGTGCCACCTGCAGGTTGTACTAGTAGCAGGATCCTCTGGGAGACATCACACTCTCCCAACCTGAAAACAGGTGAACAGCTCACAGGTTTCCTGGAGAGGATGGTCACATGGCCTTGATCTGGCCAATCAGCATTTTCCATCCTCCCTGGCCACTGTGATTGGCTCAGGGCTGGGCACCAGCCCAATCAGGCTCCACGGAGGTCAGGCCTAGTTACTGGAATCCTGGGAGCAGAGAAGTTCTATTTCAGTTGGGAGTTGAGGGGTGATGACGTCAGCCTGTGGCAGTTGGTGACTATCTTGCTCTCATAAAGGCAGAGCCATGTGAAGATGACACCAGTGGCAGAGCCCAGAGGTGGGGAAGGATGACTTCTGCTGATGTCACTGAGCACCAGGTACAGCCATGCCTGAAGCAATCTCCCTCTGGATGTCTCAGTTAGGTAAGTCATTCTCTCCTGCCCTGTTTGCTTCTTTAAGCCACTTTGGTTTTCGGTCACTGGTTTTAAGAAAAAGTTTGACTATTCCTTCAAGCTGGCTAAATGGAGACCCTGGAACTGCAACAGTGTGGTGACAGGCAACCATGTGGCTAATAGACTCCAGAGGCCTCTGTTCAAACAGGGGATTGTAAATGACAAGGGAGAGTACACATGGCCTCAGTGAACAGATTTGCTAGTGGTAGCTCGCAGTTCCTGGATATTAGAGTGCATGCACTCAGCCAAGTCTCAGCTCTGCTCTCACACCTGCTAACTCATACATCTCCTCTCCCACCTGCCCGGCCTAGGGGGGCTGGACACCCCCGGGCACCTGAAACAGCCCAGGGCTTTGTGTTTTAATTTACACAGGCTGCCCCCACTTCTGAGGGTGAGGGTGACTGGGTTCCAGTTTACAGAGAAAACAGACTAGACGGTCTCACTGGTGAGCTGTGGGGGTGGGATCCCAATCTACCATCTGACCTATGACTTCAGAGTGGACAGCCTCCCCACCCTCAGCCAGGATGCCTGCTAAGCCTAGGGGCTCAGGAGTCCTGCTCCCTCCAGCACCCCTCCTGGAGGTGAGAGTGGGGGGTGGCTCTTCCCTATACAACATTCACCCCTGCAGGGGCACACGTGTGACCTCACAGTCTGTCATCCCTTCCTTATGACCTGGACCTCCTTGGCAGGGCATGAGAGGTGCCTTGATGTGTGAGAACTGCAGTTCATGGGTGCATACGTGGGCTGGTGCACCATGACTGAGAGGACAGCACCCCAATTTAAGCCCTCTCCATGCTCAGATGATTACATCCTGGAATTGAGGGGTTCCCAGGGGTCAGGTGGCCAATTCTGGCCTTAGGGGCAAATTCTTATCACCCAGGGGGCTAATTTTTAAATTAAATTACACATTTACAATTCAATAGTCAAGCCCCCTTCTCAGCAGCCTTGTAGCCTCTCAGCTTTTACCCCTCGTTGTGACCATGTTCTTAGCTTCAAATTGAGTGCCATTATGGACATGAACATGTCCCTGTCATGTGTCACCTTCAGAGTAAAGGGCCACCCAAAACTCCCCTCCCTTCCCCTTGTCGATACATCCACACAGGGTGTAGGGCCCTTTCGATGCAGTTGTGCAAATGTGTGAGCTAAGGGTTTAGAATGACCAGGCTAGGAGTGGTCTACCCCACATAGCAGGGCAGGTGGGTTGGCAGGGGGTGATGGTTCACTTGTAAAACTCAGCTGGTGTCAGGCAGCGACAACGGACTGGCAGCCAAGGGCTCAGCTGGTGCAGAGTAAGCGGATTAAATGTGTTCACCCAGACGCCTCGGGGATGGCAGCCCTAGAGTAAGACTACAAGTGAGGAAGGTGGAGGGTCCCCAGTGCCTGGACCTCCACTTTCTAAAAATCAGGACTGAGATGTGGCTTTGAAATCAGAACACTGGGGTTCAAAGCTTCCCCCACCACTTGGTCAATAATTCAAAGCAAATGAGCCTCAGTTTTCTCATGTGTAAAATCGGAACATTGAAGCCTCTCCCTCTGAGGGTGTGGAGGGAAGTAAATGCGGTGACAGCAGAGCACAGGAGATGTCTGGGCTGAGCCTGCACACAGGCAGGCCGTTGTTGCTGCCATGACCACCGTCTTCCAGGGCAGGGTCTGCACACTCTCCCTGTGAAGGTCCAGACAGTAAACATTCTAGGCTTTGAGGGAACTACAGTCCCTGTCACAACTACCACCCTCTGCTGTTGGAGGACAAAGGCAGCTCCTGCAGTATGTAATCCAGGCTCGCACCCCTGCTTCCTGGGATAAGTATTCCTGAGATACAATTGTCACATAACTTTGTTGGCTTTAGGTGTGCAGCATAATGACTTGTTACATGTGCATATTGTGAAATGATCACTGCATTAAGTTTACTTGACGTCTGTCTTCAGTCTTCACCCATAGTCACACACTATTTTCCTTGTGATCAGAAATTTTAAGAGGTACTCTCTTAACAACTATCAAATGCACAGCACAGTATTGTTAACTACAGTCACCTTGCAGTACATTATGTCCCCAGGACTTGTTTATCTTCTAACTGGAAGTTTGTACATTTTGATTATCTTCCCGAATTTCAATCACCCCCTGACACACCTCTGGCAACCACCAACCTGATCTCTGTTTCTATGGGTTTTGGTTTATTTTGTAGATTCCACATATAAATGAGATCATAGGTATTTGTCTTTCTCTGTCTTATTTATTTCACTTAGCATAATACCCTGAAGGTCCATCCAAGTTGTCACAAATGGCAGGATTTCATTTTTTTAATGTCTGAATAAGATTCCATTATTTATACATATATATGTGTCACGTTTTCTGTATCCATTCATCTGTTGATGGACACTTAGGTTGTTTACATGTCTTGGTTATTGTAAATAATGATACAGTGAACGTGAGGGTGCAGTTGTCTCATTGACATAGTGATTTCATTTCCTTTGGATATATTCCCAGCAGTGGACTTGCTGGATCATACGGAAGTTCTAATTTTAAATTTTGGGGGAGTCTTCTTACTCTTTTCCAGAGTGATGGAACCAATTTACATTCCCACCAACACTGCAGAAGTTTCCCTTTTCTTAACACCACCACCATCACTTGTTATCTCTTGTATTTTGATGACACCCACCCTGACAGGTGGGAGGGGATATCTCATTGTGGTTTTGATTTGCATTTCCCTGATGGTGAGTGATGTTGAGCACCTTTTCATGTACCTGTTAGACATCTGTGTGCCTTCTTTGGAAAAATGTCTATTCAGTTCCTCTGCCCACTTTTTAAATCAGATTGCTTGTTTTTTTGCTGTTGAATTGTAAGAGTTATTTATATGTTTTGGGTGTTAACCCCTTATCAGATACATAGTATGAAAGTACTTTCTCCCCTTCTGTCTGTTACCCTAACCTCTGCTTTCTGGATGACAGGGGTCCAGGCACTTGGGAATCTCTGCTTCTCACATGTTTCCAATGGTGGGTGAGTGAGGGCTGTGTTGTGATAAAACTGTGCACAACCGTGGGTCACTACCCCTTCTTTTAGAAGGTGGGCTCTGAAGAGTGCAGTGTGGGCAGGGATGTTTCCCTGAAGTCATCATTTGGATGGTCATGTGCCCTGGAACTCACATCTTCTAGCCCAGATGTGATGGGGGAATTTGCAAAGGGAGGACCTTGCAGCTAAGAGACTGACCAGGAGTTCTTGTGTCTTGTTGGAAGCACCTGGAAAAAAAGTTGTGTGGAACAGGGACTCCTCCAGGTCACAAGGCTCAGTTCAGGCTTCTGGGATGCAGAGACCTGCTCTGAGCCACTCATTGAGGAGGGAAGGGCCTCAGGCAGGAGGGAGGGGTTGCTGGATTTCACTTGCCCTGTTTGTCAAGTATCAGCTCTGGTGATGTGTGGCACATGGGCTTAGCTTTGGGCATGTAAGAGGAGAGGTTCCTAGGGAAGGGCTGGCTTTTTCCTCTGATTGAGGTCCTACTGTGTGCCAAGCACAGCAGTCCTCTGAGTCAGAGCTGGAAAGCCAGGCACAGAGAGGTCAGGGAGTTTCCAGTTCACACAACATTAGGGGCATCATTAGGGTCTGATGCAGACATGACGCCCAGCCTACATTCTCTCTCCTTTCCCAGGACCATCATGATCCCACATGTCAGCATCACCCAGAGAGGCCCAGGTATGGGCGCTGGGACCTTTGCTGCCTAACATGCCAGGAGCCTTAAGAGGGAGGACAAGACACTTCCTGAGTCCATGATGCCCAGAGGCTGCTCTCAGCGAGAGGCCCAGCACACACTCTTGGATGAATCCCAGCTCTGTCCTGAGTCACTCTGTCCTCCCTGCCTCAGTCCTTCTGCCCACATGGGGCTGGAAACAGCAGCCACTTCACAAAGGTCTAAGGAAACTCCAGGATCCTGGAAGCAGCGCCTTCACACAGGGAGCACGGTGGGGTCAGCCTCCATTGTCTCCTTAACTTTTCCTCACCTCTTTGCTGGATGAGGAGTCCTAGCGGGGCCCTGGCTTGTCCCAATTCTCACCCCAGATCAGGGTCCAGCAGGGGGTGGTGTCCAGGCTGGACTCTGTCCTCTGCCCCTTCTGGGCACCCTCATTCCCCACACCTTGGCTGCCTGGACACTGTCTTCCAGGGGCCACTCTGTGCCTCCCACACCTACCTAGCATCCACCCACCCTGGGTTACTCCATCGCCCTCTGGCCCTTGGACACACACCTCCGTGTTGAGTGGAAATGAGGTGACGGACATGCTGGGCCTCCTGGACAGTCTGGGGGAGCCCGATATCCCCATCCTGCCCACTGCCCCAAGAGCCCAAGTTGGGGAGAGGGTGTGTCTCCATTCATACTCTGGTTTGCTCAGATTCTCAGCACCTACTTTGCTGGGTGGATATGGGGGCAGGGGGATGATGTAAAAGCAGGAGACCTGGACAGCAGAGCATGAGAAGGGGGCTAGCCCAGGCTGGTCTCATAACCCCCTTAGCCTTGGCTTTCTCATCTTTAAAGTGGGACAGACTATTGTGAGGTGAGCAGGATCCTGACCCATAGCCAGGCACTGTCCTACACGCATAAGAGATCACTGACTCCTCATGAAAATCTGTGGGGCAGGGACAGGCGTTATCACCCATTTCTGCAGAAGTAACTGAGGCACAGAGAGAACAGGGGAGGTGACCACCCCAGATTACAGAGCCCAGGCCATCTGTTTCCAGTGTCCAAGCTCATGGTCAGTGCCCACTCTGGGTTTCCTTCCTCCCTTCACCCTCCACTGGGACCCATGGCTGCAGCCTCATCTCAGTGTGATTGTTCATGGGGAGCAAGATGGGGGCTCTGAGGGCCCGTTTCTCCGAGCACTGCTTTCCCAGAAGGCTCAAGGGGTTGACTGTATTCACTACAGGACACCCAGGCCTGGGCCCAGGCCAGCCACACTGCAAGGCCTGAATCAATGATTGTTGAGTGAATACCTGAACCTCTGCATGTACCTGCATGTTGCTCCCATTTCCTCATCTCCACAGCTGGCTACCCGACCAATACCTCGTGTCATCAGGCCTCTGCCAGGGACAGTCAAGGGGACCAGAGCTGCTCATCTGGGGACAGGGAGCCTCAGGGGCCCTGTGTCTGTCCCAAGCATCTCCTGGGCCAATTCACAGGGAAGCCCAGCCAGCTTCCAGGAATAGCAATCAGGTCCCAATCCCAGGGGTGTAGAGTAGGTCTTGAGGGGTGTTTCCTGAGACTGACTTTGTGTATGAAGGGGTCCTGGGGGCCAGGCTGCTTTCAACCTCCATTCAAGGCCCACACCCCTGCTGGCAGCATGGAGCTAGTCATAAAGGACACAGGCTGTGGGGCCAAGGCTATAGCAGGGCTCTGTTCCCTCTCTGTGGCTCAGTGTCCTCATTTGTAACAGAGAACTAGTAACAGGGCAATGGGAGGGCTCACTGAGACCCTCCTCTGTGGCTTTGGTTGGACACTGCCCTCTCTCTGCTCAGTGCCCTTCTCTGTAATAGAGAACTAGTAACATTTTTCTTAGCCCCTTTTGGCCCCATTTTTCTGAGTCTCTTTCCACATTGAGCCCAGGGCTTTCACAGAGATCACAGACTTGGGAGGTAATCAGACTGTGGTCTCAGCCCTAGTGGTCCCAACTGAGGCCAGAGGAACTTCAGGAGGGGTGGGAATCCAGAAGTGCTTCGTGGAGGAGGTGAGATCTGAGCTGTGTCCCCAAGGATGAGCTGTCATCCAGCTGAGGCCTAGCACTGAGCAGGACCCATGTACATGGTGAATGAGGGTGTGAATGAATGAATGGGCACCCCTCTAACAGAGAGTGAGGGGGGAAGTCCCCCAGGCCAAAGCAGGAAACACAGGGCACCCTGGGGGAACAGAGGGCGGGGCTGCAGTGTGATGCCTGCCTCACTCTTTATGGGTGTCTTGCCCCCACTTTAGCCTTTGTTCTGGTGGATTGGGAGCCCTTGCCTCTCCTCTGCTCCAGGATCCTGCTCTTCATTCCCAGCAACACCCACCTGTGTCACCTCAGTGTCCCCAAGTGGACCTGGACCAGTCTTGTGGGAGATTGTGAAGACGGATTTGGTGTGCAGCCCAAGACTGAAGTGGGAGGGAGAGGATAATAGGGACCTCCAGAGGGGGTCATGGGCTGGGGGAAATCGGAGGGGTGGGGAAGGCAGAGACTCAGGGCTGAAGGATCCTGCTAGTGGTGGCTCCTTCACAAGGGGCTTCACAGGGAGGAAGCATTCATGGGGTAAAGGCAGAGCTCAGTTTGGGGCTCACTGACATGGAACAGCTCATCACAGAGACGTCCAGAGGAGCTGGATATAGGGAACAAAGGTGCCACTGATGTCAGGGTCAGAGCCTTAGACCCAGATGAGGTGGGGCGGTGGTGCAGGGTAAGGGGCTTGAGGATGTCAAGATGTTCATTCATTGGGGTCCTCAGGGTGGGGACCTTCATGTTCATTTCACATGGTGCCTGGCAGAGCTAGACTTAGGGAGCTCACTGATTAGACACGTGCTGACAACCTAGAGTCTCCTGTTTCCACATAAAGTCCCTGGTGTGAAGCCAGCTGGCACTCTTTAGAGTCATACACCATCACCCCTGGGCTCTCTGTGTGCCTAGAGCCCAGTGGCACCTTACCTCCCACTCCCCACTGCAGGACCCTTTGCACACCTGCATTTCCACAAGCTATAAAACATCTTCTCTTGCTGTGTGTTTACCCTATGAAAACTCATTGCCCTAGGAAGAGAGGCCTCACATCCTGCCCTTATTAAAGTGGTAAAGCCTGTTGTTCAGAGAAGCCCCTGTCAGATCTCACAACCAACCAGGTACCTGTGCAAGAATTGATCATGCAGCCCCCTCCTCCTTGTGTGCACAGCACCCCCCCAATAACAGACCCCACAAACTCAACCTTGGCCCTCGTGTAGGCACCTCTTGCCTGTGTGGCCTGATGTTGCCTATAGCAGTGTCCCTATTAAACTTTCCTAAACCCTTCTCAGACGCTGGTAATTCTTTACCAACCCAAGTAACTAGCCCGCCATTGTGCCCACAACACCTGAAACAGAATTGGTTAAATTATGCAGATTGATGATGCAGGTTAATTTGCTATAAAGGTGAAATCAAGGTTTACAAATAAAAGCAACATACATACTCACGGCAGGACTAAGAACTCACACGGATAACTAAGAACCTCCACGCGCATCCCACTGTGGCCTCAGGGCCTTTGAGCTGGCTGCTCTTTCAGCCAGGATCTCTCTCTGCCTGCTTCTTAAACACCTCCAGGAATCTGCTCAAATGTCCTCCCTGACCTTATTTTTCTCCATGGAACATATCACCTCCGGACACTGTGCATATTTTACTTAATTTTCTCTGTGTCCCCCACCAGGCTGTCTGCTGCATGAGAATGGAGACCTGCCTGCTTCACTACCTGCTATGCCCGGTATCTGGAACCCGCCCAACACACAGTAGGACGTCAGCGAATGTGTGACGGGTGTGTGATCACTGTAGGCCACAGACAAAAGTCTTCCCAGCAGTGATGGTAAGAGTCATTCATTCTCTACTTACTGAGCCCTACTGTGCACTGGATACTGACCTGGGTGGGAGGCATGCAGTGGATGAGACACAGTGAGCACACACAGCATGTTAGGAGGGACACGTGCTCTGGAGAGCACACAGGGCTGGGGGAAGTCAGGAGTGCAGGAGTGGAGGAGAAGAGGGCCAGGTGGAGACAGTGGTGGCAGAAGAGACAGAGAGGTGGGGCCCAGGTCTTGCAGGGCTTGATGGCTCCTGTGAGGGCTTTTCCTCAGGGCAGCGGAACCATGGCTGGGCGTGGAGCAGGGGCCCGGGTCCTGAATGCTATGCAGGAAATGGAGAAGGTGTCTGCTGGGGAGATGTGCGTGGAGAAGGCTGTCCCTGTAGACTGTGCAGGCAGGGAAGGCTCCTCTGAGGGGGTGACATCTGAGCTGAGCCCTTGTATGGACCGTGTTTCCACCTTCTGTAGACTGGATGCTTTCGTCTGCCCTGCAGGGCTATGCAGGACACACCCTGTTCTCAGTCACCTGGACTTGGCCTCCTGCCTCCCTTGTGGGCCCTCCCACCCCAGAAGGAGTCCTTCTAGATCTAACGCACTACCTCCTCCACTGGACTTGGACTCACACTGAGCCACTGTCCACCTGCCCAACTCACCCAGAGTCAAGTCCAGACACTTGGGGGAGCCCCTCCACCCTAGAGCCCATGAACTTACTCAAATGGCCAGTCCTCAGCCTGCTCACATGCCACACCCTCCCCTCCTGCAGAAACCCTGTGACAGATCCTGTCCACAGCACCCTGCTCCTCCAATCCTGACCCCAGGCTTTCCCATGGTGTGTGACCCTGCATGGGGTGCAGTCCCCTCCTCCAGTCTGGTGAGTAGAAACTACCTTTTCTTTTTTCTTTTGTTAATATATTTATTTTTTAATTTTTATTTTATTGAGTTATAGTCAGTTTGCATTGATTTGTCAATTTCCAGCATAGAGCATTATTTTGTCATTATTTTGTCAATTGTGTTTACTCTTTCAAGAAACCATCTCTTGGCTTGATTTTTTCAAATGTTTCTAATATCTCTATTTTATTTATTTCCTCCCTGATCTTTATTATTTCCTTCCTTCTGCTTACTTTTGTTATTTTTTGCTCTTCTTTTTCTAATTCTTTTAGGTGGTAAGTTTGATTGTTTATTGCAGTTTTTCCTCTTTTTTGAGGTAGACCTGATTCTCTCGCTATAAACTTCCCTCTAAGCACTGCCTTTTCTGGATCCCATAGGTTCTGTGTGGTTGTGTTTTCATCATCATTTGTCTCACTGTGTTTTTTTATTTCTTCTTTGATTTCATCATCCACACTTTTTTTTTTTAAAAGTACTATGTTGTTTAATCTCCATGCTGTCATTTATTTCTCCTTTATTTTTCTGTAGTTAATTTCTAGTTTTATGGTATTGTGTTCAGAAAAAGTTGCTTCAAATATTTTCTATCTTCTTCAAATTGTTAATGCTTCTTTTGTGCCAAAGTATATGATCTATCCTAGAAAATGTGGTACGTGTGCTTGGGAAGAATGTATATTCTATTTTAGGGAAATATAATATTCTGAAAATATTAACCAAGACAAATTGTTCTATTTTATCATTTAATTTCTATGTTGTCTTATTAATTTTATGTATGGAAGATCTGTCCAGTGATGTTAATGGATAGTTAAAGTCTTCTACCATGACTGTATTCCGATCAAATTTTCCCTTTTTATCTGTTATGTATTTAGGTGCTCCTATGTTGGGTTCATATATGTTAATGAGTGTAATATCTTCATTTATGACTCCTTTAATCATTATAAAATGTCCTTCTTAATCTTTCTTTATAATCTTTGTTTTAAAGTCTATTTTATTTGAAATCACTGTTGATATTCCTGCTTTCTTGTCATTTCCATTTTTGTGGAATATCTTTTTCAATCCTCTCACTTTCAATCTATGTGTGTCCTTCTCCCTAACGTGGGTCTCTTGTATACAGTGTATTGTAGATACTTGCTTTATTATCCACTCTGCACTCTATATCCTTTGATTAAAGCTTTTAGTCCATTGACATTTATAATAATTATTGATAGATATGTGTTTATTATATTTTGAACTTTGTTTTGCAGTTGATTTTGTATTTCCTCTTTGTTCCTTTCATTTTCTTTTTGTGGTTTGATAATTTTCCTTTTTATTATCTTGGTGTCTTCTTAGTTTTGTGACTCTATTGTAACTTTTTGGCTTGTGGTTACCCTACTTTGTACATATATTAACCCATTACTATATCTGTTTGTTTTAAACAGATAGTAATATAAGCTCAAACTCATCCTACCAAGAACAAAAGAGAGAGAGAGAGAGAGAGAAACCTGTACATTTTCTTGTTCGCCTCCCCCACCCTTAATGATTTAGATGTCCTCTTTTATGATTTCATGTTTATTCTGTTGTAATTCATTGTAGCAATCACCTTTCCAATCATGGTTTTCTCCTTTTTGTAGCATCCTGCTTCTTTTCTGTTTAGAGTAGGTCTTTCAATATTTCCTTTAGCATAGGTTTAGTGTTGCTAAATTCTTTTAGTTTTTGCTTGTCTGTGAAGTCCTTTATCTCTCCTTCTATTCTAAAGGATAGCCTTGCTGGATAAAGTATCGTAGGCTGCATCATTTTTTCATTCAGGACTTTGAATATTCCTTGCCCCTCCCTTCTGGCCTGTACTGTTTGTGTAGAGAAATCAGCTGAAAATCTTATGGGGGTTCCCTTGTATCTCATTCTTTTTTTTTCTCTTGCTGCCTTTAGAATCATTTCCTATTCTCAACCCTGGTCATCCTAAATGTAATATGTCTTGGTGTGGGTCTGTTTGGGACCTCCTTGTTTGGGACGCTCTGTGCTTCCTGTACTTGGATATCTGATTCCTTCTTTAGGTTTGGGAAGTTTTCAGTCATGATTTCTTCAAATACCTTTTCAATCCCCTTTGTTCTTTCTTCTCCTTCTGGGACCCCCATTATGAGTAGGTTGGCATGCTTTATGTTATTCCATAGGTCCCTTATATTGCTTTCATTGGTTTTTATTTGTTTTCTCTCAGCTGTTCTGTTGTCCTGTCTTCTAAGTCACATATTCATTCCTCTCAATTATCTAGCCTACATTTTACAGCCTTTAGCTCAACTCTCATCTCAGCAAATGAGTTTTCCAATTTTCACTAGCTCCTCTTTAGAGTTTCAATTTCGTTTTTTGACATATTCTCTGTCTCTATAGACAATCTCTTTTAGTTTCTTCAGTACTTTGATCACTCCTTTCTTGAAATCATCTAGTAGAATATCAATGTCTATTTCATTGATTGTTTTTCAGGGGATTTATCTTGTTCTTTTAATTGAGAGAGGTGGCTCTGCTTCATCTTGCTTATATCTCTCTGGCACTATGGCTTATGGAGTATCAGTTATCTACTGTCATCCTTTAGGAGTTTATTTATTTATATAAAGTGGATGCAGAAATAAAACTAAGCACAAAGAAATTAGTTTTAAAAGCAGTATAATCAATAACAGAAGAACATATTGAAACAAGATAACAATTGAGTTGGGATGAATTTTTAAAACATTAAAGGAAGAAAAATATTTGAGAACAGAGTATCATCATAACAGAAGAACAAAACAAAGATAAAAATGAAATTGGACAAATTGAAAGATAATAATATTAGTATTTTAAAAGAAAATTTTAAAAGGGATTAAAAATAGAAATATAAAAATTATTTAAGAAGTAACATTTAAAAAGTAAAAGAAAATGGAACAGAAAAAGAAGAGAGGATGTTCCCGTGGAGATTGTGTGCCCTTAATAATTTTATCAAGAGTTCTTTCTTAAATAAGTGTGGTTGCCAAGTCTTACTTCTGTGCCTTTTGTCTGTTATCCCTTTGGTTACGGATGTGGCAATTAACCTGTTAACCAGAGCCTACCCTGGCTATTGAATGGGGACTCCTATTTGTTTTGTGGTTGTCACAGCTCCTGCCTCTGCCTTGTTTCATGAACTCAGCTCATTGGTTCCAGAGACTCTCTGGTCACACCCTTGGTCTGTGCTGCTCCCAGTGCCTGTAGGTAGACATGTCACATCTCCTCCCAATGCTGCATCTTGGTGCTGCTCTCCTGCATGGTAGGTGGGCAGGGTTTGCCCCTTCCCAATGCCGTGTCCAGGTGCAGCAGTCCTGCACAGTAGTTGGGTTGGTTGCTCCCCTGTTCAGTGCTACTCCCCACTTCACATCTGTTCCACACTCTGTAGGTGGGCTTGAGGCAAATGAGCACACCAGCCCTAGTCCCTGCTCTTTGCCAGAACTCTGCTCCTTGTTCATTTGTCTTAGAGGTGCGAGTTCATAGACGCACCAGGACAGAACCTTCCTATATGTCTGGGGATGTAAACAAGACTCAGTCCCACCTATGAGGCTGCAGAACTGCCAGGTACATATTCAGGTTTCAACCCTGCCTCTGCCTGGGTGGGTATGATGGCTGTGGCTGAGCCTCATCTCTCTTCTTCTGAGAAATCACCAGTTATGTTGCTGTGGGTCAGCAGAGACAAAGGACAAAACTCCCCTTCCCTCAGGCAAGCCAGCAATGTTGCTTTGCTTTATTTTTTTTTCTTATTTTATGGGGGGCCCATGCTGTTCTGATCTGTATACAATCCAAGCAGTTGTCCACAGCACACTGTAGTCCCCCAGGGTTACCTCTGTACAGTCAACCAGAGTCTGCCTGGATCCAGCAGCCTGTCCCTTCCCATCCCTGATTCACTTCTAGGTTTGGGGGTTGTTGACACACTTTGTGCCCATGTAACTTAATTCTGTCAGTCAAGGGCGGTTCTGTACACATCTGAGCCTCAGAGGTTCCCTGTCCAAACTGCTGACCTCTCCGTTGGAAAGGGGGAGACCCAGTCAACCAGCACTATCCCTCCTTTGCTGCTCCCTCTTCAAAGGACCAACCCCAAGCCATTTTGCATTTTCTTCCTTCTTTTTTCCGTTTCTCCTACCAGATTGGTGGCACATTTTGTCTTTTGAAGATGGCAATGTTTTATCAAAGTTCAGCAGATGTTCTGAGTGGATGGGTGTGTCTGTGAATGTCAGTCTTGGTGTATTTATTGGAGAGGATAAGATACAAGTATCCTTCTACTCCACTATCTTGGCCTTTCTCCAAGAATATGCACTCTTAATAATTTTGTCATAAGGTTGTTTTTAATTATGGGTGGTTGCCAAGTCTTCCTTCCATGCCTTTTGCCTGTTATCCCCTTTGTTGGTGGTGTGGCTGGTGTTCTGGTGGCTTGAGTCTGCCCTGGCTATTGAGCAGGAGCTCCTTTTTTTCCTGTGGTTGTCACACTCCTGCCCATATCCTGCTGTGAAAACTCCACTTGCTGGTTCCAGAGGCCCTCAAGTCGTGCTCCTGGTCTGTGTCCCAGCATCAGTTTGTGGGTGGTCTGCACCCCCACCAGATGCCTGGTCCCAGCACCACACTTGTGCAAGGTAGTTGGCAGGTAGCTTCCCTGCCGCATTAGGTCCATGCTTCATAGGTGGACTCAGAGAAAACAGCTGCACTAGCCGTCACCCCTGCTCTGTTCCAGAACACTGCTTCTTGTCCATTTGTCTTAGAAAAGCCAATTCAGAGAGGCATCGGTGTGTGATGGTCCCCTCTGCTTGGGACTGTAAACAAATCTCAGTCCCACCTATGAGGTTGTGGAGCCCCTAGGTAGGGATTCGGCTTTTGACCCCTCCTTCACCTGAGAACCATGAACCAGAAAATATGGTGGCTATGGCTGAGCCTTGACTCTCTTCTCCCAAGAAGTCTCCAATAATGGCACTGTGGGTCTGTGGACACAAAGGCTACGGATCCCCTTCCCCCCAGGGCACACCAGCAGTGTTGCTTTGCCTTTTTTTTTTTTTTTTTTTTGGATTTTATGGGGGACCCAGGCTGTTCTAATCTGTATACTCTCCCAGCCATGGCACACAGAACATTGCAGTCCCCCAAGGTTTCCTCTGTACAGTCAGCCCGAATCCTCTGCTTGACTCAGACAGCCTGTCCCATCCCACCTCTGCTGCTTCATGTCTAGGGCTGGGGATCATTGGGACTCTTTGTGCCCAATTAACTTAGTTCTGTCAGTCAAAAGCTATTCTGTACAGATCCGAGCCACAGATGTTCCCTCTCCATCTTGCTGAACTCGCCACTGGAGTTGGGTAGACCCAGTGTATTAATGCTATTACTCCTTTGCAGCTTCCTCCTCATTGGAATGGTCCTGAACTATTTTCCTTTTTCTTCTTTTCTCCTACCAGATTTGTGGAAAATTTTATCTTTTGAAGAAGGCAATATTCTGTCAAAGTTCAGCAGGTGTTCTGGGTGGTGGGTGTGTCTGTGGATGTCACTCTTGGTGAATTTGTGGGAGAGGGTGAGCTCTGAGCATCTTTTTTACTCCACCATCTTTCCTCCTCCTTCACTTTTTCTTTTGATTGGAACACTTAGTCCATTGACATTTATAGTAGTTATTTTATAGATGTGGTTTTATTGCCATTTTGAAATTTGTTTTCCAGTTGATTTGGTATTTCTTATTTGTTTCTTTTAATTTTTTTCATTTTTGTCATATGATAAATTTCTTTTCTATAAGCTTGGTTTCTTTTTGGGTTTTATGACTCTTTATATACTTCTGATTTGTGGTTATCTTGTCTTTCAAGTATGGTAACCCCTTACTTCATCTGTTTGGTTTTAGTTGATAGTCATGTAGGCTCAAGTGCATCCTAAAAAGAAAGAAGACAAAAAGAAAGAAGAAAAAAAAAGGGAACAAAATCTATATTCTCTTGCTCTCCTCTTTCACCTTTTATGATTTTGCTATTCTCTCTTTCTTTCTTGCTTTCTTTATTGACTTACTGGCTTATTTATATCTTCATGTTTTCCCTTGCAATTCACTGTATTTATTGCATTTCCAATTATGGTTTCCTAATTTCTATAGCTTCCTGTTTATGTTTTATTTAGATTAGAACTTTCAATTTTTTTTTAACATAGATTTAGTACTGCTGAATTCTTTTAGTTTTGCTTGTCTGTGAAATTCTTTCTCTCTCTTTCTGTTCTAAAGGAGAGTCTTTCTAGATAGAATATCCTAGTTTGCAGCCTTTTCTCATTCAGGACTTTGAATATATCTTGCCACTCCCTTCTGGCCAGAAGTTTTTATGTAGAGAAATCTGCTGAATGCTTATGGGGCTCCCTTGTAACTAACATTTTGTTTTTCTCTCACTGCCTTTAGAATATTTTCTTTATCTTTAACTTTAACCATTTCAATTATAATATGTCTTGGTGTAGGTCTGTTTGGTTTCTTCTTGTTTGGGACCCTCTGTGCCTCCTGTACTTGGATAATTCTTTCCTTCTTAAGGTTTGGAAAGTTTTCAGTCATGATTTCTTTAACTATCTTTTCAATCCCCTTTTCTCTTTCTTCTCCTTCTGGGACCCACTATTATGCATAGGCTGGCACACTTTATATTATCTTGCTTTAATTGGTTTTTATTGGCTTTTATGTCTGCTGTATTGGGTTATTTCTTTTATCTTGTCTCCTAAGTCATTTATTCATTCCTCTGCATTATCTAGTCTGTTTTTCATTGCCTGTAGTTGAATTTTCTATTTTTAACTAGCTCTTCTTTATAGTTTAAATTTTCTTTTCAAAGTTTTCTGTCTCTATTGATAGTTTCTTTTAGTTCTTTCAGTGTGTTGATCATTCCCTTTTTGAAGTCTAGTAGACTATCAGTCTATTTTACTGTTTGTTCTTTCAGGGGATTTCTCTTGTTCTTTTAATTGAAAGTGGTTCCTTGGCTTCTTTATTTACTTATATTTCTCTGGCTCTATGTATTTCTTCTAGACCCGTTTCTGAGCTGTGGTGTGTAGTAGGCAGGGTGGGAGCACTTCAGTTGTGAAGAAAAATAGGCAGGAGATTTCCACTGGGGAGTTCCCTCTGTGGTGTTGTCTGTCACTTGTTATGCAGACTTACAAAGTACTATTTGTTGATGTTGGCTTTATCCCTGCTTTAGCTTTGGGAATGTCAGCCACCTACTCTGGTGCCCCTCAGGTTCTGAGCCCCAGGAAACATCAGTGCAGATCCAGCAGTGTCAGTCCCTTGGACCTGCCTTAGGAAGTGTGTAGTCACACACATGAATTTGTGGTCCACTACAGGTTCAGCTCAAACCCCAATCCCGCATCCACATATGGAACCATACACCACCCTCTTGTAAATACCCTCACTGGCCACCCTTCTTGAGTCAGAACTCCACTCACTGCCTGTAAGTCCCAGAGGTGTGGATCCACAAAGTGACCAGAGAGAGCAAATCCACCCTCTCTGCCTGGGGCTGTAAACAAATCTCAGTCCCACCTATGAAGTTGCAATGGCACAGGATATGGATTCAACATTCAGCTCTGCCTTTGTGCAGCAGTGTTGGCTATGACCAAGCCCCATTTCTCTTCTCATGAGAACACACCAACAATGGAGCCAAGTGGAGAAAGTGACTTTGGCACAGCCATGCATCATTCCTCCCCCATTATACCAACATTGGTGCTTTTTTATGAGAGTTTCAGTCTGTTCTGTTCCACACACACACACACACACACACACACAGCCAGAGCTCACACTGCACTCTAGTTTCCTGATGCTGCCTCTCTGCAGTGTGACCCAGCCCTCTGCCTGGGCTCTTCACTGACTCCAGTAGCCAGTCCTGGCTCATCCCTGCTAGTTCATGTCTAGGGCTGGTCATCACAGGGACCCTCTGTGTCAGTATTCCCCAGTTCTGCCTGCCATGCAGTTGCCACTGTCTCCTCCAAACCTTGGAAGCTCTGCTTCTTTCCTAGCTGATCTCCCAGCTAGAGAGGTTGTGTCCCAGTGTGAGGGTGCCTTTCTTCCTATGCTACTTTTTCCCTGCAGGATCAGTCCTGCACTGAATTTGTCTTTTTTCTTTTTATTCCTTACCATATTTTGTGAGAATCTTCCTGTATTTCAAAATGAGAGACACTGTGTCAGAGTTCAGGAGGTTTCTGTGCAATTCAATGTTTTTGTAGATGTAATTCTTTGTGTATTTGTGGGAGAGGTCAAGCTGTGAGTCTGTCTACTCTGTCACTTTGGCTCCTTCAAATTTTAAAATAGGGCTAGGTCTTTCTTAATTACTCTCAACAAGCTGTTGTAGTTTCCAGCGTACATGTCTTGTAATTTTTCCTTGCCTCTATTGGATGCTGATTCAGAACATACACAACCTTCTAGAGAAACCTGTCCCACCCTGCCATTTGCTGCCAACTAGCTGGCCTGTGTCTGAGTCACCAAAAGGTTTTGTTCTTTATCTGATTCTTCATTCTTTAGAATTTATCATTTTACTCTCATAAATGCTGATTGTACTTGTAACAAATACTTTAAAATAAAAATAATAAACTTTATGCTGTGGATTCAATATGAATGAATCTCAAGTAACATATGCTTTAAATACCTTAGAATTAGTAAAGCAATATAGATACATTATGAACACTTGAAATGTTGCCTAAAGGAAAAGTGCAGAGATTTGCAAATCCCACCCCCAGAAGTGACCGTCATGAATGGCTTGGTGAACATCTCTCAGTCTCTATCTCTCTTATTCTCTCTGCCTCTGTCTCTCACACACCACAAGATTCATTTAAATCTATGATGATTTGACACATATGTGGTCATAGATGGCATCTGGGATGTAGATGATGGATTAACAAGCATCCAAACTGAGGGCTTCCTTGACATCAGGTAAAGACCTAGCAGTCATTTTTCCAGCTGCACAACAATCATTCCTCCATGTGAACCAGAACTGATGAATCCCACCCCCTCTCCATGAACATTAGTGTTGCTTCCAATCTCCTACTAGTTAAACCAGAACTGTGATGAACATCCTTGAAAAGACATCTTTGAAAAATTGTGCAAGAATTTTAGTATGATCAACACTAAGCATCAGCACTACTCGGAAAGGGGTGAACTTGTGGAACTGTAATTCATCCTGCATACTGTTCTCCCAGAGAGGAGTGTCTGCTCACTCTTCCCTCCAGGGGATCTACTGTGGCCTCTGCCTCCTCATGTTGTCACTAGAGCTGGTTGTCACCAGGCTAAAGTCCTGCCAGTGTGATGGTGACCAATGCTGTCTCCAAAGTGTGTACATCTGTGTGCATCCTCACTTGAGAGGTCAAGCACCTCTAATATACACTGGCCACCTGCATTGCCTCTTGTTGGAATTGCATGTGTTTGTTCTGTTTCTGTTTAGAACACAGTGTTTCAAGAAGTTTTTGGACCACAGGGATGTGAAACCTTTCTCTGACTTTAGGTTATGAAAAATGATTTTTCCAGGTTGTGGTTTGTCTTTCATGGCTTTTGAGTATTATTATTTTTTATTTTGTAGGTTATGTTTTGCCACAGGAAGAGCTAAGCATCTCCCTTCTGGCTCTGGTTTCACACATAGAATAGCAGTGCCTATCTCGAGATTATGCACATAGTTACTAAAAATTTTCATTTTGTACATCTCATGTTTAATCCACCTGGGTTTCCCTTTCAAATAACCAAAATGCTACTTCAAGTAAAAAAAAAAAAAAAAAAACACCAGTCCCTTGTTAAAATATGAGAGCAGACACAAACAGCCACCTTTTGTATGATTTCATTGATAGGGAACATCCAGGGTAGGGAAAGACACACAAAAAGAAATAGGATTAGGGCTTGTCAGGGGCTGGGGGAGGGAGAAAAGAGAATGTGTGCTTTGGATACAGGGTTTTATTATGAGGAAAGAAACAGTCTGAAACTAGACAGTGATGATGGTTACACAGCATTGTGAATGCACTTAATGCTCCTGAATTGCACAATTTAAAATGGAAAAACATCTAAATTTTATTATTGTAAACTTAAAACATAAAAATCGATGATACTCTAAATGACATGAAAGAAAACAAGGAAATTAGAGTAAAAACAAACAAAAATGATGCCAGGAGAAGGGAAGAAAAGTTTGGGTCTGGGAGTGGGTTGATTCTGAGAATTAGATGACAGTGTTGGTGTTTGCAGAGGCATCTCAGCCCGTAGGGGTGGTGATGCCTGAATTGGCTCTGGGTCTCATAGAAGTGTGTGTGTAGGTGCAGGAGGAGCTACAAGATCAGGCTCAGGGTCTCCCTGCAGGACTGGTAAAGTTACCTGTCTCTAGGTCTCCTGTAGGGCTAGTCTTACAGTCTCCCTGCAGAGCTGGTGGGATGTGACACGGTTCTGTGTTTTTTGCAGGTGCAGGTTCGGGTTCCCCTGCAGGGTTGGTAGAATGGGACCCAGTCCTGTGTCTCCTGCAGGATCCAGCTCAGGATCTCATGCAAGACCACGCTCAGGGTCTCCTTGTAAGGCTTGTGGAATGAGACCCCATCCTTTTTCTCCTGCAGCAGCAGATTCATGGTGTCCCTGCAAGGTTTTGCAATTTCACCCTACTCTGTATCACCTGCAGGAGCAGGCTCAGACTGTCCCTGCTGGGTTGATGGAATATGACCCATCTCTGATTCTCTTGCAGAAGCTGGCTCAGGGTCCCTCTACAGGGCTAGTCAATTTTGTTCCAGTCCTAGGTCCCTTGCAGGTGCAGGATTGGGGTCTTCTTTCAGGGCTGGTGAAATGTGACTCAGCTGTTGGTCTCCTGCAGAAACAGGCAGAGTTTCTCCCTGCAAACCTTGTGGAATGAGACCCAGTGCTGGGTCTCCTACAGGAGCATGCTCGGGGTCTCTATGCAGGGCTAGTGGAATTGGACCTGACTAATGGTCTCCCTGCAGTGCTGTTGGAATTGGTCCAATTCTTGGGTGTCTTGAAGGTGCAGGCTCTAAGTCTCCCTGCATTGCTGGTGAAATGTGAGCCAGTTGTGGTTCTCCTGAAGGAACAGTCTCAGGGTTTCCCTGCAGGGCTGGTGGATGGGACATAGTCCTGGGTCTCCTGGAGGAGCAGGCTCTGGGTCAATTTAGAGCTGTTGCAATATGACCAATCTCAGGTTCTCCTGCAGGAGTAGGCTCGGGGCCTTCCTGCAGGGCTAGTGGAATTGGACACTGCTCATGGTCTCCCTGCAGTGCCATTGGAATTGGTCCAATTCTTGGGTCTTTTGAAGGTGTAGGTTCTAAGCCTCCCTGCATTGCTCATGGAATGTGACCTGGCTCTGGGTCTTCTGCAGGAGCAGGCTGATAAATTACCTGTAGGGCTGGTGGAATGTGCCATGGCTCTTAGTCTCCTGCCAGAGCTGATTCAGGGTCTTTCCACAGGGCTGGTAGAATTGGCCCCAGGCCTGGGCCTCCTGCATGTGCAGGCTCAGGTATCCCTGCAGGGCTTGTGGAATGTGACTGGGTTTCTGTTTCCTTCAGGGGCAGGCTCAAACTCTCCTTGCAGTGTTGCTGGAATGGCACATGGCTCTGAGTTTCCTGTAACAGCAGTCTTATGTTCTTCCTACAGGGCTAGTGGAATATGACTCAGACCTTGGTCACTTGCAGGAGCAGGCTAGTTTTCTCCCTGCTGGGATGGTGGAATCAGACCCTGTCCTGGGTCTTCTGCAGAAGCAGGCTCCAGGTCTTCCTGCAGGGCTGTTGGAACATGACCACCTCACTTGTTCTGCTTCAGGAATAGGCACATGGTCTCCTTGCAAGGATAGTGTAATTGGACCCAGCTCAGGGGTCACTACAGGGCTGATGGAATGTGACATGGCTCTGTGGTTCCTGCAAGTGTAGGTTCTGTGTCTCCCTTCAGGGTTGGTTTAATGGGACCCATTCCTGGGTCTCCTGTAGAAGTAGGCTCAGAGTCTCCCTGCAGGGCTGATGGAATGGGACCCATCTCTGGGTCACCTGCCAGAACAGATTTGGACTCTACCTTCAGGCTGGAGGAATTGGGCCTGTTCTTGCATTTCCTGCAGGAACAGGCCTTGGGTCTTCCTGGAAGAATACTGTAATATGACCCATCTCTGGTTCTCTTGCAGGAGAGGCTCATGGTCTCCCTAGAAGGTTAGCAGAATTTGTCCCATTCCTTGGTCCAAGGCTCAGGGTATCCCTGCAAGGTTGGTGGAATGGGACCTAGTCCTGTGTCTCCTGCAGCAGCAGGTTCTGTTCTCTTTGCAGGGCTGGTGGAATGTGACTCCATTCTGTAGTATTTTTTGCAGATGCAGGCTTAGGGACCCCACCAGAACTGATGGCTCTTAGTCTCCTATGGGAGCAGGTGAGGGATTCCCTGCAGAGCTGGTGGAATTCGTCCCAGTCCTCGGTCTCTTGCAATTGCAGGCTCAGTGTCTCCCTGCAGGGTTTGTGGAATATGACTTGGCTGTGGGTATCCTGCAGGAGCAAGCTCAGTGTTTCCGTGCAGGGTTGGTGGAATGAGATCTAGTTCTGGCTCTCCTACAGGAGGAAGCTGGGGTTCTCCCTGGAAAGGCTGATGGAATTGGACTGGGATGTCTGTCTCCTGCAGGAGCAAGCCTAGGGATTACCTGCAGAGCTGGTAGAATGTCACACAACTCTTGTTCTTCGGCAGGAGCTGGCTCATGTTCTCTGTGAAGGGCTTGGTCTCCCCCAGGAGCAGGTTTGTAGTCTCACTACAGGGCTGGTGTTATGTGACCCGCTCTGTGTTTTCTGCAGATGCAGTCTCAGTGTTTGACTGCAGGTTTGGTGGAATGGGACGAAGTCCTGGGTTTCCTGGAGTAGCAGGCTCACAGTCTTCCTTCTGGGGTATTGGAATGTGACCCAGTCATGTGTTTCATGCTGAAGTGGCCTCAGGATATCCCTGCAGGGCTGTTGGAATTGTACCTTGCTCTGTATCACCTACAGGATCAGGTTTGTGCTCTCCCAGCAAGGCTGGTGGATTTGGACCTATTCCTGGGTCTCCTGCAGAAGCAGGTTTCAGTCTTCCTGCAGGGCTTCTGGAATATGACATATCTCTAATTTTCCTGCAGGATCAGGCTTGTGGGTCACCCAGCAAGGCTAGTGGAATTGGACCCACTTCAAGGTCTTAGTGCATGGTTGATGGAATGGGACCCAGTCCTGGGTCTCCTGCAGGAATTGGCTCATAGTCTCCCTGCAGGACTGGTGAAATTGGACCCATTCCTGAGTCTCCTGCAGGAGGAGGCCCTGCATCTTCCTGGAGGGATGCTGGAATATGACAGAGATCTGGTTCTCCTGCAGGAATAGGCTCAAGATCTCCCTACAAGGCTAGTGGAATTGGACACATTCCTGGATCCATTGCAAGTGAAGGCTTGGGGGTCTTCCTACACAGCTGGTGGAATGTGATTTGGCTCTGAGTCTCCTGCAGGAATAGGCTCAGGGTCTCCTTGAAAGATTGGTGAAATGGGACACAGTGCTGTGTCTCTTGCAGTAGCAGGCTCAGGTTCTCCCTACAGTGTTGGTAAAATTGGACCTGGCTCTAATTCAACTGCAGTAGCAGACTGAGGGTATACCTGCATGGCTGGTTTAGTGTGAAGGAACAGCAAGTCTTAATACATTGGCCCACTACTGGGAAAAGTATAAACAGGGCTTGGTGCATGGTCTCTTGTATTGTCTGAAAAAGCCCCTTGAGATGTGTTGATTCTGATGACCTCTTCCAAGAACTTGAACACTTTTAGAATCTCTGCCAACTCATCTTGTTTAGACTGAAGGAATCTGCCTTTCATCAGTTCTTGGAATAGAGATCAACACAAAATGAAAGAGGGAAGAAAAAATTACCAATCTATCTATTGAGAAATCAGCTGAAGACATTAGAAAGTTCTCTTGCAATGCACTTGTTTCTATTTTGGTGCATTTAGAATCATTTCTTTATTATCAAATTTGGCCATTTAAATTAGAATATATATTGTTGTAGGCCTACTGGGGTTCATTATGCTTGGACCCTCTGTGCTTCCTGTGTTGAGATAGCTGGTTCTATCTTTGGTTTAAGAAAATTTCAGTCTGATTTCTTCAAATATCTTTTCAAACCATTTGTCTTTCTTCTTTTCCATGTGGGATCCCTATGAGCCATAGACTGGTATGTTTTCCCTTACCCCAGGTTTCAGTTGCATTGCTTGCATTGGTTTTCACTTGCTTTTCTATGTCGTGTTCTGACTGAGTGATTGTGGTTATCCTGCTTTCGAAGTCACTTATTTGTTCCTCTGCATTATCTAGTCCGATTTGGACTGTCTTTAGCTTAGCTATTCTCACCGTTGAGTTTTCTGATTCTATTTGGCTCATCTAAAGTGTTTCTCTTTCCATTTATACTAGCCTGCATTTGTATTCATAGACTCAAGATTTCCTTCAGTGTTTTTATGTCCTCCCTTTTCAAGTCATGTTCTAGTAAATTTTGGTGGTCTAATACATTGGATGTTCTTTCAGGAGACTCCTGTCCTTTGAAAATTTGGAATGTTTCTTTTAAATTTATTATATCTCTCTATCGCTATGGGTTAAGGATTATCAGTTATCTATTATAGACTTGAACAGCTTTTGTAAGTGAAATCATTTCTGTGCACATTTAGTATTAATACTGTGAGGATTGTTTTTGGTATGTAATGATGCCATGCATTCCTTCTGTGTCTGTTGCCTGTTATATCTATGATTGCTAGTGTGGTTTTTGTTGTGGTGAATACAACCTATTCTAGTAAAGTTAGCAGAGTGTCATTTTGGTTAAATGCTTATCATAGCTCTGACAGTGCTGGGACTAGTAATTTTTGCTGGAATAGAGGCTTCCAAATGGTTTCTGGGCTGCCGGCTGGATATGTGGATAGGGAATGGTTCCAATACACTCTCATGAAAGTGCATTCGTCCTTACTATTGCCACGGAAAAGTCAAAATTTTATAATGGGTTCCCTCAGGTTCTCTGCAAACAAAAACAAAAGTGGAAACAAATCTAATGATGTCACACATTAGAGCCTGTTGAAGCATGCAGTGCCACAGTTGGGTCCTTAGTGTAGTACTGGGTCAGCACCACAACTATTGTTGCATTAGCATGTGGTAGTCAAGGCTGATGGAAAGGCTTCAAATTCACCTGTTGTTCAGTAGATCTCTGCTCCAAGAACTCTTGCAATAAGGCATTGGAACTCAAAGGCAAGCATGAGGCATTTCAAAAACCTCTGCTTTGGACAATAAGAAGTTTCAATCCTGCCTATGAAAGTTGCAGATCCTTGGGCTATAGAATCTGATTTCAACAATAAATTGCCCTGGATTCTAGAAACTAGATGAAGATGGCTCTGAATGAGACCCATTTCTCCTTTATGGAGAAAATGAGCAATTATACCATGGATGTGGAAAGACTGTGACTAAGGCCCTGGGTTACTAAGCTAATCCACAACACATATGCCAGCAGATTTAATATTAAGAGAGGACCCAGGCAGATCTGTTCTCTAGATAGTACCAACCACAGCCCAAACAATCTCCAAACCCCTGGGAATAAATTTGTGACATCAGCCACAGCCCTAACACACAGATTCCACAGGCACTCCTAGCTCAAAATTAACAGGTGGAGTATTGGTCTGGGAATGAATTGCAGAGAAATTTTGTGATTATTGCTTTCAGATATGTCAACCAAACGTCCACTATGCACTCTTTTAACCCTCAGCACATTGTCTTCCATTTCAAATGACCTGTCCACTTTAGAGTGTGCATTCCAGTAAAACACAGTTTCCCCTTTACTGCTCCCTCACCAAAGGTCAGGTCCTGCACTGATTTCCATTCTCTAATTTGCCTTCTACTCTTTCCAGGTTATGTGAGAATTTTCTGACTTTTGAAGTAAGAGATGTTTGGGCATTATTCAGCAGGGTTCCTGAGCCAAGGGCTGGGAGAGTGTATGTTTATCTTGCTGTATACATGGGAGAGAGTGAGCGAAGTTTGCACTGGTACTCTGCCAGTTTGGCATGGATAAATTAACACAATTTAGTCATAACTCACAGACACTTGATTCTTGTTTAGCTATTTTTCTGTATATCAATTGTGGGAGGATGTGTCCGAAAACTCCAGGTCTGACAATGTGTTCATACCTCAGTTGCAGACTTTCAAATAATAAACAGAATTGAATTACATACATGGGGAATGTATCATAATAAATACAGTTTTAGAAACATACTAAATCTAACTATAAGACAGTGTTGCCAAATTTAGGTACCAGCTTGAAATATCCAAATAAGAAAAATGCACAGAAAATATAAATTAGCAGCCAAAAGTCAAGAAGGAGGCAGGTCAACAGTTTTCTCTTGGTGCCTCCAGCACTAACAGAAACAATGAAATAATTCTTAGAACCATTAACAACCACAACCCTAGGTTTCCATTGTGCATGTGGTGCCCTTTCCTAATAATGACACATACTGGTCAATGTTGGCGATTCAAGGGGAAAAATTATTGTTTAGGAAACCACAAAGAAACCCAAACAATGTATTTTTCAATAGGCTTGGTTTCAATAGCACTTAGAGATATTATAGATATGAGAACACTGCCGCAGCTTTGCTAGGCTATTGAGAATCATGTGCTCGTCTATCAAAGATTAGAATGTTTAATCGACTAATTATGTTGAGAAAAGCAATTTAACCCAAAAAATACAGCAATCACATTATATCCTGCTCCTGGGACTTGACAGAAGGGAAAAGATGGTCCACAAAAAAAGTGTCACTACATATCTATCCCAACAATTACACTTCATTTCAATAACTGAATTATAATAGTTACAAATACTGTTTTGAAAAAATTAGGATAAATAAATATCCAAATTCAGGCAAAAAAATTCACTCACTTACAAAACTCCCTTCACACCAAAGTAGACATAAGCCCAGCATTTGCTGAATCTAGGGGAAGATCATCATTTCAAGTTGTGAGTGAAGAATTCAATACCAATCTATTTTAGTCGAGAGTAGTTGACAAAGGAGGAGTTCACTGTCGTGCACAGAATGTGAAGGAGGAGGAACTCTGATACTAGGAGGGGCTTGCTCAGCTCCTACTGGCTTCATTGCAACTCAAGTGCTGATTCTTTGAAATAGATACATGAGGGGAGGGGAGGGAAGAGCAAGTGATTGATACCAAGGGCCAACCCTGGGAAAAGGCTTACCTGTGCCTTGTGCTTGGTCGTCTGAGTGGTGTATAAATGCCCCTTGGGACGTGTGGATTCTCACGACCTCTTCCAAGAACATGAGCGCTTTTATCATCTCTGCCATCTCTTCTCTTTTAGACGTCAGTAGTCTTGGACCCGTTCTTGGAGCAGAGAATTGAGTGATTTCTCAAGTGCACGTTGACACTCCATATGTTTCTGCCAGTATCAGCAAGGTTCAATATGTCTCATGAATGCCTTTCGAGCCTGGTATTCTCAACAGAAGTCTCCATGCCAGTATTCTCCATTGTAGCAGAACAACTCTCATCAATGTGTTTGCATCTCACCTCAATTCGTGCAGCCAGCTTTTCTGCCAGCTTCCTTCAGGTCTCCTATAAAGTCAAATTCTAAAGGACAGGGCAAGTCTGAAACTACCTCGGAGCCTCACCTGTAAGCTGATGACAGGCAGATCTTCTACTGTATGCCCTTTCAGGTTCTGGAAACTGACCCGTGAACTCAGGCCATTGTGCAGCACGATTATCTCGAACTTACACAGATTCCCGAAAAAGAGACTTAAGCCAAGCTCCATAGAGGGCGGTACCGCCTCCATGACACTGATCCACCCACAGAATTCTACCCAGTTACCTTGGATCCACCAGCCACAACAATCCTGGTGGAACACACCAAGATTCCACCTGGAATCCAACCGGTAACTACCATCACCAATGGTTACTGCATCTTGTCAGTGTTGGGGGAGGGGCTGCATCAGACGAGAGGTTCCAAAGGAAAATGTGATTCTCTCCATTAGTGTCCCATGTTCCGTTTTTTCTTCCCTCTATCCTTCTGTACAGATCTGTATACACAGTACAAATGGAGGGAATTCTGTCCATGTTAAGTTTATGGTTTCACACGTCTTTAAACTTTCTAACAGTTAAAATTACACAAAGACCCACTATAAGAATCTTTTGTTTGTGTAATATCCATTCACCCACAATGCATATCCGTCAGTTGCTTTTCTGCTGAAATACACACACTCTCAGAACATGGATCCATTTGTTTCATGGGGGCTGAAATTCCTAGAAGTGAAACCAATCCCAATGTGCACTTTCCTGTCTGTCTCTTTTGCTCTTAGTACAGTTTTGCAGAGCTACTTGTCTTTGTTATAGGTGTATGCCATTTATTCTCTACGTAGGGTTGAATATGCCATTCATTGAATCCTGTTGGAAGACTTGTAATACTATATCACGGACTATGACTCCATCTTATTCAAAATCGGCATTTGGGTTAGGTCACGATATGCTCTTATGAATCAATATTTATGAAAATTAATTCATGCATCTGTTTTCTGAATACATGTGTGTTGATTACATGCAAGCCTCGATACTGGGTCAATGCAGGCTGAATGATCCTTGACATCACTTTGAGTAATTTATTTTGAATTATCATGTTTCATTTGGATAGATGTCAGCCAACCGTACACTATTTGTGTTTATTTGTTTGATTGTTTGTTTGCTTGTTGTTTGTTTTGCAAACAAATTACGCCATGCATCTCTACGTTTGCTTCAGAGAGTCATGTAAGCTGATTTACTTAGTATAGTGCTGAAAATCACCTGATTTCCTGCTCCCCACTCCCATCTTCAGGATTTTGATTTCCTCATTGCCTTCTTGTTTATTCTTTGCAACTCATTGCTCTTCTTGCATTTCCAATAATGGTTTTCTTATTTAAATTTCTACTTGCTACTTTTAGATTCAGGGTGGAATTCTCAATATTCCTTTAAGGATAAGATCCTAACTGTTGAATTCTTCTAAGTTTTGCCGGTCTGAGAAATGATCTAGGTCTGCCTTTAATAGGAATGGCAGTCTTGTAGCATAGGCTACCATAGATTGCAGCTTTTTCTTATTCAGGATTTGGTCTAAGTCCTGTCACTCTTTCCTATCCTGCAACATTTCTCTCGACATATAAGATGAAACCCATCTGGAGGTAGTGTTGTGACTAAGTTATCTTCCTCTAGGTGCATTTAAAATCACTGGGTTGATCATGAACTTTGTTGATTTGAATAATACGGCTGAATGTAGATGTATTGGGTTTCCAACTCCTTTGGTATGTGTACTTCCTGATTTCGTATACCTCATTATTTCCTGACTTTCAGCAAGTTTCAGTCTGACTTTTCTACAATTATCTTTTCAGGCTTTTTTTGTTAATCTTGCTTTTCCATCTGGGACTCTTACAAATCATAATCTTTCATGCTTTGTCTTACCCCAGGCTTCAACAGCAATGTTTGCATTGGTTTGCACTTCTTTTTCTATGTCTTCTTCTGATCGAGGGATTTCTGTTCCCCTGTCTTCACAGTCTTTCACGAGTCCGTCTGCATTATCAAGTCTGCTTTGGACTGACTTTAGCCCTGGTATTGTCTCATCCTTGGGTTTTCTGATATTATTTGGCTCGTTTTAAGAGTTTCTCTTCCCCTTTCCTGGTATATTGCCTTTTGTGATTCTGAGACACTGTTGTAATTCATGTTTTCCTCACCTCAGTTTTCAATACTTGCTCTGGTAGCGTTTTGCAGTCTAGATGTTTGAAAGCTTATTTTCTGGGCCTTCAAACTCTTTGGAACTGAAAATGGTACTTCCTGTTTCTTTTACTATAATTCTTTACCTCTAGTGGTCAAGTAATATCAGGTATAAAATATACACTTATACGGATTTGATAAGCGAAAATTTTAGACCATTGGGTGTACAAAGATCCATGATATTTCTGTGAGGACAATTTTCCCTAGGCATTGATGCCATGTCCTGTTCCTGTGTGTGTTGTCTGGTATATCTCTAAATGCTGGAGTTGCCTTTGTTGTGATGAGCATACCATATTATTTCAATTAGTAAAACTTCGTTTTATTGCACTTACCTCACAATTCTGAAAGTGCAGAGTACACTTCCTCTTCTGGAAATGAAGCTTAAAGGTTTTCAGCTCGGCATTCTGCTGTAGGTCATATTGGAGTCTTTCCAAAACAGCAAACTGAGAGTGTGCTTGTGCTTTCTATTGCCATGGGAATGTCGCAATGTTACCAGTTCTTCCCAGAGATTCTCTGTCTACAGAAACACCAATGTAAACATATGTATGGATGTCATACATCAGGGCCTGCTGGAATGATCCCGCAGACTGATCTTTGTGTCCTCTGGGCAGTACCATGTCAGTGCCATCCAAAATGTAGCATCTGCATTTGGGAGATAAAGCTGAAGGAAATGCTTCAACTTTTCACGTTGAGGATTTTGACCACTCTTCCTGGATCCCTCATCCTTGGGTCATGGGTGCACGAATGCAACCACAGAGCTGTACCGAATTCTCTTCCTCAAACCAATCCATAATCCCTGTCAAGGTTATGACTGTAGCAGATCCTGAAGCATTTAATACTGATTTCAAACCCAAGGGCCACTGAATCCCTCAGACCAGATGCACGGCTTCTCTAGTTGAGCCCCACACGTGCTCTAGTGGCAAAATGCCAAATTGATCCTGGGCCTGAAAGATGCAGTGGGTGTGGCCATGGCACATATCGAAAAACTCAACCTCAAACGCCAATGTGTTTGCTTTCTTACTGGGGTAACAGGTCGGTTTGCTCTCTTGATAGAACCCACCACAACCCTCAACACACTCCAGATCCCTGAGACTCAGCCTGTGCCATTATCTGTAGCTCTATACCTCATTTTCCGCTGCCTCTGCTAGCTCAAATTTGGCAGAACGGATCTTGGTCTCAGAATCAATTGTGGGGATATTTTGTGCTGATTTCTATGAGTTATGTCAGCCAAGCATCTGCAGTGCACTCTTCTAACACTCAGCGCATTACATACAGTCCCATTTGTGCTGTCCGCTTGAGAGTGTACTTCAAAGTAAAACAGAGTTTCACCTTTGCTGCTCCATTAGCAGAGGTCAGATCCTGCACAGATTTCCATTCTCGACTTTGCCTTCTCCTGCTTCCAGGTTTCCTGAGGCCTCATCCTGTCTTTGGAAGTAACAGACCACTCTTCGGAAACTGTCCAGTGCCCAGGGCAGTGTGAGTGGGAGTTTACATAGCTGTGTACATGGGAGGGAGTGAACGCAGGTTGCACTGGTTCTCTGCCAACTGGGCATCGATAAATCAACATTTTCCAGATGTAATTCACAGAAATGTGATGTTTGTTTAGCTCTGTTTTCTATAAAGCCATGGTTGGAGGGATTGTCCGAAGACTCCAATTTTGACATTGTTTTGATAACACAGTTGCAGTTTTTAAGAAGGTTAATAGAATTGATTTACATGTTTTAGGATTTATATGAAAATGAAGTTAGTGTTTGAAACGTACTAAATTTACCTAGAAGTCAGACTTGTCAATTTTTGTAACTTTATGTCAGCTCTAAGAAAAATGTAGACAGATAGAAAGTAAAATTGCAGTCCAAAATGTTGAATGGGACATGTCAACTCTTTACTGTTGAAGCCTCCAACACAAACAGGAACCATGAAGTACCTATTGAAACCATGGAATAACCGAGAACCTGGGTTTCCGTTGTGCATGTGGTGCCCTATATTCCCAATGACACATACTGGCCAATGTTGGCATTTCAAGGGGAAACATTCCTCTCTAGGAAAGTACAAGAAAAACCAAACAAAATGTATACATTTAGGCTTGATTCCAAAAGCACATACAGGCATTTTAGCTTTGAGAACCCTGCTGCAGCTATGCTAGGCTGTTGAAAATCAGGTGTTCTTCTATCAGGGATGAGAACGCTTAAACATCCGTTCATGTTGGGTAAAGTAATTTAACACAACCAAGTCTGCACCCCCAATATATCGTGCACCCGGTGCTTGGCTGAAGAGAAAGACGGTCCACAAAACCTGTGACTTTAAAGGCTTTCACGACTTTTACAGTTCAGGTCACTATCTGACATAATATTTAACTATACTGTCTTGAAAAACTGAGGCCTAGTACATATTCAAGTTCAGTCAAAGATTCCTCTCACTTACCACACTCACTTCACCCCAGACAAGACATAAACCCAGCATTTGCTGAATCTAGGGGAAGGTCATCATTTCTTGGTGTGAGCTAAGTATTCAAATCTCAACTATTTTAGGCGAGAGTATTTGAACTTTAAGGAGTTCACTGTTGTTCACAGAGTGTGAAGATGGAGGAACTCTGATTCTAGGAGGGGCTTGCTCTTCTCCTACTGGCTTCATTGCAGCTCAGGTTCTGATCCTTTAAAATGGATGCCTGAGTGGAGGGGAGGGAAGACCAAGTGCTTGATAGCAAGGCCCAAACCTGGGAAAAGGCTTACCTGGGCTTGGTGCATTTTGGTCTGAATGGTTTCTAAATGCCCCTTGGGACCTGTGGATTCTCATGACCCCTTCCAAGAACTTGAGCGCTTTTATCATCTCTGCCATCTCTTCTATTTTAGACGTCAGGAATCTTGTAGCCGTTCTTGGAGCAGAGAATGGAGTGACTTTCTCAAGTGCACGTTGACACTCCGAATGTTTCTGACAGTATCACAGGTGTTCAGTAGGTCTCATGAATGTCTTTCGAGCCTGGTACTCTCTAGAGATGTCTCCATGCCAGTATTCTCCATTGTAGCGGAACAACTATCATCAAAATGTTCGCATTTCTCCTCAATCAGTGCAGCCAGCTTTTCTGCCAGCTTCTATTCGTGTCTCCCATAAACTCGACTTCAACAGGACTGGGCAAGTCTGAAAGTATCTCGGAGCCTCACCAGTAAGCTGATGACAGGCAGATCTTCCACTCTCTGCCCTCTCAGGTTCTGGAAACTTACCCGTGAACTTAGGTCTTTGGGCAGCAGCATTATCTCGAACTTACACAGCGTCCCGAACAAAAGACCTAAGCCAATCTCCACAAAGGGCGGCAGACACACCATCACACTGATCCACCCACAGAATTCTCCCCAGTTACTTTGGATCCACCAGGCACAACAAGCCTCGCGGTACACACCAAGATTCCACCTAGAATCCAACCGGTATCTGACATCCCCAATGGTTGCTGAATATTGTCAGTGTTGGGGGAGGGGCTGCATCAAACGAGACGTTCCTATGTTAAATGTGATTCTATCCACTAGCGTGCCATTGTCCTTTTATCTTCCCTCTTTCCTTTGGTTCAGATCTGTATATACAGTACAAACGGAGGGAAGTGTGTCCATTTTTAGTTTATGGTTTCACACGTCTTGAAACTTTCTAACACCTCACAGTACACAGGGACCCCACTAAAGGTAACCAATGTTTGTGTTATATCCATTCACCCAGAACACATATCCGTCTGTTGCTTTCTGCTGAAACACCCATGCTCTCAGAAAATGGATCCATTTGTTTCATGGGGGCTGAAATTCCGAGAAATGAAACCAATCCCAACGTGCACTTTACTGTCTGTCTCGTTTGCTCTTAGTACAGTTTTGCAGAGCTACTTGTCTTTGTTATAGGCTTATGCCGTTTCTTCTCTACTTAGGGTAGAATATGGCATTCATTCTTGCTGTTGGAAGAATTGTAAGTCTGTATCACGGACTATGACCAAATCTTATTCAAAATCGGCATTTGGGTTAGGTCAAGATATGCTCTTTTGTATCAAAGTTTATGAATATTAATGCACGTGTCTGTGTTCTGAATACAAGTGTGTTGTGTACATTTAAGCTGCGATACTGGGTCAATGCGTGCTGAATGATCCTTGACATCAATTTGAGTATTTTGTTTTGAATACTCATGGTTTCTTTGGTATATGTAAGCCAACCGTACCCTTTTGTTGTCTGTCTGTTTGATTGTTTGTTTTTTTGCTTGTTGTTGGTTTTGCAAACACATTAGGCCATGCATCAGTCCGTTTGCTTCAATCAGAGATTCATATATGTGTATCACTTAAGATAGTGCTTAATATCACCTATGATTTCCTGCTACCCTCTCCCATCTTATGGCTTTGATGACCTCCTTGCCTTCTTCTTGTTTCTTGTTTGTAACTCACGCTCTTCTTGCATTTCCAATAATGGTTTTTCTTATTTCCATTTCATCTTGCTACTTTTCTATTCAGGGTAGAATTCTCAATATTTCTTTTAGGATAAGTTTTGAACTGCTGAATTCTTTTAAGTTTTGCTGGTCTGTGTATTTCCCTAGCTCTGCCGTTATTAGAAATGGCAGTCATGAGGCATAGGCTACCCATGATTACAGCTTTTTCTCATTCAGGATATGGCCTATGTCCTTGCACTCCTCCCTGTTCTGCAATATTTCTGCCGAGATATGAGCTGAAACCCCTCTGGAGGTCCTGTTGTGACTAAATTGCTTTCCTCTAGACGCATTTTAAATCACTGGGGTGATCATGAACTTTGTTGATTTGAATTATACCACTGCAAGTAGGTCTTTTGGGATTCCAACTCCTTTGGACGCTGTGTAGATCCTGAATTCGTATAGATGATTCTTTCTTGTCTTTCAGGAAGTTTCAGTCTGACTTGTCTACAATTATCTTTGCAGGATTTTTTTTGTTAATCTTGCTTTTCCATCTGGGATTCTTACGAGTCATACTCTTTCATGTTTTGTCTTACCCCAGGCTTCAACAGCAATGTTTGCATTGGTTTGCACTTCTTTTTCTATGTCTTCTGCTGATCGAGGGATTTCTGTTCCCCTGTCTTCACAGTCTTTCACGAGTCCGTCTGCATTATCAAGTCTGCTTTGGACTGACTTTAGCCCTGGTATTGTCTCATCCTTGAGTTTTCTGATATTTTTGGTCTCGTTTTTAGAGTTTCCCTTCCCCTTTCCTGGTATAATGCCTTTGTGTTTCTGAGACACTTTTGTACTTCATGTTTTCCTCACCTCAGTTTTCAATACTTGCTCTGGTAGCGTTTTGCAGTCTAGATATTTGAAAGCTTAATTTTTGGGCCTTCAAATTCTTTGGAACTGAAAATGGTACTTCCTGTTTCTTTTACTATACTACTTTATCTCTAGTGGTCAAGTAATATTAGGTATCTAAGATAGATTTATAGGGCTTTGTTAAGTGAAAATTGTAGTCCATTGGGTGTACAAAGTTCCAAGATATTTCTGTGAGGACAATTTTCCCTAGGCATTGATGCCATGTCCTGTTCCTGTGTGTGTTGTCTGGTATATCTCTAATTGCTGGTGTTGCCTTTGTTGTGATGAGCACACTATAATATTTCAATTAGTAAAACTTCGTTTTATTGCACTTACCTCACAATTCTGAAAGTGCAGAGTACACTTCCTCTTCTGGAAATGAAGCTTAAAGGTTTTCAGCTCGGCATTCTGCTGTAGGTCATATTGGAGTCTTTCCAAAACAGCAAACTGAGAGTGTGCTTGTGCTTTCTATTGCCATGGGAATGTCGCAATGTTACCAGTTCTTCCCAGAGATTCTCTGTCTTCAGAAAGACCAATGGAAACATATGTATGGATGTCATACATCAGGGCCTGGTGGAATGATCCCGCAGACTGATCTTTGTGTCCTCTGGGCAGTAACATGTCAGTGCCATCCAAAATGTAGCATCTGCATTTGGGAGATAATGCTGAAGGAAATGCTTCAACTTCTCACGTTGAGGATTTTGACCACTCTTCCTGGATCCCTCATCCTTGGGTCATGGGTGCACGAATGCAACCAAAGAGCTGTACCGAATTCTCTTCCTCAAACCAATCCATAATCCCTGTCAAGGTTATGACTGTAGCAGATCCTGAAGCATTTAATACTGATTTCAAACCCAAGGGCCACTGAATCCCTCAGACAAGATGCACGGCTTCTCTAGTTGAGCCCACACGTGATCTATTGGCAAAATGCCAAATTGATCCTCTGCCTGCAAGATGCAGTGGGTGTGGCCATCGCACATATCGAAAAACTCAACCTCAAACGCCAATGTGTTTGCTTTCTTACTGGGGTAACAGGTCGGTTTGCTCTCTTGATAGAACCCACCACATCCCTCAACACACTCCAGATCCCTGAGACTCAGCGTGTGCCATTATCTGTAGCTCTATACCTCATTTTCCGCTGCCTCTGCTAGCTCAAATTTGGCAGATCGGATCTTGGGCTCAGAATCAATTGTGGGGATATTTTGTGCTGATGTCTATGAGTTATGTCA